>NC_133519.1:32892945-33517945 GCF_049354715.1 Callithrix jacchus
TACATGGGGGTCATCCTTGTTTCTGTTCTTTAGCCACCTAGGAACATATGGAGTTTTTACAAATGCTGCATTTGACCCAAGTCCTTAAGGTAAGGTACCTGTAAAGATATTTTTGAAGGAAATATAACAGTAGGGAAAAAAGACTATGAAGATAAACTTTTCTTTCAATAATCATGTACTAAGTTTTAAGCATGTATTAAATTTTCAGGCATGAAGGAAAATGTGTTGTTATACACAGGTATGACAATGGAGTGACAATAGAGTTCAAGCAAGGATTTCCATTTCCCCCAGGACAGAAATGTCCTAACAAGACATAACTTATTTCAGGATGTGTGACATGTCCATTGTTGGCTGCTAGGTGGTGATGATGGGGTCTTGCCTGCAAAGCAGAAGTCAGGACTGCTGAAAATGTTTACAAACTGTTATGGAGTCGATTCCCTATACGACCTGCTCGGAAAACAAAAATAATCTGATGCTATGCCTTTCCCAAAAAGTTCAGTGGGTAGTTGAGTATCCTACAAAAAGCCTGAATGGCAGAATTTTTTTCTATTATACTTTAGGTTCTGGGGTACATGTGAAGAACACGCAGTTTTGTTACATAGCTATACACATGCCATGGTGGTTTGCTGCATACATCAGTCTGTCATCTGCATTAGGTATTTCTCATAATGCTATCCCTCCCTTAGCCTGACACCCCCTGATAGGCCCTGGTGTGTGATGTTCCCCTCCCTGTGTCTATGTGTTCTCATTGTTCAACTCTCACTTATGAGTGAGAACATATGGTGTTCGGTTTTCTGTTCTTGTGTTGCTAGTTTGCTGAAAATGTTGGTTTCCAGCTTCATCGATGTCCCTGCCAAGGACATGAACTCATCTTTTTTACAGCTGCATAGTATTCCATGGTGTATATGTGCCACATTTTCTTTATCTACTTTATCATTAACAGGCATTTGGGTTGGTTCCAATACTTTACTATTGTGAACAGTGCTGCAATAAACATATGTGTTCATGTGCCTGTATAGTAGATGATTTATAATCCTTTGGGTATATACCTAGTAATGGAATTGCTGAGTCAAATGGTATTTCTAGTTCTAGATCCTTGAGGAATTGCCACACTGTCTTCCACAGTGGTTGAACTAATTTACACTCCCACCAATAGCATAAAAGTGTTCCTATTTCTCCACATCCTCTCCAGCATCTGTAGTTTCCTGACTTGTTAATGATCGCCATTCTAACTGGTGTGAGATGATATCTCATCGTGGATTTGATTTGCATTTCTAATGACCAGTGATGACGAGGTTTTTCATGTTTGTTGGCTGCATAAATGTCTTCTTTTGAGAAGTGTTTGTTCATATCCTTTGCCCACTTTGTTGTGGGTTTTTTTTTCTTGTAAATTTGTTTCAGTTCTTCATAGATTCTGGATATTAGCCCTTTCTCAAATGGATAGATTGCAAAAATTTTCTCCCATTGTGTAGGTTGTCCGTTCACTCTGGTGATGGTTTCTTTTGTAGTGCAGAAGCACTTTAATTTAATTAGATCCCATTTGTCAATTTTGGCTTTTGTTACCATTGCTTTTGGTGTTTTAGTCATGAAGTCCTTGCTCATGCCTATGTCCCAAATGGTATTGTCTATGTTTTCTTCTAGGGTTTTTTTTTATGGTTTTAGGTCTTACATTTAAGTCTTTAATCCCTCTTGAGTTAATTTTTGTATAAGGTGTAAGGAAGGGATCCAGTTTCAGCTTTCTGCATATGGCTAGCCAGTTTTCCCAACACCATTTGTTAAACAGGGACTCCTTTCCCCATTGCTTGTTTTGGTCAGGTTTGTCAAAGATCAGATGGTTGTAGATATATGATGTTATTTCTGAGGCCTCTGTTCTGTTCCATTTGTCTATATCTGTTTTGATATCAGTACCTGCTGTTTTGGTTACTGTAGCCTTGTAGTATAGTTTGAAGTCAGGTAGTGTGATACCTCCAGCTTTGTTCTTTTTGCTTAGGATTGTCTTGGCTATGTGGGCTCTTTTTTGGTTCTCTATGAAATTTAAAGTGGTTTTTTTTTTCCAATTCTGTGATGAAAGTCAATGGTAGCTTGATAGGGTTAGCATTGAATCTATAAATTACTTTGGGCAGTATGGCCATTTTCATGATATTGATTCTTCCTATCCATAAGCATGTAATGTTTTTCCATTTGTTGGTGTCCTCTCATTTCATTGAGCAGTGGCTAGTAGTTCTCCTTGAAGAGGTCCTTCGCATCCCTTGTAAGTTGTATTCCTAGGTATTTTATTTTCTTTGTAGCAATTGTGAATGGGAGTTCACTCATGATCTGGCTCTCTGTTGTCTGTTACTGATGTATAGGAATGCTTGTGATTTTCGCAGATTGATTTTTGTATCCTGAGACTTTGCTGAAGTTGCTTATCAGCTTAAGAAGATTTGGGTCTGAGACAATGGGGTCTTCTAAATACACAATCATGTCATCTCCAAACAGAAACAATTTGACTTTCTCTTTTCCTAATTGGATATCTTTTAATTTTTTTCTCTTGCCTGATTGCTCTGGCCAGAACTTCCAATAATATGTTGAATAGGAGTGGTGATAGAGGGCGTCCTTGTCTTGTGCTGGTTTGCAATGAAAATGCTTCCAGTTTTTGCCCATACAGTATGATATTGGCTGTGGGTTTGTCATAAAAATCTCTTATTATTTTGAGATACATTCCATCAATAGCTAGTTTATTGAGAGTTTTTAGCAAGAAGGACTGTTGAATTTTGTCCCAAAGGCCTTCTCTACATCTATTAAGATAATCATGTGTTTTTTTTCCCATTGGTTCTGTTTATATGATAAATTACATGTATTGGTTGGTGTATGGTGAACCAGCCTTGCATCCCAGGGATGAAGCCGACTTGAACATGGTGGATAAGCCTTTTGATGTGCTGCTGAATTTGGTTTGCCAATATTTTATTGAGGATTTTCACATCAAAGTTCAACAGGGATATTGGCCTGAAGTTTTCTTTTTTTGTTGTGCCTCTGCCAGGTTTTGGTATCAGGATGATGCTGGACTCATACAATGAGTTAGGGAGGATTCTCTCTTTTTCTATTGTTTGAAATAATTTCAGAAGGAATGGTACCAGTTCCTCTTTGTACCTCTGGTAGAATTTGGCTGTGAATCCATCTGGTCCTGGGCTTTTTTTGGTTAGTAGGCTATTAATTACTGCCTCAATTTCAGAACTTGATATTGGTCTATTTAGGCATTCCACTTCTTCCTGGTTTTGTCTTAAGAGGGCGTATGTGTGCAGGAATTTATCCATTTCTTCTAGATTTTCTAGTTTACTTGCATAGACATGTTTCTAGTATTCGCTGATGGTAGTTTACATTTCTGTGGGATTGGTGGTGATATCCCCTTTATCATTTTTTATTGCATCTATTTGATTCTTCTCTTTTTTCTTCTTTATTAGTCTGGCTAGTAGTATATATTTTTTTATCTTTTCAAAAAAGCAGCTCCTGGAGTCATTGATTTTTTTGAAGGCCTTCTCTGCATCTATTAAGATAGATGTCTCTATCTCCTTCAGTTCTGTTCTGATCTAGTTATTTCTTTTTTTTTTTTTTTTGCTAGATTTTGAATTTATTTGCTCTTGCTTCTCTAGTTCTTTTAATTGTGATGTTAGGCTGTTGATTTTAGATTTTTCCTGTTTTCTCTTGTGGGTATTTAGTGTTATAAATTTCCCTCTACACACTGCTTTAATGTGTCCCAGAGATTTTGATACATTGTTTTTCATTCTCATTGGTTTCAAAGAACATCTTTATTTTGGTTGGCAGAATATTTAAAGTCTAGAAAGAAAAGACTATGCTGAGCCTCAGGGGGTAGATATGATGACAATTTTTTTCTTTTATTTTTTTAAGGAAATGATAATTATTTAAATTTCTTTGGTCTCATTTTCAGAGACCTGTCCTTCTCCTGGTCACCTCATTCAGCCTGCGTATGATCCTGTTGTGAATATCAAGTTTCCTGCTAGACTTGACTTAACTATAATTCATTTGCTGCAGTTTTTCATAAACACTTATGAATCAAAGACATGGAATTACCTTAGATTAGCTCTGGACCAGCCTGTTGGACCAGCTCGGACCAACACTGTTTCCTGAGTTTGGGACTGTGGTACAATCTCAAACTCTGGACCTACCACCCCTTCCTGCCCCACCTCTCCTCTTCCTGTAATACAAGCCACAGAAGCCAGGAGCAAATGGTTCTGCCGTCATCGCTGCGCTTTGACTCAGTTGTCACTTGAAATACCAGCGAACCAAAGAGACTGGAACATCTGACTCACAAGAAGATCAGACTGTGGAGAAATAAAAATACCTCTTTATTTTTGGATTGAAGGAAGGCTTTCTCTGCTTTGTTGGAAAGCAGGTGGCATCTCTAACTGGAAGGAATTCCTGTGGCATCTTCTGGAGTCTCCAGTGGTTCTGCTGATGAGGCCTTTTGGACCTCTGCTGCTGAGGCTTCCAGAGGCCTCTGGATGGCACCAGAGGCTGCAGAAGGCCAAGAATCAAGCCAGGAGGTCACATGTCACTGTGGACCTTCCTGCTACCAGTCACTGTCCCTCAAAGGACTCAAAGACCAATATTCAAATGTACAATTAAAAGAATTTTCCCCAAATGCCATGTCCCTCCATTTGACCGTCGGTTCAGTAAGGTCTGATTATATCACATTGTTTACCATCAGTGTAATAGCACATAGATATGGTTTTTCCATTTATACCTCCACCCTTTAGTCAGTCAGCAAATATGTATCAAAACAGAAAACATTTTCATCACCTTAATGTTTTACATGCTCTTTAAATCACATGTTTAGTAAATAGGTCTTTGAAAGTTATACAGTGTTTACTTGAAACTGATGTAAAAAAAATAGAGAACCAAAAATTATAGTACTCATTTTGTCTCTGTGAAATGTAATGCAATAAATACGTCATGTAGACTGTATATACATAAGCAAATATGCAAATAAAAAAGCAGCCTAATCAAAGGTTACAATAATGTTGCAACAATTTTGGTAGTAACCTTAGGATTTAGGGGCACAGTGCTTTCAAAAATTTTCTCTGATACACTGCCAATAGCACCTCTGACTGCTTATTTATATGTCAATCACTAGGCTAGGTATTCTAGGACTTTGGTCTCAACACTGTTTTCTGAATCAGAATCTGCATTTTGTAAAAGTTCCCCTGGGACTTTTTTTCTGATGTTCTACCAACTTTGGGAGCCACTGATAATATTACAGATAAAAAAGTGTAAGCAGCTGTTCCATCAGGGAGATAATAGATACCTACAAAGATTAATAAAAGGTAATTGACATGATTATGTAATTTGAATAGTGTTGTAATAGTTCCTAAGATGGAAAAGTCAATTTGAGCCCAGAATCTGGGAGCTAGGCAGGACTCTGGACTGTAAAGAATGGCCCAGTAATGAGGAAGAAAATGAGCCTTCTAAGTTGGTAAAATAATACCAGCACAGGAGCAAAGTCAGAATATTGTGGCGAGTGGAGAGGGAGGAAGAGGCTGTTTATGAGCCTGATATCATTAACAGAGACCTCATGTGAGATGCCAGATGATAATTTATTGAATGTACTGAATGCATAAAGCATAAGACAGAAACTTGGAGCCATGCAGATACAGGGAACCCAGGACAAATCATTATGATGCTTCAGATAATATAAATCTCAGATTCTTTATGAACAGCAAAGTAAGATTTAAGGTGATATGAAACAGCCAGATCCTTCAAGAAATACAAAATACAAGGGGTCCTGGAGACAGGAAAATATGATCATAGTAATACATTTCTGCTATGTGCTTGCTTTCTTTTCTTTTTCTTCTTCCTATTATTATTATTTTTTTTGAGATCGGGTTTCACTCTTGTTGCCCAGACTGTAGTGAAATGACATGATATCAGCTCATGGAACCACTGTCTTCTAGGTTTAAGCCATTCTCTTGCCTCAGTCTCAAGTAGCTGGGATTACAGGCGTCTGCCACCACGCCCGGCTAATTTTTTGTGTTTTTAGTAGAGATGGAGTTTCACCATGTTGGTCAGGCTGATGTCAAACTCCTGACCTCAGGTGATCCACCTGCCTCCACCTCCCAAAGTGCTGGGATTACAGGTGTGAGCCGCTGCGCCCAGCTGCTGTGTGCTTTCTAAGTGCTGGAACTATAGTTTATAGTAGCATTTTATCCTCTCAACATACCCTATCAGGAAAAACTCTTATTGTCTTCCTTATTTCACAGATGTCAAAACTGAGCAGAGGTAGAGTAACTTGCCCAAGACAACACAGCTAGTAAGTGAAATTGAAATCTGGACAACTGATTTTTTTCAGCCAAGCTCTTTAAGCCCTCTGCTATGCTGTGGCTTATCTGGTGACAGGCTCTTATCAAGGCAGAACTGTGCCTTGGTAGAAGCCAGGAAAGGGATTCAGAGCAGTAGGCCTTGCTCATGTGCTTGTTCTCTGCTTCTTCACCACCTGAAAATAGTGTTTCAGTGCCGGTAACAGGGCATAATACCCTTTTCCTCAGATCAAAAGGGGAGCCATCTGCTTAAGGTGGTTGGGTACCACTGTACTACACAGAAGGTTCTACAAGTGTGAGCTTGGACCCAAGCAGGCTTCAGGTAAGTGGTAGGGGCGACTGCTCCCGTGGTGTTGGCGGGTGGCACTGGAGGAATACAGCTTTGTCTGGCTCATGAATCCCTGGGCTTTGTCCCACCTGCTAAAGTCTCTGATCTCTGCCCCTTCTTCACCTGTAGTAAAACAGTCACTAGTTCAGTTGCTTTCCCTAATACCTCTGGTCACTGGGAGCAGTGATCTCACCAAGCCCCTGCCCAGAAAAGCCCCGGAAAAGGGGGAGGGAGAAAGAGCCAGAGGCTGCCACTGCGGTTTGGAGGAACCACAGGGGAGGAGGACGCTGCCACCCACAGCCTCCAGAGCTCATTGCAGCTGGGCTTAGCAGCTCAGCAAGCACTGCCCAGACCCTGGGCTAGTGGCAGCCAGCAGGAGCAGGAAAGGAAGCATGTTCCCAGGCTGCCCACAAGTCTGGGTCCTGGTGGTCTTGGGCACCAGCTGGGTAGGCTGGGGAAGCCAAGGGACAGAAGCGGCACAGCTGAGGCAGTTCTACGTGGCTGCTCAGGGCATTAGTTGGAGCTACCGACCCGAGCCCACAAACGCAAGGTAACTCAGGTGTGGAGTCTGGGTGGGCTTCTCTAGAGAGGATACTCTATTTCTTTTAGAGAAAATTCCCTTTGCAATGTCATGCTTTTTTTTTTTTTTAACTTCAGGTAAGTAAATACAACTAACAGGAGAGTATACCGAATTAAACTGGGTGGATGCTAATTTTGCCTCCAATAATATAGTTATCATTCTGAGGGTATAGAAAACATTAAATTTGATTGGTTAGATGTTGCTTTCAAGAGTTTATTTTCAATACTGTTTTGTTAGTATGTTTGTGTTGGGTTAATGTGTTGGTTAATTCAAAGGCACCAGGTATTCGCTCCCTCATTAGCCCTTCCTGCAAACTCCTGTTCCAGGTTTTTAGTTGTAAAGTATTTTTATGGGACTCCTAGTCACATATTATTTATTCCATTGTCTACATAGCTTCCTATTCTAAAACTTAAAATGAACAAACACCTTGTGCTTTTTGTCATATAATTTTGTTGCTGCCTTATAAATGATTTACAAAATATCATTAGTTTGGCCAGGTGCAGTGGCTCATGCCTGTAATCCCAGCATCTTGGGAGGCCGAGGCGGGCAGATCATCAGAGGTCAGGAGTTCAAGACTAGCCTGACCAACATGGCGAAGCCCCATCTCCACTAAAAATACAAAAAGAAATTAGCTCACACCTGTAGTCCCAGCTACTCGGGAAACTCAGGCAGGAGAATTGCTTGAACCTGGGAGGAGGAGGTTGCAGTGAGCCAAGATGGCACCACTGCACATTCGACTGGGCAACAGAGCAAGACTCCATCTTAAAATATCATCAGTTCATGGAAATACAACATTTTTGTACTTTCACCTTTTTTCTGCTTCACATTTGACTTATTTACCCTATTGACTGTGACTCTTCATTTTTTTCTCTCTGTTAATCATATCCTGGAATATGGTTTACCCTAGCTATTTAAAGGTGTATGTAACTAAGAGGAGGTTTAATTCATATAAAATACTATCCTTGAGTTGCAAACTATTTTTTTCTAATTGAATGTTATAAATAAGACTTCTCAGAAATTAACAAAATCAGAGTCTATTCAATATTTCCAGTTAGACATTTTTAAAAAATAGTAAACCAGCTAGTGTGACTGACTCACATTTTTTCCTTACAGCACAGTTTATTATGAAAGATGTGTTCCTCTTTTACAATTACAAAACCAAAGCAATCTGCCAAAAAGTAATGCAATATTTTGAGATCTTTTAGTGTATAATTTAACCCTTTTAAAACGTTCATTGTAATTGGGTTATTTTGGAATGTATTACATACCATTTTGGTCTTATAATAATAAGAGCTCCTTCCTTTTCAAAAATAATCATCTTAAATATTATACTTTAAAGTAATAATCTAGGTCACACTCACACCCTTAGGGAACTGCCATAAGCTAAAACCCCGAAGGAAATAACAGTGCTTCTAACACTAATCTTGCCTGCTTACGAGTGGAATGCAAACTTGGTTTCTGGCTTTCTTGTACCATGCTGTGTTTATGCTTGCGAATTTTTCTTTTGTTTGTAGTTAGTATTGAAAATAGCAAGCAAAATGCTGGAGGCAGTACCACATAGGGCAAAGGTCTGACTCACATGGTAAGTACACAGGGAACCATGACTGGTCATTCTGTCCCCTCACTCTGTGGGTAAGTTTCCAAAGTTTCGGAGAATCATTCCTCTGGTAGCAATTGTTGAGTCAAAACCATAGAAAGGTAACCTAGACAAATTGTCAATATTGTTTAACCCCAAATCATATTATTGCTCTCTAGTATTTTCTTACGAAACATCTAATCCGTGTATCTGGCTGCTTAAACTAAGAACTGTTCTAACTTGTCCTGCCCCTAGAGCTACGATACTCACTAGACGAATGTCAACATAGACAACTCCATCTTTTGCCAAAGTGTATTTTAGCACAAAGCAGAAATCTGTCTACTTATTTCATATAATATTAGCAGGACAATGCCTTTTAAAGGTAAAATGTATCTATTATTCTTGCTCCAAGTCTAAGGTGAACGCTTTCAAAAATTCCTTAAGAAAATTTGTTTTGTCACTCACATGTATGTACAAAGACACATTAAAGAAAAGATATACATACATTTTCCTTCTAGGGTTCTACCTTTATATAATTTTGTGATTATGAACAAATCATCTTTAAACAGTCCTTATAAATTGAAAACTGATCATATACATTGTTTAAAATCATATCATCTGTAACTTTTTAATCAGATTATTTTCCAATAAAAACTATTCAGATCAAAATAGACATACTTCAATATGCATACACATCATACACAGTAAAACATGTTAAAAAACATCTCTCTATTGAAATTACTGAAAAATATCAGTCTCTAACGTGGAGTAAAGATTTTATACTATCAACTAAATTTCTGCATTTAAAGATCTGAGGCAGGGGAGGACAGTAACTTTTCAATTGTACTAAAAGTAAATAAATAAAAATGGACTTCCACATTAGGGACATTAGTATATAGAATCCTAGAATTCTTGAGTTCTAGGAATTCTAAGAGGTCATTTAATTCGTTTTCTACTTCCATGTTTTAACTTCCATGTTTCTACTTCTACTTTTCCCCTTGCCCTCAGCACCAGTGATCTTACCAAGTAGTTGTCTAATTCCTACTTGAATGCTGCCAGTGACAGAGCATCCACTACCTTCTATATCCAGCCATTCTAAAAGTACTTATATGTCTTCTTTAATTCTGTCCCCACATATCAACACAGCTCCTATATTCCACATATTAGTATTTGTGAGCATTACTATAATTACAGATTTGTTTTTGCTTTCTGTGAAAACCTGAAAGCTAAAGACTAACTCTTATTACATTTCCAAAACAATGTTACCAGCTAACATGTATTGAGTGTTTCTAATATGTCACTTCTTATGCCTTTTGCACCTATCAACTTATTTAATATTATACAACAATCCTGTGAGGAAGATTTCAGTACTAATCCCATCCTATAGTTGTAGAAACTGAAGTACAAGTGGATTAAGTCAACTTTTCAAGGTAAAACACTAAGATGTAGATCTAGGATTCAAATCCAGACACTGAATTCAGAGCCTGCACCGTAGCCACTGTGCTGTCATGGCATGGCATACGTGGATGGTGTTATGTCTTGATTATGGCTGGGCCACTGTCCCCACATTACGAAGCATAACAAAGCCAGTCTGATCAACTGAATTAGACATTTGTTAGGTATTTTCTCCAAATTCTCTTTTCTTTAACCTCATCTTTGAGTTTGAGACAAGGATAAGAATGATGTGCCTTTAGAGGCACAGAACAGTAACAACAACAGGAAAGTATCACCACCCACAACTCTCCAACTCTCCCTGCTGCCTGTCCTCTATTTGTTGTTGTTTTTTTAATGATAAATTTCACATTTTGAAATCTTGGTTCTGCCATTTATCAACTGTATCTCTTGGACAAATTACTTACCCTTTCCAAAACAACTTTCTCATTTGTTTGTTTCCAGTATGAATCCCAGGGCTTTTATCCAATTAGCCATCTCTCACCTCTCAACTAGAAATCAGTTCCATCAAATCAGTACTTTTTTATGATGTTCCTCAGTAGATTATAACTATATTTGATTGATCAGTTGAAAAACAGCTCATATATTTATTCATAAAGGATTTGGTCATATTTTAATCATGTAAAATCTAAACCTAAAGTTTGGGTTTACACTATGATTTGGGTTTTCTTTTTGGAAAATGGATTCTGATAAATGATATTAGGGTAGATTAACTTGTGAACAAATAGGTATCACAACAGGATATTTTTGAAGAGACCAATCATTTCATTAACTTTATCAATCATATTTATAAAACTGTGGGCTTCTGAAATACAATAAAGATACTAGTATTCTACTAGAAGTCTGAGGATATGAGACAACTACTTTTTTTTTGTAATGTGAGTAATGGATGTTGAATACATCTTTCAAATTAGTTTTTGTATTTTATTTCCAGTTTGAATCATTCTGCAACTTCCTTCAAGAAAATTGTCTACAGAGAGTATGAACCATATTTCAAGAAAGAAAAACCACGATCTAGCATTTCAGGTAAGCCTGAAATATACTTTAAAAAATTTTAAAGATAAATCTCTACAGGTAATTTGGCATTCATATGTATCTCAAATATCCATTTACTGAAATTTTATAGAAATGTGTCATGGGTTTTTTAAGAAGTACTGGCTACATTACATGTGGGGCCCAGTGCAAAATGAAAATGCGGGTCCTCTTGTTCATATTACTGAAAATTCCAAAGTAGTGACTGTAATGCATTAAACCAAGTCAGGGGCCCTTCTGAGTATGGGCCTTGTGCATACCCATGAAGCTGGTTCTGTTTTTAATCTTGATTAAAATAGCTAAATAAAATGTTTAAATGTTTGAATTTTTATCAATTCATGTAAAAACTATTATTGAGTACCTGGTATGGGCTGGACATTGAGTTAGGCACTGTGGATGCAACAGTGGACAAGACAGTCTCATATCCTGCATTCATGGAGATTATGGTCTAGTTTAATGAGCACAGATGTGCCTTAACAGAATGATTTTTGCTTTCATTTGGCTCCCTAGATTCATTCAAAGGAACTATGTAGGACTGATTCCTTTGCATCTCTTTCCTATTTGTTCTCTTGTTTATTTAGTGTGATATATACAATAGCCATGACTTTTTATTTATTTACTTGCGATGGAGTCTCGCTCTGTCAGCAGACTGGAGTGCAGTGGTGCGATCTTGGCTCACTGCAACGTCTGACTCCCTGGTTTAAGCTATTCTCCTGCCTCAGCCTCCCAAGTAGCTAGGATTACAGGCATGCACCACCATGCCCAGTTAATTTTTGTATTTTTAGTAGAGACGGGGTTTCACCATGTTGGCCAGGATGATCTCATTCTCCTGACCTTGTGATCCACCTACCTCGGCCTCCCAAAGTGCTGGGATTACAGGTGTGAGCCACCATGCCCAGCCAATAGCCAAGATTTTTAAAGAAAATCTTTTTTCCTCATCTCTTCTTTTATCAAGAAGACTGGGTTGAATCGTGTTCTGATATCTTAACTATGATACTATATTACACAGGGATGACAGAGACCATCAGGGGAGAACTTCCTCCAGTTGAGTCCCCTTGTTAGTAATTCACCTGTTGCTTTTCCCAATCAAATGCAGACTTGCCATCTTTCCCAGAGTCATCCCAGGCTGTCCTGCCTCTTCTCATTTCCCTTAATCTTCCATCTTTACTCAGTAGGAGTCTTCCTTTCAGTTAAAAATTAACAACAAAACCAAACCAAACCATGTTCAGGTTAACGCCTATCTAGAAAAAAAAATGTCTCCCCTTGACCCCACCTGCCTTTTCCTTTTCTCTCCTTTCCTTAAGTACCAGTCTTCTGTATGAGGACTGTATATCATTCTCTACATTTCTTCACCTATATTCCTTCCCTAATCTGCTTTAGTACGAATGAGTCTACTAAAATTACTCTCACAAAAGGGAACTCATGACTTGAGATGCCAGAGCCCGTGTTCTTTTACTACCAGACGTTACTGGGACATTTAACCATCTCCCTTTTTGAAGCTCTCTTATTACCTGTTTTTTCTAGTGCCACTTCCCCTGACTTTGCTCAGACTTCTCTTACCTCTCCTCTCAGTATTCCCACCAGACATTCTTCCCCAGTATCTCAGTTTCATCCAAAACCAAGGCTTTCACTACTACCTACCCAGAAGCCACTTTCCATCTGAAGTTACACTGACATCCCCTCAATACCAGCAGAATTAAATCTTCCTCTTCTATATGCCCCCAGTACCTTGAATTAATTCCTACCTTCTAAAGACATTATGAGGATCAATTGAGTTAACAAGTACAAAGTATTTATAATAATGCTGACACATAATAAACACTCAGTAGAAGTTAGCTACATTGTTACTGTTGCTGCTATTATCAATCATACCTCAGATCACATATTTCATTGTTTTATGGATATCTATCTATCTACATTTCTCTACTCATTTATATATTCTTCACATGTTCATTTATGTATTTATTTAATTTAAAACAAATCTGCATTTAAATATTCTTTTACTTTTAAATAATTGTGTATTGAGACCAGGCGTGGTGGCTCACACACTTTGGGAGGCTAAGGAGGATGGATCACTTGAGATCAGGAGTTCCAGAGAGTCTAGCCAACATGGTGAAACCCTGTCTCTACTAAAAACACAAAAATTAGTTGCACGTGGTGGTGCATGCCTATAGTCCCAGCTAGGCAAGAGGATCGCTTAAGACAAGAGGATCATTTGAGCCCAGGAGGTTGAGGATGTTGTGAGTTATGATCATACCACTGCACTTCAGCCTGGGTGACAAAGTAAGTCCTCATCTCTAATTAATTAATTAATTAAATTGGCTAGTTTTGAGTCTCCACATTTTTCAGGGACAAATTATAACATGTTTGTCCCTGAAGGAGTTTTGAAATAGCTGCAGTAATAACTGCCTTGTGTTAATGTAATGCATTGTTCACCTAAGAGCAGGGGATTGGATTAACCGACCTCCTGCAGTCCCTTCCAGTTCCACAACTGCACTAAATTGGGTACATGCTGTGCTGGCTTCCCCAAGCTCTGAAGTAGGCCACTCCTTTCCCCAATCCAGCTTTAGGCACTGAGGAGAGGGTGGGAAGGATCTTAGGCCACCTGGCTGATGGAGGAGCTAAAGAGCAGCTTGAAAACCATTTAGCCATGTGTTTTCCTACATGCTTGAAAGTATTTAGTATGCATTCATGAAAACATCCTTTTGTTTTGCCTTAATTCTGAAGAGGCAGGAGGGGAGTTTGAATAAACACTCCAAACAGTCCACTAAAGCAAGAGGTCTTATTGGGTTAAATAACTTAGGAGACTTACTCTGGACATCTGGTATTTGCAGCCATGTGATACCAACAAACACATCAACCAAGCAAGAGAACCATGGCAACTAAATGTGGCACGCAATCGGCAGCATAGTCAGCACCCTGTTGGGCTCCTTGGCAGCTGGGGTAGGTGGGAATAGTCCACGGAAACTTCCATCAGGAGCCAAGACAGAGTTTCCAATAGTCCATGGAAACTTCCATCAGCAGCCAGAAGAGTAGGGTCAGACAGTGAAGTCAGACATGTCAGGAGTCAAAAGAGGTATAGACATCTGGACTATTCTATAAAGATGGGGGCCTGAAACTGCCCCATGAAAGGAACAGGGAGAGCTTTGGCTCAGGAGTCCAGAGATCTCAGTTCTGATCCCAGGAATGCTGCCAGATCACTGACTGACCCTGGGCAAGTCATCTTTGCCCCCCGATTCCTACTTCCCAGGCTTTGTTAACTGTCTTTAAAATAAGGACTGAACTTTGTGATCTCCACAGTCCTGTGTAGAGCCAACATAAAATCAAACAAAAAGCTTCAGGCACAAGGTCAGCATAAACTCCAGGCCTAGTAGTTCAAGGAAAGAGATAGGACAACCGTGAGTGGCAAGATAGGGACAGGGAAAAGTAGGACCTCTGTCCCAGGGATCAGAGTTTACCATTGCTGCTCTAACCAGCTACTACAAACTTAGTGGCTAAAACACTAATTTATTCTCTTAGGATTATATTTCTGCAGATCAGAAGTCCAAAATGGGTTTTATTGGGCTAAAATCAAGGTATTGGCAGAGCTGCATTCCTTTTGGATGCCCTGGGGGAGAACTGTTTCCTTGTCTTTTTCAGTTACTGGAAGCTGCCTACATTCACGGGCTCATGGCCCCTTCCTCCATCTTCAAAACCAGCTGAGTTGCATCTTCCAGGCTCTTCCTAACTCAGATTCTCCTGCATCCCTCTGATGAGGACCTTTGTGATTACAGGGGATCCACCTGGACTGTGAGGAAAATCTCATCTCAAGATTCTTAATTACAGATACACAGTCCTTTTGCCATATAAAGTAGCATATTCCCAGGTCCGGGAGATTAGAATGTGGACATCTCAGCAGGAGCACATCATTCTGCCCACTACACACACCAAACAAAGCCCTCCCATGGTGTCCTCCCTCTCCGAGAATAGCACCCTCCTCCACCCAGCTCCCCAAACTGATGGCAACTGATGTCCCTCATTATCCACCCCACATCCAATCCATCCTCAAGTTCCAACTATTTAATCTCCTAAATAGATTGCTAATATATTCTTTCCTCATCATCTCATCTTATCTCAGTTACCACCACCTCTCTCCTGGAGCTTTCTATCTGTTCTCTCAAATGTTCTCCACTCGGTTTCCTCCCAGATCATCCTCCACAAATGCAGCCAGAGATTTTAAAACCAAAATCTGGTCCATGTTACACCCTTGATGAAAACTCTTTAATGGCTGACAGATACTCTTAGGCTAAAGGGAAAAGCCTAAGAAGGTTACAAAGCCCTGCATGATGGGCCTCTGAGGATGCCATCAGCTTCATCTTCTGCCCCTTTCTTTCACATACTAAGCTCTGCCTCCCTGCTGGCTATCTGTCACTTCTCTGAATAGGCCACATTTTCTGGCACCTCAGGGCCTTTACACATGCTACTCCCACTTTCTAAAATGTTTTTGCCCATCCCTTTGCCTCTCTGCCTTTGGACTTCAGTTAAAGCATTAATTCCTCAGGAAAGAATTTCCCAACTCACCTCCAAGATTGGACTAGATTCTCCTGTCAAATACTCTTCAGAGTATTCCATCCTTTTCTTTCATAATATTTACCATAGGTTTAAACTGAATGTTCGTGTGATCAATTGGTTTAAAAATCTGTTTTTCCTACTATAAAAACTTATAAAGTTATAGAACTATAAAATGTTCTACTTTTATAGGCTCTCTGAAGGCAGGGAGTGAGTGTATCTATCTTACTCTCTTATGCACCATTGCAATTCTGAAGCCTAGGATAATATAGGCACTCAAAATTCACTGAATAAAGGAATGAAAAAAGGGATAAATACAAGGTGGAGGTATAGTATAAAGAGGTGGTTTAAGTCACTATCTAGAGTCAGACATGCTAATCTTAAACCATGACACTGTGTAATATTATGCAAGATATTTAAACTCTCTGAGGCTTAGTTTCTTCATCTATAAAATGAGGATCTTAATATCTACCTTAAAAACATGTGAGGATTAATGTAGGGACTTACAGTGCTTGAATGTATTGAGGGAAACAGAACATGAAAGCTCTGTTATAATGATCATCACCACTGCAAACAAATGCTGGATGAATTCCACGAGCGCTGTGACTTCCATCTCCTGCTTCTAGGATTTCTCATGGAGAGAAGCCAATCCTATGATGCTTATGAATGGCTCAGAAATGACAGCAGCTGATTTCTGTCACCTGTCTGGAATGGGGTGCTTAGTGATAGATTCTCAAGCTTTAAAAGACATCTAGATCAGCAAGGAGCACATGTGAAAGTCCAGATTCCCAAGTTTCACCTCCTGAGCTCAGGTTCACTGAGGCTGAGGTGATATTTGGGAATCTGCCTCTTAGTAAGACCCTAGGTGATTATGATGCAGAGATTCCAGGACTACACTTTGGGAATTCTTGTATAATCATCCCTTGCTATCTGCAGGGACTGGTTTCAGGACTACTCACAGATACCAAAATTTCAGATGCTCAAGTCCCTTATATAAAATGCCATAGTATTTACAATAACCTATGCATATCCTCTCATATACTTTAAATAATTTCTAAATTACTTATAATACCTAATGCAATGTAAATACTATGTAAATTGCTATTACATTATAGTTTTATTTGTATTGTTTGTACTGTTGTGTTAATTTTTTATTGTTGCTTTTTTAATATTTTTGATCCAAAATTGGTCGACTCCATGGGTGTATAACCATGAATGTGAACTATGGTCATGGAGGGCTGACCATATATAATTCCTCAAATTCTGACTCAGCCATCAACTTTTTCCTCAACTCCCCAGACAGAATTTGTGCTTCATCCTCTCTGCTTCTGTAGTATTTTGCTCATATCTCAGCAGTTGCCCCTATCATACATCTATCTCCAAACTAGCTTGTGAACTCCTTCAGGACAGGGAGTGTATTTGATGCATGTAGCCAGAAACTCTAACACAGTGCCTGGCAGGTAGAAAGTAAAACCTCACTCTTGATTTCTATACCCCTAATCTACTGTCCCTGCTGTGTTCTCCATTGGAGTAATTAATAACATCATTTGCCCAGCTGTTCTGATAAAACACCTTGAGGTCATCCTTGACTTCTCTCTCACACAAGCCACTGCAATCCATCAGCAAGTCTTGTTTGTTTTACCTACAAAAATGTCCAGAATCCAATCATTGCTAATCACGTCCTGCTACATGTGCTGACCCAGTACACTGCGGTCTCTTTCCTATACTCCCTAATCTCTCTGCTTCCATTCTTGTCACTATACAGACTATTCTCTATACAGCAGCTAGGATGAACTTTTGTTTTAGGATGAACTTTTAATACACATCATAGTATGTCTCTGCTGCACAAAGTGATTTCCAATTTTACTCAGAAATGCTCCAGTGATGTCCCACTTAGAAGAGGTGTGGTGGTTCATGCCTATAATCCCAGCACTTTGGGAGGCTGAAGCAGGAGGATCATCTGAGGTCAGGAGTTCGAGACCTGGTGACATGGTGAAAACCCATCTCTACTAAAAATGCAAAAATTAGCTGGGCGTGGTGGTGTGTGCCTGTAATTCCAGCTACTTGGGAGGCTGAGGTAGGAGAATCGCTTGAACCTGGGAGGCGGAGGTTACAACGAGCCGAGATCATAACACTGACTCCAGCCTGGGAGACAGAGAGAGACTCCATCTCAAAAAAAGACCAAAAACCAAACCAAACCAAAAAACAAAAACAACAACAACAAAAAGGAAATGCTCCAGCAATGTCCCATTTTGCTTAGAAGAAAATTCAAGTACTTACCATAGCCCCCCTTGTTCTGCACACCCACCATTCACCTCCTCTCTTCTTTCTTCCCATAGTATTTTTCTTACTCTTCCTTAGATATATCAAGCCTACTCCTGCCTCAGAGCTAGAGAGCTGTGTGATTTGCTTCCTCAATTTATCTAGGTCTCTGAGCTCTCCTATGTCAGAGAATTCTAAAGTAACTACTCTCTCACATCACCCTCTGTAATTGAAATGAACATCTTGCGTAAGCAAAGACAGTTATCTCTAAGGAATGACAGTGGGTCAAAGTGGGCTGGACATGGTCAGAACTATTTCTCCTACTCTCTTGACTTCTTTTCGGTCCAGTGTTTCTACCATTCTGTTTTCATCTGTGTACATATAATGTTGAGTTAATAAGCTGCTGAAACCTTCTAGATTGAAGATAAGTGTGTCAGCCTCAGGACCAGGAGCAATGGTAGCAATCACTCTTGGTAACTCCTGTTTGTTTTTTTGACTTATTTTGGGTCCAGTGTTTCTACCATTCTGTTTTCATGTGTGTACGTGTAATATTGAGTTAGTGAGCTGCTGAAACCTTCTAGATGGAAGATAAGCAGGTCAGCCTCAGGACCAGGAGGAATGGTAGCAGTCGCTCTTGGTATAATCTGTTTGTTTTTCTTGCTTAGCAGTGCTGCCCTTGGTGATCCTGAATACAGACATAGTTTAAATCTTTGTTTTCACAGGACTTCTTGGGCCTACTTTATATGCTGAAGTCGGAGACATCGTAAAAGTTCACTTTAAGAATAAGGCAGATAAGCCCTTAAGCATCCACCCTCAAGGAATTAAGTACAGTAAATTATCAGAAGGTAAGAGATATTTAATATTTTTCTAAGGGAAAATGTCTAAAGTCTTTAATACGAGCATCAAACATTTAAAACTAAATTGTTAACCATGTGTTGTTAGGGAAATCTCTTGCAACTGGTAATTATAAAAATTGTTGTTGTTGTAAGTTCCAAGAGAAGAAAATGAGAAGTGGAGTCCTCTAGACCTACACTTTTCACTGGGCTCTTATTCCTTAATGTTTGGGAGGACATATTACCCAATTTCTCTGAATTCTCATATGTTCATCTTAAAATGGGAATAATAATATGTACATTGCAAGATGGTTTAAGGCGGGGGTCAGTACATTTTTCTGTAAAGAGCCAGATAGTCAGGCCAGGCGCAGTGGCTCACGCCTGTAATCCCAGCACTTTGGAAGGCTGAGGCGGGTGGATCACGAGGTCAAGAGATTGAGACCATTCTGGTCAACATGGTGAAACCCCGTCTCTACTAAAAATACAAAAAAATTAGCTGGGCACGGTGGCGCGTACCTGTAATCCCAGCTACTCAGGAGGCTGAGGCAGGAGAATTGCCTGAACCCAGGAGGTGGAGGTTGCAGTGAGCCGTGATCGCGCCATTGCACTCCAGCCTGGGTAACAAGAGCGAAACTCCGTCTCAAAAAAAAAAAGAGCCAGATAGTCAATTATTTTGGCTTTGCGGCTCATCAGATCTCTGTTGCCAGTACTCAATTCTGCCTTTTAGTACAAAAACAACCATAGACAATATGTAAGTGAATGAGCAAGGTTGTGTCACAATACAACTTTATTCTTTTTTTATGGCTTTGGTTATGGATGCCAGAACTAATTAACTTTATTACCTTATTCTTTCCCTCAAGTCATACACCAGAGTAAAATTGCCTCTGACGATACAAATTAATTTACAAAAACAGGCAGTTGGTTGGATTTGGCCCATGAGCCACTGACATAGTGACATAGGACTAGCCTGATAGAGGCTTCCTGGCACATAGATGACACCCAGTAAGTGGTATTTGGTGGTGGTGAGGCAAGAAGTATTAATAGTATTAGAACTTTGGACATAGTGAAGTGGTTAAGAAAATAAGCTTTAAAGGCAGACAAGCCAAAATTCATTTCTGATTCCATGACCTTAGCACCTCTGAGCCTCAGTTTTCTCATCTATAAAATGGAAATGATTATAACTACCCATAAGACTGCTTGAAATGTAAATGAGATCACTTACATAGAGTACTAAACATGGTTCCTGGGATCTGATAAGCTCTCAATAAAGAATGATGATAATGATGGCAATAATCATAAAGATGACAGTGATGCAAATTATTTTATCAGCCACTGAGTAGTAAGTACTCGATGTCAATATGGGTCTCATCATCCCATTTTGCTGATGTTCAGATCATTGTAAGCATAGTAGAGTTCCATCGGGCACTGGTATAAAAAAATTGTATCCATATGGTAATAGTTGTTACTATAATAACATTTTTAAATAATATCAGAGTTTTCCTTCTCCCACATGTTTCAGTCATCATACCTTTGAGACAATAATTGAGTAGGAGAGTGGTTGAGGTTTACAGTGCAGGTTTTAGAACTAGACCGATAAGTGCAAATCCTGGCTCAGATACTAGCTGTGTGAGTTTTATGAAGTTATTTAACCTCTGTGTGCCTCAACTTTCTCATCGGTAAAATGGGAACAATAAGCATATCTATGGCATAAAGGTTTGTGGTCACCAAATCTTAGAATAATGCCTATCATATAACAGGTACTCAATAAATATTAGCTATGATAGTAAAGATAATTCTTCAATTAAAATGTGTTCAAATAATTTAGTGTTTATCTGAAAACTTATTCATTTCAGAAAAAAATCAGAAAGTGACTTTTATGCTTATTATTTTCTATGTAAACTGTCATCACACTCATTCCCACTAAGGTATAAGTGACTGATAAGGTCAACAAACTACCTTCCTTAGGAGTATTTGCATTAGCACTTAATCTTTGGCTTGAGGAAAAACAATGAAGCATTAACTGTGGCATTGAGATTTCTTCAAAGGTGAATTTGGCAAGACTCTGGGTGCGGTAGTGTACACAGGAGTTTCTCCTATGTTCTTAAAACCATACAGTGACATACATGAAGTCAATCATACAGTGACATAGTGAACAACCACTTCACCTACTTATGAGACTTCCAGATGACTGTATCAGGAGTTCAGTAATGTAAAGAAGAAGGGGGAGAAACCTCAAAATATCAAAATGTCACATGCAGGTTTCATTTCAAACAAGGGAGGAGGTAAGAATTGTAGACTTTGCACCCTACTTGGGCTGTTTGCACAGTGAATGAACCTTGCAACATTATCCCTCTTCCTTTACTGTTTATTTGTCCCTCTATTCCCCGCAGCCAGCAATTATTTATGAACACTCGCTTAAAATGCTCCCATAACTTCCGCTGGAGACATAATTATTGGTATATAATATTGCCTCTGGTCCTATGACTCTAAGAAAGGTAAATACATATCGGTAGGAAAAGTAAAATATGACCTTGGAAATGAGATGTGAATCTAGTAAACAGATAGTATCTTTTATGATAAAAGACAACCTTAGTTGACTTTATTATTTTCTCTGCATTAAAATAAAACATCTCCTTCTCCATGTCTGACACTCACCATCCCCTATAGCCTCCCTCTATGGTTTGAGCTATTTTTTCAGCAGTGGGGATAAACTAATTGCATGCTGAGCCAGTTACATGAGAATCCAGATTCCTCTATCTCAGGGGTAGATATTTGGGAGGTGGGTGGTAGGGGGTTAAGACAGTATTCTATAGACTTGAGAAACCACAACAGAACATAAGACAAGTCTGGGTGACTCTTTTTGACAGAATGAACAAATGGTGATTTGTAAAAATGCTTACAAGGATATTTCCTTTAATAATGTATTTAGTAAGACTGTTTTTAAATCAGGGAATAAAATACTTGTAACTAATCACTTAAAAACCATCACTAAAAGGGTTTCAATTTGAGGTTAAATTTTCAGAAATTCTGTAACTAGCATGCATCAAATTGATTGACCATAATGCTGCATCTTTGAGCAAAGTTTGTTGCTCAGTAACAGTTTCAAAGTTGTTTTGTTCAAGTACCTTTAAAAAGCTTGCCTCATGGAGAATTTAATATTATTTTATTTATATTCTCATATTTTAAATGTATGAGTTGCATATGAATATTATGTTACAAAATTAGTTCTATAACATAGCCATCTGCTGGTAAGCCAGCTCTCCAAATAAAACATGTTTTCTGCCAGACGTTATTTTTATGTAAGTGTTGCCAAATTCTCTGCATGGAAATTTACTCTTCTAGATTTTTCCAAAACATTCCAATGCTTGACATAATGTAAGTGATTACATTTTTTCACTTTTCATCTTAGTATTTTGACCTTATGCTGACACTTCCTTGAGTATATTATAAACACCTGAAACAAACTATAATGGCTATGGTTTCTATATTTTATAAATCACAAAAAAGTAGATCCCTTTTCCAAAGAGACTTGTAAGTCCTGTGCAATGAAATCAGCTCTTTATAAAACATCAGCATTGATTTGCCCATTGCCTACTTTATAGCTTCTAGAAGAATGTTCTGAATCTTTGAATGCATCGAGGCATTCACTAAGTTTATTAACTTAGGAGAGGAAAAGAGTTGTTCACAAAAATAAGTAACAAGGGAAGAGTTACTGAATGAGCACCCTAATGGGTAACCAAAAAGGCTCTTTATGTAGCTTCACTTTTCCAAAGGTTATATGCACCATTTTACATTTTAAAAAAATACTGAGAGCCTTTGGCACGTAATTACTACATTATGACAAGAGCAAATACAATTCAAAGCTATTGACTGAGCAAAAAATGAACAGAACTGAGTAAATACAAATGAAGAGCTACCCTTGTGTAAAGAATTTATTCTAGCAAGAAGCTGAACAAGGACTTTTTGTACTCTAGCACAATAGTAGTCCCTGTCCATTTCTCTTCTTTGCAGTTTAGAGCTTTAATTTTTAATTTTGATTACAAAGTCAAAATACATTCACTGAAAATGCATTTCACAAATGCTTCCTCTAAACAGCTGTTGGCATTTCATACTTTATAATAATGAATGTTGCAAAATCAAAGATATAACAAACCTATTTTATTCTAGAATAGAGGTAAAATAATTTGAAGTGAGAAGAATAAAAGCATTGATAAAATTATACCCTAATTATCTCATTAGCAGTCCTCACTCAGTGGAATTACAGAATACATCCTATGTGTAAGTCTATATTGTTTGCTATTTGTTTCAAGATGCTCATAATTCAACTTTTAGTAGTATACTAAACTTAATTGACATCATTCATTTAATTATTTGAAATTCATCTTATATTTAACTGACAGATCAATGTGAAATTCTGAGTAATTTAGTTCGGTCAGTTAGACAGGCTTTAATTTGTGTGACTAGAGTAACCTTTCATTATCAATCTCAAAATATGTACTCAAATATATATAGTAACTTTTTAAGCCAACTTTGTGTTAAAATAAACTTAGATGTGAAATGCTGATCATTTACAAATAAGTTCAATATTGTTAGAAAATCAGTCACCCTGCTTAACCAGCACAAGTGTTATAGCATCTTAGGCAATTTTTAGATGCTCATATTGATTGGTTCTCATTCCAGATTGACAATGTGTTCTAATGATAGCCCTAGAAGAAATCTAGATGACAAACCTATCACAATTAGGGCACCAACATGTACCCTACAGTTAACTAGGCTGAGCCCCTCAAGGGCCCAAGCCCTGTCATCTTTACATTTGTACTCTGGCATTTAGCACCGAGTCTGGAAACTACAGGATGATGACGGTCATGATGATGATGATATTAATCATTACTGAACTAAACTGAGAGACCAAAGACTGATTAGAAAGTAGGGACTATACATTACTTTCCCCTTGTTATAAAATTATTGATTTTGCTGATAATTTTGATCAGGTACCTTGTCTTACTATTACCATTTTTATCACCTTTGGAATAGATACATCACTGCTATGGACTGGATGTTTGTGTCCTCCCAAAATTCACATGTTGAAATTTAACCCCCAATGTGATGGCATTAGGAGGTGGGGCCTTTGGAAGATTTTTAGGTAATGAGGATGGAGCCCTCATGATAAGATTAGTGCCCTTTTGAAAGGGACCCTCTCACTTGCCCTTTTTCTACCTTGTGAGGATACAAGGAGAAGATGGCAGTCTACAACCTGGAGAGACCCCACACCAGAACCCAACCATGCTGCCACCCTGATTTTAAACTTCCAGCCTTCAGAACTATTAGAAAGAAATATCCGTTGTTTATAAGCCACCCAGTCTACGGTACTTTGTTAAAGCAAGCCGAACTAAGAAAATCACTAATTTCTGTCTTACTCACATGTGGTACCAGAACTCCAGAACACTTAAGATATATCTTATCCAAAGTAGAACATGAAGGAAAGAGGCTGTATTAATTGCAATATGGCTGGGAAAGAAAATACTAAACCAAAATGTGAACATGTATTCCCACAGGCTCCCACAGCATTTGTTAGATGCCAGAAATTTCACAAATATTTTCCAGTCCTCAAAACCCATCAAAAACGATAACATTATCTCTAGGAAAAAGGGATTCTATTATCTTAAATTATGAGTGGAAAAACTGAGGCTAAAAGAGACTTCAAGAAACTTTCCCAAGTTCACACCATTAGCAAATGATACAACAACCAAGACATTTAAACTCTGACCTTTCTCCCACCTTTCTCTCTCCATGTTGTATGATGGTGATTGTTTCCATGCACACTATCTAGCAGGAGAAAGTATCATTAGCCATATAATCTCACAAATACTAAATTACAAATCGCAATGCGTACTGTTAAAAAAAACCAACCAACAAACATATGTTATAATCAGAGATGAAGAAAGGTGTAAGATGATATTTGATCTGGCATGTGAAGGAAGAGCACACATTTACCCAGAAAAAGAAAGGAAAGAAGAACTTCAAAAGTTATCTCCTACCCTGCAAAGAATATAATGTTTTGTCCTTTTGGGAGCTTGTGAAGGCAGTGGAAAGACTATCATTTTCTATTACGGAAACCCCCTGTGATATTTTAGCAGTTGAAATAGTGGAAGCTTTGTGTCCAGAAACATCATTTTTCAACTTTATGAGGCCATGTAGCAAGAAGCATTGAAGAAGGGCTGTCATGCTTGATTCAAGATAGGTAGTGCAGCTCATCAACTAGCCATGCTAATTCCTGTTCATACACAAGGTCTGACCTGAGAGGGCAACTCTCCTTATCAGCCCTGTTTGTGCTCTGCTACAAAAGCTCTTTTGTAATCTTTCAGAGATAATGCTTCCTGCTTATCAGTGGAGATACTTCCTCCATAAACTTTTTTTCTTTTATAGACTAGAATTGTGTTATAACTTAGAGGAAGTGAGTTAAGCTTTTATAATTTTTCAGCTGCTGACAACTTTATTATCAAAGTGAACGTACGGCCTGTAGTAATTATTAGTTATTAGCGTTAAGCCATCCTTCGGAGTGGGTTGGGGGAAGACGTGATGAGGTCCACTTTACGCTAGCACAAAGTTCACAAACTCAGATTTTCTTTGTGAGTTGAGGACTTCAGAGAAGCCCAAGTGGCTAGAATTTGTGATTTGTAGGGCAGAAGTCTAGAGAGGACAGTATAATCACAGAGAAAGAGCTCTTGAGAATCCACAGAAGGATCTGTCAAGTTGAATACTGATCTGCACATACATGTGAGGAAAGTACTGAGGGTAAGAAACACGTCATGTGAAAGGAACGGGTGGAACAGCCCCTGGATCTTACACAGGACCAGCAATAGTTTATGTTCCTACTATCAAAAGTAGTAAGATCCCCTAATAGATGAGCATTGGATAGAATTCTCAGAAGGATTTAGAAACAGTAGGTGGATAAAATTAGTCTAGACTACAGGCTGCTGAGGAGGTAACAGAATAAAAAATAAGATTTGAAAGAACCGAGTTGATTTCAAGTATCCTAACTGTGAATAAAACTCAATACTAGTTAACAAGAATGCAACAAACAACAAAGTAAATTCACAATGTTAATACAAGCATTAGAAGAAGCAGAAAGAGATGACTCATAACCAGGAAAAAACCTAACAGATTTAGAAGCGAAAGAGATGACAGAAGCAGCAGGCAGAGACATTATGACAGCTATCAGAAAGCTTCCCAGTATGTTCCAGAAAGTAGAGAAAAGCATGAGCATGATGAGGAGATAGAGAATATAAATATGCATACACAGAACTGAAGTAGATAAATACAATTGCTGACATGGAAAGTAAAAAACAAATAAATAGAAAATAAAGGTAAAAAATAAAGGATGAAAAAATATTGTAAACTGAAGGGCACCACTAATAAAAACAAACACTGGATGAAATTAACAGCACATTACACACTGTGAAAGAACATAGTAGAACATATTAACACATCACAATAGAAATTGTGCAAAATGAAATACAGAGATTAAAAAGTCTGAAGAAAGCGAACAGAGCATCATTGAACTATGGGACCATATCAAGTGACCTAACATATGTGTAACTGGGTCCCAGAAGTAGCAGGAACAGAAAAAATGTTTGAAGAAATCATGACTGAAAACTTCCCAAATGTAATGAAAACTACAAACCAACAGATTAAAGAGGTTTGACAAAACCAAGAAGGAACATGAAGAAAACCACACCAATCCACATCATAATCAAGTTGCTGAAAACCAGTGATAAAGAGAAAATACTGGAAGTAGTGAGAGATCAAAAGACACATTGTATACAGGGGAACAGAAACAAGAAATGACAGCAGACTTATCATTAGAAACTAACCAAGACGGAAGACAATTAGGGCCAGCTTTAATGTGTTGTGAGGGTAGGGGATAGGGGAATCTATCTACTTTTCTATACCAAGCAAAAATATCTTTTTAAAATGAAGGCAAAATAAAGAGTGTTTTATATATACAAACATGAAATAATTTCTCACTAGCAGAACAGAAAAAAATGCTAAAGGAATTCCTTTAGATAGAAGAAATATTATATCAGAGAGACATTTAGATTCACAAGAAGGAATGAAAAGTTCCAGAAATGAATAAATATAGACAAAATTTTCCCCATTTTAATCTGTTAAAATGACAATTGATTATCTAAATGTTAAAGTAAAAATAGTAACAATTTATTGTGGGGTATATTATGTATATCTAAGTAAAATGCATAACAATAGCACAAAGGCTGGGAGGGAAGAAAAAAATATATTCAAGCTTCTTAAAAGTGAAATAGTATAATATTACTTGAAGGAAGTCTGTGACAAGTTAAAAATGTATTATATATATATTATATATTGTAAACTGAAGGGCACCACTAATAAAACAAAGCTAACAAGCCAACAATGGAGACCAAACATCATTAAATACACTCAATCCAAAAGAAAACAAAAAGGAATAAAGACCAGATAGACAGAGAAAATAAATATAAGGATGGCAGTTTTAAATCTAACCATATCAGTATTACATTAAAAATAAATGGAAAGGACACTACAATTAAGAAACAAATAAGATTGAATTAAAAGCAATGCTAAACTGTGTGCAGAATTTCAGAAATCCACTTTAAACGAGACAAAGATAGATAAAAAATAAAGGATGGAAAAATATATACCATACTAGCTAATACTAATCACACACAAAAGGGTATATAATAATGATTTCATTGATATGACATTACAGAAAAGACAAATTATAGTAAAATAAAGAAGATTAGTGGTTGTCTGGGCCTGGAGGGCACTGGCTTCAAATGGCACATGGAAATGTTTTGGAATGATGGAACTCTTTTCTATCTTCATTGGGACTACAGCTATAAGATTGTGTGCTTTTTTAAAATCAAAGCTCAGCAAATATTATACTTAAAACTGGTAAATGTTATTGTATGCAAATTATACCTCAATAAAGATAATGGAAGGAAGAAAGAGGGGGAAGAAAGATTGGGAAGAGGGAAGGAAAGAGGCAAAGAAAGGAAGAAAGGGGAAAAGAAAACAAACAAGGAACAGAAAAAAAGAAATGGAAGAGAAAGTAAGGGGAAGGAAGGACAGGGGAGGGACTAAGCATTTCAGTTTTTCACAAAGTATAGTTGCTTCAGTGAGAGTAGTTTTTAATGGCTTTTTACCCCATCATGTAAACCATTTCAGGCTTTTTTTCCCCCAGATCCTTGTTGTCTGCCTACATCTACACTGATGGTCTCACCTTCTTTTCTTAAACAATTTATCAAGCTGATTGTACCAAAAAAAAAAAAAAAAAAACTGCATCCCAAAGAGAAATTCTGGTACCAGCGGATGATAGTGAGCCTTTTACTAATTAAATCCTCAGGCAGAGGAAACTGCCCATTCCACTTGGCTATCTATGGCACTCACCTCTCCCCTTCCTGACCTCACTTGCTCCATTTTATTATTGAAAACCCCACCCAACCCTCTACACTTCTTTTAATATTGAGCAACTCAGTTCCCTCTCTTCATTAAGGAAGACCAGTTTCTTCATTCTTTCCCTCTCCTACCAATAGGGAAAATCCAATATACGCGAAGGTGTGAATGGTAGGTCTTTGGGTGAACAAAGAACAGAAGTAAGACATCTAAGTTTCACAGGATGGACACATTTCGTATTAATACAGACAACCAGACTGCATAAGGGAGTGAGATGCTGTGGCACTGGGGAAAAAATTGAGATAATCAGATGGCTAACATGAAATAAAGAGATAAAATAGAGCTGAGGATCACAGAAGGTGGAAAGAAGATCTGAAATAGCAAAACAAAACAATATAAAACCAGCTCTGACTATCCTCCCATTTCGTGTTAATAGGCTGAGTATGTCTTGTTAAATACCACAAAGAAGATATAACCCATTCTTATATTCTGAGATGTTTTACTGATCAAGGTGATTCAATTCTCTGATTATATTTAAATAATAATTGTTCAGGTACCCGGGAAAATTAACTTGCTAAACCTTAATTTGAAAATAACGTTTGTTATTCTTAAGATAACCATTGTATCAAAGCCTTTATAACTACATGGGCATAGAAATGGGAATACATGAATCTTCCCAAATAGTAAAAGTTCACTATTGAAGGACATATGCATCTCCGGAGAGCTCATCTTAGCTATCCCCAGATTTGAGGATGGTGAAAACGCAGTCCTCAGAAACTGCTTACATGTCTTGATGGCTCTTACTTCTCCAGGTGCTTCTTACCTTGACCACACATTCCCTGTGGAGAAGATGGATGATGCTGTGGCTCCAGGCCAAGAATACACCTATGAATGGAGTATCAGTGAGGACAGTGGGCCCACCCACGATGACCCTCCATGCCTCACACACATCTATTACTCCCATGAAAATCTGATCGAAGATTTCAACTCTGGGCTGGTTGGACCTCTGCTCATCTGTAAAGAAGGTAAGAACACCTCCAACAAAAGATTCAACAATGAAATGTTGGAATGGTCAGGAGTTCTGTCATGGGACAAAGCTTGAGAACATCTTGGTAACTTCTTGTACATCAAGCAGAGGAAGAGGGCATGGAGACCAGATCATTGCCTGGCAGGAGAAAAAAACACCTGCTATTTCAGGGTGTGTATCCACCTCTGCTTCTTCTCATTCCTCCTCCATCTCAGTCCTCAAGATTCTCCCAAGCAAATTCCTGTTTGAGAGTGTGTTCTGATGTCATGTTTGTATGATCTGTAACATTTACCTCAAGGCCGAAGTCTTTTAGAAAGTGTATAGCAACCTGTACTCTCCTGAAAGAGGTCTTAGAAAGAACTTTGGCTAACCCATCTGACATAGCTGGGGTTTGGGCTGGTAATTTGGTCTATGAACATGTTAAATGCCAGCTTCCTTTCTTATAAACAAGCTGAACACGTTGGGTGGTAGGTTTCAAACACACTCAAGTGACTTTATAAGAACTTTTATCGGCTGGGCTTCTTAGAAGCAAGCTTAGATCTTCATTTCACCCCATGAGAATCCAGCCCATCTTTCATTAAAACAAGCAGACAACCACAGTGAGCCATAGTATGGGAAATAACCTGATGGACTCACCATCTGCCTGTACATACACCCAGACCATACCTCATACCTTCCCAATGTGTTTACTCATTATACATTTTTTTTCATTCCCTGGTATACACAAGATACTTGATGGTACTGCAAAAAATCTTAAAACTTACGAAGGCTCTCCTTTCATTTTACCATCATCAGCAGCATGTTTTTCTCATAGTGAGAATAAGTTAATGCTAATACTTCCAACCAGTTCCCTAATGTCCCCTTTCATATACAAATAAGATGACAGCATTAAACTTGGGGCATGATGTGTTTACCGACTGAGCTAATGTATCTATATACTGGTCTATTGAGACTGGAGGATGTGGATACTTTCACAGTCTTGAGAGTCACCAAATGTTTTCTTTCCAAACTGGATGAAGTAAAGCCTGTTCCCCAAGGCAACAAGGTGTCAAAAAAAAAAAAAAAACAGTGTGGCACAAGATTTTTAATAACCCTAGAACCATTACTACTTAATATGCTATTTTTAAAAATAAGAACTTCTTCAAGTTGATATCATCATGGTTGATTGCTTGCCCTAAACTCTTGGCTATCCAGGAAAGCTCATGAGTCTTCTATCTGCAGTGCTACTGAAAATATGTCTTTCCTTTCATAGGGACCCTAACTGAAGATGGGACACAGAAGATGTTTGACAAGCAACTTGTGCTACTGTTTGCTGTGTTTGATGAAAGCAAGAGCTGGAGCCCGTCATCATCCCTAATGTACACAGTCAATGGATATGCGAATGGGACAATGCCAGGTAACGTGAGGGGTGTGCACCATTCAGTAATGGTAAAATCATTAGTGATTCTTTGGTCCTATTGTTTTTTGATCCTGTTGTTTTCTTCAACGAACTAGGGAAGTTGATCTTGCTCAATATTTTGCAACTCCTTATCAAGAAGGTAATATTTTCTCATCTATTTCTTAAAAAACAGGAAATACAAGAGACAGATTAGAAGCTAGAGAAGAAATGTGCAGCCTTGTTAGATACAGTGATCTGATTAGGTTTCACCTCGGCCTGTACTTTCAAAAAGACCTTCTAGGTATCAGCTCAGCCTCTCTCTCTGAGTTCTGCAGTTCCTACTATATGATGACCATGTCTTCTTCAAGGACAACCCTTAGCAGGAAGGGTCAACAGAAAGATTGCATAAAGACAACTGCAGTGAAGATGAACAGATTAGAAGTAATCCCCAACACACAAAACACTACCGGCTTTTTAAAAGGTGGTAGAAGGGTCATATTCAATGGCATCTAGAATGTTTTCTATTTGCATTTGCATTTGGACTCTTGTAAGAAGGCAAAATCATCGCAACCATTGAGAGAAAAAGTAACTTACTCCCATGTAGACCACAGCTTTTCTATGTCTCTGTGGTAGAACTGACCTACAGCTAAAGATCCAGCGTATATTATGCTAGCCTGAGGGAAAAACATTAAAAAAGGAAAATGTCACTTTACTAAATAAGCCATATTTCAAAACACTAAACTTCTTAGAGGTTATTCTCTCATGCCATCTGAAAACCACAAATGACTTCACTGACTAAAACACAGTATTTGTTAAGAGTTGGGGTCTGGGTAGTGTTTTTAAATTGTATTCTATTTCATTTGACTACATTTTCCACTTGGTTTTTGGAAAATATACTCATATGACTCTCAGTATTGATCCCGCATTCTGGTACCAGGAGCTTGTAAAACCTGGGGCTTGGTTGACTGGCCTCGACCTTAAATAATCTGAGTTCAGACCTTACTCACTTCTCTACCTTCTGTGGCCCTTGACAATTAGTTGTGCTTACTTACAAAAGCAGACTACTCATTTATCCTAATAACTATTTCCTGGCAGAGTGAACAATCTGTGTAAGTATGGATGCCAAAAAAAGGCCAAACCATATGCACAAAAATACAAATAAATTGATCTAAGCTTAGAGTTTAGGAATTTATAGTTCCCAAAAGAATAATTGGGTGCAAATGGGACAGGGTAGGGAAAGACCATTAGTAGAAACTAAGAATAGTAAACGTTGGCAAAACCATCTGCCTTATAAAGCAGAATAAATTGAATACATATGATAAATGCTAACACAGATACATTAATTGCTGAACTCAGCATGAGCATTTCCTTGGTGTGGATAAATACTTCCACCAAAGGCTCCTACCTTCCAGCTTTTTGAGCTCAGATTCTAGCTTCTATTTCTTACTAGTGACACAAGGAATCCCGGCTTTGTTGCAATGATCTCCTAAAAGCGACAGCCCTTGTGTGGATAAGGAACTAATTCTTAGCCCCATTATCTAGTGTCTGGTCATTATGTAACTGAAATGTAAAATGTAAACCTAAAAGCCACGGACGAAGCCTCCCTACAGAGAAAATGAACATTTTCCCAGTGACTGTAGGAGCAAAGGAGGAACAAAACTAAGTTTTTATATTCAGTTATCATTACTTCTTCCATGAAAAGCTCCCAATGGCCCGGCATAATGAGGACTTGTGCACTGCATTTTAAGGAGAGTGTGTAGTCTGCAAAGTGATTTCATTGCCTTTCATTAAAACAATCAAAAAGTGAGTAAAAAAGCAATTGAAAATCCTCACATCATCTTCACATCTTCTTCCCGTAGGCAGCACTTTGAGCTCGAGTTAGAGAGCTGAGAGGACTAAGCGCCTGAACTCAGCCCTATTAGGTATTCTAGTGACTTGACTCCCTCCAGCTGAGATCAGATCGAGGTGACCAAACATTCCATTTTGCCATGGACTTTTTACCAGTTCTAACAACGAAAGTCCTAAATCTTGGGAAACCCCTCAGACCAGGACAGTTGGTTAGCTCCTTGATTCCCCTCTTGGACTAATCATTTAGCAATCCCTGTGTTTCTGAGTTTACATCCACCATGTCTAGGCTCTGTTCTTACCTGTATAATGCCATTTATCACAATGAGTTGTGACTGCTTGTTTGCTGGTCACTCAGATGTCTGAGTGTTTTTGCCCTGAGTTTTTGCAGGGCAGAAACTACAACTGGAGTGTCTGTTTCGTCAAAGCTTTGTACAATGCCTGACACACAGCAGGTGCTCAATACATTTGGTGAGTGAATGTTTGATCACAGAATGCCCAAATGCGTATTTTGGCCTGTATCTCTCTCTGTTTCTCAGATATAACAGTTTGTGCCTATGAACATATCAGCTGGCATCTGCTTGGAATGAGCTCGGGGCCAGAATTGTTCTCCATTCACTTCAACGGCCAGGTCCTGGAGGAGAACCATCATAAGGTCTCAGCCATCACCCTTGTCAGTGCTACATCCACTACTGCAAATATGACTGTGAGCCCAGAGGGAAAGTGGATCATATCTTCTCTCACCCCAAAACATTTGCAAGGTAAGAAACTCTCCTGACAGTCTTGCTTCTGAATACAGATTCCTTTCTTCCCAGGCACTAACTCCCTCTTTCTCCCTTGCCCTTTCAAGCCACCTGCACCCCAGAGAAACATGCCTTGGTTCCTAACAACTAAACTTAGATACTCTGCTCTTAGATTTAGAAATTGCTTGTGGGGGATGGAGAAAGTAAAAGAATTGACAAATATTTTTTTAAAAAATATTAAGCAAAAGCTGAAAAGGTCTCTAACTTCCTTGATAAAAGAAAGGAGGAAGGAAACAAATCCATACATAGATATTCTTTCTTGGGATTACTCCATATATAGCCAGAGGAAAAAGACCTAGATGCCAGCACAAAACAAACATCTGCAAATTTACAGAAGCACTAAGTTATGGAAAGTGTAAAAAGCTTAGCTTGAAACCATTAACCTTTACAGTGGCATGAATAAAAAGTCTAGCATGGAGAGGAACTCAGTGAATGTGTGTTGAATGGATCATACCTGGCATCTAAACAGCTGGGGGGTGAGCTCTAAAGGATACTGGTGAATTCAAGTGGGAAAATAAATCAGCCCAGGTTATGTGATGTCGTGTAAACAAAATAACTGTTCTACTACACATTTTTGCTGAAAAACTGTTGAGAGGAGGGTTCATGTAAACAGAGACTAAAATCTAAGTAAATCATATCACTATAGGAATCATTATAAGCAACACATATAAGGAGGAGATAATGTATAAGTAACATGTATAAGAAGGAGATACTTCATGAGATCATTTCCATTTCTTTTCACATGGGCAGCCAAAATTATATTTGAAGTAATAAAACCATCCGTGAAAGATAGAGTTCCCAATAATATTAAAACAATGAAACTTTTGTTTTTTGTTGAGGATAAGTACATTATGTATTGCTATTAATATTTAATTTTTAACAACAATCTCATTAAGTACTAGTGCTTTCTTCATTTACAGATTAAGGGACAGATGACAGAAAAATGAGAATTCAACAAGACATAATTCATAGGGTCTTAAGAAGTTGAAAATTATAATAAATTTGTCTGCTCAAGAAGAAATAAAGGGAATCTTTCCAAGTTTTTTCCCTAACCCCTCCTCTCTTCCTCCCTTTTTAAATTCTTGCCTTTTCTGGATGCCACTAAATGAGTTCCAAACTAAAATCTTCAAAAGTTGCCTTAGCATTACTTTCACTGTTTCTATATTAATATAAATCTTCCACAAATTGATTTAAAGGATATGCATTTCCATCAACCATAATTTCTTCTCTCAAGTTATTTCATTGTCTTGCTGTCCTAACTCAGCTGGGATGCAGGCTTACATTGACATTAAAAACTGCCCAAAGGAAACCAGGAGACTTAAGAAAATAACTCGTGAGCAGAGGCGGCACATTAAGAGGTGGGAATACTTCATTGCTGCAGAGGAAATCATGTGGGACTACGCACCTGTAATACCAGCGAATATGGACAAGTGAGTTGTTGGGGTTCATACCACTGGGCAAAGGTTCAAGATACATTCCATAGGGCCCTAGATGTTTGGGGGTGAAATGTTATAAGTCGACAGCTCTCAAGGGGACACATGTATTGGTTTCTATTTAAGCCTTCTTGTAAAAATTAATCTTGAATTATTCCCAAATCACCAAAGAAACTCAGCCTAATCATAATAAACATAACAACAGCAGCTAACACGTATTGAATGCTTGCCATTGCCAAGCACTGTATTAACCCCTTTCTGAAAGCTTCACTTCAATTCTACAAACCAGATACTGCTCTTATTTCTTTTTATAGATGAGAAAATGGGTCAGAGAGATTAAGAGATTTGGAAATTCAAATAGCTCTTAAACACTTGAAAAGTTATTCAACTTCACTGATGATAAGAGAAATGCAAATTAAACTTCACAGAAATACTATTTTGATCTAACAGATTCACAAATCCAGGTGACATTATCTGTTGACAAGGCTGTGAGAAATAAGCTCTATCATATATTGCTGGTGGAAGATTAAATTGGTAAAGGGATTCTGGAGGATAACTTGGGAATATGAATCAAAATTCTAAATGCATATACCCTTTGACTCAGCTATCTCATTCTGGAAATCTAACTATACAGATATACTGGTTCACAGGTGAAATGATGTATGTACAACATATTCACTGCTGCAATGTTAGTAGTAGTAAGATTGAAAGCAACTCAAAATGTCCATCAGTAGGAACTACTTTAATAAATTTTGATGCATTCATACAGTGGAATACTAAGCATCAAAAAGAGGATGCAAACACTCTATATGCACTAATACAAAAAGTTTTCCAAGATATGTTATTAAATTGAAAAGTTGGGATATAATCTAGCATGTATATATAGCTGCCTTTTGTTAAAGGCATGAAGGGGATAAGAATATTTATATTTGCTTATTTGTAAGACACATTTGCGTTTATGTACATAAAGATATTCTGAAATTATACACATGAAATTAATATGTGGCCACCAAGAAAACTGAAGGACTGCTAGGGAAGTCACATTGACGGTTATCGGATATAAGTAAGAGTTTTCACTGTAATAAAAATTACGCGAATGTATTTTCTATTAAAAAGAATTAAACTAGCAAAAAGAACAAAATAAAAAGAACTTTAGCCAAGGGCATAAAATTGGTGACAGAACTGAGATAGGAATCCAGGAGTGTTTGGCAACAGTCACTGCTTTCCACTGTGCAAAATAAATTCATAAAATAGACAGATACTCTATTGAAGGACTGCTGGGTTAAATGATATTTCTGACTTTAGGTCTTTGAGGAATTGCCATACTGTCTTCCACAATGGTTGAACTAGTGTATTGTCCCACCAGAAGTGTATAAGTGTTCCTTCTTCTCCATAACCTTGCCAGCAAGTGTTGTTTCTTAACTTTTCAATCGTCCTCATTCTGACTGGCCTGAGATGGCATCTCATTGTGGTTTTGATTTGCATTTCACTAATGATCATTGATGTTGAGCTTTTTGAAATATGCTTTTTGGCTGCCTATAGTTGCTTTTGCAAACTAAGGCATAAAGAGGGTAGGGGAAAAGTGGTTCGTGTTGCTGCTCCCAAAGTATTTATCTCAGTAGCTGTGAAAAATGGGTGAAGGAGGTTGTTTTTCAATCATCTCTGAGGACTGGTTAGATGGTGGAAGAAAGCCCAGTAGCATAGAACTATAAGAAATAGTGCTAGTAAAGGCTTCCTGGGGTGAGAAGGTGCTTTTAGGGATTAAGAAATACTTTCAAAACAAAAAAGGCTGTCATAGATTAAGTAATAGGAGAGACTTTACAAAAATGTGTAGTGTCCTTTCAGCGAGAGATATCAAACGTCTGCTGTCTCAGTGAGAATGACAGGAAGATCTAAGTAGCTGCTTCTAACCAATCACCTATGACTTTTATCAGTGATGCAGGAGACAATTCAGAAGTTTCCAGTTTTTCAACTGACAGAAAGCATCGGGACTTTGCAAACTACACTAAGAAATTTTTAGAGAACTGGCATTTTAGCTCATCTGAGAGCAGAACTTCTCAGCACAAGCGTTTCCCCATCGTATTGAGATCTCTATTTGAGAAAGTGGTTTAATTTTTTAAAATTTTATTTCACCTTAAGAAAATACAGGTCTCTGCATTTGGATAATTTCTCAAACCGAATTGGAAAACATTATAAGAAAGTTATTTACACACAGTACGAAGATGAGTCCTTCACCAAACATATACAGAATCCCCATATGAAAGAAGACGGAATTTTGGGTCCTATTATCAGAGCCCAGGTCAGAGACACACTCAAAGTAAGTAACAGAAATACAGAATCATTGGAGAAATTAAATAGTAAAATATTACGAAGTACCTGGTTATTTTTTTAATTTTAAAAGAAAAAGGCATTCATATAATTTTAAATTCAAATACAACTTTTAGTTTTTATTTGGTATTTGCATTAATTTATAGCCTACTGAATAACACAAAGGATCTAAGACAATTTCTCAGATTATAAAGGCATAAACGAAAGAGTCTATGTAACTGGGATAGAATATGGGGACAAACAAAATAAAGCCACAGATAAGTAGATACCATGCGACCCTGTAAGGCTGTCTTCAGATTTTGTCTTAAGCTTTATAGCAGCCAGTGTATAAATGAAAATATGGCTGGGTGCAGTGGCTCATGCCTATATTCCCAGCACTTTGGGAGGCCAAGGCAGGTGGATCATGAGGTCAGGAGTTCAACATCAGCCTGGCAAATATGGTGAAACCCCTATCTACTAAAAATACAAAAATTAGCCAGATGTGGTGACATGCACTTCTAGTCCCAGATACTTGGGGAGGCTGAGGCAGAAGAATCGCTTGAAGCCGGGAGGCGGAGGTTGCAGTGAGCCAAGATCGCACCACTGCACCCTGGTCTGGGTGACAGAGTGAGACTCCATCTCAAAAAAAAAAAAAGGAAATATGTCAGGGTGAGGGTTACATCATCTACAAAAAGAAAGCTCCATTTACCCTGATATTAAGATCTAAGAAAAACTTCTTTAATGAATTCTTCAAAAGAGAGTGCTGAGTGATACAGTGGATGGTATCCTTAACAAAATTCTTATAACCGGCATAATAGATTAAAAGTTGCAAAGCTTTAAAAAATAATGTTTCTCATTACAGCTAAGAACATAGCAATAAACACAATTGAACAAAAACAATTTTTACTCAAACGTTTTTTAGTGTAGTCTAGGTATAGTTGGACTCTTATGAAGGTAAACTCCATGTATCAAGAACACGGAGTTTTTCTCAGCCAATTGTCCTTAAATGTCATGTCACTTCACCAAGCTAGATAAGGATTGGACAGCAGAGAATTGAGGGTTGCAATCTTTGACAAAATCCTAGAATGCAGATAATCTACTGACAAAGGATGATCCAAAGGCTTTGACAATCAACCAAATAAAAGATAAGATTAAGGTTCTCTTTTGTAGATTAAAGAGACTATCTAGGACTCCTGTGTGTATAATGCATCTGACAAGGTCTATTCTGTTCATTTAAAATACCCAAAGGACAAAAGCAGTTTTTTTTTTCTTCACGTGTCTTTCCCTTCTTCCATTTCTGATCTCTTTTATATGCTCTTAGCAAGTGCAGACATACCTTATTAGAAGTTCAGGATCTGGCTATTTGTCTGTGCCTCTCAAGAAAGTGGCTTTTTTTTTTTTTTTTTTTGAGGCTCTTACTCCATTGCCCAGGCTGGAGTGCAGTGGTGTGATCATGGCTCACTGCAGCCTCCACCTCCTGGGCTCAGGTGATTCTCCTACCTCAGCCTCCCAAGTAACTGGAACTACAGGCATGCACCCCAATGTCTGGCTAATTTTTGTATTTTTTTTATAAAGACGAGGTTTTACCATGTTTCCCAGGCTGGTCTTGAACTCCTGAGCTTGTAATCCACCTGCTTTGGCCTCCCAAAGTTCTGGGATTACAGGTTTGAGTCACTGCACCCAGCTGAGAAGATGACTTCAAAGATAGTATCCTAAAAAATCTGCCAGGCAGGGGAAGGGGAGCATGGTCTAGAAATGAGGAGCAGATTCGAAATGAGATTTAGTCCAAACGAAAGGAGAAGGACAGGGGAATGGGAACCTGCTTGGAGAGGGTGATACTGTGAGGAAAACGTCACTTCTCCTAACCTATCCTCTAAAGTCAGACTTCACTTCCATTTTCCACCTTAATGTGTGAGTGGAATATGCTCTCCAATTCTCCTTCCAGGTGATGAGGGGAGGTTACTGCAGATAAACAGATCTAATTTTCCCACTGCGTGTACACACACACCATCCAAAAGGTGAATATGCAAAGCTAGCATCTCAGATTAGTTCTCATGATCAACCTGAAACCCTAGAATAAATTTGATCTAACTTTGTAGATCGTGTTCAGAAATATGGCCAGCCGCCCCTACAGCATTTATCCTCATGGAGTGACCTTCTCGCCTTATGAAGATGAAGGCAACTCTTCCTTCACCTCAGGTTTGAATCTTTCACTTCTACTGAATCCCACTAGTGACTTCTGAGAGGCTGTCATGTTTTTCTGCTATTCCCCTTGCCCAGTGGTGTCACTACTGCAGTCAGGGAGTATACACGTAGGAGTATCCTAAAAATCACAGCCAAAACCTTTTCACTTCAGGAATCTCATCTCTTAACGGTTGCAAAATATGGTGTCTTTTATTAGTGTCATAGCGGCCTCTACTCTAATGGCTACATGCTATCCAGGTTCCAAGCAGAATATTTAAAGGATTCCTTTTGCAATATGAATCAATTCTAATGAAAGCTTATTTATTTATTTATTATCATGAAATAACTTTGCAAAGGAAAATAATTTTGAATATATTTTCTTTCAGGCAGTAACACCATGATCAGAGCAGTTCAACCAGGGGAAACGTATACTTATAAGTGGAACATCTTAGAATTAGATGAACCCACAGAAAATGATGCCCAGTGCTTAACAAGACCATACTACAGTAACGTGGACATCATGAGAGACATCGCCTCGGGGCTAATAGGACTACTTCTAATCTGTAAGACCAGATCCCTGGACAAGCGAGGAATACAGGTATTTTGTCCTTGAAGTAACCTTTCAGAAATTCTGGGAATTTCTTCTGCCTAGAACATATTAGTTCTGCTGGCTACACAGTGGGGCTTTCCTTCAAGAAAACAGTAAATATCCCAGCACTTTGGGAGGCCGAGGCGGGTAGATCATGAGGTCAAGAGATCGAGACCATCTTGGTCAACATGGTGAAACCCCGTCTCTACTAAAGACACAAAAAATTAGCTGGGCATAGTGGCGCGTGCCTGTAATCCCAGCTACTCAGGAGGCTGAGGCAGGAGAATTGCCTGAACCCAGGAGGCGGAGGTTGCGGTGAACCGAGATCTCACCATTGCACTCCAGCCTGGGTAACAAGAGCAAAATTCCGTCTCAAAAAAAAAAAAAAAAAGAAAAGAAAAACCCAGTAAATATCAAGTAGTCCTTTTTAGCACCAGTGTGATAACATTTATTCTTTGTTTTTCATCTTGTCTCTTTTTTATCAGGACCCTCATAGCAGAAGGCAAGTCTAGAATGTGGTAACATATTTTTTCTTAGTTTCAAATCCCAGGTCTGTTGGTATTGGATGTGATGAGCAAGCTGATTAGCCTTTCCTAATTTCTCCCTTTTGTCAAATGGGCAATACCCCTCCTAAAAATGCTACAGGTCTGTTTGTGGGTTCAGTGAGATACTATCTGGTAAAAGTGTCTAGCTCTTTACCAGTCTTTGTTATTTTTAGAGACCTGCAATAGGGAGAGAGAGGAGAGATTCTCTGAAAACAACCACGTTTAGAGACATAGTTCCTAGTGAAATTGAACCCAGATAATGATCCATCTCTGTTGAGACTAAAGTATACAGAAGAATGTGAACAAATATACTGAATTTCTGAGTTTCCATTGAAGAATTATAGTCTCATATTATTAAACTAAAATTCCCAATTATGCTAAACTATAACCAAAAAGGTCTTATCTTGAGGCATATAACATAAATATATGTCTAGAAAAAATCAGAAATGAATTTCTGGACACATGGAAGATCCTGATTTATTGAGCTAGGAAAGGAAACAGGTAGGAGAAGCATACTTTTCTATTGCAACCTTCTGTTCTATCCTTTACAATTATTCAGATCATATTTAGTTAATCGTTCATGCTGAAAGGTGCAATTACAGAGACAGACTTTCAGTTGCCATGTTGAAATGAGACTTTTCTTTCGGGTGTTTTTTTTTCTTTTGGGACAGAGTCTTGCTCTGTCACCCAGGCTGGAGTACAGTGGCATCATCTTGGCTCACTGCAACTTCTGCCTACTGGATTCAAGTGATTCTCCTGCCTCAGCCTCGCTAGTAGCTGAGATTACAGGTGCCCACCACCATGGCTGTCTAATTTTGGTATTTTTGTTTTGTTTTGTTTTTGAGATGGAGTCTCCCTCTGTCACCAGGCTGGAGTGCAATGGTGTGATCTCTACTCACTGCAACCTCTGCCTCCGAGTTCAAGTGATTCTCCTGCCTCAGCCTCCCAGATAGCCGGAACTACAGGCATGTGCCACCACACCCAGCTAACTTTTGTATCTTTAGTAGAGACGGGGTTTCACCATGTTGGTCAGGATGGTCTCAATCTCTTGACCTTATGATTTGCCCGCCTCGGCCTCCCAAAGTTCTGGGATTACAGGTGAGCCACCATGCCTGGCTAATTTTTGTATTTTTTAGTACAGACAGGGTTTCACCATGTTGGCCAGGCTGATCTTAAACTCCTGACCTTAGGTGATCCACCCCCCTCAGCCTCCCAAAGTGCTGGTATTACAGGCGTGAGCCACCATGCCTGGCTCTTTTGGGATATTTTAATCTCTGAATTTTCTGATCTGTTCTGTTTGCATTTGCATATTACCTTCAGCTGTAACATGTGATGTGTGCAAAATGGACTCTCATAAATGCCTGAAATATATGGCTTCTGTAGTTCCAAGAACTGTGTTGCTTTGGTTTCTGAGAACTCAGTGATGTAGGTAATTTGCTAGAACACTAATGACTGAATACAGCATGTTTTAACTTTTAAGTTCAGGGGTCTATGTGCAGGATGTGTGGGTTTCTTACACTGGTAAACATATGTCATGGAGGTCTGTTGTACTGATTATTTCATCACCCAGGAATTGAGCCTAGTATCTGTTAGTTATTTTTCCTGATCCTCTCCCTCTTCCACCCTCCATCCTCCAACAGGCCCCAGTGTGTATTGTTCCCTTATATGTGTCCGTGTGTTCTCATCATTTAGCTCTCACTTGTAAGTGAGAATGTGCAGTATGTGTTTTCCTGTTCCTGTGTTAATTTACTTATGATAATGGCCTCCAGCTCCATCCATGTCCATGCAAAGGACACAATCATGTTCTTTTTGATGGCTGCATAGTATTCCATGGTGTATATGTGCAACATTTTCTTGATCCAGTCTATCATTGATGGGCATTTGGGTTGATTCCATGTCTTTGCTATTGTGAAGAGTGCTGCAATGAACATATGCATTCATGTGTCTTTATAACAGAATGATTTATATTCCTTTGGGCACATACCCAGTAATAAAATTGCTGGGTTGAATGGTATTTCTGACTTTAGGTCTTTGAGGACTCACCATGGAGTCTTCCACAGTGGTTGAACTAATTTACACTCCCATCAAGATTGTAGAAGCATTTCTTTTTCTCTACAACCTTGCCAGCATCTGTTAGTTTTTGGCTTTTTAGTAATAGCCACTCTTACCAGTATGTGATGGTATCTCATTGTGGTTTTGATTTGCATTCTCTAATGATCAGTGATGCTGAGCTTTTTTCATATGCTCTTTGGCCACATGTATGTCTTCTTTTGAAAAGTATCTGTTCATGTCTTTTGCCTACTTTTTAATGGGGCTGTTTGTTTTTTTCTTGTAAATTTAAGTCCTTTATAAATGCTGGATATTAGGCCTTTGTCAATACATAGTTTGTAAAAATTTTCTCCTATTCTTCAGGTTGTCTGTTTACTCTGTTGATAGTCCCTTTTGCTGTGCGAAAGCTCTTTAGTTTAATTAGATTTCATTTGTCAATTTTTGCTTTTGTTGCAATTACTTTTAGTGTCTTCATCATGAAAGCTTTGCCCATGCCTATGTCCCAAATGGTATTGTCTAGGTTATCTTCCAGGGATTAATAGTTTGGGGTTTTACATTTACATCTTTTTTTTTTTTTGAGATGGGGTCTTATGTTGTCACCCAGGCTGGAGTGCAGTGGTGCAATCTCAGCTCACTGAAACCTCCGCCTCCTGGGTTCAAGCTATTCTCCCGCCCCAGCCTGCCTCCTAAGTAGCTGGGATATGCCTCAGCCTCCCAAAGTGCCGAGATTACAGGCATGAGCCATTGTGCCTGGCCTACATTTAAGTCTTTAATCCATCTTGAGTTAATTTTTGTATATCGTGTAAGGAAGGAGTCCAGTTTCAATGTTCTGCCTATGGCTAGCCACTTATCCCAGAATCACTTATTAAACAGGGAAGGCTTTCCCCATTACTTGTTTTTGTCAGGTTTCTGGAAGATCAGATAGTTGTAGGTGAGCAGCCTTATTTCTGACTTCAGCACTCTGTTCTATTGGTCTATGCATCTGTTCTTGTACCAGTACTATGCTGTTTTGTCCTCCAGAGGGCAGCAGACATCGAACAGAGGGCTGTGTTTGCTGTATTTGATGAGAACAAAAGCTGGTACCTTGAGGACAACATCAACAAGTTTTGTGAAAATCCTGATGAGGTGAAACGTGATGACCCCAAGTTTTACGAATCAAACGTCATGAGCAGTAAGTCAGAGTACTATTTTTGTTCATCAGTTTTTCACTCCTGTGGTTGAAATATGACTGTGCCTAGAGTCAGAGAGGGATTAGAATCCACTCGCTAAAGAGCACCTCTTGTCCTCACTTCCAGTCCAAAGACTTGGTGATGAAATCCATGGGTGACATCATAGCAAAAATTTTAAGCAAGAGGTCAAAGGCTCTCTATCCTTAGAAATGGACTTGGTCTTCTGTTCCAAGCGTGTGGGTATGTGTGCACGTGCGCATGTGTGTGTTCACGTATGCATGTGTGCACACACAGACATACTCTGGGCAGTGAGGAACAGGGTGAGGGGCTGGGGATAATGGAAGATGTTACAGTCCATGTCAGTAGCATCCAAGAACTTTAGACTGAATTCAGGGTGAATATTCTATATGGCCAGGGCAGAAACAAGGCAAATAATCCAAAGATGGATTCACACATCAAAGTAGAGCAAAATGAGTACAGGGACCTAAGAGTCTTGGAAAGGCAATGCATCAAGAAGTTTAAAGGGGTCAGTAAGAAGTTCAGAACAGAAGGAATTTTCTGAATGAGGATTCTGGCATTTGCTGCAGTTCTAAAGTTCAGTAGCCAAAAGCACTGCCATGGCAGTCCGAGAGAAATGTCACTGAGCCAGTTGGAAGCAAACTTCTCTACAACAGCCAGGGTCCTCCTAGTGAGTCCCCTCTCAGAGTCTACAGTCACGGTAATCACCTTCTCTCGTAGGTAATCATACATGTGAGGATAATTTCTCCATGATCTGTTCATACAGCTTCAGACAACTGACAGCTATGGATTATCAGAGCTGACAGGTGCCAGGACAAAAAATTCAAACAGAAAATTACTCTTAGCTTTCTTTGCATCACTTCCTTTTGACAGCAAATTGATCATCGTTCTAGACCAGTGCTGTCCAATAGAAACTACATATGAGCTACATATGTCATTTAAAATTTTCTGATACCCACATTAAAAAGAGAAATAGGTGATATTAATTTTAGTAACATGTTTTACTTAATATACCCTAAATATTACCATTTCAACACATAATCAATATAAAAGTTAATGATATTTACTTTATTAGTAAGTGTTTGAAATCCAATGTATATTTTATACTCACAGCATACCTCAGTCCAGTCTGCCCACATTTCAGGTACCAATAGCCACTTGTAGCTAATGTCTACCATATTGAACAATGCAGTTATAGATGATTTAGAAAAACATCTAGAATGAGGTACAAACTAATAATAATATATCACATAAGTTGTTCAAGTGACCTAAGTGATTTAAGTAGGTATTTAAATATTTGTTAACGTCAGTCATTATACTGGTAATAAGGCTGAGAGTGGTAATCCGGGTAGATATGAGCCCTGCCCTCATAGAAATCAAACCTTTGATTTTTTACTACCGTGCTTAGTATCTAAGTAAATAAAAATATTGCCTACATCTGTGTCCCTTTTAACAATAATGAAAATGTATGAACTGGATACTTGAAACTGTGGATGCTATATAGATTCTAAGACAGAGCAATAAAAACTAAAAAATATGCTAAATGGTGTTTACTTTTAGGGACATTACTTCTTATCCAATGACTAATGTTATCAAAAACATGAATTTCTTATATTAGGCCTCCAAGTAGAATTATTGGAATATCTTTAAAGGCAGAGAGTAGAGTACAACATATTTACTATACATTTGACAAATGAATGAATAAATCAATATAAATGGAAGGTTTATCTTTTTCTTGATATTTCTCTTTTGGCTAATGTAGAAGAATAATCTCTCATTTGAGAATTCTGAGTTTGATCTAGTCACATGTTAGATCAGATAAAGGTTATCTTGTATAATCACTGTTTTGATGCAGCCATATTAACAGAGACATTTGTGTTAGGTATCATTAGACATATGCCCTTTCATTGGCATCGACCTGGAATGTTAACAGATGTTACTTTTTCAGCTATCAATGGCTATGTGCCTGAGAGCATACCTACTCTTGGATTCTGCTTTGATGACACTGTCCAGTGGCACTTCTGTAGTGTGGGGACCCAGAATGACATTTTGACCATCCACTTCACTGGGCACTCATTCATCTATGGAAAGAGACACGAGGACACCTTGACCCTCTTCCCCATGCGTGGAGAATCTGTGACGGTCACAATGGATAATGTTGGTGAGTAAGAGCCTGACGTTCAGAGAGGCAGCTTGTTCTGAATTTCTGGTCTAGGAAGGTCTGCTGTAGCTCCCCAGGCTGCCAGTGCTCCTCTGCTTATCTCCCTGATCCCCTGCAGGCTTTTCTTTCAGTGTTTCTCACGATTTTTCTTTGAGAAATTAATGACTTAAATGGATCCAGTCCTTTAATGTGGGTTATATTTCTCCTTCTCGGGGCAAAGTAGGAAGTAAAGACATACAACAGCAGAAAAATAAGGCATAACTCTGAGGAAGAAGCATAAATATTTTGGCCACAAAAGAGCATTTCTTTTATGAAAATGCCCTTTTCAGTTTTCTTGTGACAGCCATCTTCAGTCATCAGGTACAGTGCCTTAGAGGTTGCTTCAGCACCAGCTTAGGAGTTTGTCCGACTGGAGTGCAAGTCCTGGTCTGCCACTCAATTGCTGTGTAACCTTACACAAGTTATGTGGCCTCGCTGAGCCACAAATCACACCTCACACAGTTACTTTGACCGTTAAAACAGTAATATGTGTCAAGTGCCTAGCACTCAGTAAATACCAGCAATGGTAACTATTGGAGACTCACCAAGAAATTTTTTTTGAGACGGAGTCTTGCTCTGTCACCCAGGTTGCAGTGAAGTGGCACGATCTCAGCTCACTACAACCTCCGCCTTCCAGGTTCAAGCGATTCTCCTGCCTCAGTCTCCTGAGTAGCTGGCACTACAGACTAATTTTTTGTATTTTTAGTAGAGACGGGGTTTCACCATATTAGCCAGGATGGTCTCTATATCCTTGCCTCATGATCTGCCTGCCTTGGCTTCCCAAAGTGCTGGGATTACAGACATGAGCCACCGCACCTGACCGCAAGAAATCTTTAGTGTGCCAGCAATGCATGTCATTTCAAAGATTCAAAATTGCCCTCCTGAATTACTTACTACTTAGAAACATCTAAATGTCTCTTATTTGTGGGGACAGACCTCATCATCATCCCCTTAACTCTATTTCTAAAATAAGATGTGCTGTTATTTATGATATGAAAAGTCCATTTTATTTTTGATTCACCCCTTTCTTAATATATTCTAAAACAGTGCAATACTACCTGTCCTGAAAGACCTTTTTTCCCCCTAATCTCCACTAACTAATACTTTTGGTTTGTATTCTGTTAAATGAAATAAACGCACTAGTCATGTGCTTAGAGTCACAGCAATGTCAAATTGCTTCAGAAAAAAAAAAAGAATTCTTAAATATTTCATTCTCATTTTCTCTCCTTACGTTATTGTGACCCAGTAATCAATAGTTCACAGACAAGCAGTGGTTCACAGCCCATACTTGAATGTCCCCGACTAAAGTTTATTAGAAATGACCTGCCACAATGGATTCTTACGTTTGCATGTCTTTTCCCAGACTTCCAGATCTCTCTTCTCTCTGTCTCTCTTCTGTAGGAACTTGGATATTAACCACCATGAATTCCAGTCCAAGAAGCAAAAAGCTGAGGCTGAAATTCAGGGATGTTAAATGTATTCGAGATGATTATGAAGACTCATATGAGATTTATGAACCTCTAGAATCTTCGGTCACAGCTACACGGAAAATGCACACTCCTTCAGAAAACGAAGATGAAGAGAGTGATGCTGACTATGATTACCAGACTAGACTGGCTTCAGCATTAGGAATTAGGTCACTGAGAAATTCATCACTGAATCAGAAAGAAGAAGAGTTCAATCTTACTGCCCTAGCTCTGGAGAATGGCAGTGAATTTATTTCTCCGAACACAGCTATAACTGTCGGTTCAAATTATTCTTCCCCAACGAATATTAGTAAGCTCGCTGTCAATAACCTTACAGAACCTCAGAAAACCCCTTCTCACCAACAAGCCACTGCAGCTGGTTCCCCACAGAGACACCTCATTGGCAAGAACTCAGTTTTCCATTCTTCCACAGCAGAACATTCCAGCCCTTATTCTGAAAACCCTATAGAGGATCCTCTACAGTCAGATGTCACAGGGATACATCTACTTTCACTTGGTGCAGGAGAATTCAGAAGTCAAGAACATCCTAAACACAAGGAACCCAAGGTAAAAAGAGACCAAGCAGCAAAGCACATGTTCTCCTGGATGAAATCACCAGCAGATAAAATTGGGAGGCATCTAAGCCAAGACAATAGTTCTTCTTCCAGAATGAGGCCCCGGAAAGACCTTCCTAGTGATCTGTTGCTCTTAAAACAAAAGAACCCATCTAAGATTCTGGTTGGGAAATGGCATTTGGCTTCTGAGAAAGGTGGCTATGAAGTAATCCAAGATACTGATGAAGACACAGCTGTTAACAATCAGCTGATCAGCCCTCAGAATGCCTCACATGCCTGGGGAGAAAGCACCCCTGTTACCAACAAGCCTGGAAAGCCGAGTGGCCACCCAGAGTTTCCTAGAGTTAGACACAAAATTCTACAAGTAAGACAGGATGGAGGAAACAGTGGACTGAAGAAAAGCCACCTTCTCATTAAGACACGAAAAAAGAGAAAAGAGAAGCAGACACACCATACTCCTTTATCTCCAAGGGCCTTTCACTCTCTAGGAAGTGAAGCCTACAACACATTTTCAGAAATTATATTTAATCATTCCTTGTTGCTCCATAACTCCAATAAAACATCTCTTCCCATAGACCTCAATCAGACATTGCCCTCTGTGGATTTTGGCTGGATACCCTCACTTCCTGACCATAATCAGAATTCCTCAAATGACACTGGTCAGACAAATTCTCCTCCAGATCTTTATGAGCCAGTGCCCCCAGAGGAACACTATGAAGCATTCCCTATTCAAGACCCTGATCAAATGAACTCCACTTCAGACCCCAGTCACAGATCCTCTTCTCTAGAGCTCAGTGAGATGCTTGACTATGATCAAAATCACAAGTCCTTCCCCACTGATATCAGTCAAACGTCCCTTTCCTCAGAACATGAAGTCTGGCAGACAATCACCTCTCCAGACCTCAGCCAGGTGACCCTCTCTCCAGACCTCAGTCAGACAAACCTTTCCCCAGAACTGGGTCAGATCCCTCTTTCTGCAGATCTCAGCTATACAACCCTTTCTGTAGACCTCAGCCAGACAAACCTCTCTCCAGACCTCAGTCAGACAAACCTTTCCCCAGAACTGGGTCAGATCCCTCTTTCTGCAGATCTCAGTCAGACGACTGTCTCTCCGGACCTCAGTCAGACAAACCTTTCCCCAGAACTGGGTCAGATCCCTCTTTCTGCAGATCTCAGTCAGATGACTGTCTCTCCAGACCTCAGTCAGACAAACCTTTCCCCAGAACTGGGTCAGATCCCTCTTTCTGCAGATCTCAGTCAGACAACTGTCTCTCCAGACCTCAGTCAGACAAATCTTTCCCCAGAACTGGGTCAGATCCCTCTTTCTCCAGACATCAGTAAGACGACTGTCTCTCCAGACCTCAGCCAAACAAACCTCTCTCCAGACCTCAGCCAGGTGACCCTCTCTCCAGAACTCAGTCAGACAAACCTTTCCCCAGAATTGGGTCAGATCCCTCTTTCTGCAGATCTCAGTCAGATGACTGTCTCTCCAGAATTCAGTCAGACAAACCTCTCCCCAGACCTCGGTCAGATGCCTCTTTCTCCAGACCTCAGCTATACAACCCTTTCTCTAGACCTCAGCCATACAACCCTTTCTCTAGACCTCAGCCAGACAAATCTCTCTCTAGAACTCAATCAGACAAATCTTTCCCCAGAACTAGGTCAGATCCCTCTCTCTCCAGACCTCAGCCACACGACTGTCTCTTCAGAACTCAGTGAGACAAACCTCTCTCTAGACCTCAGCCACATGAATCTCTCTTCAGACCTAAGCCAGACAAACCTCTCTCCAGAACTCAGTGAGATGCCCGTCTTTGTAGATCTCAGTCAAATTCCCCTTTCCCCAGACCTCGACCAGATGATGCTTTCTCCAGACCTTGGTGAGACAGACCTTTCCCCAGACTTTGGTCAGATATCCCTTTCCCCAGACCTCACCCAGGTGACTCTCTCTCCAGACCTCAGTGAGACCATCCTTCTCCCTGATCTCAGCCAGATATCACCCCCTCCAGACCTCAATCAGATATTCTACCCTTCTGAATCTAGTCAGTCATTGCTTATTCCAGAATTTAATGAGACTTTTCCTTATTCAGACCTTGGTCACACGCCATCTCCTTCATCTCCTACTCTCAATGATACATTTCGATTGAAGGAATTTAATCCACTGGTTATAGTTGGCCTCAGTAAAGATGGTACAGATTACATTGAGATTATTCCAAGGGAAGAGGTCCAGAGCAGTGAAGATGACTATACTGAAACAGATTATGTGTCCTATGATGACCCCTACAAAACTGATGTTAGGACAAACATCAACGCCTCCAGAAATCCTGACAACATTGCCGCATGGTACCTCCGCAGCAACAATGGAAACAGAAGAAATTATTACATTGCTGCAGAAGAAGTATCCTGGGATTATTCAGAGTTTGTACAACGGTTTGGCCAGTTTTCTCCCTTTTTATTCTCATTTTTTCATTACTGTTGAAAAAAGTAGCTACAACAATTCAGGGAGAGAATTCTGGGCAAATTATACTAAGAACAGTTTGGTTTCCCTATTGCAAGTTGGTCTGTACTATTTCCTTTGTCAATTCCAAGACTGCTTCTTTACTTTATATGACCCTGGACAGTATAAGAATAGTCACTGTGAGAACTTTATAATATTCTGTAATTAAGCCTTCTTCTGTGTCCTCTCCTCTTACTACCCATGACTCTTCTTGCTCCAGGCAGAGCCCAACCTATCCATAGCTATATGCTAATTATTATGAGTTCATTGAAGTTAGCCTCAAATCCAAACCCAAATATGATGTCCTTTTTGCATTTACTTATTTATATCAGAATTTCTAAGAGATCCAAATCACTTTTTTAAAAAGATTATTTACAATTCAGTTTTGCTTAGAGGTAGAAAGCCATGATGAGCTGGGCTCTTTGTTCTGGGATGAAGATACAGAAAGAAAAAAGAGAGAGGAGGAAAGGAGCAAGGCTTAGTTAACTACAATTCTCAGGGATATAGCATGATGACTGCACTTCGACTGTCTAGACATAGCCCATAGCTTTTACAAAAGCTGTTACACTAATGAATTAAAAAACTGAAGTGTAATTACAGTAGGCAAACACAATGTATGGTGTGACTTATGCAAATGAGTTCATTCATCTGATGCCTGACATCTCCACATTAGAACTCCATTTAAAACACGTTTTCCTATGAATTCCTATTTAAATGTTGCACTCAATACCATATGAGAACAACTAGTTATCTGAGTATTTCTAAGCAAGGCCCCAAGGCAGTAGGATGTAGGGCCTGTCCAGAGTGAATAGGGATGGAACCATGGTCAAAATCTTGTATTCCATTGGAGGCTCACAACACATTTCTATGGCAGTCAAAGTTGCTTTACCCACTCCCTTGTGTTCTGTGAATTTGCATGTTATGCTCAGAGTCTGGAAAGATGGGATTAGTAGTGGAGGTAGACCAGAAGAAAGGCAGATTGAGATTCTCTGTTGATGGCTCATGGTATATAGCAAATATTACGGGTTTGATGGATGAGTGTTTGGCTTGTTTCCACAGGCTTCAGAAATGTGAGTCAGTGGGAGAATTTGACAGGCTTTGGCCCTAGACTGAGCCAATGAGCTAGATGGGAATAATAGTTTTATTTATTTATAATTTTTAATTATACTTTTTATTTTGGAATTTAAAAATAGATTCACATATAGTTGAGAGAAATAATACAGAGAGATCCTTTGAGTATCCTGAGTATTCCTCATCCAGTCTCTCCCAGGGGTAACATTTTGCAAATCTATAATACTATATCACAACGGGCACACTGACATTGATACTGTCAAGATACAGAACGTTTCCATCACCATTAGGAGGGCAGATCACCTGAGGTCGGGAGTTCAAGACCAGCCTGACCAACATGGAGATACCCCGTCTCTACTAAAAATATAAAATTAGCCAGGCGTGGTGGCGCATGCCTGTAATCCCAGATACTTGGGAGGCTGAGGCAGGAGAATCACTTGAACCTGGGAGGCAGAGGTTGCAGTGAGCCAAGATCATGCCACTGGACTCCAGCCTGGGCAACAAGAGTGAAACCCTGTCACACACACACACACACACACACACACACAGACACACACACACACACACACACACACACAGACACACACACACACAGACACACACACACAGACACACACACACAGACACACACACAACACAGACACAGACACACACACAGACAGACACACACACAACACAGACACACAGACACACACACACAGACACACACACACACAGACACACACACACAGACACACAGACACACACACACACAGACACACACACACACAGACACACACACACAGACACACAGACACACACACACACACACAGACACACACACACAGACACACACACAGACACACAGACACACACACAGACACACAGACACACACACAGACACACACACACAGACACACACACACAGACACACAGACACACACACACACACAGACACACACACACACACAGACACACAGACACACAGACACACACACACACACAGACACACAGACACACACACACACAGACACACACACACACAGACACACACACACAGACACACAGACACACACACACACAGACACACACACACACAGACACACACACACAGACACACAGACACACACACACACAGACACACACACACACACAGACACACACACAGACACACAGACACACACACACAGACACACACACACAGACACACACACACACAGACACACACACAGACACACACACAGACACACAGACACACACACACACAGACACACACACACACAGACACACACACACACACACAAATCCCTCTCATTACCCTTTTACACTCACATCTACCTTCCTAACACCGTATTCCTTCCTTATTCCCTGGCAACCAGTAGTCTGATCTCCATTTCTATAATTTTGTCATTTTAAGAATATTACATAAATGGAATCAGGCAACTGGAAACTGGTATTTTTTCACTCAATATAATTCTCTGGAGATTCATCCAGGTTATTGCATGTATCAATAGCTCAATCATTTTATTGCTTAGTATTCCATTATATGAGTGTACCACAGGTTTTTTGGGGGGTTATGGTTTTATATATATTTATGATGTAAACATGATGTTTTAATATATTTATAAATTGTGAATTGGCTAAATCAAGCTAATTAACTTATGTATTATCTCAGATACTTTCTGTGGTTAGAACAATGTACTCTCAGCAATGTTCAAAAATATAGCATGTTATTAATTATAGTCACCATGTTATACAAGAGACCTTCTAAACGTATTTCCTCTAACTGATTTTTATCTTCTGATCATTTTCTCAACGTTTCACTTCTGCATCCCTCTGTTAGCCACTGTTCTACCTTCTGCTTCCATGACCTCAATGCTTTTAATTCCACATATAAGAGAGATCCTGCAGTACTTGTCTTTCTGTGCCTGGCTTATTTTATGTTAGCATAATAACCTCCTGGTTCAGCCATGTTGTCGCAAATCACATTTCTTTTTCTTTTTTTAAATGCTAAATAGTATTTCATTGTTTATGTAGATCACATTTAAGAAATCCATTCATGGCTGGGCGCGGTGACTCAAGCCTGTAATCCCAGCACTTTGGGAGGCTGAGGTGGGCGGATCACGAGGTCAAGAGATTGAGACCATCCTGGCCAACATGGTGAAACCCCGTCTCTACTAAAAATACAAAAATTAGCTGGGTGTGGTGGCATAAGCCTGTAGTCCCAGCTATTTGGGAGGCTGAGGCAGGAGAATTGCTTGAACCCGGGACACGGAGGTTGCAGTGAGCCAAGATTGTGCCATTGCACTCTAGTCTGGCGCCTGGTGACAGAGTGAGACTCTGTCTCAAAAAAAAAAAAAAAAAAAAGAAATCCATTCATTTGTTGATAGACATTTAGGTTGCTTCCATATCTTGGCTAATGTTGCTAATGCTGCAGTGAACATGAGAAAGCAGATATCTCTTCGACATACTGATTTCATTTTCTTTGGGTATATACCCAAAAGTGGGATTGATGGATCACATGGTAATTCTATTTTTAATTTTTAAAGGAACCTCCCATACTGTTTTCCATAATGGCTGTACTAATTTACATTCTCACCAAGAGTGTACAAGAGTTCCCTTTTCTTTACATCCTTGCCAACATTTATCTCTTATCATTTTTACAATAGCCATCCTAACGGTGTGAGGTGAGCCCTCATTGTGATTTTAAATTGCATTTCTCTGCATCTTTTCATATATTTGTTGGTCATTTGTAGGTCTTCTTTTATGAAATGTCTATTCAAGACCTTTGTTCATTGTTTAAATCAGGCTTTTTTATTTTATTTTTTTGCTGAATTGAGTTCCTTATACTTTTAATATTAATTCCTTATCAGATATCTGGTTTTCAAGAATATTCTCTCATTCCATAGGTTGTCTCTTTACTCTGTTATTTCCTTTCCTCGTAAATTTTTGAGTTTGATGCAATCCCATTTGTCTATTTCTGCTTTTGTTGCCTGTGCTTTCGAAGTCATATCCAAACAATCTTTGTTCACACCAATGTCAAGAAGCTTGAGAATAATGTACATTAGCAAAAAAAAAAAAAAAAAAGTGAGAAGAGTAGCTACTTTCAGGATATAAAACATTCATCCATCCAGTGACTTTCACAAGTGCGACCTTTGTATTAATCTGACCATTCTCACGTGATAGCCCCAAGCTCTGGCATTGTCCCATTTATATGGCTTTATCTGCCTTTGATGTTAAAATTTGCTGTGTTGACAACATGATTATATTTGTGCATTCATTTATATGTTTGACAAAAATTTATTAAGTTTCTACTGTGTGCCAGATAATGTGCTTAGCACTGGAGAAAGTATTATGAGCAAACCAGGCATAATGGCTGACCTCATGGTACTTACACTGAGTGAGAGTCAGATATTAATAGATAATCTCACAAATATATACAACCTACTATATATACTATAAAACTATTATAAGAATACTACAGGAATTTACTATATGTAATATAATAAATAAGGAATTGATATAGAAAGACTTGACATAGACTAAAAGGGCATAGGAAGACTTCCCTATAAAATATTTGAGTTAGGAGTTGAAAGGTATTTACTGACTTTTGCTTTTAGCCACTTATATATTTACTCATCTGTCCACCAGGTATTCAGTCAAGACCTTCGCTATGCTAGATGCTATATCTAGAAAAAGAGACAATTTCCTAAATTCTTTGAACAGTCTTTAATTTCTTTTTTTTACACAAATACTATTGTCGTTGCAGTGAAAGAGATATTGAAGACATGGACAATACCCCAGAAAATACCATATATAAGAAAGTAGTTTTTCGAAAGTACCTCGACAGCAGTTTTACCAAACGTGATCCTCAAGGGGAGTACGAAGAGCATCTTGGAATTCTTGGTCCTGTTATCAGAGCTGAAGTGGATGATGTTATCCAAGTAAGTCTCTGGAGCCCTGCTAAGATCATCAGAGGAATTTCCACAGGCACCAGAGCGTTGTAGACATGTAGGTGGCAAGAGAGCTATCGGCGGTTTGTTTATTTTCCAGAATTAATGAATCATTACATTTCTTTTCATAGACTGTTCACCAAGCAATTTGGCAATCTTCGAGACTAAAAAAAATTTTCATATTTAAAAAAAATGCTGAAAACTATGTAATTGTGGAAAATCTCTCTGTAATTGCTATCCAAAGCTAACCTATCTAAAGTTAACACAGAAAATTAATATATTCAAAAGCAATTGAATGGGGTTCCACGGTAGTGGTGGTGGTGGTGGGGACAGTAGTAGTGCTAACAGTACTAGTAATTTAGAAATATCTTCTGGTGTTTTCTTGAAAATATAAAGTGAAGTAAAATAAAATGAGTAAGGAAAGTAAAGATGTCTCCATGCCCTACAAAAGTGAGCAAGTTTCTTCAAGTGTCTTCCTAGTCCTAGTCATTTCTTTCAAAATCTTTCGTCTGGATCTAGGATTATAGCTTACTGTTGTAAGGAAGTTTACTTACCCCATTTTTTCTTTTATTTTCCTTATTATTAAATTATACTTTAAGTTCTGGGATACATGTGCAGAACGTGCAGGTTTGTTACATAGGTACACAAGCGCCATGGTGGTTTGCTGCACTCATCAACCCGTCATCTACATTAGGTATTTCTCCTAATGCTATTCCTCCCACAGCTCCCGACTCCCCAGCAGGCCTCAGTATGTGATGTTCCCCTCCCTGTGTTCATGTGTTCTTATTGTTCAACCCTCACTTATGATTGAGAACATGTGGTTTTTGGTTTTCTGTTCCTGTGTTAGTTTGCTTGAGAATAATGGTTTCCAGCTTCCTCCATGTTGCTGCAAAGGACATGAACTCATTCTTTTTTATGGCTGCATAGTATTCCATGGTGTATATGTGCCACATTTTCTTTATCCAGTCTATCATCAATGGGCATTTGGGTTGGTTGCAAGTCTTTGCTATTGGGAACAGTGTTGCAATAAGCATATGTGTACATGTGTCTTTATAGTAGAATGATTTATAATCCTTTGGGTATATACCCAGTAATGGGATTGTTGGGCCAAATGGTATTTCTAGTTCTATATCCTTAAGGAATTGCCACACTGTCTTCTACAATGGTTGAACTAATTTATAATCCCACCAACAGTGTAAAATGTTTCTATTTCTCCACATTCTCTCCAGCATCTGCTATTTCTTTTAATGATTCCCCACTTTAACTGGCATGAGATGGTATCTCATTGTGGTTTTGATTTGCATTTCTCTAATGACCAGTGATGATGAGCTTCTTTTTATATGTTTGTTGGCCGCATAAATGTCTTCTTTTGAGAAGTGTCTGTTCACCCCTTCGCCCACTTTTTGATGGGGTTTTTTTTTCTTGTAAATTTAAGTTCTTTGTAGATTATGGATATTAGCCCTTTGTCAGATGGATAGATTGCATTTTTCCTCCATATTATAGGTTGCCTGTTCACTCTGATGATAGTTTCTTTTGCTGTGCAGAACTTCTTTAGTGTAATTAGATCCCATTGGTCACTTTTGGCTTTTGTTGTCACTGCTTTTGGTGTTTTAGTCATGAAGTCTTTGCCCATGCCTATGTCTGAATGGTTTTGCCTAGGTTTTCTTCTAGGGTTTTTATGGTTTTATGTCTTATGTTTAAGTCTTTAATCCATCTTGAGTTAATTTTTTGTATAAGGTATAAGGAAGGGGTCCAGTTTCAGTTTTCTGCATATGGCTACCCAGTTTTCCCAAAAGCATTTATTCAATAGGAAATCCTTTCCCCATTGCTTGTTTTTGTCAGGTTTGTCAAAGGTCAGATGGTTGTAGATGTGTGGTGTTATTTCTGAGGCCTCTGTTCTGTTCCATACTTCCACCATTTTTTCTAGCCTTTCATGTTCAAAAACCCAGAAAGACCTCTGATTCTAAAGTAAGCTAATCTATATTCAAGCATATGATCTACTATGTCTGTGTAAGCATTCACAAAATTTTCAGTGACCATTTTTTCTTTTTTAAAATGTAAGTACATAGGAATATAAGAATCTTACTATGCTAAATTGTCCATGAAGCTATGGGAGGCAATATTCTCTCTTATGATTAGGGGGTCTTTTTTCAAGACAAACACTAATTTAACAACAGATTTAAAAATCTTTTTCTAAGGGCCGGGCGCAGTGGCTCATGCCTGTAATCCCAGCACTTTGGGAGACCGAGGCAGGTGGATCACGAGGTCAAGAGATCAAGACCATCCTGATCAACATGGTGAAACCCCATCTCTCCTAAAAATACAAAAAATTAGCTGGGCATGGTGGCACGTGCCTGTAATCCCAGCTACTCAGGAGGATGAGGCAAGAGAATTGCCTGAATCCAGGAGGTGGAGGTTGCGGTGAGCCGAGATAGCACCATTGCACTCCAGCCTGGGTAACAAGAGCAAAACTCCGTCTCAAAAAAAAAAAATCTTTTTCTAAGTTGAAGTAACTCAGGAATCAAAAACCAGATACTGCATGTGCTCACTTATAAATGGGAGCTAAACTATGGGTATGCAAAGGCAGACAGATTGGTATAATGGACATTGGATACCCAAAAGAGAACAGGGGGAATGGATGAAAAGCTACCTATTGGATACAAGCTGCAGTACTCATGTGACAGGTTCACTAAAATCCTAGACTTTACCACTATACAATTCATCCATGTAACCAAAAACTACTTGTATCCCTAAAGCAACGGAAATTTTTTTTTAAATTTTAAAATGAAAATTAATGTAAGAAAGCCATAATAAACAAAACATCACAATTGTGAATAAAGACAGGATCAATAACAATGTTGCATTGAGTCATATTGGAGCCTTAGGCAAAAGGAAAAAATCAAATATGGAATCTTTGTTTTAGTCCAGGATTTGACTAGATACAAATAACTGTATTTTAAAAATAATTGTAATTTTTATTTTAGATTCAGAGGACATGTGCAGGTTTGTTATCTGGGTATATCCTGTGATGTTGTTTAGCGTATGATTGATCCCACGATCCAAGTAGTGTGTACAGTACCCAATAGTGTTTCAGCCCTTGTCCATCTCCCTCACCCCCAGCAGTCCCCAGTGTTTATTGTTGCCATCTTTTTGTCTGTGAATACCTAATGTTTAGCTCCTATTTATAATCAAGAACATACGGTATTTGGTTATCCGTTTCTGCATTAATTCACTTAGCATAATAGCTTCTAGATACATCCATGTTGTTGCAAAGGATATGATTTCAATCTTTTCCATGGCTGCATAGTATTCCATGATGCATATGTACCATATGTTCTTTATCCAATCCACCACTGATGGGCACCTAGGTTGATTCCATGTCTTTGCTACTGTGACTAATACTGTGATGAACATCCTGGTACATGTGTTTTTTGGTAGAATAATGTATTCCTTTTTATTTTTTTGAGATGGAGTCTCACTTTGTCACCCAGGCTGGAGTGCAAAGGTGTGATCTAGACTTACTGCAACCTCTGCCTCCCAGGTTCCAGTGATTCTCCTGCTTCAGCCTCGCAAGTAGCTGGGATTACAGGTGCCCACCACCATGCCGAACTAATTTTTGTATTTTTAGTAGAGACAGGGTTTTACCACGTTGGCCAGGCTGGTCTCAAACTCCCGACCTCAGTCGATCCACCTGCCTCAGCCTCCCAAAGTGCTAGGATTACAGGCATGAGTCACCTTGCTGGGCTGAACAATTTATTTTCTTTTGGCTGTATACCCAGTAATAGAATTGCTAGGTCAAATAGTAGATCCGTTTAAATTCTTTGGGAAACTTCTTTCCACAGGGGCTAATTTACATTCTAAGCAATGGTATATAAGCATTCCCTTTTCTGCACACCCTCACCAGCATCTATTTTTTGACTTTTTACTAATAGCCATTCTGACTAGCGTGAGATGGTATTTCATTGTGGTATTGATTTGCATTTCTCTGATGATTAGTGATGCTGAGCATTTTTTTTCATGTTTGTTGGCTATCTGTATGTCTTATTTTGAGAAGTGTCTGTTCATGTCTTTTGTCCACTTTTTAATGGGGTTATTTGTTTTTTGATTATTCAATTGTTTATCTTATAGATTCTGGATATTAGACCTTTGTCAGATACATACTTTGTGAATATTTTTTCCTATTCTGTGTCTGTTCACTCTGTAGATCTCTTTTTTTCCTCAGCAAAAGCTCTTTAACTTGTCAATTTTTGCTGTTGTTGAAATGCTTTTGAGGTATTAGTCATAAATTCTTTCCCAAGGCTGATATCCAGAATGATGTTTGCTAGGTTTTCTTCTAGGATTCTTATAGTTTGAGGTCTTATAGTAAATCTTTAATCCATCTTGAGTTAATTTTTGTATATGATAAAAGGTAGGGGTCCACTTTCATTCTTCCACATATGGGTAGCCAGTTATTCCAGCACCATTTATTAAACAGAAGTTCTTTCCCCATTGCGTTTGTGACTTTGTCAAAGTTCTGGTGATTGTAAGTATGTGGCTTTATTTCTGGGTTCTCTTTTCTGTTCCATTGGTCTATGTGTCTGTTTTTGTACCAGCAGCATGCTGATTTGGTACTGTATTATACTATAGTTTCAAGTCAGGTAATGTGATACCTCCAGATTTGTTCTTTTGGCTTAGGATTGCTTTGGCTATTCAGGCTCTTTTTTGGTTCCATATGAATTTCAGAATAGTTTTTTTCTAATTCTGAGGAAAATGATATCAGTAGCTCATTAAAAATAGTATTGAATCTGTAGATTGCTTTGGGCACAATGGCTATTTTAACAATTCTGATTCTTCCAATATATGAGCACAGAATGTTTTTCCATTTGTTTGTGTCATCTATGATTTCTTTCATCAGTGTTTTGTAATTCCCCTTATAGAGATCTTTCACCTCTTTGGTTAGATGTATTCCTAGGCATTTTGTGTGTGTGTGTGTGTGTGGGTGTGGGTGTGTGGTGTGTATTGTTAATGGGATTGCATTCTTGATTTTGCTCTCAGTTTGAAAATTACTGATGTATAGAAATGCTATTTTGTACATTTGTACATTGTATTTTGTATAATTGATTTTGTACATTGATCTTGCATCCTGAAACTTTGCTGAAGTCATTTATCAGTTCCTGGAGCCTTTCCATGGAGTCTTTAGGGTTAGGTATAGAGTCATATTGCCAATGAAGAGAGATAGTTTAAATTCTTTTCTTATTTGGATGCCTTTTATTTTGTTTTCTTGCTTGATTGCTGTTACTAGAATTTCCAGTACTATGTTGAATAGGAGTGATGAGAGTGGGCATCCATGTCTTGTTCCAGTTATCACAGGGAAGGCTTCCAGCTTTTGCTCATTCAGTGTGATGTTAGCTGTGGATTTGTCATAGATGGCTCTTACAATTTTTGAAGTATGTTACTTCAATGCTTAGTTTGTTGAAGGTTTTTTTATCATGAAGAAATGTTAGATTTTATCAAAAGCTTTTTCCATGTCTATTGAGATAATATGGCTTTTGCTTTTAATTCAGTTTATTTGGTGAATAACATTTATTGATTTGCATATGCTGAGCCAGTTTGCATCTTAGGAATGAAGCCTACGTGATTGTGATTAATTAACTTTAAATGTGCTGCTGGATTTGGTTTTCCAGTATTTTGTTGAAGATTTTTGTGTCTATGTATCTCAGAGACATTGGCCAGTAGTTTTCATTATTCACTGTGCCCTTGCCAGGTTTTGTTATTAGGGTGATGCTGGCTTTGTAGAATAAAATAAGAAAAAGACAATTATGGGGTCTTTAATCACTAGAAGTTATAGAAGGGGGGCTGGGCACAGTGGCTCAAGCCTGTAATCTCAGGCACTTTGGGAGGCCAAGGTGGGCAGATCACAAGGTCAGGAGTTCGAGACTAGCCTAACCAACATGGTGAAACCCTGTCTCTAATAAAGATACAAAAATTAGCCGGGCATGGTGGCACATGCTTATAATCCCAGCTACTTGGGAGGCTGAGGAAGGAGAATTGCTTGAACCCGGGAGGCGGAGATTGCAGTGAGCCGAGATCACTCCATTGCACTCCAGCCTGGATGATAGGGCAAGATTCTGTCTCAAAAAAAAAAAAAAAGTTATAGAAGGTCTGGGAGGAGCTTCACAGGTCTCACTGCTGGGGTGTGAAGACTTCTCATATGGCATTTAAGTCCTTTACCATCTGGCCCTAACCTAGTCCTTTTCCAGCCTCATTTCTCACCAGGTTCCACCTTCCCTGTGCATTTTATAGCCCAGCCCCACCCAGATCCTTACTATTCCCTGAACTCTTCCTTTACTCCCCTGCTCATAGGTATCCTTCTGCCCTTCTGGGAGTCAGGAATGTCTTTCTCCCGCTGCTGAACTGTTCATTCTATGATGGCCAATTCCATTTCCTCTAAGAAACTTACCATAATTGTTCCAATCTCTCCTAAATATTCAATCAAATTGTTCCTCCAGCGCATTGTCATTTGAACCCATTTAGACTTTGTAAATAGCACCTGTTGCCTCTAGATTTATAGTGTGAATGCCCATGTGCATGCCTCTCTTTACCAGTAGCTTAAAAGCTTCTTATGAACAAGATCAAGCTTCATTTATCTTAACATCTCCACTACCTATTGCTCTCATTTCATTAATAGATAATGTCAATACTTTAGCCTTGAGCCTAAGAACAAACGTGTTTTGGTATTTCTGGAGAGAACTACTTGGGCCATATCTCACAGGATGGTTGGGAAAATTAAATGAAATAATATACATAAGTTATTTTGTACCTTATGTCTTAGCTCTGGCTTTATAACCAGCCACTGTGAGCTATAATGCTGAAATGTTTTAGTTTAGATTTTTGTTATGCTTAAGTATACTTGTAGGTCATTCCTTTTTCTAGGTTCGTTTTAAAAATTTAGCATCCAGACCATATTCTCTACATGCCCATGGACTTTCCTACGAAAAATCATCAGAGGGAAAGACTTATGAAGACGACTCTCCTGCATGGTTTCAGGACGATAATGCTGTTCAGCCAAACAGCAGTTATACCTACGTATGGCATGCCACCGAGAGATCGGGGCCAGGAAGTCCTGGCTCTGCCTGTCGGGCTTGGACCTACTACTCAGCCGTGAACCCAGTAGGTACTTTCGTTGGAAGTTTTTCTCATTCCCCTAATGTCGTAATCTGAGTCCACCAAATAGAAGAGTCAGGGTTACTTCTTGCTAAAAATCTGTCTTGCTTTTCATGAGGAATATATAAGGGTATGGTTAACAGTCTACATTTATCATAACCAGGAACTGTCCATGTAGCTCTTCGATGACAGAGAAAGAAACATTTATTCAGTGGAGAGGAGGGAGGATTACTTGAATGACTGGCCATGAATCAGAGTGCCTACATTTACAGAAGATGGCATTCCTTTGAAATTTTCTTGAACAAGTGTTAGCTATCTTCTGCTTTAAATGCAATGTCAAGACTCCTTCATTGATCATCTGCAGTGTATATACACTTCAAACAATATGTTGTACACAGTATATACATGCATTAGAAAGAAAACGACTCCTTCATTTCAGGCATAGTGGAAAGAACACAGACTCAGATTTAAATTTTTACCCTTTCACTTAATGCGTAATCCTAGGAAATTCCTTGACCTGTCTTAGCCTGATATCAGAAGTTAAAAATGAGGTAACAGTTTATAATATATGGTAAGCACTTGGTAAGTATCTGTTCAATGAATGAATTTATATTTACTATATAAGATAATTGTCAGGATTCATTGAGAGATTGCAGGCAAATCATTTAACATAATAGTAGATTCCCAATAAATAGTACCCCTCGTATTATCAATATTATTATTATCATCATTATTACTAAAATAAGGATCTATCAGAGGAAGGAGGATTATGGATACAACAGAATTAGGTTATAAATATCCAGGCTTATTAAGCCATACATTTATAATCTTCAGCTTCAAATTTAGAGCCTATCAGGAACTGTCCGTTTCTATATGATCAGTGAAAAGCAAAGAAATTCCTGAGAAAGGGGCAATACAAACAATTTACTCTGTTTTCTAGGAAAAAGATATTCACTCGGGCTTGATAGGTCCCCTCCTAATCTGCCAAAAAGGAATACTTCATAAGGAGAGCAACATGCCTGTGGACATGAGAGAATTTGTCTTACTATTTATGATCTTTGATGAAAAGAAGAGCTGGTACTATGAAAAGAAGTCCAGAATGTCTTGGAGACTCACAGCCACAGAAGTGAAAAACTCCCATGAGTTTCCTGGTATTTTCCTCTGACTAATGAAATTACACTGGTCACAGTGATTCCTGCCCTTAGATCTTCACAAGATTAGACATGAGATGCTTCTGAGATAGCCGGTGCTACAGCTAAAACTGGTTCCTTCACATCCCAGAGGGCTGACATAATCTGGCAGGTGACACTGGGGGTGAGGCAAAGAGAAAGTCTGAAAGATAGTGCAGAGAAGCTGCTGCAAAACAGCAGCAGAAAACAACAACAAAAAGCCAGCGTGCTTCGTTGGTAACATATATTGAAAAGGAATCAACATTGCTCTGCAATTTAGAAAGTTAATAAGCTTGTTTCCGGATCTCTAAAGGCACAAGTGTTTATATAAAAGAAAAGACCAAGGATGGTTCTGATAGTTTTAGCTCTCAGCAGCTACCAGGTGAGACAGGAAACTAGGTACCCAAATAATACGAGAATAGTGGCAAGAGAGCATTTGGGAAAAGTGTGCCTACTTGGAAATTCACTCAGAAATTTGCCCTGTAAGCTAGCAACTGAAAGAGAAACTGAGATGAGAAGGGTATGAGCTTGTGTTATGAGTATGTAGACAGGTGTTCTCATACCTGATATAATTTTAAGGGTGCCCAAATGACCTCAACCTCTCCCTCTCCAAAAAATCATTTGCCTGGTTTCTGAAATTTCATAGCAGTTCCTTTAATTTAAGAAGAAGGAAACAAAGCACTTCCCTTACTTCGGTTCCAGTTAATGTTTAGTTGTACTATATCTTTAAAATTTTGTGTTACATTTTTGAGGTGATCAGGTTTCTCAGGAATTAAAAAAAATCCACATATTTTACTACAGTAGGAAGAGTAGATAAAGCCTGAGAACCCTAAACCTCTAATCTGAGAAGTGGGCAGAGGAGTTATCATACCAATGAGAGAATAAACATGACTTGCTGTGGTTGCTGGGTACCCCAATGATAAACTCCTAATTTTATAAACTGAAACTTTCTCTGCATTTAGAAGGCTTTAAGGTGACATGCTGCATATCTCCTGACTCTAACCCCAGGGTTTACTTTGTCTGCCCATATTCATGTTTATCTTTTTGTAGTTAAGGAAAATTAAGACTGTTAATGGAAAGGGTAAATGGGTAAAGCAGAGAGTGTAAAAGCTTGGGAAAAGAGTAATAAACTGCTTGGAAAGGGAGCTCCCCCCCACTTCTGCTGTAGGCTGGTGTAAATGACATGAAGACCGGTAGGTCTGCTTCAGCCTCTCACTGATGTGACATACAGGAGGGCCCTTTCCATGGCTGGGTAGGCGTGGGAATGCAGAATCATGAGGAAGATAGGTGCCTCACATTTCCTTGCCAGTTGCCCTCTCAGTGTCAGCAGATTTCTAATTGATTGCAACTCTTTGTCCTTTCAGCCATTAATGGGAGGATCTACAGCTTGCCTGGTCTGAGAATGTATGAGCAAGAGTGGGTGAGGTTACACCTGCTGAACATAGGCGGCTCTCAAGACATTCACGTGGTTCACTTTCATGGCCAGACCTTGCTGGAAAATGGCAATAAACAGCACCAGTTAGGGGTCTGGCCCCTTCTGCCCGGTAATGACTGGGTAATGGAAAGAGGTCCCTGCTAAGAAATACAGGGAAAAGGCAATCATTACCCCTCATTTCCTCCTTGTGCATATACTTCCTAATGGGTCAGAACACAGTGGTTCTGGCAGAGCCTAGGCAAAGCCATAGGCCCAAAGTGTATATGGAATACAAAAAATGTCACCTAATTTATGAACTATTTGCAGCACCACACAGGCTAATTGTGTGACCCAACTTGGTTCTACAGAGATGCTATATAATATGCAGGTTCTCCCAAGCCACTGTATGTTATACAGAGAAGGTCTCAAGCAGATGAAAAAATGAATCCCACAGGGCTCAGGCAGCTATAGTTATCTCTGCTGGTAAGGTTTCCAGATTCTTCAGTTCTGCTCCTCCACTAGGCTCTGTCACTCTAATATCTTTGGGCAAGTGACTCCAGGAATCATATTTTGAAACTGACTTATATATAGGCTACGTAAACAGGAAAATTTTTTTTCAAATAATTATTTATTTTTAAAATAAAATGAACAAAGGTCTATTTTGCCTTCTATTAAAACTAATGGCAAAAACTGCAATTACAATTTGCACCAACCTAACACATGCTGCCTGAGGATCTGGTGAAGGCAGTCCCTCAACGGCACTTTGGGTGAGGAAGTTGTGTGAATCTGCCTCAGATGCAGGCACAGAAGTCCACATGGACTGGTTTGGTTAAGAGCAGGGAAAAAAAGAGGATTCTTGCTGGTTTTTCACACACCAGTAACTCACTAATACATCTAGAGAGACCTGCTGTATTAATATCAGAGACAGAGGAGATTCAGTCAAATTCATTCATCTTTTCACCAAGTATTAGCAGATCAGTCAGTCATCCTTCCCATGAGCCTGCAGACAGACTGAGAAGCTAGGATTGACTGGCAACTCTAAATCTGCAAACCTGAATACCTGTACTGGAGAGAGGAAAACTGGAGATCTTTTTCATTATGTTTGAGGAAGATAACCATATCTATTCATTTTCACCCACAATCTGGCAAACAGTCATAAATTACAGACAACAGAATGTAAATATTAACTGCCGGGGGTAATATTAAATACCAGAATGGATAGCCAGAGGTTTTAGAAATCTCATTCTTTCAGTGTTTTTTTTTCTGTGAACAATTTATATAACTCTCTATTCAAATATGTAAGTTTTATGGAAAATTTGAAAACATAGAGGTTTTATTTTGATTTTCTTATATAAAAAGATAAAAAAGCAAAATGAAGAGAGGGAAATGAAAAGTAAGATATTTTTGAGGCCCAATGATATCACTCAAGGTCACGTTGATACTTAGGACTGTGAAGCGGTATTGTATGTGAGTTAACTTGTAACATTATATTTAGATAAGTGAAAGTTTATTCTAGTGAGGTGTGGAAGAGATTAAAATCTTTTTTGTTACCTCTGTGTGTTATTGTTTTGTTTCTATCTGTTATAATTGTAGTCCTACCTAAAGAAAAATGGTTAAATTCTAATTGAAAGTCTCTTGTGAAGCAGGAAATTTAGGATTCTTAGGTAACTATCGACCTCAATATTATCTTGTTAATTTTTGCATATGTAATGTTTTTCTTAACTTTTTGTTTTAGGTTCATTTAAAACTCTTGAAATGAAGGCATCAAAACCTGGCTGGTGGCTCCTAAACACAGAGGTTGGAGAAAACCAGAGAGCAGGGATGCAAACACCATTTCTTATCATGGACAGAGGTATCACAAGAGCCATGTGATTTTTTTTTTTTTTTTATTAAGCAGGAGAGTACCTATTACTAGAAGATTACCAACTTTTAGACTGGAAATATTCAACTCTAAGAACTCTGATGTGACAAAGGCATACTTTGTAGCCATAGTTGCTTTTATTCTGACCCATGATCTGATTGCATTGAAAACATATCAGTGAGTTCAAAAGCATTTCTCTCAATTGGGAAACATACGTAAAGTGCCCTTCATGATTTGTGATCCATGGGAAAGTACATGTAAGAAATTCTCCAGGTTCCAAGAGTTAAGGAGAGAAAAGGTAACAGAAATTTAACAATGACTGAGATAGTTACTAAACTTGGCATTTCAGCATTTAAGAAACAGTTTTCATCTGTCCATCTATTCATCCATTCTTTAAATCATTACTAAGCACCCACTGAGTACGAAGCCCTGTGTCAACATCCAGGTAGCACGGTGGCTGGTATCCCTTCCTTGATATAAATAACATTGTAACTTTGAGGTCAACTTTTAAGTATATAGTCTCATGAGGGATAGAACTTTTTTTTTTTTTTTGTAGAGAAGACGTTGCCCAACATGGTCTCAAACTCCTGGCCTCAAGTAATCCTCCCACCTTGGCCTCCCAGAGTACTAGGATTACAGGCATGAGTCACTGCACCTGGCCATGGATAGTACTTAATATTATAAAATAGCATAATTTCAGATAAAAGCAGAAGGAAATGAGTTTAAAAATCAATCAAATTTCAGGATTTCAGTTGTTTTCTTCTAGGATGCCACTGTATTAATGCACCAGTCTTGTTAGTGCATTTACCACTTATAATCAGATATATTTAAGTCAGTGCCACATGAGGTAGGTAAAAATATCTAATTACCGACCTGTCAGAGACATAATCTCTAACCATGGAGTTTTACTTTATTATATATATTTTCTAAGCAAAAAGTATTCATTTTTTCTGTTTTTCACAGAATGTAAGATGCCAATGGGACTAAGCACTGGTATCATATCTGATTCACAGATCAAGGCTTCAGAGTTCCTGGGTAAGTTGCAGCACTGTGGCCTGTGAATAGTACCTCCTACAACTGTGCAGCATGCAGCCTGTGAAACCATACACGACAACCCTAACTATGCATCGGTTCTTCTCCTTATGCTTTTCTCTCCTGCAATCTAGTGAAGCAGCTTCATTTGGGTACTCATCCCGTAGAGAAAGGAACATTATGGCAGCAGCTAAAGGCCTGTTAGTGTGCTCTTATCAGCCACCCCTTCTTGTGTATAATGTTCCCGAAAAGCCTTTTCCAGGAAAAACTGACAGCTGGAGGTCATTGATTTCTCTACATAAGGAGCCCAGCTTCTCTGAGGGGATTTGGCAAAGATCAGATAGCTTACTCTTTTGACCATGTGTCCATTTCCAAAACTCTCCTCAGTCACCTTTTCTGGTTTAATAGGGTCTTATCAGCCAAATATTATAATCCCCATTAATATGGCCCTTTGCCTGTGGCAACCATTCATATATTCAGAAAACTTTGTTGAACCTCCACTATGTGTTAGGAACGCCTCCAAAGTTTTCTCGCATTGCCTCAAAGCTCTTCCCAAGATCAAGAAGTCATGACCAAGAGGATGATGAGGCTCCCATATACCCCTTCCATGTCTTCCTGTTAGGCAGGCACATTCAGCGTTAGGTATATCAACAAAAGAGAAAAAAAAACAAACATGACCTGTGTGCAAGAAAGGGCATAGGTGGTGGTTGACAGCTGACCAAACACAGACCTGAAGTCCAGATTTCATCATCAAGGACTACCTTAGTAGCTGAGGCCCACGCCTAGACTCCTGGCTACAACACAGGCCCTCCAAGGATCTGGTTTTCCACTGGATTAAACTCACTCGAGAAATTGCTGAGTTTTAAAAAATAATTCAGAATAAATCTTTTTCTTCACTGAATTTAGGTTACTGGGAGCCCAGATTAGCAAGATTAAACAATGGTGGATCTTATAATGCTTGGAGTGTAGAAAAACTTGCAGCAGAACTTGCCTCTAAACCTTGGATCCAGGTTTGTCTTAATAGACTGATAATATTTACTGCTGTTGTAATAATAAAAATGAAAGTGATTTAGTAATTCCTTCTTGTTACTGTTCTTGCAATGTTGTTAGGGGAAATAGCAAGTACGAAGTGGCTAGGCACTATTCTAAATACTTTAGGTTCTTAAACTCAACCCTCTGAGGTTGGTTCTAGTAATATCTTGTTTTAAAGTTAAGAAAAAAACCAAGGCATAGAGATACTAACTACTTTCCCAAAATAACACATAGCTAATTACTCATTGAGCTGGGATTCAAATCTAGGTACTCTGTGCCCAAATATGGATTGCGTGTAGTCATTGTATCAGTTTGCTAAGATCTTAGGTGCTGGCTCTTTAGTTCTGAAGAAAGCTGATTCTATTATGAATTTAGGCAGTGTGTGACTTGTTGACAAGGACAGTTTTGTTTACTGGCTTTCCTGTATGGCAGGTGGACATGCAAAAGGAAGTCATAATCACAGGGATCCAGACCCAAGGTGCCAAACACTACCTGAAGTCCTGCTATACCACAGAGTTCTATGTAGCTTACAGTTCCAACCAGATCAACTGGCAGATCTTCAAAGGGAACAGCACAAGGAATGTGATGGTTTGTGTGCATATTTCTGTCTGAATCCCTAGACTCAGCCTAGAGTTATTATGACTATGTCTAATGTTTATGTATTTTTTAAAATACCTTCCTGGGTGTTAGAAATGTGAATGGCTTTCTAAGGGTCATATGGAGTAAAGCATTAATATGATGGGTCTGTGTCTTAGGAATTAGAGGAGCAGGTTTAGTGAAACTTCAAAACTCCATAAAACTTTAAAAAATCATTCTATCATCAAACAAAATACCCAGATTTCTCAGACTGGCCGATGGTATATGGCAGAGCAGAACATCTGGTCTTGTGCCTCAAGGAGCTCATGCTAAAAATTGGCTACCAAGACTTTTAAATTTTCTATTGTATTTGTTTTGTTCTTTATTTCAGTGTACCTGAAGTAAATAGTAGTGTTAATGCAAGTAATCCTGTGAGGCAGTGTGATTCTCAGACTTTTTGGGGGGCCATGCCTGAGGAATGATATCCTCCTGCTAGATCTTCCAGGGGCTTGGCCAGAAGCCCTCACTCTTCCCTTCCTCCATATTCTCTTCCCCCAAGAAACCTATCTGAATGCAAGGAGTCTGCCTGCCATTATTATACTGATAAACTTGAATCTGTTTCTGCTTATATTTTACATAAATTTTTTACTATTTTACTATATTATTAGTTACCTCTTTTTAATAATTATAACATGTTTCAGAACAAACCACTGAAATCCTAAATTATGGTTCTTACTAATCAGTATTATGAGAGAAAACACAGATTGCAGTTGAGTCGATAGAATAAAGATTTTTGCATCTATGTTCATGAGAGGATATTGGTATATAGTTTTTTTTTGAATTGTCTTTTTCTGTTTTTGATACTACAGTTATTGGTAAGCATGTCTTTTCTACATTCTAGAAGAGAATGTCTACAATTGGTGTTAATTCTTTAACTATTTGGTAGGAATCACTAGTGAAATCATCTGGGCCTGCAGATTTCTTTTTGGGCAGTTTTTAAATTATAAAATCTATGTTTTAAATAGTTACAGGGCTATTCAAATTATCTATGTCATCTTGGGTGAATTAAAATACTTTGTATACTTCAATTAATTGGTCAATTCCCTCTACGTTGTTAAGTTTATGTGTGTAGAGTTGTTTGTAGTATTCCCTTATTATAGTTTTTCACATCTGTAGTAACTTTGCCTGTTTCATCTCTGATATTGTCATCTGTACCTCTTTTATTTGTGAATCTTGCTAGAGATTTGTCAATTAAAAAAAACTTCTCACAGAACCAGCTCTGCTTTATTGATTTTTCTCTATTTGTATGTTTTCAATATTATTGATACCTGCTCCAATCTTCTGTTTTGTTTTGTTTTAAATTGGCTTTTCCTGACATTGCTCTGGCAGAAAAAGGCATAGGGCAGAGCCTGGTTACTGCCAGGTGGGGGTCAAAGTCCAGGTTCCCCACTCCGCTGCCACATAAGAGGGGATTGTTTCTTTGTGGCTGGGTGGAAAGGAGAGTTCCCCATTTGGCCTCCACTGACATTACAGGCCAAACCTGCAGAAACCTGAAGCAGGAGCTTCATTAGGGGCTGGAGATGGCCTTTTCTGACACAACCCCAATGAAGGTGATGGGGTGCCTCCCTCTTTAGCCTCATGAGCAAAGAAGTCTATGCTCCCCACTCAGCCTTTGCTGTTGTGGGCTGGGGAGGGGCCCCAGGTTTTTCTGTGGGGTTGGCTAAAGGAGATAAGTCAGTGTCCACAAGTTTTCTATTGTATCTCACTAGGCTGCCCATTCCTGGAACTTTGGTTAGAGAAAGCAGACTTTGTTCAGGCTTTTTCGGTCTATACTCATTGATGTTTCCAGGTTGCCGGCTTTTTCATCTCTAAGTCTGGGATTTATGAGGCAAAAACAAAACTCAGAACACCCATCACCATTTTGTTCCTTCTAAGAACCCTAGCCAGTCTGCCTTCTGAGATCTTTTCAGGGTCTTGTTATGTTTCTCTTAGCTATGATGTCCAGAGTTTTTAGTTGTACTTAGCAGAAGGAATAGGGCAAAGTACATATATACAATCTTCCTGGAAGTGGAATTATCCCCAAGTATATTTTATGACCAAATTGATGTAGTTCAGGCCCCATGAAAATGTAATATTACAATATTAAATTAAATCAAAATTTTATTATAAAGTCACTTTAAGATAATTACTGATAATTAAAATAACCAAACCCTCCTCTTTCCTTCTAGTATTTCAATGGCAATTCAGATGCTTCTACAATAAAAGAGAATCAGTTTGACCCACCTATTGTGGCTAGATATATTAGGATCTCTCCAACTCGAGCCTATAATAGACCTACCCTTCGACTGGAGCTGCAAGGTTGTGAGGTAAACGGTAAGGTACAAAGATGCATTATTTTCTCACTGCCACTCAAAGAATCAAGATTTGGGTGATATAGGAGAATGAGTAGAATTTTTAGTTGTCTTTAGCGATTTAGGTTTTTGGGAAAACAGAACCTTTTGGGAAACAGAGGTTCTACTCAGGTAAACTCTCAGTGTGACCTAGATCAAGACTGGCTCTGCCAGTCAGAGGGCAGACAGTATCTTTCTGAAGAAAGTACCTGGATTATATAGACACATCACAATTCTCCAAGGAAGGGCCCTTGGAGAGGCCCATTTTCAATAAGACCTACCTGAGATTCAAACTAGGCCTGATTCTTCCAAAGCCCTCTAGGTTATTCAGACCTCAACTTCATGACAGTATCTGGCAACATCACTACTATATATGTGGTGTTCAATGAGTGTTTTTGAAATCTGAGTTGGCTTCCCAACTTCCTGAAACCATGATTCTTCTTTATATTTTCTTTCATACCCTATGTAGATGCTCAAGTATTTTCTATGTTAGCTGCTATTGCTCAGGGGCTGTAATGTGACCTGTTAAATAAATAAATCTAGGTAATCATGAATGGTCATAATAAAATTCTACTGTATGTAACAAGGATGTTTAAGAGTCTTAACTGTTCTTCTTGGACTCTTAAAACAGTGCCTTCCAATATTTTTTACTTCAAAGCACACAAAGAAAGTAATATCTGCCTGGCATTCTGAGATAAAAGAATGAAGCAATGAATCTAAGGCTTGGCTGATCCAGGCTCCACTTGGCTACTCAAGGGCTGGAGGTGGGAAGAGGAATCAATAAATAGGCACACCAGAAACCTGCTGCAGCACACCTGTTGGGAGCTGTAGTACTTCCTTGGGGTGGAGAAAAGAAGCCATGATTCACATTGGAGAAAGTAGTTGAACCCTGGAATCAGCTTCTTATTGAAGCAGATAATATACCCTTGGATGGATATGGGTATTTTGCCAATGTCCAGATAGCAGTAGTCTATAACATCTCCCAAATAAAACACAAATCTCATATTGGCAGGACCACTCCTTTAAACAGTTCCATAAGTGATTGTGTTTTTTTCTTTCCATGTGGTATAAATGGTGGAGTTGTTCAGATCATAATAAACTACCCTAAAAGGTGACATTCAACTCTGTTTATTTAAAACATCAATTTTTTATACAAGAAGCCTTAGTTTCTTCTGATTCATTTTCCTAATACTTAGGTAATTATTAGCATTGGGTGTTATTTTTAGGGCTCTTTTTTCATGGAAAAAGTAAGGCATCACTTCAAGAATATTTCTGCATGATTTACTAGCAAGAACAAAGTGTCACAGAGATAATGGGCTGTCAGCCAGGTTCGGTCACTAGCTGTATTTCTTACAGTCACAGGTCTACCTTGCTGCCTATGATATTCAAATCATACCTTGGAAAAATTCCAAAGGGTATATAACTTGAATTCCCCTCTAAGGATTGAAACAGAAAATATAAAATAGTGACTGAGGGTCCATTGTATCTTCTTTGTAGATTGTATTAGAAGATACAGAGTGTTTTTTTATATGTGGGTAGTTTAGGATTATTGGCACCTCAAAGCAAAGACCAAAGTTTCCATGACTCTCAAAAGGAGGAAGTGAGTTTAAATGTTTAGAACATGGTATTTGGTATCAGATTGTCTGGAGTTCAAATCAGTTTCTGATTCTTCTGGCTGTGTTACCTTAGACAAGTTCCTGTCTTATGCTGTACTAAAGTCGAGATATTTATGAGCATTAAATAATACATGTAAAGCCTGAGAACAGTATTTGGCACTTGGATTCAATAAATCTTCATTGTTGTGATTATTTTTGTCATTACTTGTTAGTCATAGTATTTCTTATCTCTTCTGCAGTGCAAAATGTCATGCAGGGAATATTGGTGTGTAATTAATCACATTACTCTTATTTTGATAGGATGTTCCACACCACTGGGTATGGAAAGTGGAAAGATAGAAAACAAGCAAATCACAGCTTCTTCGTTTAAAAAATCTTGGTGGGGAGATTACTGGGAACCCTTCTGTGCCCGTCTTAATGCTCAGGGACGTGTGAATGCCTGGCAAGCGAAGGTGAAGTATACGCTATGCATGGTGTTCTCTTAGCACTGCAGAAGAAAACAAAGGCCATCACTATAGTGAACATAGGGGATCTGGGAAGCAGGAGTATTTTAATGTTTCTGCAGATTAAAATCCTAAGTCCAAGAGTCTAGGTTTTCTGTAGACTTGATAGCTTCGACTATAACTTTGGCTCAGAGAGAAGTCATTTATCATCTCTGTGGTTTTTGGTCTAGTCTTGATTTAAACCAAGAATGAGCATTTTTTTTTTTTTTGCAATGGGACAGATAGTAAATACTTTAGTCTCTGTGGGCCATACATTCTCTGCCATAACTACTCAACTCTGCTATTATAGCAGGAAAGTAGCCATAAACAAGGTGTAAATGAATGAACTGGCTGTGTTTCAATAAAATTTTGTTTACAAAAAATAGGTAGTGGGCCAGATTTGACCCAAAGACCACAGTTTGCAAACTCCTCATTTAGACAGCTTACATTAGTGATAAACAAATGATTTAGATTTGCAACATCATCTCTTATTTTTTCTTTACAATTTATCAATATTTTTCATTTTCTTAAAATGAAATATCATTTAAACTTTTTTGTTTTCTTCCCCACCTGCCTTATTTTAAGAGCTTTGTGATATTCCTTGATACAACTAGAAGCATGGTAAAATGTTGCAAAATCAGAGTTATAAAATCAGTGATCCAAGTTAAACAGACACCTTCCAGAGAGTTATATCGCCCCTGATATTAGCCCACTGAGTAATTCAGGTGATTTAATTTTGGGGTAACCCTTGATAGTTAACTCATTTCTATTGATTCTTCGAATGACCTGAGATATCAAAATGGCATGGGTAACTTGATGATCCCTTCAGCCAACTAAATCTAAATTCCCTGCTTGCTATCCTCATATCTCCTCCCTTAAGATATCTACACTCCAATTCCCTGACTTTCTATAGAATTCCAGCACCTATCCTTAAATTAGGCTACCAGAAAGGAAAAAAAGAATTGCAATGCTTGTGGGGTAAACAGAAAAGATTGGATTCCACACAGTCGTGGGAACTGATATCTGTGTCTTGAAACTCATTCTGGCCCATCACAGAATCACAGAATGTTACAGTAGCAGGAAGCAAAACATCTGGTCTAAATTTTTCCTTCTAAGTCTAAATACACAGATTAAATAATTTTAGCTTAGTTTGGTAGCAGATCAGGACTAAAATCCCATTCTCCCAGTAAACAGGCCATGCTCCTTCCACCATTTGAAGCAGCCCAAATACCTCATTTTGCAATTTTGCAGAGGGGAAAGCTGGTACCCAGAGAAGTTAAAACAACAAAAATAATGTCACATTACATTATATTTATATAATTTATGTATCAATATAAATAATAAAGAGATATTATTCAATTCATTTTCAGATGACTCTTTGGACTTGTTCATGGTATAACCTTGTCACCCTATCCTTCACTTTAAAACCTTTTAAAAAAATTTGCACACTCTATAATTTGCTCTTAGTCTTTGTGATATAATAAAGGCTTCAAAGACAATGCTGATTTTTAATGCTGTCATTTCAAAGTTAGACTTCTGGATCAGAAATATGTGTTTCACTTAACCTTCCATTTACATGAAATATCTTTATATGGTCTCTTTAGAGAGGTTGAAAATCAAATCTGGACACATGCAGGCATGTGCATAGATGCTATTCTCTCCTTAACTAAAATATCTCTATCTCTGTTATGCCTACAAAACCCTTCTAGCAACGTATACTCTGTATCACTGGTATAACCTTGATTTGAAGACATACTAAAATACCACCCAGATGTCATTACAGGATGTTACAGACTTAAAAGTTTTCTCATATAATCATTCTAATTCAGTTAATTTTCTTTTAAAATATGCATGACATGTAGAGTTTTGTATATATACACATATACCTATATCACCTATATATACACATACACCTATGTATATGTGGGTGATGTTGAAGAAACAGGTCAATATTATTCCCTTTAGGAGTGAAGGAGTCTATGGTAGATGATAAATCTCCCAAAGGTAAAAATTTATCTCAGATTATTCCAGGACTCAGTTAAACCTTCTGATCTTTCTCCGAATGCATCTCACCAACCTTTTGATTAGGCATTTTGTTAGGCTGAAGACAAAACAATACCTGTACTGTGTATCAAGCTCTACTTATGGTTTTATCAGGTCTCTCAAATATTACATTTATGTAAAATATCAGAAGAAATTGAACTATTTCTGCTATTTGACATTAGCAGGGAGAAAGAGACGTTGGGTTTTTGTAAAATAAGTGAAACAGAGAGAGGATGCTATCCAATTAGTTCCCAGATAACTCTTCAGCAATATTATCATATTGCTTAAGAAAGTAATATTTACAGATAACTTAGCAATTTAATAATTTTTTCCAAATAAAATTCATTTATTTATTCATTTATTCAACTATTTATTGAACATCAACTGAATGTCTTACATTGTGGTGAGTACCAGAAAACAAAACTAATTAAGCCTCTACCCTCAAGCAGTAAAGAATACTAAGAAGGAAACAATTGTAGTACAATGTATGAAATACTTCCAATAGAAATTTATACACATGTTGTGGCCACAAAGAAGAAAGAGGAATAGCTTCTAGGAGACAGTGAATCCTAAGGGATAAGACAGAACAAAATCCTTTTGAGCTCTGTGCTTTTTAAAATTTTTGGTATTTTAGTCTAAGAAAAAAAAAAGCAAAGGTTTTAACATCTTCCTTATCTATGTGGTTTTGTCATTTTTATAGGCAAACAACAACAAACAGTGGTTACAAATTGATCTACTCAAAATCAAGAAGATAACTGCGATTATAACACAGGGCTGCAAGTCGCTGTCCTCTGAAATGTATGTAAAGAGCTATAGCATCCACTACAGTGACCAGGGAGTAGAATGGAAACCTTACAGGCTGAAATCCTCCATGGTTGACAAGGTAGAGTGGCATCTGGGTAAAGAGAAAGCAATTTGAAGACTGTGCTCTGATGAGAATAACAGTATTTTGCATTTGACAAATATGCACTGATATGTACCACCTCTTTAAGTCTTCTGAATCTTAGTTCTTCAGGTGTCTGGTCTCAGGACAGAGACCATACACATGACCTTTCTGCTTTGACAGTGCCACCTGTGAAACAGTGATGCCAAAGCACCAGAAAATATTGTAAGGTTTAGCTAGTTCTAATTGAGAAAGATACTGAAGGGATCCAGAAAACCTTTCACTGTGAAATAACAACGTTAGCATTACCTTAGATGTACTTGTTATTCATGACTGATCAAATGCCCAATGCCACAAACCTTTCTGTGTTACATTGGTATTAAACATAAAACAATTGATATCCTTACTGACGATGAGATTGTTATTAAACAGAAAATAATTGATGTCCTTACTGATGATGAGACTAGATTTCCTGCAAAACAAACTACTCCACTACATTTCTACATTCCTCTACCTCCTAGTTATGTGGTTTAAAAACTACCAGAGGCAAAACTAAGGAGATGGGTGTAATATTCCAGGAATGAAAACTGTGCTCAAGCTAGTAGAGAGACAGCACAGGAGAAAGGAACTGGTATTTAATGAATTTTCATCAAATGCTCAGCACTTAGCTCAGTTAATGAATTTAAACCTGTCTTTCTCCCTTTTAAACTCCTGGTTGTCTATTTTGGTTTGTTTATTTCTCGCTACATACACCAGGTTACCCTCATAGGAGGATAAACATCATTGTCTAAACAAATAGTGATTTCATTTCTGCTGTATATAAACGTTAGGGAACTTGTTGATAATTGGTGGGGGGGCGGGGTAGTCACACAGTTCAGTTGAGGATATAAGGTACATGCCAACAAGGATAAATAAATTTAAATGCATGGTCACATTTTATTTTAAATGTTAGCACTAATTAACCATATATTGGTGGACACTTCCTGACACTATGCATTTATGTTTACATTCATTTTTAAATCTTTACAATGACTTTCACGAGGTAAAATTTTATTAACCTTATTTTGCCTATGAGAAAATGAAAAATCAGAGAATAAGTAACTTGTTCAGTCACACAGATAATACAAAGGAGCTGAGGGCAGAGCTGGTTTTGCAGCTGCTCCACAGCACTATGTATGACTTGTTTATTTTTCCCCAATTTAACTCAGATCACTGGTGAGATGAAATCCCTAACGGAGTCTATCTGGCATGTGATTTTGTAACTGGTAGAGGATCATCTTTGTGATAGTGTTCTATGTGTTCCTTGACATACTCATTTTGAGCTAATAGCATAAAAAAATTACCTGGGTTGGGCGTGATGGCTCATGCCTGCAATGCCAGCACTTTGGAAGGCTGAGGCAAGAGGATTACTTGAGCCTAAGGGTTCAAGTCTGCAGTGAGCCATGATTGTGCCACTGCACTTAAGCCTGGGCAACACAATAAGACCCTGTCTAAAAAAAAAAAAAACTTATTCAATAGGGATAGCACCAAATATCTTATTAAATATTATAAAAACTTATCTGTAATATTTTTATATATCCATTATACTGTCATTAAAGATTTTCTCATATTTTGCTTTCAGATTTTTGAAGGAAATACTAATACCAGAGGACATGTGAAGAACTTTTTCAACCCCCCAATCATTTCCAGGTTTATCCGTGTCATTCCTAAAACATGGAATCAAAGTATTGCACTTCGCCTGGAACTCTTTGGCTGTGATATTTAGTAGACTTGAATGTTCAAAAACCCAGGAAGAGACTCTTTAAGACCTCAAACCATTTAGAATGGGCAATGTATTCTACACTGTTTTAAATGTTAACAATTTTCCATTATTTTTTCTTTTTTTTCTATTAGTGAATAAAATTTTGTACAAGAAGCTTTTATAATGTAACTCCTTGCTACCAGTGAGTAAGACAATGGCTATTACTTCTGCATTAATTTGAATACAGATAGGAAAATATTGAGAACCAACAAGAAAATGGCTTATCTTTCACAATGATTAAAAATGCTATGAAACAATATTTACGTGGTTAAAATACTTCATTATAACTCTTTTAAATCCTATATACACTAATAAAGCAGATATTACTTAAAGTAAGAATTGATAGACCTAGATAACTTTCATTTTTACATTTTTCTTTAGAATAACTATGATTTAAGAGCAAAGAAAACAAAGACATGCTTTTTAAATGGTTTTTCTTGACAGTGAAGAGAAAAACAACATTATCAAATGAAATAAGTACTTAAAATATCTTGTCTTTCCTACATAACAATGATTTTTCTGACTTTCTATGAGTAAAGAAACAGCCGAACATGTTTCCAGTAGCCCCATTGAACTTGTGAATCTGTCCTGGTCTCCCTATGGACTGCACACATTGATATTCAAGGTTGGTGGTCATTAGACATGGAACAGAACTAAAATAAAATAACCACAGTAGAACTCAATGTATAATGCTGGTTTTATTCTAGCTGGTACTACATGACACACAGTTTCAAAACATAAGTTCACCTAAGGGAAAGCTCAGAGCTATAAAACAGAGCATTGGAACTGTTGGTCTAAATACAGCTGTTCCTGCTCCAATAGATTGCTGGCCAAACTGGCAAGCAGTTAAAGTTTTCCTTTAGGGCCCTCCTCTCTATGGCCTCAACTTCCTCCTCTCCCTTCTTCCAGCAACTTCCCCTTTCATCATTCCTTTCCCTGGAGACTTGGCATTCAATGATCCTGTAGATATTGCACAACTGGGAAACCTTTAGACATCTTTCAAGTCACATGAGAGAGACAGTTACTGCTGAGGCTGTCTGAAATAAGCCACCCCAAAACTTAGCATTAAAACAGCAACCAAAAAAAAATTTATGTGCAGTTATGTATGTGTTACGTAGCTTGATCTAATCATCTCATTATGTGTACATATACTAAAATGTTATGTATACCATAAATATATACAATTTTGTCTATGAAATTCATAATAGTCTCTCAGACCACAGTGCAATCAAATTAGAACCCAGGATTAAGAAACTCACTCAAAAATGCATAACTACATAGAAACTGAACAACTTGCTCCTGAATGACTACTGGGTAAATAATGAAATTAAGGCAGAAATTAATAAATTCTTTGAAACAAATGAGAACAAAAAGTTAATGTACCAGAATCTCTGGGACACAGGGCTTCACTTTTGCCACATTCTATTTGTTGTGAACACAAGTTATAGGCCAGTCAAGAGTCAATGTAGAAGGAAACTACATAGGGAAGATATACCACGAGGCATAATTCATTGGGAGCATCTTTAGAAACTACCAGAATTACCTGTTGCACATACCTGTGGAGTAAGCCCTATGAATGTATATGAGAGTTTAAAACATCCACAAACATTGGCTTTCTAATATTTGTATTTCCATTATTTCTTTCTTGTCATGATTCATGTCATTGTCTCATCAACATTTCTAAGATTTCCATTCTGTTAAGAGCAAAAGAGTCAGGGAAGATCCAAGATGCCTGAATAGGAACAGCTCTGGAGTGTGGTTCCTGACAAGAACAACACAGAGGGTGAGTGCCCACTGCATTTCCAAACAAATTTTCACTGCCCACAGAGGAGGAGATTCCTGGGCCTAAAAGCACCATGAGTTTTCAGCACAGCGGTTTCAGTGGTGTCACATTGGAGCACAGAAACACAAATCTGGGTGGCCGTCTCAATTGGTGCCTGGAACACCTGGGAGACAGAGCTGCCCATTCAACTGAAAGGGAGGGGGCAGACACAGGGGACCAGACTATCTGGCTCAGCGGGTACCACCCCCACAAAACAAGCAATCTGAAATGCTCTGGATTGAGAGTTTCACAGCAAGCACAGCAGGACCCAGGACAGTCCAGCTCAGTGTGGGGAAGGGCAGCCACCACTACCGAGGCAGTCTGCCACTACCAAGGCAGTTCACACAGCAGCTGGCCAGAGCCTGCAGCAGCTCAGCAACACCTCTGCTGGCAGACTGTGACTAGACTACTCCATGTGGGGTAGGGCATCCAAGAAAAAAGGCAGCAACATGACAGGAACTTATAAATAAAGTCGACCATCCTACAACAGAGCACCTGGGAAAAGAGGTGGTTATGAGTTCTGCTGTAGCACACTTAAAAGTACCTGCCCAGCAGCTCTGTACAGAATAACAGAGCTTCCAGCATAGCACTTGAGCTCCTATAAGGGACAGACAAGCAGCTCCTGACCCCCATATACCCAAAGAGATACCTCATAAAGGAGAGCTCAGGCCAACATCTGGCAGATACCCTTCTGGGACAAAGATAACAGAAGAAGAAACTGGTAGCAACCCTTACTGTTCTGCAGCCACCACAGGTGATCCCCAAGCAAGCAGGGTCTGGAGTGTACCTCCAGCAGTTCTGCAGCAGAGGGGCCTGTTAGAAGGAAAACTAAGAAACAGAAAGAAATAGCTTCATCATCAACAAAAAGGACATCCACTCAGAGACCCCATCCAAAAGTCACCAACTACAAAGACCACAGGTAGATAAAGGCACTAAGATAGGAAGAAACCAGTGCAAAAAGGATGAAAACACCAAATACAAGAATACCTCTCCTCCTCCAAAGGATCACAACTCCTCACAAGCTAGGGATCAAAGATGGATGGAGAATGAATCTGATAAATTGACAGAAACGGGCTTCAGAAGGTGGGTAATAACAAACTTCTCAGAGCTAAAAGAACATGTGCTAACCCAATGCAAAGAAACTAAGAACCCTGAAAAAGGTTAGATGAGATGCTAACTAGCATAAACAGCTTAGAGAAGAATATAAATGACTTGAGGGAGCTGAAAAACACAGCACGAGAACTTGGTGAAGCACACACAAGTTTCAATAGCCGAACTAACCAAGCAGAAGAAAGGATATCAGAGATTGAAGATTAAATCAATAAAATAAAATGAGAAGGCAAGAATAGAGAAAAAAGAGTGAAAAGAAATGAACAAACCTCTAAGAAATATGAGATTATGTGAAAAGACCTAATCTACATTTGAGAGGTGTACCTGAATGTGACAGAGAGAATGAATCCAAGCTGGAAAACACTCTTCAGAATATTATCCAGGAAAACTTCTCCAACCTAGCAAGCCAGGCCACCATTCAAGACCAGGAAATACAAAGAACACCACAAAGATATTTGTCAAGAAAAGCAACCCCAAGACACATAATTGTCAGATTCACCAGGTTTAAAATGATGGAAAATATGCTAAGGGCAGCCAGAGAGAAAGGTCAGGTTACCCACAAAGGGAAGCCCATCAGACTCACAGCAGATCTCTTGGCAGACACCCTACAAGCCAGGAAAGAGTAGGGCCAACATCCTTAAAGAAAAGAACTTTCAACCTAGAATTTCATATGCAGCCAAACTAACCTTCATAAGTGAAAAAGAAAGAAATTCCTTTATGGACAAGCAATTGCTGAGAGATTTCATCACCACCAGGCCTACCTGAAAGAAGCACTAAACAAGGAAAGGAACAACCAGTACCAGCCAATCCAAAAACATACCAAATGGTAAAGACCATTGACACAATGAAAAATATGCATCAACTAACTGGCAAAACATCCAGCTAGCATCAAAATGGCAGGATCAAATTCACACTTAACAATCTTAACCTTAAATATAAATGGATTAAATGCCCCAATCAAAAGACACAGTCTGGCAAATTTGATAAAAAGTCAAGACCCATCAGTATGCTGTATTCAGGAAACCCATCTCACGTGCAAGGACATACATAGGCTCAAAATAAAGGGATGGAGGAAGATTTATCAAGCAAATGGAGAGCAAAAAAAAAGCAGGAGTTGCAATCCTACTCTTTGATAAAATGAACCTTAAACCAACAAAGATCAAAAGAGACAAAGAAAGGCATTACATAACGGTAAAAGGATCAACGCATCAAGAAGGTCCTAAATATATACGCACCCAAAACAGGAGCACCCAGGTACATAAAGCAAGTTCTTAATGACCTGCAAAGAGACTTAGACTCCCACACAATAATAGTGGGAGACTTTAACACTCCACTGTCAATATTAGACAAATCAATGAGACAGAAAATTAACAAAGATATTCAGGACTTGAACTCAGATCTGGACCAAGCAGGTCTAATAGACATTTACAGAAATCTCCACCCCAAATCCACAGAATACATATTCTTCTCAGCATCGCATTGCACCTACTTTAAAATTGACCACATAATTGGAAGTAAATTACTCCTCAGCAAATGCAAAAGAACAGAAATCATAACAGTCTCAGACCACAGGGCAATCAAATTAGAGCTCAGAATTAAGAAACTAACTCAGAACCACGCAGCTTCATGGAAACTGAACAATTGGCTCCTGAATATTGACTGGATAAACAATAAAATGAAGGCAGAAATAAAGATATTCTTTGATACCAATGATAAGGAAGACACAATGTGCCAGAATCTCTAGGACACATTTAAAGCAGTGTCTAGAGGGAAATTTATAGCAATAAATGCCCACCTAAGAAGTGAGGAAAGATCTAAAATCGACACCCTATCATCAAAATTGAAAGAGCTAGAGGAGTGAGATTTAAAAAAACTCAAAAGCTAGCAGAAGACAAGAAATAACTAAGATCAGAGCAGAACTGAAGGAGACAGAGACACACAAAAACCTTTAAAAAATCAATAAATCCAGGAGCTGGTTTTTTGAAAAGATCAACAAAATAGACCACTAGCCAGTTTAATAAAAAAGAAAAGGGAGAAGAATCAAATAGATGCAATAAAAAGCAATAAAGGGGATATCACCATTGATTCCAGAAATATAAATTACAATCAGAGATTATACAAATAACTTTATGCACATAAACCAGTAGACCTGGAAGAAATGGATAAATTCCTGGACACTTGCACCCTCCCAAGCCTAAACCAGGAAGAATTTGAAACCTTGAATAGACCAATAACAAAGGCTGAAGTTGAGGCAGCAATTAATAACCTACCAACCAAAAAAAATCCAGCTCCAGACGGGTTCACAGCTCAATTCTACCAGACATACAAAGAGGAACAAGTACCTCCTTCTGAAACTATTCCTAACAATACAAAAAGAGGGAATCCTTCCCAAATCATTTTATGAGACCATCATCATCCTGATACCAAAACCCGGCAGAGACAGCAAGAAAAGAAAACTTCAGGCCAATATCCATGATGAAATCCTTAATTTTTAAAGAAGGAATTCAACATTTCCATTTTGCAATGAGCCCCACACATTACACAATTAGTCCTGGACTTCTCTACTGTGAAATTGGGCAGGACCTCTCTTGATCTAGAATTTACTATGATATAATAGAGGCAAGAAAATCATATGAAATAATTGGGGGTAGGGAAGAGATGGGAATGGAGGCTGAGGTCCAGCTTCATTATCCTATCCTTGAGAAAAATAAGGACTCAAGGATTAAACAACTTACCCAAGGATATTGCTTGTTAGTGTCAGAAATGAAACCAGAAACCAAATGATCACACCCCTGGCCTTTTAGTCTGGTTTCTCTTCCATAAAATGGAAATTATAATGTTTCTAATCCATTGCCCAGACAGGTAGATGTGAATATTAATTGATAATGACTATTAATTGATCTGGAAAAGACTTGTTTGGGGATCAATAATATGTTTGTTTGGGCTATTATCTGATGCTGTGTAAAAATATTAAAATCCCTCTTATTTTGAAATAAAAAAGAATTTCCATTTTGTATTTCTCTCTGAGGTCACATAGATGAAATTACAACTTTGGCTACACAGTATCCTCCAGTGACATAACATAATCCACTGTTTGTTATAAGTGGGTGCTATGGAAAGAAGTTAAATGACTCATGGTAGAATCATAACTTAAAAAGAGAAACCAACAGATAACATTCTAAATATTAGTCATTCTAATTGCAAGTTGGAAAAGAATAGCTGTGAAAGTATCAAAAATATGAAAAGCCTAGACGAAACATGAAATTATTTCTTCAGGATTCTTTCAAGTTATTAAATGTCATGCCATTTTAATAATAATTTTGAATAAATACCATATTTTGAGTTTAGGGCCATTTTGGCAAACCCAGGGAAAAACTCTTGCCAAATAGCTTGGATGGTCCCAAAAGCCATGAATATTTCACCATTTACTTCTCTGGACAGACCAAGAAGGAACAATTCACTGGGCAGTGAATCTTGGTTTTACAAAATACTGGCACATTCCCTAATGCAGTGGGCCTAACACCTACTTAAAAATATCTGACAGTTCAATGTTAGTATTTTTCTTTTTTTTTTTTCCTAATGGAGAAGTATTTTACAGAAAATTCTGAATGCCTAATTATCCCAAGTTCTTATGTTCTCATAGCCTTGAGATAGGGAAAGCTGGGGACAAAGACAAAATGATTGTATGTGGAATGATATTTACATGGTCAATGCCCAGATAACAAGGCTTTTCATATCCAAATACTTAAATTGTTGGGAGAGACTACAGAGCTTCAAGATTTTATTTTCTCTGGCTTGTATGAACTGTCCCCACCAAAACATATACATGTATTTTGCATTTGGTATATATAAAGAAAACTTGATATTAACCTCTCCAAATGTATCATCATTTTAATTTTTTAAAAAGTATTAAGCTCATTCTATCTACACAACAAACCACTATGACAGGCATTGTAGGGGTGAGTATATAAAGGAAATAAAAGACACTTCTTTGGCTTATTCAAATACATCATCTAGTTGAAGACAGAAGACAAACATAAGAAGCAAATAGAGACTATGAGACTATCAACCCTAACAGATACAACCGTAGTAGTAAAGAAAGAGACAATTAGATGACTAGCCCTTGTGGGATGGAATCAGACCTGGAAAAATTTTGGAGATGATTTAACCTAGATGATTTCATATGCGCCCTGTGCAGAACTCCAAAGAAGAGAGGAATGGGATAAGGATCAATAAAAACCAGGAAGAATAAAAGCTGTATGCTCAAATTCAGGACCTGGTAAGATTTTTCTGACATACCTACTCATTTTCCCTACTCTCTCTGTACCATCTAATAACGACTTATCCACCTCCCTCCATTTCCTGTACCATGCTCATAAACCAGTGTACATGCAAGGTCAAAAGAAATAAGAGTTACCTGGGTAGATCTGATGGCCTGAGGGTGAGGAAAGAGACACACACAAATAAAACACACATCCCTAATCTCCAAAATATGAATAATAGATGGTGGTGACCAGATTAAAAGTGGGTCACCTTTGGAAAGGTTATGGAAGACGCCCTCGAGGAACAGGATTCTCACTTGTTTAGGGTAAGAAGAGAATGACACTGGAGTGGGAGAAGACGGGTAAAAGTATGTTGTACAAGAGAAAATGACAAATGGAGAGATGAGAGGATCATCGAGGATGTTGGGACAATGAGAAGCATTCAAAGCTCTTGTGCAATGGTTTTATTTTTACCACTGGTCTACATCTAAACCACCTCCAATTTATCTGTACTTTCATGTATCACACTTAGAAGCAGCTTCTCAATGTCTCAGGAATGAAGTCCAGTTAATTTCATACTCCCACCTGCTTTTCATTGACAGGAAATTTGGTAATGGCTTTACCATTTTAATTATCTCCACCTTGTATTGAAGTTCCTTCCTGCCGATTAAAACGCTTTCTGAAAGTCTGGAATGTGGCAATCTTGTCTACAGATACAACAAGTAAAAATGTTTTAAAAACTTTTATGAGTAGTCTGGGGGAAATAGTGACAAAGGCTATAATTCTACTATTAGAATAGTATTTGGCACATAGGAGGCATTGTATCAGTATTTATTATTAGCATTATAAAAATATGATATACTATAATATGAATATAATGGTATTAATTACTAATATTAATTCCTACTGTTCTCTAACACTTTTTAATACTGCTCATTACTTTTTAAAAAACTGTGGTAAAATGCACATAAAATTTACCATTTAAGTGTACAGTTCAGCTGTATTAAGTACGTTCTCATTGTACAGCCATCACCACCATCCACTGCTCACTACTTTTTATTGCAGCTCTATCTGATGCTATTTCCAGTAGGTGGCACGTCTAGTTCAACTGCACTTAGCCAGAGTTCTGAAGACATTCATACAGAGGTCAAGCTTTAATTATTCAGGCTAAACAAAGAATTGAACAGCTGGCATGGACTTTTTTCAAGTGGATTTAATGACCTAATTATGTTTTTCTCAGGGGTGGGGACTACTGACATTGGTTTATATCCTGAGCCCACAGGCCTAGTATAGGATTCAGAAATTATCATAAACGATCCATAGACAAATTGGAAGATTTAAATAAAATAAGGTTAAAAACTTCTCTACAAAATAAATCAATTCATTGCCAATGAAGGAGTTTAAATGGGAGAGGTAAATAAATTGTGCCAGAAACTAAACTAGAAAGAAGTCAGCATGCTAGATTATAGTAGATATTGTGAAAACTGTACTTTTCTGCCATATGCAAAGTAGACAATAAAAATTATCGGCTGTTGATGATAGTGTGGTTTGATATTTGTCAGTATTATGAAGAATCTTCTCTGTACTCCTAGTAGCTAGAATTTTAAATAAAACATTGTTTTTCTTCAGGTGGCAAAATAATTGTGAAACACAATGTTCTTAGCAGAAAATAAAACCCAAATGACTAAATACAATGTAATTTTATCTATGCACAAATGAATATATTTATCTCTCATCTTGTTCCCTGAAGACTTAAGGTTGCTTAAAACAAAACACAAAATACTACTAGATGACATATGTTAGAAGTAGGGAAGAAAGCAAATCCAGAGGTAGAAACATCAACAGAAAGCAGAAAGAAGCTAACAGGAAAATGCGTATCATAAAGCTGTTGACTTTGCTATGGGTGAACTTGGGTTTACCTGAACTTTTTAAATAGCTAATGCACAAAAAACCCAATCAGTTATACAGCATAGTGTCCCCCAAAAATGTTCAAAAGGAACACACTTTTATTGAGACTAAAGTTAAAAATAAATTTCTCCCTAAAGTCCACAGAAAGAGGTCACTATGTAATGTGCAGAACGCCTTTAACAAGAGCAAACTATATAGGCTATTTCCTGTGCAGGAGGTGCTGAGGACCTCCCACCAAAGCACAGTCCAGTAAAAACAAGTCTTCAGAAGCTACTGCTGTGTGGTCCATGTGCAAGGCTCTTTGCTGGTCTGGCTTAAGCCAAAGGTAGATTTTACAGTTTCTAAAAATCATTTTCATTCAGGCAAAGGCTCATATCATAAATACTGTTTCTCTAAGACATGATTTTGATAGCTACTCTGTGATAATGAACCCAAGATTGTGTACTCTGCAAGGTATAACAACATTTTTACAAAATTGTTATGTTCTTGCACAAGATTCTATCATACACAAATGGCAACAGAAGCCAAATGTTTCAGAACAATTAATGGGAAAAAATGTAGAGAAAATTTTTCTTAATCTAATTTCTTTCCTGCTATTTTGGAAAAAAACACCTTTCTGTTTTGGGGGTAGAACACCTTAATCCAGTTCACAGAACATATGGTGAAGATCCACATTCAAACATGTGTATAATCTAATTCTTATTTATATTTCATTTAGCATAAATTAACCATTTCTAATAATCATCTTTCTTGAAAATGAACATAGCATGTTTGGAGTCTTTCAAGTCAATTAAACAAATATTTCTTGTTAATCATTGATGGAAAAGGAAGTTTTAGTTACTGCAAAGAATAGTTCCTGGCAGAGCCTTCAAAGATCTAATAAACTTATTATACATTTTCAGTTTTTAAGGCTTGGTTTGAATAATTACCTATTATTTTCCTTGTAATTGCTGATTTCTTAATATTTTGTGGTTTGTTGTCATATTAATAGTAAGTACAATGGACTCTAAACAAAGTTTCTCTCTGATTTGAAATCGTTTGGACTACAACCTAGATTTCGAAACACAAATATGAGCTCCTTATACAAGGTGTTTGCTTTAAGAAGGTCCCATTTATCAAGATTAAAGCTTTGTAAATAAAACCAGGTTTATATTTAACTACCTTTGCCCATCCTCCTCCTCAATGCTCTCATTTCCCTAATACTTTACTCATTATACTTTTTCAACACTCACAAAATACAACTTTTTCTCCTCCTTTTTTATACTAAGATAAATTCTATTTTTTTTTATTAATTTTAAGTTCTGGGACACATGTGCAGGTTTGTTACATAGGTGTAAACATGCCATGGTGGTTTGCTGCACCTACCAACCTGTCATAAAGATTTTAAGCCCTGCATGCCTTTGTCCTAATTCTCTCCCTCCCCTTGCCCCCCAATCCATGACAGGCCCTGGTGTGTGATGTTCCCTTCCCTGTGTCCATGTGTTCTCATTATTCAACTCACACTAAAGAGTGAGAACATGTGGTGTTTGGTCTTCTGTTCCTGTGTCAGTTTGCTGAGACTGATGGCTTCCAGCTTCATCCAGGTCCCTACAAAGGACATGAGCTCATTCTTTTTTATGGCTGCATAGTATTCCATAGTGTATATGTGCTACATTTTCTTTATCCAGTCTATTATTGATGAGCAATTGGGTTGGTTCCAAGTCTTTGCTATCGTAAATAGTACTGCAATAAACATATGTGTGCATGTGTCCTTATAGTAGAATGATTCATATTCCTTTGGGTATGTACCAAGTAATGGGTTGTTGCATCAAATGGTATTACTGGTTCTAGATCCTTGAGGAATCACCACACTGTCTTCCACAATGGTGGAACAAATTTACACTCCCACCAACAGTGCAAAAGCATTCCTATTTCTCCACATCTTCTCCAGCATCTATTGTTTCCTGACTTTTTAATAATCACCATTTTAACTGGCATGAGATTGTATCTCACTGAGATTTTGATTTGCATTTCTCTAATAACAGTGATGATGAGCTTTTTTCATATGTTTGTTGGCTGCATAAATGTCTTCTTTTGAGAAGTATCTGTTCATACCCTTCATCCACTTTTTGATGAGGTTCTTTTTTTCTTATCAATTTTTTTCAGTTCCTTTTAGATTCTGGATATTAGACCTTTGTCAGACGGGTAGATTGCAAAACTTTTCTTCCATTCAGTAGGTTGCCTGTTCACCCTGATAGTTTCTTTTGCTGTGCAGAAGCTCTTTAGTTATAGTTGGATCCCATTTTTCAATTTTGGCTTTTGTTGAATTGCTTTTGGTATTTTAGTCATGAAGTCTTTGCTCATTCCTGTGTCCTAAATGATATTGCCTAAGTTTTCTTTTAGGATTTTTATGGTTTTAGGTTTTATATTTAAGTCTTTAATCCATCTTAATTTTTGTATAAGGTGTAAGGAACAGGTCCAGTTTCTGTTTTCTGCATATGGCTAACCAGTTTTCCCAGCACCATTTATTAAATAGGGAATTATGTCCCCATTGTTTGTTTTTAGCAAGTTTGTCAAAGATCAGATGGTTGTAGATGTGTAGTGTTATTTCTGAGGTCTCTGTTCTGTTCCATTGATCTGCTTTGGTACCAGTGCCATGGTGGTTTTGTTGCTATAGCCTTGTAGTATAGTTTGAAGTCAGGTAGCATGAGGTTTCCAGCTTTGTTCTTTTTACTTAGGATTATATTGGCTATGTAGCCTTTTTGGTTCCATTTGAAATTTACAGTAGTTTGTTCTAATTCTGAGTAGAAAGCTAAAGGTAGCTTGATGGGATTAGCATTGAATCTATAAATTACTTTGGGCAGTACAGCCATTTTCACAATAATTGATTCTTCCTATCCATAAGCATGGACTATTTTTTTTTCCATTTGTTTGTATCCTTTCTTATTTCCTTGAGCAGTGGTTTGTAGTTCTCCTTGAAGAGGTCCTTCATGTTGCTTGTAAGTTGTATTCCTGGGTATTTTATTCTCTTAGTAGCAACTGTGAATGGGAGTTCACTTGTGATTTGGCTCTCTGTTTGTCTATTATTGGTGTATAGGAATGCTTGTGATTTTTGCACATTGATTTTGTATCCTGAGACTTTGCTGAAGTTGCTTAACAGCTTAAGGAGTTTTGGGGTTGAGACAATGGGGTTTTTAAAATATTGAATCATGTCATCTGCAGAGACAATTTGACCTCCTCTCTTCCTATCTGAGTACACTTTATTTCTTCTTCTTGCCTGATTGCTCTGGCCAGAACTTCCAATACTATGTGACTAGGAGTGGTGAGAGAGGGCATCCTTGTCTTGTGCCAGTTTTCAAAAGGAATGCTTCTAGCTTTTGCCCATTCAATATGATATTGGCTATGGGTATGACACAAATAGCTCTTATTATTTTGAGATATATTCAATCAATACATAGTTTATTGAGAGTTTTTAACATGAAGAGATGTTGAATTGTATCAAAGGCTTTTTCTGCATCTGTTGAGACACTCATGTGTTCTTTGTCATTGGTTCTGTTCATGTGATGGTTATGTTTATTGATTTGCATATGTTGAACCCAGCCGTCCATCCCAGGATGAAGCTGAATTGATCATGGTAGATAAGCTTTTCGATGTGCTGCTGGACTCAGTTTGCCAGTATTTTATTGAGGATTTTTGCATTGATGCTCATCATGGATATTGGCCCCCAATTTTCTTTTTTTGTTGTGTCTCTGCGAGGTTTTGGTATCATGATGATGCTGGCCTCATATATTGAATTATGGAGGAATCCCTCTTTTTCTATTGTTTGGAATAGTTCAGAAGGAATGGTACCAGCTCCTCTCTGTATCTCTGGAAGAATTACACTGTGACTCCGTCTGGTCCTGGGCTTTTTTTAGTTGGTAGGCTAGTAATTACTGCCTCAATTTCAGAACGTGTTTTTGGCCTATTCAGGGATTCAATTTCTTCCTGGTTTAGTCTTGGGAGGATGTAGTCCAGAAATTTATCCATTTCTTCTATATTTTCTAGTTTATTTGCATAGAGGTGTTTAAAGTATAAGAGAACTAGAGAGGGGACTCAAGATGGCGCTGTGAGAACAACCCAGGATTGGAGCCCGCGTTGAATTCGCAAACGGTGAGTCAGTGCTGCATTCCAGACTGATCTTAGTTGCCCACAGAACGGGGAAACTCCCAAGTATAAAAAGACACGGGACGCCAGGCAGTAGGTCTGCCTGGCGAAGCCGGCAGCCGGGGCGGCGGTGGCCGGCCCTACCCAGCAATCCCCACAGGGCGCGCTTGTCCGGGTGCCTTGTTGAACCGGCAACCTGAGACTTGAGAGGGCTGGACTTGAGACTGAATGAGACTTGCACAGTAGCCCAGCCCAGAGGATTGCAGGGACAGATCGTTTGGGATACCCAGTGGGACGAACAAAACCGCGATTTCAAACTATCCCGGGCAGACGGTCCAAGATGCTCTGTGGGGGAGGGGCGTCCACCACTACGGAGGCAACCTGCCCCAACTGATATACACGCCCACTGCTGAGGCAGCCAGCCGTTGCCGAGGCAACCCGCCCCAACTGAGATACACGCCCACTGCTGACGCAGCCAGCCGTTGCCGAGGCAACCCGTCCCTACTGAGATACACGCCCACTGCTAAAGCAGCCTGCCGTTGCTGAGGCAACACGCTACAACGAAGAGACTCCGCCGCAGGGCGTGGCGGAGACCACAGCAGAGCCGGCAGGAACAGCGCGAATCACACAACAGCAGGGCGGAGCCTCGGCAGCCAAACAGTGGCTAGTCTGCCTTTGAGCTGGGCAGGACACCTGATCGGACATCCAAAAATAAAGCCCAAACCCCTCAACACAGAGCATTTGAGAAAAAAAAAAAGGGTTGTTTAATGAGCTGTGTTGCAGCAGAATCAAACATAGCAGCCTAACAGCCCTGAATGAACAACAGAGTGCACAGTTCAGCAATTAAACCCCTATAAAGTACAAACTGTCTCCTCAAGCAGCTCCCTGACCCCTCTATATCCAAAAGACTGTCATTAGGCAGGCATCATCCTGGGACAAAGAGAGCAGAAAAAGAAACTGGTAGCATCCCTCGCTGTGCCAGGTGCACCCCAGACAAGCAGGGTCTGGAGCGGACCTCAACAGTCGTACAGCAAAGGGGCTAGACTGGTAGAAGGAAAACCAAGCAACAGAAATACTTCATCATCAACATTCTGGGTGTCCACTCAGAGACCCAAACGAAAAGTCAGCAACTACGCAGACGACCAGCGGACAAATCCACAAAGATGGGAAGAAACCAGCGCAAAAAGGAGGAAAACACCCGAAACCAGAACACATCGCCTCCTAGAAAGGACCAAGACTCCTCACCAGCAAGGGAACAAAGCTGGACGGAGAATGACTGTGACGAAATGACGGAATTAGACTTCAGAAGATGGATAATGAGAAACTTTTGTGAGCTAAAAGATCATGTATTAAATCAATGCAAAGAAACTAAGAACCTTGAAAAAAGATTTGAAAAAAGATTCAAGGAAATGATAACAAGAATGGATACCTTAGAGAGAAATATGAATGAATTAAGGGAGCTGAAAAACACAATACGAGAACTTCGCGAAGCAAACGCAAGTTTCAATAGCCGAATTGACCAAGCAGAAGAAAGAATATCTGAAGTCGAGGACCAACTCAATGAAATAAAACGAGAAACCAAGATCAGAGAAAAAAGCGCAAAAAGGAATGAACAAAGTCTCCAAGAAATGTGGGACTATGTGAAAAGACCTAACCTACGTTTGATAGGTGTACCAGAAGGGGACGAAGAGAATGAATCCCAGCTGGAAAATACTCTTCAGGACATCATCCAGGAAAATTTCCCCCACCTAGCAAGACAAGCCAACACTCAATTGCAGGAAATACAGAGAACACCACAAAGATATTCCGCAAGAAGAGCAACCCCAAGGCACATAATCGTCAGATTCAACAGGGTTGAAATAAAGGAGAGAATACTAAGGGCAGCCAGAGAGAAAGGTCGGGTCACCCACAAAGGGAAGCCCATCAGACTCACAGCAGATCTCTCGGCAGAAACACTACAAGCCAGAAGAGAGTGGGGGCCAATATTCAACATTCTTAAAGAAAAGAACTTTCAACCCAGAATTTCATATCCAGCCAAACTGAGCTTCAGAAGTGAAGGAAGAAAAAAATCCTTTGCGAACAAGCAAGTACTCAGAGATTTTGTCACCACCAGGCCTGCTTTACAAGAGCTCCTAAAAGAGGCACTACACATAGAAAGGATCAATCAGTACCAGCCATTCCAAAATCACACTGAATGCTAAAGAGCTTCAACATAATGAAGAATCTACAACAACTAACAGGCAAAACAGCCACTTAGAATCAAAATGGCAGTATCAAATTCACACATAACAATATTAACCCTAAATGTAAATGGACTAAATGCACCAATCAAAAGACACAGACTGGCAAATTGGATAAAAATCCAAAACCCATCAGTGTGCTGTATCCAGGAAACCCATCTCACATGCAAGGATACACAAAGGCTCAAAATAAAGGGATGGAGGAAGATTTACCAAGCTAATGGAAAGCAAAAAAAAGCAGCAGTTGCAATTCTCATCTCTGATAAAATAGACTTTAAAGTAACAAAGATCAAAAGAGACAAAGAAGGCCATTACATAATGGTAAAAGGATCGATACAACAAGAAGAGCTAACGATCCCAAACATATATGGACCCAACACAGGAGCACCCAGATACATAAGGCAAGTTCTTAATGACTTACAGAAGGACTTAGACTCCCACACAATAATAGTGGGAGACTTTAACACTCCACTGTCAATACTAGACAGATCAACCAGACAGAAAATCAACAAGGATACCCAGGGCTTGAACTCAGACCTGGAGCAAGCAAACCTGGTGGACATTTACAGAACTCTCCACCCCAAATCCACAGAATACACATTCTTCTCAGCACCACATCACACCTACTCTAAAATTGACCACATAATTGGAAGTAAAGCACTGCTCAACAAATGCAAAACAACTGAAATCATAACAAACAGCCTCTCAGACCATAGTGCAATCAAGTTAGAACTCAGAATTCAGAAACCGACCCAGAACCGCACAGCTTCATGGAAACTGAACAACTGGCTCTTGAATGTTGACTGGGTAAACAACGAAATGAAGGCAGAAATAAAGAAGTTCTTCGAAACCAATGAGAACGAAGACACAACGTGCCAGAACCTCTGGGACACATTTAAAGCAGTCTCTAGAGGAAAGTATATAGCAATAAGTGCCCATAGGAGGAGAATGGAGAGATCCAAAATTGACACCCTATCGTCAAAATTGAAAGAGCTAGAGGAGCAAGATCAAAAAAACTCAAAACCCAGCAGAAGACAAGAAATTACTAAGATCAGAGCTGAGCTGAAGGAGATTGAGACACGAAAAACCCTTCAAAAAATCAATAAATCCAAGAGCTGGTTTTTTGAAAAGATCAACAAAATAGACAGACCACTAGCCAGATTGATTAAAAATAAAAGAGAGAACAACCAAATAGATGCAATAAAAAATGATAAAGGGGAAATCACCACAGATTCCACAGAAATTCAAACCATCATCAGAGAATATTACAAACAACTCTATGCACATAAACTAGTAAACCTGGAAGAAATGGATAAATTCCTGGACTCCTGTGTCCTCCCAAGCCTAAACCAGGAGGAAGCTGAAACTATGAATAGACCAATAACAAGGTCTGAAGTTGAGGCAGCAATTAAGAGGCTACCTCACAAAAAAAGCCCAGGTCCAGATGGGTTCACAGCCGAATTCTACCAGACACACAAGGAGGAGCTGGTACCATTCCTTCTAAAACTATTTCAAACAATCCAAAAAGAGGGAATCCTTCCCAAATCATTTTATGAGACCAACATCATCCTGATACCAAAACCCGGCAGAGACCCAACGAGAAAAGAAAACTTCAGGCCAATATCCATGATGAACATAGATGCAAAAATCTTCAATAAAATATTGGCAAGCCGATTGCAACAGCAAATCAAAAAACTTATTCATCATGATCAAGTAGGATTCATCCCAGGGATGCAAGGCTGGTTCAACATACGCAAGTCTATCAACGTAATTCACCACATAAACAGAACCAAAAACAAAAACCACATGATTATCTCAATTGACGCAGAGAAGGCATTTGACAAAATTCAACAGCCCTTTATGCTAAAAACCCTCAATAAACTCGGTATCGATGGAACGTATCTCAAAGTAATAAAAGCTATTTATGACAAACCAACAGCCAATATCATACTGAATGGGCAAAAACTGGAAGCATTCCCTTTGAAATCTGGTACTAGACAAGGATGCCCTCTCTCACCACTCCTATTCAATATAGTACTGGAAGTTCTAGCCAGAGCAATCAGGCAAGAAAAAGAAATAAAGGGTATTCAAATAGGAAAGGTGGAAGCCAAATTGTCTCTATTTGCAGACGATATGATAGTATACCTAGAAGACCCCATTGCCTCAGCCCAAAAACTCCTGAAACTGATAAACAACTTCAGCAAAGTCTCAGGATATAAAATCAATGTGCAAAAATCACAAGCATTCGTCTACACCAATAACAGACTTAAAGAAAGCCAAATCAAGAGCGAACTGCCATTCGCAATTGCTACAAAAAGAAAAAAATACCTTGGAATACAACTCACAAGGAACGTAAGGGACCTCTTCAAGGAGAACTACAAACCACTGCTCAACGAAATCAGAGAGGACACAAACAGATGGAGAAACATTCCATGTTCATGGTTAGGAAGAATTAATATCGTGAAAATGGCTATACTGCCCAAAGTAATTTACAGAATCAACGCTATCCCCATCAAGCTACCATTGACTTTCTTCACAGAACTGGAAAAAACCACCATGAACTTCATATGGAACCAAAAGAGAGCCCGCATAGCCAAGTCAATTCTAAGCAAAAAAAACACAGCGGGGGGCATCACACTACCGGATTTCAAACTATACTACAAGGCTACAGTAATCAAAACAGCATGGTACTGGTACCAAAACAGAGATATAGACCAATGGAACAAAACAGAGGCACCGGAGGCAACACAACATACATACAACTATACAATCTTTGATAAACCTGACAAAAACAAGCAATGGGGCAAGGATTCCATGTTTAACAAATGGTGTTGGGAAAACTGGCTAGCCATGTGCAGAAAGCAGAAACTGGACCCCTTCCTGACACCTTACACTAAAATTAACTCCAGATGGATTAAAGACTTAAACACAAGACCTGGCACCATAAAAACCCTAGAAGGAAATCTAGGCAAAACTATCCAGGACATAGGAGTAGGCAAGGACTTCATGAACAAAACACCAAGAGCATTGGCAACAAAAGCCAAAATAGACAAATGGGACCTAATGAAACTCCACAGCTTCTGCATGGCAAAAGAAACAGTCACTAGAGTGGATCGGCAACCAACAGAATGGGAAAAAATTTTTGCAGTCTACCCATCTGACAAAGGGCTGATATCCAGAATTTACAAACAACTCAAGCAGATTTACAGGAAAAAAACAAACAAGCCCATTCAAAAGTGGGCAAAGGATATGAACAGATACTTTACGAAAGAAGACATATATGAGGCCAACAATCATATGAAAAAATGCTCATCGTCACTGGTCGTCAGAGAGATGCAAATCAAAACCACATTGAGATACCATCTCACGCCAGTTAGAATGGCGATCATTAAAAAATCTGGAGACAACAGATGCTGGAGAGGATGTGGAGAAAAAGGAACACTTTTACACTGTTGGTGGGAGTGTAAATTAGTTCAACCATTGTGGAAGACAGTGTGGCGATTCCTCAAGGCCTTAGAAATAGAAATTCCATTTGACCCAGCAATCCCATTACTGGGTATATATCCAAAAGACTATAAATCGTTCTACTATAAGGACACATGTACACGAATGTTCATTGCAGCACTGTTTACAATAGCAAAGACCTGGAATCAACCCAAATGCCCATTGATAATAGACTGGATTGGAAAAATGTGGCACATATACACCATGGAATATTATGCAGCAATCAGAAATGATGAGTTCGTGTCGTTTGTAGGGACATGGATGAATCTGGAAAACATCATCCTCAGCAAACTGACACAAGAACAGAAAATGAAACACCGCATATTCTGACTCATAGGTGGGTGATGAAAAATGAGAACACATGGACACAGAAAGGGGAGTACTAAACACTGGGGTCTATTGGGGGGAAAAGGGGAGGGCCAGTGGGAGGGGGAGGTGGGGAGGGATAGCCTGGGGAGAAATGCCAAATGTGGGTGAAGGGGAGAAGAAAAGCAAAGCACACTGCCATGTGTGTACCTACGCAACTGTCTTGCATGCTCTGCTCATGTACCCCAAAACCTATAATCCAATAAAAAATAAATAAAAAATAAAAAATAAAAATAAAGTATAAGAGAACTTCTTTTGATGGAATCACTTTCATCGACTATTTTGGCAAAATACATCTTGTCATCCTGTTTAGCTTCCTTTAACATACTGGACTACTTAACCTTAATGCCATGCTTTTTAAACATCCTTTCTAATGAGGTTCTGCAGTTCCTTACAGTCTAAACTTGCATGGATGTGGAGGGATGTTAAACTAGATTACAAGCTTTTCCTAGAATCTGTACTTAGAATACAAGGCCTCCCGATGATTTCTGAAATCCTTATTTTACTTATTTTCTTTCTCTGATGTTTGACCTGTCTCCACTTTGAACTATTAAGAATCTATAAGCAAACAGTGGCAGATTTTAATTCTTCATCTCTTCTTTTCATTTTCTTTCTTTTTTCCCAGAGAAAATTATCTTTTTTATCATGTCTTGTTATCTATCCATTTTCTTAGTATCTAAGCCTGCATTCAATTAAAATTTTTCTTTATAGTTATAAACAAATATCTTTACAGTCAATTAATTTATTGATTGCTTATTAAGTGCTATGTACTGCTCTAGGTACTGAAGATAACAGACAAAATTCCTACTTGAATGGAGTTTATTCACAAGTTGAAATAAAGAGACAATAAACCATAAGAAAAATACATAGGATATTAGGTAGTAAGTCCTATGGCAAAAATAAATCAATAGGGGGAGCTCAGTGTTTGTGGTGGAGAGGAAGTCAACGTTAAAAAGGATGGTCAGGGCAGGCCCTGAGCAAAGAGCAAAGGAAGTGAGGAAGTAAACACCACAGACGTACAGGAAAAAAACTTAGGAGGCAGAAAGAACTGTGTCTTGTAGTAAAAACATGCAGGGGGTGATCCAGGAATAGCAAGGAAAACCGGGGGGCTGAAGCCAACTGAGCAATGGGGAGAGCAGAAGGTGAGACCAAAGAATAAAATGGGTCGGGAAAGGTAGAGAAAGACGGAGGGTGGGGAATAGAGTGGCCGTCGAGGTCTAATAGCCCTTGGGCTCATTAGCTGAATGAGATGGGAAGTTACTGGACAGAACTGAATAGAGAAAAATATCACCTGACTTGTGCTTTAAAATAATCTTTCTGACAGCTATAAGAAGAAGAGGCTATAGAGGATCAAGGATATTAGCAATAAGTCCAATTTAGCTGCAATTACAGATATTCATAAATGGTGGTAGCAATAAAAATGGTAAGAGTGGCGAAATTCTGGCCACATTTTGAAGGCAAAGTCACTAGGATTTGCTAATGAATTAGGCAGTACACAATGTAGTAGCTGCCACCCAAAGACTATGGGTAAGAACACTACCCACTGAAACACTGGGAGTGCTTTTTATAAGCCATGTGTTGGGCTGGGTTGATTGTGGCTCATGCTTGTAATCCTAGCACTTTCGGAGGTCGAGGTGGGTGGATCACCTGAGGTCAGGAGTTCAAGACAAGCATGGCCAACATGTGAAACCTTGTCTCTATTAAATATATAAAAATTAGCTGGGCATGGTGGTGGTACCTATAATCCCAGCTACGAGGGAGGCTGAGGCAGAGGAATCATTTGAACCCGGGGGATGGAGGTTGCAGTGAGCTGAGGTCATGCCACTTCACTCCAGCCTGGGTAATAAAGTGAGACTCTGTCAAAAAAAAAAAAGCCCAGTATTGTCAAAACAATCCTTTCTTTTCTATCCATTGTTAACAGATGCACTTTGTATTCCACTGTATGTGGTATGACAATTTCTGTGAGCACAGCGTGAACTTTGTCACCTGATATGATTAGGTTTTGTGTGCCCACCCAAATCTCATCTTGAATTATATTCCCCAGCTGTTGAGGGAGAAGCCTGGTGGGAGGTGATTGAATCATGGGGGTGGTTTTCCTCTCTACTAGTCCCATGATATTGAGAGAGTTCTTATAAGAGCTGATGGTTTTATAAATGGCAGTTCCCCCTGGGTTGGTGTCTCTCTCTCTCTCTCTCTCTCTCTGTCTCTCTGTCTCTCTCTCACTTGCTGCTATTTGAGATGTGCCTGCTTTCCTTTCTAAGTTTCCTGAGGCCTCCCCATCAATGTAGAACTGTGTCTTTAAAAACTATCCTGTCTGGCTGGGTATGGTGGCTCATGCCCGTAATCCCAGCACTTTGGGAGGCTGAAGTGGAGAGATCATGAAGTTAAGAGATTGAGACCATCCTGGCCACCATGGTGAAACCCCGTCTCTACTAAAAAATACAAAAACTAGCTGGGTGTGGTGGCACGTGCCTTTAGTCCCAGCTATTCAGGAAGCTGAGGCAGGAGAATTGCTTGAGCCTGGGAGGCAGAGGTTGTAGTAAGCCAAGATCAAGTCAGTGCACTGGCACCTGGCGACAGAGCAAGATTCTGCCTCAAAAAAATAAAAAGTACCCAATCTTCAGTAGTATCTTGATAGCAGTGTGAAAACTGACTAATATATCATCCTTCAGAACATGTCCTCCATGGAATGTTAAACCCAACTAGCCAGAAACCCCCTGTGCATCTCAGCTCATGTGAACTCGTACCCTACACACTCTCAGATTTCATGGAGCAATCCAGCTCCCTCAATCCCTTCATTACATCATACCTCTGGGCCCCCTCTGGCTTCCCTTCCTTCTTGAAGCAGCATACACCCATGGTTCATCAACAATAATTACAAACCCTGGGGAAAATTCTTGTCTTTGACTTTCTGCCCTTCATTCTTACCCCTGAGAAGTCCACAACCTTGAATTAGTTGAGCCCTTACACTCTCCATGCCATACCCAGGCTGTAGCATACAGGCTGGGCAATTTCTACACATATTCCTTGTCAGTTGTTCCCCACATAAGCTACTTAAACTTTCATATTCTAAGGTAGAACCAGTCTCATCCTTGCTTAACCTTTTTCTCAGCATGTACCTTACCTCTTCTTACATTGGAAAAATAGATAACATTAGGGAATCTCCTAATCTTCCAATGTCATCTCCTATCCCTTCCTAGTGCTGATTTATCTACATTTTCATCCACCTTACCTCCTTCCCTGGGGAGCCTGAGGCCATTACAGGAAAGGGGCCCTGATCCAGACCCCAAGAAAGGGTTCTTGGATCTTGCACAAAAAGGAATTCAGGGCGAGTCTGCAGTGCAAAACGAAAGCAAGTTTATTAAGAAAGTAAAGTTGTGAAACAACAGCTACTCTATAGACAGAGTAGGATGTTCCTGAAAGAAAGAAGAAGAACACATCCACCCTAGGTACAGTGCTTGTATACATGGAAAGATGTGTTTTGCTACAAGGGTTTGTGATTTCTTAATTCCTATATTTTGCAAGAATTGATATTACTCTATTTGAAGCAAAATTAAAAATACCTTTGTTCTCCAGATATTGGGATACCTGGACATTCCTAAGCCTGGTTTAGTAAACATTATTAATTTGTTCCCTTAGCCATAAACATCTAGAAGCTAGGAATGCCCAACTCTTTGAGAATGTAGCCCAGCAAGTCTCAGCCTCATTTTCCTAGCCTTCACTCAAAATGGAGTCACTCTGGTTCAACTACCTCTGACAGGGTGAATTTTCCTTCCTTAGTCAGGTTACACCTTACATTTCAGTTTCAGATCCCAGCACCTTCCATACTGCAGAGAGTTGTTTCAAAAACCCCAAATCTCACAGTGGTAGTTATGTGATTACATATGTTTGTCAAAACTTATGAAATATATATTTAAAATAGGTGATATTAGACAAAAATTATACCTCAATAAAGTTGCTTAAAGAAAAAATTTTAACCCTGGATCTCTTCTTTTTCCTCTGCTCATGAATATACTCTAATCTCTGACAAAATAAGCAAAAGCTAAATTTGAAAATGTAACTGGCGTTTGCTGCCTGCACAAGTATTTAAAGAGTTCCTACTTTGTGCAAGGATCTCTCCTAGGTACCTGGAAGGTGGCCCACTATGGTACTTAGATAATAATAGACCTTTTTTTAAGATCAGTTTTGTGCTAGGTACTATGCAGAACATTTATCACATATAATCTTATTTAATCCTCCCAATTACCCTAAGAAGTAGACATTATCTCCATTTCACATGAGAAAACTGAGCCTTAGAAGGGAATGATACCTTGTCCTAGGTTGCTAAAAGTTATAATGGTGGCTGGGTCCACTGATGAGGATATATCACAGTATCCTTTGCCATAAAGAGCTGAGGCTGAGTTCTTGGTGGGACTCCCAGATACAAGGTCCTGAATCTGTAGATCTTCTTTTGTATTTCAAAGTAGGAAGAGCTTCTGCTCTAGAATGGCAGTGGAGAGCTAGAGAAGGAGAGGTTAGAAATTAAATTGATATGAGTTACAGGCAAAAGCATGCATGAAGCCCTCTCCTGAAAGGATATTCATACTGTAATACAGAGATAGATAGGTCTTTTTCATGCTGTAGTTCGTGACAGACTCTAAAGATGGTTTCACAAAGATCTATACACCACAGCAGAAGAACTGGGCTAGCTATAAGCATGGAATGTTTATAGCTAAATGGAATGTTACAGTACCTGTAAATGAGCTGCAAGAAAGCATTAGTGAAGGTCGAAAGTACAATTCATGAGGAATCAGAAATGTGTCCACCAAACACTTACTGGACAACTCTTATATTTAAAACACCAGGAGGCATCAGGAAAGAACAAGACCACACTTAGTTTCTAATCACAAAAATCCCTAAACTTAGTGGGAGAGGAAGTCATGTACACAAAACCAAAAATTCTTTACCAGTCAGAGAGTGACAAGCATGCTCACACATGCTTAAATAGTTATGCTCTGGTAATACCTGAATGTCTCACCAAGAATTAAAGATGTCTTGTCACTGTTAGTATATATTCCAGCCAATATCCCTCATCTTGAAAATCAGAATTAAGGACACAAAAGCTGAACAGCATAATGGGAACTTGCAGTTATGAGAACCTGGAGAGGGGGTCCTGAATCAGTATTGTATTCAGATTGAGACTTGGGAAGAATATTTCCTTACCAATCTCTTCTATCTGGGAGAATTTTACATAAAATTTTTGAATCTTTAATTATTGAAGAGTATTTAAAAATATTTCACCAAACCACATAGAGAAACATAACTGAGAGGAGATAAAATAAGAGTATGATTGTATGTTTGAATGCATTTATACCTCATTAAGTGGGAAGGAGGGAGGACAATGACATATCAGAAACATTCATAGATAAAGCCTGTCTCTGTGGCTTTGAGAATTTCAAAGCATTTAATATCTGTTCCTTGAGTACATTATGTGCCATAAATGAATATTTGATGAGAGAAATCAACATACCCTTATTTCAGATCATTCAATATTTCTTAACTTATGACTCATTCATATGTAATTGTAAATGCTGCTTTGGAGATTATCATAAGAGGTGACATGTGGCCGGGCACGGTGGCTCACGCCTGTAATCCCAGCACTTTGGGAGGCCGAGGCAGGTGGATCACGAGGTCAAGAGATCGAGACCATCCTGGTCAACAAGATGAAACCCCGTCTCTACTAAAAATACAAAAAAAAATTAGCTGGGCATGGTGGTGCGCTCCTGTAGTCCCAGCTACTCAGGAGGCTGAGGCAGGAGAATTGCCTGAACCCAGAAGGTGGAGGTTGCGGTGAGCAGAGATCGTACCATTGCACTCTAGTCTGGGTAACAACAGCAAAACTCCGTCTCGAATAAAAAAGAGGTGACATGATTTAACAAAGCAAGACTCGTCACACTTTCCCAAAAAAATTCTGATATATTCTCTAAGATAAAGTATATCAGAAAATAAATTATTTCACCCCTGTCTTTGCTAAATAGTCCAGCCCCTTCTGGTCTCACATGAACCCCATTCTAAATGGGAGTCTGTCTGATGTGAGGAAACAAGGAGGCTGCTTTGAGTCACAGATAGAGCTTCCAGAACTGCCACCTCATAGGTAACTGTATCTGCTCCCACTGTGCCTCGGGTAGTCTCTGGAAGCCCCCTGGAACTCCCAAAGGACACACCCTGAATGCTGGGCCACATTCATTCTCATTCTCAGAGAAAAATCCAACAGCAGAGCTTAGCCAGTCACCACAATGCTGGCAAGTTTGCAGTCTTCCGACTAAGCCCTTCTCAGATAAACACATCTCTCAAATCCAGCTAGTGCCTCAACTCTTTCCCACTTCCATCTTAACAGAGGTCTAGTTTCTGCAAGTTTGGGGAAAGCAGTGTGTCTATAGAAGCAGGAGTACAAATGGCATTTGAGACCCGGGTCCAGCAATGCTAGGTGTCAAAACTCTGTCATCATACCATCACATTCAAGGTCATCGGTGTTGAGAGAGAATACATTTATTTTTCCAGTACTCAATCTGTTCCTGTTACTTAGGAGCAGTTTCCCAGCTAAATCAATAGAGTCAGAGAACTTTATAGCTGGAAGGTTTATGGGGATCATCTACTCTTAACATCCATGTTAGAGGAACGTAGTGCCATTTTTGATTACAACAAAATTTCCCCTAGATTGGCCCCTGAAGTCTGTATGAGTGAGGTACACAGAACTCATGGAATTCATTCAGGTGGATAATGTGTTAAAGTCTTTTTCCTAGGAATATCTGTTTCATTTTCTTATTGAATGCCACATGTCATCAGTGTTTGCAATATGGCCTTATGACAAAACTGTTATACATTAGTTTGTTTTTAAAGCTTCGGCCACCCAAGTAGTTTACAGGAAAATACCCAAGTATTTTCCCAAGGGAACTTGTAGACCAGTAAAAGATTGTTTATGCCTTGAGCATCTCTTTTGAAATAAATACTACATTTAGTACCAATGTAGCCTCCTGAAGATGGGATTAATGAGGGCTCAAACGTTTGCATCCTAGAAGCTTCAGTGTGGCTGTATTGCTATTCTTCTTCTACCTTTGTTCACTCTACTCATTTCACCAAATTTGTGCTAGGAAGGATATGATAAGACATCTGTTTTTGAGGATTTTATAGACTGGTGAGGAAAAAAAGTTACAATAAAATGTGATAGCTCTAGTAAAGATATATACATATTTCCAAGGGAACAGAAAATAGAGCAATTGCCCAAGAGGTGTCAGAGAAGTGTGTAGAAAGGAACTGACATTTACTTCATTACTCAACAAATGTGTCAAGTATGAGTGTGTTGCCAAGCACTGTTCTAGAGCAGTAAACAAAAACAAAGCCATTGCTTTTATGGAGCACTTATTGTAGTGCTCATTCTCAGAAACATGCGTTTAAATAATTACACAATATAGCAAGTGGGGATGAATGCTAAGATGAAGAAAGCAGGGTAGAAGAATAGAAGGTGGCTGGGATGGGAATGTATGCTATTTAAAGTAGAATAAGGTGATAATTAGGCAGAAACCTGAAAGTAGTCAGGGAGGGTATCATACTAATATCTAGGAAGAGACTGTTCTAGGCAGAGGGAATAGCAAGGGTAAAGTTCCTGATGTGGGAGTGTGCTTGGCACATACAAGAAACAATGAAGAAGCCAGAGTGACTAACCCAGAGTGGGAAGGTAGACAGTCAGTCACAGGAGATGAGACTTAGAGATATACTGAGATGGAGTGAGTATATTAGGTAGGGCCTTACGGACCGCAGTAAGTTAGAATTTAATTCAAAATTTGATGGGAAGCTGGGGATCTGAGCAGAAGAGTGGCATAATCTGATTTAGGCTTCAGGGAGGTCAATCTGGCTGCTGGGCAAATAGAGTAGTAGGGGAAGGCTGTGGTCAGAGAAATGGGTTAGGAGCTAGGGTAGCAGCTCAGAAGATAAATAATGATGGCTTGAACTAAGGTGGTAGAGGTAAAGGACAACTGAATGATAATCTGAGAAACTGGTGAGTATTAATGGAGATTAGTGGAAAATGAGATTGAAGTAGTTAGCAGAAGTCAGAAATAAGAAGCCTCTACTTTATTAAGCACCAGCAATTCTTAAACAATCAGAGATATGGGCAAGGGTAATATCAGATTTGAGGAACATTCTTCATACTGTGGTATGAAGATTGGCTTGAGGTAGGGAGAGACTAGAGGCAAGAAACTACAATCAAATAAATGCAAGTCAGAGGATGAAGATAGTGGTTTAATAGTAACTGAACTATGGTTAATAGCCAGTTTGTTCTCCTACAGTGCACTGACTTTTCACACAAGATGACATTTTTGAGATCAATAGGTGATGACTGCTTTCTAATTTACATGTCAAAGGATGGCAGAAGACAGGCAGAGTCAGGAGGGAGGAATGGTGCCACAGAGTATATATGAGGTAGGCCCAGAGCACTTTCCCAAAGGGTATGTGGTACCATGCAAGGGTGGCAATGCCTCCCCTGCATGGTATCACATTCCCAGCCCACACAGGCTGACAAGTAGGCATCCCTTTAGATAGGCTGGCTGCTCCATGACACAGCTCAACTGCGGGGCGATGTCCTGATGACTGCATTCAAAATTCTGGGTCAAGCATTTAAGAAACAAAGAAGAGTCACCTGTGAGCTGAACTGGCATTTTACCGGATGGCACAGCAAGTCATTTAGCTCATGATTATTGTCAGAACAGAACTTGTTACTGTTTGTGAAATAAATAATCAGTTTAAGAGCATTTCAGGGGCATAGCCTGGAGTGGAACTTGGGTGACTGATTCACTACTAATTCACCATATTTGCTCTCTGTGGTTGGGGATTGTCTTATGTTTGCTACAGTACCAAGTGCAAGGTCTTGAACAACAGGCTGTCAATATACTCATGTTGAGGAAATAAATGTGACCTGGAAGGACAAAGGTTCTTTGTTCCTCTGTGTTCCCATCTATAAATTGAGAAAAAAATGTGTATTTGTACCTATCATACTTACAGGAATGAAGTAAGAATCCAAGTTCTAGTAAATATCTTTGGAAGGCATTTCAATACTCTGTTTTCCAGAACTGCTCTGTGATACCAGTATATCGGAAGTAAAGAAATATTAACTAGGAAAGCGCTTAAGCGGTTACATGGCGTGGAGGAACAGTATTGAACTACAAGTTTGCATGACCAAAGACTATTTAGAATTTGTGACTAATTCTCTAGGTTATCCTGGTAAACTGATTTACATTTCTTTGTCTCAACCTCAATGTTTTTTTCCAAAATAGTTTATGATTGTAACTATTTTAATTGAATTCTATCATTTCTAGAACAAAGTTCAAATTGGGCCGAGAATGTTTCCAGTTTTAGCATATCATATGTCCCTTAACTTCTCTGTAAATTAGTGTCCTCCTATGAAAAGTAATGCATGTTAATGTCTCTTTTTGCTCTAAAATTCTATGTCACACAATAGGTATGGGTCAATGCTCCTTTCTAGACTGCACTATTCCATAGGTTAAAAATGTCTGACTTGCTCATTCAATTGGAATTGTGTTAAAGTTACAAATTAACTTCAGGAAAAGGACATTTTTATGATGCTTTTTTTTCTCATCCAAGGACATAGTATGTCTAACAATTTTTTCAGATCTTGTTTTATGGTCTAAAATAAGATTTTATCATCTAGCAAAGATATTACAAAAGTCAATAAAAAGTATATTTGAAAAATAAATTGTTTTCAAATAAAAAATGATTAAAAATATAAAAAACTTAAAAAAATGAATTAATGAAGAGGATAAGCCACCAAAAGAAAAAATGGACAAAGAATATAAATAGGCTATTTGCAGAAGAGTAAATCCAAGTAGCTGACAAACATATGGAAAAAATTTTCAAACTGAAAATACAGTGAGGTATCTTTTTTTTGTTTTGTTTTTTTGAGACAGAGTCTTGCTCTGTCACCAGACTGGAGTGCAGTGGTATGATCTCGGTTCACTGTAACCTTTGAATCCAGGGTTCAAGTGATTCTCCTGCCTTAGCCTCCTGAGTAGTTGGGACTACAGGCATGGGCCACCATGCCCAGCTAATTTTTGTATTTTTAGTAGAGATGGGGTTTCACCATGTTGGTCAGAATGGTCTTGATCTCTTGACCTCGTGATCTGCCCGCCTTAGCCTCCCAAAGTGTTGAGATTACAAGCATGAGCCACCATGCCTGGCCACAATGTGGTATCTTTATACCGTGGTTTCTTATCTTCCTCTCTAATGGCATTCTGGGATGGACTACTACTCTTTGTTGTGGGGGATGACTCGAGTATGGCAGAATATGTAACAGAATCCCTGGCTCTGCCCATAGGGGCTAGTAGCACCCACCCCCACCATCATGACAATCAAAAATGTCTTCAAACATTGCCAAATGTCCCCTGTGGAACAAAATCATTACAGATTGAGAACCACTGATTTATACCCATTAGATAAATAAAAATTGAAAGCCTGATTATAACTGTAATCAAGGATGCAGTACAAAAAGATTGTTTTCATATCATATATTCCTAGTAAAAATATGTTATTCATGTAAAACTGAGCAATATCTATTAAAATTAAACACACATATACTCTTTAACCCAGAAATCCTATTCCTGTGAATAAATCCTTTTATATTGAAACTAAAAGTACATAAACACATATTGTACAAAAATGTTAACTGCAGCATTGTTGGCAGTGGCCAAAAACTAGAAACAGAATGAATGGCCACAAGTAGGTGCTGAATAGTAGCACACCCATGCAATAGGATATTATGTAGGTATAGAAAGAATTAGAGGTATACCTTAACACCTGGAATGCTCTTCATGAGTTATTCCTTAGTGAGAAAACTAAGAGCCAGAAGAGTGTGCAACATAGTTGTATAATACAGTGTAATCTTACTTTTTGCAAAACACACCCTTCCGTGTTTTTTCATATTAATAGATAAAAAGTCCCTCAATATTCTATTTACCCCTACTGAATGGAAGAAAATATATTTGCAAATCATATCTGACAAAGTTTAGTATCTAGAATGTATAAAGAACTCTTCTAAGTCAACAACAAAAAGACAAAAAACTCAAAGAGGGGCAAAGGACTTAAATCAACATTTCTCCAAAGAAGTTACACAATTGGTCAACAAATACATAAAAAGATGCTCAACATCAGCCATTAGAGAAGTACAAATCAAAACCACAATGAGATACGACTTCACACCCACCAGGATGGCTACTGTAAAAAGGAAAATAAGTGTTGGGAATGACGTGGAGAAATTGGAACTTTCGTACGTTGCTTATGAGAATGTGAAATCATGCAGCCTGTGGAAAACAGTTTGGCAGTTTCTCAAATAGTTAAACACAGAATTACCAAATTACACAACAACAATTCTACTCCTAGGTATCTACCCCAAAGAAATAAAAATAAATATTTAAATGCACACCTGTGTAGAAACGTTCATAACAGCACTATTTACAACAGACAAAAGTGAAAATAATCCAAATATTCATCAATTGATGGATAAACAGAATATTGTATATACACATATTACTTAGCCATAAAAAGGAATGAAGTACTGATACATGCTACAATGTGGATCAATCTTGAAAACAGTATACTAAGTGAAAGAAGCTAGACATGAAAGGTCACAAATCATAGGTAACCTCCAGAAAAGACAAATCCACAGAGTCAAAAAGCACATTAGTGTTTGCCAGGGACTAAAGGGAGGACTAAAAGCAGTCACTAAAAGGAGTGACTGCTTAATGGGTACCAGTTTCCTATAGGGTGGTGAAAATGTCTTGGAATTAGACAGAAGTGACGGTTTCACAATATCATGAATGTACTAATGCCACTGAGTTGTGCACTTAATATATAATTAATGGCTAATTTTATGTTATGTGAATATTGCCTCAATTTAAAAAATATATTTGATTTACTTTTCTGTTAGATTCCTATTGCTGCACAACAAATAAACAAATGACCCAAAATTTAGCAACTTTAAAATATTATCACATTAGCTTAACTCACAGTTCTGTAGATGCAGGTGGGCTTGAATGGGTTCTCCACCTACGGTTTCACAGGCCAAAATTAAGATGCTGACTCGACTAGGCTCTTCTCAGGAGGAAGAATCCTACTTTCAAGCTTGTTTAGGTTTCTAGCAGAATTCAGTTCCTCGTGAATCTGGGAGTGATATACTAATTCCTTGCTGGCTGTCAGCCAGGATCCAGTCTCAGTTGCTACAAGACGCCCACATTTCTTGGCATGTAGCCCCCTCCAGCAGTAGCACGTCAAATCCTTTTCAGCCTTTAAATCTCTCTGACTTCTGCCGTTAGCAGGAAGCAGATCTTTGCTTTTAAAGGTTCCTGTGATTAGATTGGGCCCACCTGGAAAACCTCACATTTGTCAAAATGTAACATAATCACAGGAGTATTGCCTCATCAAATTCATAGGTTTCACCTCACACTCAAATGGGTGGGGGTTATTCAAAGGCAAGTGTCACTGGGACCATTCTTAGAATTCTGCCTATTGAAAAGACCTCTTAGACAAAAATAAGAAGAACACAGCTACCCAATTTAAGGACAATTACTATTTATTTGCAACCTCATTGCAAAGAAGATTCGAGGTGCCTATGTGATTTATACCAAGAAAAAGTTACAGAAGCAGTGATTTACTGATTAACATAGTTTAGGTACCCAAGCCTCAGGGAAGGGATGGAAAGCTGTTGTTGTTGTTTTGTTTTGTGAGACTAGTCTTGCTCTCTGTTCACTGCAACCTCTGCCTCCTGGATTCAAGTGATTCCCTTGCCTCTGCCTCTTGAGTAGCTGGGACTACAGGTGCACATGCCACCTTGCCCAGCTAAATTTTGCATTTTAGTAGAGATGGGTTTTCACCATGTTGGCCAGGCTGGTCTGAAACTCCTGACCTCAAGTGATCTGCCTGCCTTGGCCCCTCAAAGTGCTGGGATTACAGGTGTGAGCCACTGTGCCTGGCCAAGAAAGCTGTTTTTAATAAGTAGGCTTCTCTTTCTGAGGCCTCTCTGGCTTGATTTCTCTTTCTTTCTTCTCTTCTACTAAAGCACTGAATGTAAATGAAAAGCAATTGTCAAGAGAACCACCTGTGTTGGCTCTGTAGTCCTGATAAGAAGGGTTGGCGTGGCCGGGAGCAGTGGCTCACGCCTGTAATCTCAGCGGTGTGGGAGGCCGAGGCAGGTGGATCATGAGGTCAGGAGTTCGAGAACAGCCTGATCAACATGATGAAACCTCATCTCTACTAAAGATACAAAAATTAGCTGGGCATGGTGGCACACACCTGTAATCCCAGCTACTCAGGAGGCTGAGGCAGGAGAATTGCCTGAACCTGGGAGGCGGAGGTTGCAGTGAGCCGAGATCGCGCCATTGCACTCCAGCCTGGGTGAAAGAGTGAGACTTCGTTTCAAAAAAAAAAAAAAAAAACGGTTGGCGTTTAGGGGACTGAATGTCAATTAGAAGTCCTCAAACATTTTGGTCTTAGGACCCTTGTTACTGAGGCCCCCAAAAAACCTGTTGGGTTTTGTGGATTATACCTATTGATAATTGTCATATGGTAATAAATTAAACATGGAAAGTCTTAAGGACACAAGAATACACAAGAACATATTCTCTTATCCTATAGAGTGATGATGTCATCACACATTATACAGCCTCTGGAGAGGAAAAGGAAATAAAGTCTTAACATAATTATGAAAATAGTTTTGAACTTGTGGAACCTCTGAAAGGGTCCCAAGGACCCTTTTTGAGATTCACTGAAAGAAGTAAATACTACAAATTGGACCACGTTTTGAGATTCACTGAAAGAAGTAAATACTACCAACTGGACCACGTTTTGAGATTCACTGAAAGAAGTAAATACTACCAATTGTATTTCTTCACAGATTAATTAACCCACAAATTTGGGTGCATTCATTTGTGCAGTCTTAGAAACAAATCTTTGCCTTTACTATTATCTTGCTCCTTCTGGTAGACTCATTTCTGTTGCTGATGCTTGAAAAAAGTGTCATTTACTACCACAGGAAGAAAACTGTGCTAGAAGGATAATAACATACAGAAAAAAGTAAGATAGTTCCAAAATGTTTCCATGAGCTTCTGGCAGGATCTTTCACTCTACAAATACTGCACAGGAGTAACTGCTTTAAATGCTGCATCTTTGCAGTGGAAGGATTAGGATAGAGCAGGCTATGAGTCAGGCAGAAAAAGGCACACGGAGGGTGATGAAAGAAAGCGCTGGAGATTCTTGTCATGCTTTGCCCTTGAAAACTATGCCAAGACCTCTTTGTTTTTAAATGAATAAATCGATCATGTTTTGCGATTGCTGTAATGACTAAGGATTGTCCACCTTCCTTTGAATTATAAACAGCAGCATAGTTGGTTGTTTTCTTTGTATCATGCTTGCAAAAAGTGACGAAATAAAGTCAAAACCCTTTAATTGGGGCTCCATTACGGTTCCGCTGTTCAGTGACCAGCCTGTTCATTATTCTCACAGTATTATCTACTTTCTTCGTTTCGTTCTCTCGCTTAGATCCTGGGCCTCTGACATCTTTCCAAGGCAGGTGAATACAATACGAAAGCTGCTGGAGAAAAGGTTTAACATTCCCCCCTCCCCAAGGTGAAATCTTTGCCTGGCCCCGGTCACTGTCTCTCGGGAGCAGAACCTGAATGGACATTCGAGGGACGGTGATTAAGAATGAGAAACTGTGGTCGGGAAGAACAGCGCGTTTCTTCCAGTGGGGGACTAGGCCCACAGGGCGCATTCCCGACGGATGAGCGGCACCACCGAAGGGGACAGAGCCGACCGCGGGTGTGACACGAACGCTAGCTGGCCGCCTGACTAGCGCTCCGCCGCAAGCCGTGGCTTTAGGACTGGAGTCCCATAGGTCCTCTGCGCCAGAGCCTAGGGACGTCCGCGGCCTGGCGTGCTGCAGCCGCCGCCCGTTTGCGTCATGTGACCCACAACCAATGGGAGAGAAGTCAAGTATTCCCGGCGTCCGCTGTGATTGGTTCACAGCCTCGAGGCGGTAGCGGAGGGTGGGACTTAGGACGGGTGTTTCTCAGGCAGCCGGGTCAGGCGGCGACCCTAGAGGCGTCTGCCGCAGGTTGAGGTTGAGGATGAGGGTCCTGTAGCCAGAGGTGGCGGCGAATCCAGAACAGCTTGGCCTTACAAGGAGAAGCCGTCACTCGCGGTTTAAGTGCCCGCGCTGGGGCAGTGCCTGACCCTCACTCCAGTTGGCGGAGGAGGAGAAGGAAGGGACCGGGCCGGGTCCCCTCCCCTCGCCCCCCGGATGGATGTGCCCGGCCCGGTGTCCCGGCGGGCGGCAGCGGCGGCGGCCACTGTGCTCTTGCGCACCGCTCGGGTCCCTCGCCAGTGCTGGTTCTTGCCCACCGCGCTGCTCTGCGCCTACGGCTTCTTCGCCAGTCTTAGGCCGTCCGAGCCTTTCCTGACCCCGTACCTCCTGGGGCCGGACAAGAACCTGAAGGAAAGGGAGGTACGCTCGGCGGGTGCAGGGCGCGGGTCGGGCGGGCGACTGGGCGGCGGAGGAAGAGAGGACTGAGAAAAGCCTTCGAGCCATTCTCGGCAGAGATTCCTGATTTTTTCTAGTTGTAGGTCGACTTAGTGCTCTTCGTGGTGTTCATGGTTTCCTGTTTTCTTTGGCTTTGTAGGGCTTGTATTCTGCGAAGGGCTCAGAACAGGTCCAGAGGCCCCGTGCCTTGTGCTTCAGGCAGTATGCTGTCATGTGGCTTTTCGTGACTCTGCCCAGACTGGTCCCGCAGTTCCTGCTGGGGGCGAGGGGGCAATATTTTGACAAAGAAGTGAAGACAGCAAGCTGTACTTTGGACATGGCTTAGTAAATATTCATTGACAAAGTAGTTAATCACTGCTTTTCTGAAAGGATCTTCCCTCTACTTGTTTCACCCTCTTCCTGCCCATCCATTGCTTTGTTTACCTTTGGCCGGATGGATAGGACAGAAGTACAGAGCATCTTAATTTGTCTTGATTTTTAACTGGGTGAGGGTGTGTCCAAGGATATCCAGCCCCTCTCTCCCTTAAGCCCCACCTCCAGGGACAAAGGCAGATGGTATAATTGGCTCTTAATTATATTTTTTTCTTGTATTGTGAATTGTTGCTTCACAAATATTAGTTTAGCTTCTCAGATACAAGGTGGTTTATTTGAAGGCTTTTGTGTTCAGGGCAATTGAGAGCACGTAGCGCATCAAGAGCTTCTTGCTGATTGATTTTTCCCTGGATGAGGGCTTACAAATAAAGTACTTCGAAAGTGCGTAGTGTACATTAGAAATGTGTCAAAGTATTAAAGTGCGTGGTCAAAACCAGCAGTTGATTTTTGCAGAAGACAATATATAAACTGAAAAAGAAATTAAACCCAAAGTACTTCCACAAAACCGAAATAAAGCAGATTCAGTACCTTCTTCCTTGAATACAAGGGTGAAAGCTGAGGTCTCATGTTCTTTTCCCTGTCAGCTGAGTGGGCACTTGTTAGCTGTTTCTTTTTTCTTACATTTTCTTTTCCTTCCATCCTGCCCCCTTGCTTCAGTTGTTGTAAAACACTCCTCCCATTTAAACCTTACTCTTCTCCATGTAGTTAGTAGTCAGTCACTTCGAGTAGGAGCTCAGTAACCCTGCATAACAGGTCACAACAAGAGACGGCACTACCGCAGTCATTTGCACACTGGCAAGATGTAATTACTCATCGTCCAGTTTGTTGTTGCAGTGCTCCTTCATTTTCAAGGGCACTTGAGGGGAAATTTAAGAATTAGGATTGACTTCTGAATTGAGGGTTTCACTTGAGAGCGTGACATTGGTTCACCTCTAGCAAGTATCACTGACTTTTTGCTTAGCCTTAAATTACCCTATTGACCTGCCCATTGTGGGGTGCAGTGGCTGAGCTGAGTGGCTGAGCCGTTTCTCGGTCTTGTGGATCAGTACATAAGGGACTGTAACAGTTATTCATTACCTATTTGAATTTTAATACTGATTTTAAACAATAATAAAGTCAAAAGGGCCAACTTTTGTGAACAGAATGATTTTACAAGGAAATTACTGCACTGATGAGAAAATATGATTCTTAATTCTGGAAACCCAAAACAACCACTGAATCTGAGGCATAGGCACTGAAGCAGAATTGATACTGCTGTGAACAGCTGACAATTAAAGTTTCATGTGAACTGCCATGTGATCTGCACAGTTCGTGCACCTTTCCTGATAGTGAAACACAGGGAGAGAAACATGTTCCCAGTGTTGATATTTGAAAGCTGATCTGTTTTGTCATGTGCCCTGGGTAGAAGGTTGCTGTGTGATGTTATCAAGATCATGTGCTCTGTCCTATCAGAAAGCTTTTCAGGGTGAGTGAAATATATTAAGGGGCACAAAAATAAGCAGAGATGCCATGTGCAGTAAATATTTGCTGATTGTGTAACAAAAACATAAGCATACCTCTGTTATTGCAAATTAGATCAGGAAAAGGGTGAGATTTGAAGAGAAATCTAGTAGTGTGAGGATGGAGTGTCTTTTCCAAGAACCACCAAATCACTGCTGATTCTCCTCTGCTTGCCTTGTGACAAACTATGTTTTTTGTATAAATAATAATTGAAATAAATAGAACAACTTATTACTTACTGAGTGCTTGCTTTTCGCAATGGACAGTTAAATAAAAAATATTACATGATTTTTAAGCAAAGCTAATGTTGTCATACTCAGTGACAAGTTTGTATTTGCCCCTAGAAGACTGCAGAAGGGCCAAGTTGGTTTGAATAAATCCTAAAACAAAAGGAGAGGAGAGGGGAAAAAGACAGAATTTCTTCTCTCTACTCTCAAAAGATTTTTTCTTAGATTTTAGGAAAAGCATTAATTTTAAAACAGAAACCAGTTTAAAAGTTTTAAGTGGCTAAAATTTGACTATATATTAATAGTTGAAGGCCAGACTTTCAGTAAAACAGATCTTTATCTCTAAAAACATTTTTTATCCTTTCATCATTGGAGCACGTGGTTTGACAGCTATTTACTACCTTTCTTAGATTTTTTAAACATTCTACCTATTCTGCCTAATATTCCAAGCCTTACTTGTTTTTACCTCCTCGAACAGCCTTAGCTCCTATTACAACCCTTCTTACACATACCCATAAATCAAGGTCTGAAAAAATGGTCAGACATACGATGTCCTTGGATGAGGAAAAAAGCATCATAAAAATGTTCTTTTCCTGAAGTTAATCTATAACTTTAACACAATTCCAATTGGATGAACAAGTCAGATGTTATTAACCACTTCCACATACCCAAGCTCCATTCATATTAATCTAATAGTCTTAAGTCCAGCATTTCTACAGTCTGTCATATGTTGACCTGTTCTCAAAGACTTACTCTCTTCTTGGAATAATCTTCCCATATATATCTGTTGATATCTTTGTTAGCCTTTAGCTTTCTCATCCTTTAAGGTCCTTCTTGAAGAAACAACCCTATATTTTCATTTCCATTATAAATACTGTATATATTATATATTCCTCAATAGGTTCAGAACTCCTGGAGAGCTGAAGATCTCAATTTGTTTAGAGACAGAAGCTTGCTCTGTTGCCCAGGCTGGAGTGCAGTGGTGCTATCTTGGCTCACTGCAACCTCTGCCTCCCAGGTTCAAGCTATTCTCATGCCTCAGTTTCCTGAGTAGCTGGGATTACAGGCTTGTGCCACCACACTCAGCTACTTTTTTATATTTTTGGTACAGATGGCATTTTGCCATATTGGCCAGGCTGGTCTTGAACCCCTGGCCTCAAGTGATCTGCCCGCCTCGGCTTCCCAGAGTGCTAGGATTACAGGTGTTAGCCACAGTGCCCAGCCTCATCTTATTCTTTTTGTTACCTCTATGCTGGTTGAAAACAATGTTGTGCAAATAAATGCCCTTTAGTTGTTTAATTGAACTTGATTCTACTTTAAAGTCTAAATTAGAACTTAAAAATGAACATCTGTTTTCCCTTGACTTTGTATCTCAAGAAAGCATGAACAAGTGCTGATCCAAAGAGTTGTGAAGGCACCTTGGTTATAATCAATTCCCTGTGCTCACATGGCAGATGTTACCTGAAGTGAGAAGTTGTAATATGGACAATTAATAAGGGTCTGCAATTGGTACACTTTTGCCTGTAGGATATTTCTCTTCAAGATTCCAAAATATCAAGGAAGCATTATCTACTGTCATTGGAAACATGGAAAGAGAAAAGGATCTCTTTTGGAGACCCTTTAGTTAAGTACTGGAGACTGTGGCTTTTATCTCCTCATGAATGCCCTGTAAAAGCACCTCAGTGCAGATTGGAAAAGCTACTCCAGGTATTAGAATTAACCTTGAAAGGTAGTAGATGATTAATAGCCGTTTTCTGATTGAAGAAACCAGGCATTTTAGTGTGGTGGATTCAGCACACATGAATTCACATCCTTCCTTTGCCAATCCTAACTGTGATAACTTTGGACAATTCACCTAACCTTTCTTTAAGGCCAACTTTCCTTGTTTGTAAAATAGATGATAGAAGCATTTACCTTAGGTTTGTGGTTTGGATTAAATAAAATATAGATAGAGTGTTTAGCTTGGTGTGTAGCACAGCAGTAGAGGTTTGTTATGATGCTGATAATAGCATGAGAGGGGCATTCATCCTGTGTGGATTTCTCTTAAAGAAGAAAATGCAGGTTTCTTATTTAGAATAAGTTAAAGAGAACCTATCTGGTCTTTCCGCTCTCCCCTACTTGCCTTTCTTTTTGTTTTTAGTTGTTACTGCAAGGCTGGCAGTATTACGGTCCATCTTCATTATCTAAATTGTAGTTTTGTATTAGTAGAATTGGACTCCTGAGTAAAGATACTTTAAATTGATAATTTGAAGGATGAAACTTAGACAATGAAAACTTAGCAGTTAATCATTTTGGGACAACTATTGTTAAAAGTTATGTAACATGTCTAAACACAGACAGTATTATTGGAGTGAAGAGGTCATCCAAAATCCCAAAACAAAAGAAGATGAGCTATTGAGGGAGCAGTAGAGAACATTTTTAAAGAAAAGGTTTGATGGCTAGTCGCTTCATGGCGCTATGTTGGGAAAAATGTGAAGGTGATGCTTAGTCAAACAGAGGAGGTAGTTTCAAACTTTAGAAAACTGACAGGCTGGGCGCGGTGGCTCACACTTGTAATCCCAGCACTTTGGGAGGCCGAGGCACGCGGATCACAAGGTCAGGAGTTTGAGAGTAGCCTGGCCAACATAGTGAAACCTTGTCTCTACTAAAAATACAAAAAATTAGCCAGGTGTGGTGCGCATGCCTGTAATTCCAGCTACTCAGGAGGCTGAGGCCAGAGAATCGCTTGAACCCAGGAGGTGGAGGTTGCAGTGAGCTGAGATTGCACCATTGCACTCCAGCCTGGGTGACAAGAGTGAAATTCTGTCTTAAAAAAATGAAAGCAAAACAAAAAACTGACAGAGTATCTGTAAAAGTATAGGCCACAAAGGAATGGTAAATTGTTAATTAGAATACAACTGTGAAATCTCAAGATTACCCTTTCCTGTTTTGTTTTTCTACTTAGAGTTACCTAATGTGGCCAAGGGCACTTTGTTCTTCATTTGCTAAAATTTCCACAGTTTTGACTAAGAATCTTTTGACAGTTCTTGATTATTCTTTTAGGCCCATAGTCAGGTCCAACAAAATTTCTTGATCAAGCGGAGCTTGCTAACTGTTTACCAACACAAATTAGACCAACTTCGTGAAGGTGAGGCCATTAAACAGATCACTTTTGCTACATAGAAGTCAAGTTTGGAATGTATTTCAGAAAATGGGGATTATGTTTTACTTTCATAGCTGTGCTCTACATTGGCAAGAGATTTTGTGACAATTGTTTATTGTGCCTCTAAAACCTTGGAACAGTTAGCTCATATTAGACTTGAGTGAACTGAGATATACAGGAGATATAAAAAGAAAGTTACTATTGGTATCAGAATGTGAAAGTCTAGGATTAGGTTGCTCCATCACAAAGTATTCAGCCTTTTACCAAAAATACCTTCTAAAAAGCACTTAAAAGTTAAGGCCACTGATAAAAGGAAGGAAAAATCTCCTACAGTGATTGTTATTGGGAGAATGGGGATGATAGTTCAATTAAATTAGTAAATTCATACTGCCTCAGATGTCCTTGTCAGCTTGTCCTCTAGTCTTCAGACTTTGTGAATAAATCATGTGGAGCAAATAATTTCCATATTGTTTCTCATTTAATTTTTGCAACCAACAACCCTCCTTTACTGATAATGAAGATTAAGACTAAGGGGAATAAAGAATCTTGTCTATAATCACACAGCAAGTGATGGAACTGAAATTCCTGTTGGGGTTTAAAGTTTAATTCAAAGAATATTCCTAATCTATCCAAATTTTAAAATATGCCCTAAAATGAAAACAGCAAAAACTTCTATTGTTTTTCTGTTTACAAACAAGCAAAAAGAAGGACATAAAAGTTGCCTAAAATCCTGCCATCTAGAGAGTTAATTCTGTCAAGACTGTAGGACAGATTGACAATCTTTATTTATTCTTCTGCCCCAAAAGAAACAAAATTTAAAATCAGAGAAGCTTGTTGACATAGTAGGGTAAAGGCCCCCTATCCTGTGTCTAAAAGTAAGAATTGACAGTGATTCCATTTTCAAAGCATTTATTGAAACTAGTATCTTCCAAACAGTATGCTGGCTTTTAGACAGGTTATACAGGTGAACGTAGGGTCTATCCTTAAAAAGCTTGTAAGGTAGTTGTTCTCAACTCTGGCTCATTTAAAAATCTACTGGGAAGTTTTTAAAAAATAGCTATGGCTGAGCATCTTTTTTTGTTTGTTTTTGTTTTTTTAAAAGACAGAGTTTTGCTTTTAAAAAAGTTTTACAGGCTGGAGTATAGTGGTGTGAACCTCAAACTCATGGGCTCAAGCAGTTCTCCCACTTCAGCCTCCAGAGTAACAGCTATAGGCATGTGCCACCAAGTTGGCTAATAATTTTTTTTTTGAGACAGAATTTTGCTCTTGTTACCAGGCTAGAGTGCAATGGCGCGATCTCAGCTCACTGCAACCTCTGCCTCCTGGCTTCAAATGATTCTCATGCCTCAGCCTCCTGAGTAGCTGGGATTATAGATAGGCATGTACCAGCATGCCCAGCTAATTTTGTAGTTTTAGTGGAGACGGACTTTCTCCATGTTGGTCAGGTTGGTCTCGAACTCCTGACCTCAGGTGATCTGCCTGCCTTGGCCTCCCAAAGTGCTGGGATTACGGGCGTGAGCCACCATGGCCAACGGGCTAACAAATTTTTAAAAGCTTCTTAGGAGATGCACACATGGTAAAGAGTTAATTGAGGAAACTGACAATATAGGTATGAAGAGAGTTTTAGGCTAGGCAAGATGGCTCACATGCCTATAATCCCAGCACTTTGGGAGGCTGAGGTGAGTGGATCATTTGAGCTCAGGAGTTCGAGACCAGCCTGGCCAACATGGTGAAACCTCATCTCTACTAAAAATACACAGATTAGCCAGTCATGATGGTGGGTACCTGTAATCTCAGCTACTTGGGAGGCTAAGGCCGGAGAATTAGTGGAACCAGGGAAGTGGAGGTTGCAGTGAGCCAAGATCGCACTACTGTATTCCAGCCTGGGTGCAGAGTGAGACTCCATCTCAAAGAAAAAAAAAAAAGAAAAAAGATATTTTCAAACAATTATCTGAAGTATTGTTGTCAAGGTTTCTTTGATTGATAAGGATGAGATCTTTGAGATATTTGTAAGTTGTTTTACAGGAATAAATTCTTAAGACTATTCCAAGTCCATTGATCACTAATGGGTTTTTTTTCTCTTTCTACCAGGTCTTCAATGAAATTTATCCAGTTTGGACTTACTCATACCTGGTGCTGCTGTTTCCTGTGTTCCTTGCCACAGACTACCTCCGTTATAAACCTGTTGTTCTATTGCAGGGGCTCAGCCTTATTGTTACATGGTTTATGCTGCTCTATGCCCAGGGATTATTGGCCATTCAATTCCTAGAATTTTTTTATGGCATTGCCACAGCCACTGAAATTGCCTATTACTCTTACATCTACAGTGTAGTAGACCTGGGCATGTACCAGAAAGTCACAAGTTACTGTCGAAGTGCCACTTTGGTGGGCTTTACAGTGGGCTCTGTCCTAGGGCAAATTCTTGTCTCAGTGGCAGGCTGGTCCCTATTCAGCCTGAATGTCATCTCTCTTACCTGTGTTTCAGTGGCTTTTGCTGTGGCCTGGTTTTTACCTATGCCACAGAAGAGCCTCTTCTTTCACCATGTCGCTTCTACCTGCCAGAGAGTGAATGGCATCAAGGTACAAAATGGTGGCATTGTTACTGACACCACAGCTTCCAACCACCTTCCTGGCTGGGAGGACATTGAGTCAAAAATCCCTCTAAATATGGAGGAGCCTCCCATGGAGGAACCGGTAAGCTCAGCCTTAAACATGTTGTAATTGCTACTTTGGAGGCTGGACCAATGGTGAAAAAAACAGCAAACTTGCTCTTGGTAGATCTTGTATTCATTTGGATTTATGTTTTATCCTGAGTTGGTTCATTGCTTTATTCATTCATTCATTCATTCATTCAAGCTATGGTTTATATTAGGGACAACAAATTTATTTTCCTCTGGAGTGTATGACCTCCAAAGTCAGACTGATAACAACAATGTATTGTTCATGTCAAAGATGTCTTGGATTGCAAGGGCTGTGTCTTCACCTTTTGGGTGTTTGGTATATAAATAAGGCACTCAGAAAATTTTTGCTAAATGAGTAGATGAAGGGATCTTAATAAATAGTTAATATCTACTTCTAGTTTCTGAACTGAATCTCAGAGTATTTTTTTTTTTTTTTTTTTTTTGTGAGATGGAGTCTTGCTCTTTCACCAGGCTGGAGTGCAGTGGCACAATCTCAGTTCACTGCAGCCTCTGCCTCCAGGGTTCAAGCGATTCTCCTGCTTAAATTCCCTAGTAGCTGGGATTACAGGCACCTGCCACCAAGCCCAGCCAATTTTTGTATTTTAGTAGAGATGGGGTTGTACCATGTTGACCAGGCAGGTCTCGAACTCCTGACCTCAAGCAATCCACTCACCTCAGCCTCCCAAAGTGTTGGGATTACAGGTGTGAGCCACTGCCCAGCCGTGAAGCCCAAAGTATTTAAGGGTAGGAAATTATTTTCCTCTTCCATGCTAGAAGGGATATCTGTTATTTATTTTTCAAATGACAATTTGCTGAAGTGAGGTAGTATTGAATACTACAGATGAAGAGATCACAAGGGGACAGTTTGAAGTGATGATGGAATAAATATTAAAAATGTTATGAAGCTGCCTCCTGGAAGAGAGAGGTATGGCATTATAATAATTTATCTATCTGTTCTGTCTAGCCAGGAAGATGGATTCCTTCCCCTAGACACCCAACCTTTTTTTTTTTTTTAAATAAATATACAAGTTTTTTGTTTCTATCAGGTTATAAGTTGTGAGGAATAAAGTTAATTCCAGCCACACTGTAGTCTTAGTTTTCCCGGGACATGTTTGGAAATAAGCCTATTAACATTCCAGCTTTGTAGGTGGCCTCAGTCAGACTGAGCTCCATAATTTTTGTAGGCTGGCTGATAATAAAGAACCATTATGAATAAAGTCTTTCATTCTCTGTAGAGAGTTAATTGAATTGTTTCAATGTGGCATCTAATGTCCTCATTGAAAATTACTCTTCTCTATCCCCATTCTTCAGCTCTCAAATTACTACTTGAAATTTAGGTTATCATCTCAAAGAGCCTGGGTAAACTTAAACTTCTAGAGCCTGGGCAACTCTCATCATGAAACTCACCTTGATTACCAGGGCACCTATAAGCAGTTTTTGTCAGAATGACCAAGGATTTAGTGGCAATGAAATGCTGATTTCTTCATAGTTTGTTAGATGATGTTGGAGAACAACAGAGGGTTGATGGGGGCGGGAAGGAGGTATAATTATTTCACAGATTTCATGACATGGAAAAAAAGACCCTTTTTAAATCTATTTTGAATGTGTTACAGCGGCTTTAGCTAAAATTAACATATATACATATAATGTGTGTATAAATATATATTTTAGATTTTAACCTATTGACCATAGTTTGAAAAATTTTTATAGACAGTTATAAACTTTTTTGAATATAGATAAGAAACACTAAGAAAACACATTTTACATAGAAAATCTGTACATACATAGGTATGTATACATTTTGTATATAACAGAAACAAGTTTTACAACACAATATTTTATTCTGATACATTCTTTTATTTTTTAAAATTCAGTCAACTGCCTTCTAAATCAGTTTTATTACCAACTAATGAGTGGTGACCTGTAGTTAGAAAAAGTCTCTCCTAGCTCAAATTGAAATACTTGTTTATAGATATGCAATGTGTCAGTATTTTATATACTGAAGAATTATAGAATTTTAAAGTTAGAAATAATTCTAATCACAGGTCATAGAAAAATAAGAGCATTTTAAAATTAAAATAGATTAGATTTCATCAAGACTGTTCTTTTAGAGACAAGGATTATGATCAGAGTTTAGCGACTTATGCAGAATTGCCACATATACTCCTGAACATAATTTTAAAGTGTATATGAGATCCAGTTCTCTCTCAACCTTTCTTCATGAAGTCTTTTAACTAGGGTAACAATGTCAGAGTCATGTCAGTTACACAATTTTCAAAATTAGGATTCAAGTCAGTTCCCTGATATCCTAGGCTCTACTGCTGATATCATAGCACGTGGGCAGTGCTGCTTGGTATCTGCACTGACTGGCCCTAAAATGCTGCTGTTTTTCTTTGGCAAGGGTAAAGGAAATTCAGAATATGGATATTAGGGATGGCAGAGCCATTTTAAGTTGACAAAACCTATAATTAAACCACAAATTATAATTGTAATTATTGAAGAGTTGGTAGGTAGGTGGTTTTATCTTGATTTTTATAGAAAGAGAAAATGAAGTAGGAGGAGTCTAAGTGATAGCCCACTTTACATATTGCCTTAGAGTATTTATCAGTTCTTTTCAAAGACAGCCTATTGCATTGGGGCAAAGGGTGCTAACCTTGCAGAAAGAATAACCACCAAAGCTGGTGACTTTCTTTCACAAGCAGAGCTGGATTCATTATGTGCTTGGCAACTGGTCATTTCTAGGAGTAGGGTGTAGTGAGTTATGAAGAAAATGAAGTCCAAACCTCATTTATAATAGGGGGGCAAGTTAATTCTGTGAGATTTAGTTTCCTTATCTACATATCTACCTTATAGGGTTATCTTGAGTATTTAAAGCTTTCAAATGAGTTTACACAGTAAGTATTCAATAAATGGTAGTTGCTGTTATTAATATTATCATTATCATTAGATAGGAATAATCCAGAACAGCTTCGTACCTTTACGGTAGATTTTCATGTATGTGTGAGTTTGTAAATGATCTTTTCTTTTCTCTGAATTAATTACCCCAATCATGTTCATCATCATCATCATCATCAGTCATCATCATTATCATCACACCTCCCATTTATTTTGGCCTGAGTATCAGATATTGTGCTAAGAACCTTAGAGTTAGTATATTATTTGATTCTTATTAGAACTCTGTGATGTAGATATTTGCCCATTTTACAGAAGAGGAAACTAAATTTAGTTAAGTGACTTGTGCAAAGGCACACAGGAAACGGCACTTAAAAAATTTCCAACTCAGGCAAAGCACGGTGGTTCACACCTGTAATCTCAGCAGTTTGGGAGGCTGAGATGGGCAGATCACTTGAGGTCAGGAGTTTGAGACCAGCCTGGCCAACATAGTGAAACATATCTACTTAAAAAATTAGCTGGGTGTGGTGGCCCATGCCTGTAATCCCAGCTACTGGGGAGGCTGAGGCAGGAGAATTGATTGAACCCGGGAGGTCAGAGATGGTGATGGTGCTACTACTGCATTCCAGCCTGGGCAACAGAGAAAGACTGTCTAAAAAAAAATTTAATCCAGATAGAGTTGACTCCAAAAACCACTACAGTAGAGACTTCCATTCCTCGATAGAGGGAAATCATTGTTCAAGTTTTTTTAAATTATAAAACAGCATCAGTCTTAGGTTCAAATGAAATCTGAACTAGATGCCCATTGTGATAAAGAAATAAAAATTGAGCCTTTCTGGTTGAAACAGGAATGCAGGTCTGATAATTTTATGCACTTGAGCCTGTTCATCTCACATGAAACTTTTAAAGCCCCATGGAACACAATGAAAGCCACTTACTGAATTAGAGCATGCATGCTCAGCTATGAGCAGCTGGGAGTTTTGATGTACTGGAAATAAACCTTTGTAGATGTGATTTAACAAGAAACATGAAATGCTTCTTTAGAAAGTGTGATTCATATAAGCTTAACATTTGAAGCCTAGAAAACAGCATAGAAGGAAGCCAGCAGATTATAGCAAGAAATGCTGATTTTATAAAGAGGACCTGCCATCTTTTTTTTTGGGCATGGCCAGATAATAGATTGAGTAGTTATTAACTTCTGTGTGGCAAAATTCATTATTATGTAATCTAAAATTCTCAAGGTTGTTTATACTGGGCATTATTTTATGTAGGCCATGACTTTTTAGGCTGTGCAATAAAAATAACATTAATTGAGCACCTCTGTACTAAATACATGCATTATCTAGTTTAACTCTGTATAATCTTGTATGGATAGGTATTATTGTTATCATTTTCATTTTTTAGAGGAGGAAACTAAGGGTTTCTTATTAGTTAGGATTTTGAATAGAAACTTGTGAATTCTTTTAATAGTTCCATTCTTCCAAGAATATACTTTCTTATAATCCTTCCAGCATCCCTGAAAGTTTCAGATATCACAGATGCTTTCCAAGTTTTATTGATTAAGCAACTGAAACTAAATAGTAAAAATCTGATGTAGTTCAATAAAATTGGTGGATCTTTAATAAAGACTTCAGAAAATGTGCTTGGTACCATTCCCTTATTCAGCAAAATCAGAGAATTTTAAAATTAATTTGTATACATTAGATATGATTAACAATTGTCTTGTGATTTGTTTAAATTCACAAGGTTTGTTCTCATAAACAATGCCAAGAAATCAGTCTCATAACAGCAGTATTTTGTACTCCGAGGTGATTATCATATGCAAATTCATCAAGTAGAATTTTCAAGTGTCAGTAATTCTCTGAGTTATCTTGGTTAACTTCAGTATTCCTCCATGAGTTTTGGAAGGGGGCTGTAGTACTGGTACTTGAAGGATATCCCCTTCTGGGGTAAACAGCACAAAGAAGGAACCACCACCTTGGGGTTGCTTTGGGGTGGTATGAGAAGATAGAAGAACGATGAAACTTGATTCTCAGTCCAGTGAGGTTTTCTAGCCTTTGAGGGAGAAAATGGCCTTTATTTACCTAATGTTGATGTTCACTGTTACTGTATATAAGAGGAGAAAATATCTGTACTAATTTTTTTTTTTTTTTTTGAGATGGATTTTTTTCTCTTGTTACCCAGGCCGGAGTGCAATGGCGTGATCTCGGCTCACCGCAACCTCCGCCTCCTGGGTTCAGGCAATTCTCCTGCCTCAGCCTCCTGAGTAGCTGGGATTACAGGCACGCGCCACCATGCCCAGCTAATTTTTTGTATTTTTAGTAGAGACGGGGTTTCACCATGTTGACTAGGATGGTCTCGATCTCTTGACCTCGTGATCCATCTGCCTCGGCCTCCCGAAGTGCTGGGATTACAGGCATGAGCCACCACACCCGGCCTAATTTTATAAAAATGATACATATCATTTATATATAAAAATATATAATATATATTTTATATACATATTTATAATATATTTATAAAATATAAAATTCATAAAATAAATATATATTAAAAATATATAAATATATATATATATGGGTTTTGGTTTTTTGTTTTGAGACAGAGTCTCACTCTGTCGCCCAGGTTGAAATGCGGTGGCATGATCACAGCTTACTGCAGCCTTGATCTTCTAGGCTCAAGTGGTCCTCCCATCTCAGTCTCCTGAGTAGCAGGGGAGACTGAGTATACCTGTGTATACCACTGCAGCCAGCTAATTAACGTTTTTTTGTGTGTGTGGAGACAGGATCTTAATTTGTTGCCCAACTTGAACTTGAATTTCTGGGCTCAAGCAGTTCTCCTGCCTCAGTCTCCTGAAGTGTGGAGGTTACAAGTGTGAGCCACTGTCCCTGGCATATACTTATTTTTTTTTAATTAAACATTACAGAAAGCTATATAAAAGGAATTAAAAATCACCTGAACTGCTGTCACCCAAAGGTTAGTGAATTTTTTCCAAACATCTCTGCATATTTACATAATGTATATATACATTTTATAGTAAATGAAATTGTAATCTACATGTAGTTTTTTAACTTGCTGTTGTTTTACTCAGTGGTACATCATAATATCATACTCATCTTTCCATGTTAGTTAACCACAAAAGTAAAATTTCCCGTGTTCTGGTTTTTTGTTTTTTTTTTTTTTTTTTTTTTTTGGTAGAGGTGGGATCTCACTTTGTTGTCCAGACAGGTCTTGAACTCCTGGGCTCAAGCAGTCCTTCTGTCTTGGCTTCCCAAAGTCCTAAGATTACAGGCATGAACCATCACACCTGGCCTTCCCATGTTCTGAGCAAGGCTCAGGAATTACAGTAACCTTTGGTAGATTAGTCCTTTCATACAATTGAAGTTAGAGATATCTCACAGAGTGTCTGACATCTCATATTCACTTGGGAAGGTGCATAGCATAGTAATGTCTTCCTTCACTCAATTATAAGCCCAGTAGCTTTATTTATTATAATAGTGATATTTCTCATTGTTTAAATATTAAGTAATATAAAAAGTTTAAGGAAGAAAATTTAAATTATAAGGATAGGCGGCCTAACCGAATATTGATTTATAGGGTTGCCGGTCTGTTACTTATTATTATTATTGTTGTTTGCCAGTGTATGGGAGATGTGGATTATAGACACCCATTGGCTGAAGCCTGTAATCTCTTTTCATCATGTTCATTTTGTAAACAGTGCATCTTTTGCTTGGTTGATTACATACAGCTGTGTTAATGCTACAGTACATTTAAAGCAAAAATCCTATGAGAACATATTTTTCTAGTAAATTGATTTCTATATAATTGCCTTCATTGGAGTTTGAGCATTGTTTCCTTTTGCTGTGTAGGAACCCAAGCCAGCCCGTCTCCTTGTGTTGAAAGTACTATGGAATGATTTCCTGATATGCTACTCCTCTCGTCCTCTACTCTGTTGGTCTGTGTGGTGGGCCCTCTCTACCTGTGGCTATTTTCAAGTTGTGAACTACACACAGGGCCTGTGGGAGAAAGTGATGCCTTCTCGCGATGCTGCTATCTATAATGGTGGTGTAGAGGCCGTTTCAACCTTACTGGGTAAGCAATACAGGATGATAGCGGGTGGTGGGGAAGGGATTCCTCTAGTAGCTAAGCTAGCCATCATCAGATTACTCACCCCTTCCAAATTTAAAATAGCCTCAAAAAATGATTTACTTATTTTGAGCTCTGATTTTACAATTTAGGAGGACAACTTAGAAGTACGCAAGTGAAGCAGGACTATGACTAAGAAACTGGAATTTTTAAATAAGCTTTGGAAAAACCGAGTATAATAATTTTCAAAATTATTTATCCAAGTTTCCATTATCTCTGTATTTACTGGGTAGTTTTGTCACTTGATGTGAAATTTTGAATAGCAAAATACAGTAATTTATAATAATATCTAATATTTATTGAATGTTAATATGCGCTAGGTGCTGTTCTAAGGACGTTATATACATTAACTCAGTCCCCACAAAATTCCTGAGATAGGTGGAATTTATCCCCATTTTGCAATGAAAACTTGGGACAGGTAGGTTAATAACTTGCTCAAGGTCATATAGCATGTAAGTAGTAAAGTCAAGATTTGAACTCAGGCAGGCTGGCTTCAGAGCCTGTGTATTGGACCATCTCATTCTATTGTTCATTTCTAATTTGTTGACTTACCTCCTGCGGTTGTTGGATGGTTTTATATGATTTCTGTAAACACTGATTAACTGTCTTGGCACTCAGAAAACACTTTATAGATTATAGCTATCATTATCACCATCACTGTCTCATCGAAAGGCAGAGAAGCCCTTTTGCCATGTTCTAGACTGCTCCTTGGTTTGAAAGAGAGATGACTCATCCTGCCATGTTGACAAACTAGAAGCCGTCGGTCTTTTTGACTCTTGCCTCTGCTCCAGCTGCCGTATTTTTTTCCTTAGCAATGTCCCTGTGTCTTTGTCCTGCATTTTCATCTCATTGCCACCTCTCCTAATTTGGTCTCTCATCTCAGTGGCCCCATTTTATTGATTCCATCAAGTTCAGAAATCTCTGTGTGTGTTTCAAAATGTCCCATAATCTTGAGCTATCCTATTTATAAGTTTTCAGATTTTAAAATTTAATAATTTAAGCTGAGTTTTTAATTTATTGCAATAGCATTTGTTTAGCAAAATAACTGCATTTTTTGTTTGTTTTGTAGGTGCTGTTGCTGTGTTTGCTGTTGGTTACATAAAAATATCCTGGTCAACTTGGGGAGAGATGATGTTATCTCTCTTTTCTCTCCTGATTGCTGCTGCAGTGTATATCATGGACACTGTGGGTAACATTTGGGTGTGCTATGCATCCTATGTTGTCTTCAGAATCATCTACATGTTACTCATCACGATAGCAACGTATGTATTTTGGCTCATAGAAGCCTTAGGAAAAATTGTAACAGGATATATTTTTTGGTTTCTTTACAAACCAAAATATTAAAGTTTCTAGTTAAATGAGGCAAATGGGAGGAAGCATTGTATTATATGTGTATTATCAGTTTTTTTCCTGAGGAGGCATTTAGGCAAGATTTGTTTGTTCCCTTGTTTGTATGTTCCTACTGTTTTCAGATGTTTGCATGAGATTTATATCATTTAGCAGCAAAATGTTTTCATTTGGTTAGAAAGGCAATTGACAGTAGAAAGAAGACTCTTCACGTTTAAAGTAAAAATTTTTACTTTTATTTAGAATAAAAATTTTAAGTACTCGGGAAGGAATTCTTATCTATTCACCTTTCTTTTATTTTTTTTTAAGTTTTCAAATTGCTGCAAACCTCAGCATGGAACGCTATGCCCTAGTATTTGGTGTAAATACCTTCATTGCCCTGGCACTGCAGACGCTGCTGACTCTAATTGTGGTAGATGCCAGTGGCCTTGGATTAGAAATTAACACTCAGGTAAGAGCTCTCCTTTGGCATTGAAGGTAGTATGTGTGACTTGATCAGGGTAACAGAAGTAGATGTATGCTTAATGAAAACAAATTCAAGCAATAGGGAACAGATGTAAAGTAAAAGTGTACTCTCCTTCCTTCATTCAACACTTTCTCCTGCATCCTGAACTTTTTCTCCCTGGAGGGTATTGGGATTGTCATCTTTTTTGAGGTCTTAGAACATTCCTGAGTGTAACTCATCAGCCCAGTGGTGCTGTTTCAGCTGAGAGGTAATATTGATACCTTACTGGCCAAGACCTTCTGCTTCCTCATCCATTATTTCTCTCTATACTTAAATCTATGCTTGGAATACTGCATCCCATGTTTGAGATTCCCTGCTACATCTCACAACTCTTTAAGTCTCCTTACTTCTTTATTTAAAACACGCTTTACCCATATACCAAGGTAATGCCTTGCTGTTGAACAACATTATGATTTGTAACAATGACCTATTGAGAAACTTGCACCAACACCCACAAACAATGTGAATACTTTTTTATGTTCAGGAATTGTGTATTCCTTCATGCATTGTGAGTTTTAAGTACATCCTGTTCTGTACTTTGGCAAAATGGGCAACTGAATGAATCAAGAAGTACTTACCCCACCCCGATTCCAACCCAACTGCTTTCTTCCCAACGTGTTAGCCATAATTATCTTTTACTAAAGAGATATAAGAGAGAAGTAGTAATAATAGACAGTGTGCATTCAGTGCCTTCTATGTGTTAAGTGCTTTATATAAGATTTGCAGGGTTTCTGTCTTAGACATGAAGAAGATGAGTCTGAGAGATGTTAACTGACTTGTCCAGTACCATCAGTAATAGTGTTCCAGAGCTAGGAGTTAAACTGACATCTGACCCCAAAACTTATTTCAGGATGGAAAGTAGGAGAGAAACTTAAGTGCCTGCCATCCTCCCTGTGTAAGGGAGAGTTCCCAGGACTATTACAGTTGAGGGAAACATGGCTGTCATTTGAAGTGGAAATTTGTCAGCAGATTCTTATAGAAATGGTGGATTTAAACATGTGGAATGATAGGATTTTATGGGTGGTGCCGAAACTCTAACTGCCATGCTTGATTAATGGCTTCCTGCAGAAGTGTAGCCAATGTTGAAAGAAACTGCTCAGTGATTTAAGGCCATAGTCGTCTTGTACTTTTGAATCAGTTTATGAGTATTTAGTATGTTATTTTAAGAAGTTGATGATCATGTTAATAAACCATATAGTCACATTAAAATTTGGCTTAGGGCTTCATCCTCTAACACAGGAACAGAAAACCAAACACCACATGTTCTCACTCGTAAGTTGGTGTTGAACAATGAGAACACATGGACACGGCGGGGGAAGAACACACACTGGGTCCTGTTGGGAGGTGGGGGTCAAGGGGAGGGAAAGCATTAGGATAAATACCTAATGCATGTGGGCGGGGCTTAAAACCTAGATGACCTAGATGATGGGTTGATAGGTGCAGCAAACCACCATGGCACACGTGTACCTATGTAACAGATCTGCACATGTATCCCAGAACTTAAAAGAAAAAATGGACTTAGAGAAGAGTTGTTACAAAAAGTAATCCTATAATGGAATGTAGTTGACCTTCTACTGCCCTCTTCTGGGGAAGAAGAGAGAAGTTCTTGATCTTCAGAGCTTGGCCTATTTGTACCCACTATCAACTTGAAGGTAGAGACCAGGACTGAATTACCACAATAACAGCAACAACACTAAAAGTAGTACTAACAGCATTAGCATTGTGCTAATAAGCATTTACCATCTCACTGATTCCTCCCAACAATCCTGTAAAGTGAGAACTATTATGAATTCCATTTTGTAATTGACTAAGTCAGGGCTCAGAGATGAAGTATCTCAGGTTCACAAAGCTTGTAAGGGATGAAGTCAGGATTCACACTCAGGCAGTCAGGCCTTATTTAGTACCACCATGCTGTGCTGCTGCTTTGTGTCTTCAGGTTCTAGCACATGATGTAAGTATGCAGTGTGTTTTGAGGCTTTATGGATAAATTCTGAATATACTTTATTATAGAGTAATCATCTTGTAATTGATAATTCAATAAACTACTGTTTTTCCCGCTTCTAGTTCTTGATCTATGCTGGTTATTTTGCACTCATTGCTGTGGTTTTCCTGGCCAATGGTGCAGTCAGTATTATGAAGAAATACAGAAAGCCGGAAGATCCAGAATCAAGTTCTCAAGTAACCACTTCATAATACACTGCTGAAGGGCTTCTTATACCAAGAACTCTGCACAGCAGCTGCCTGGATGTATTTGATTTTTTAAAGTGTAGACATATATTTATGAATGTGCATTTCATGGCTTCAAAGCAGCCACTTGGACTAATACCTTTTTTCCTGGTGTAACATGATACTATTCAGAGGAGCCAGAAGTGAAGTTTATTTCATGGATTATTTATGAGAGCTAATTTAAGGATGACTTTTTTTTGATTCAGAAGTGAACTTGATTTTAAAAACCAAGCAGTCAAAAGCAATTAAGCAGCACAGGGCATTGTATACTTTATTAGCAAGTGGGTTTGGTGTTTTGTAGGTCACATGTCTGTATCTACTTAGCCAGATGTTTGGCCTGGTGGGACCAGGGCTTCACAGAGGCCATAAAATGTTACAAGTCACGATGGATGGAAATGTGTTCTAACAGCATCTGCCTCTATTCAATTCTTATTTCTGTGTTACTCGTGCACATTGGTGTTTCTATCACTGGCAATATTTGCTCTGGTTTAGTGTTCTGTCTTTTAAGGTGTATGTGTCATTTCTAATTTTAAGTTATTTTTTTAAAAAATCATTGAATGTTTTTGATTCCCATCGTGACAGTTACGTATTTATGTAGCATTTGTTTAGAAATATATTTTTGCATTATTCATATGCTTCCCAGAGAAGCTCATTTAGTTAGAAAATAAGGCAAGTTTTGAAGCCTGCTAAATGAAGAGACCTAAGAAAGCTTAAGGTGGGTTTGCTTGTCTTTAAATCTTCAGTATGAAGGGCTATTAATTCCAAGATGAAAAGTTCATATGTGGGCTAAAGATAGAAGTAGCCCATTTGTATTTGCATTCTCTTTTATTTCCAAAATAAAATGAAAACTTTTTAAAAATAATTTCATCCCTATTTGTAGTTTTTGTATTAATTTGTTTTTCCTATCCAAGTAAAGATGTCAATAGGAATTGGATTCATCCAAGGTCTTTTTCATAAACTGAGCCTCTTTTTAATTATTTCAATGGGACAGGAACAAGGATAGATGTGATTCCTGCATTTTTTACCTTTAATCTGCCTTTGTTTCTAAAGGTAGAACATCTTGAATATTTGCTTAAAATTGCTAGTGATTTCATTACCAAGTTACTTGAAAAGATGTTCTGTATGCATTTAATTCTGAAATCAGTCTACCAAGGGGCTGCTAGTATATGTGAACATGAAAACTATTTTAAAGCAGACTTCATTGCCTTATCTTGAAAAGAATCTAGATAGGTGCTTTTAACTGGGGTATTAACTTTGTACAAATGACACAGCAAAACAGTGTTAATAATAGTGTATCAAGATTGCAAAATTCATGTACTCATTTGGTTTAAGCAGGAATCCTAGAAGCAAATGAATACGGATAAGAATAGGTCATTTCTGTTCACCGTCCTTTACAATTAAGGAAAAGGAAAAGAACACTAGCTAAGGAAGGGAAAGGGAATTGATGTCATAAAAGTTGCAACCTCCAATTTTATATTGTGTCTGTTTTGTTGCTTTGTTTGTGCTATATTGGGAATTGTTTACTCTGAAACAAGTAGAAAAGTGCTGTTTGAGGAATTAAATCTTTCTTTTAAAGGAATGTGGTACAAATTGTTCACATTACCAAAGCAATATTTCCCTAGAATTTAATTCAAAGTTTGTGGCAAACAACCTGAGCCTTTTCTTACATAAGTTAAGAGTATGTTCACATCTTGGTATATGGCCGTATTTGTAGAATGCTGAACCCAGTGTGCAAGTTGTACCGTATGCAGTTTTACAAATAAGTGAAAATAATTTGTTGTACTTTTTCAATTCTGTATAGATTATAAAATTATTTTTATTAAATAAATATTTTACAGTACATTTTATCTTTTTAATCAAAATTGTTTTAAATTTATCTTTTGTTTCAGTAGGAGCTTTAGATTATATCTTTAAATATTTTAATAATTTCACCTAGAACAAATTTCATATTAAGTCTTCCCCTGTCTAACCTGCCTAGTTAGCCTTTTGTTATTTTTTGATTATTCCATTGCTTTGTGATCTTGACCTTTGACTCTTCCCCCTTATTTCAGATGTTTCCCCCTTTTTTTCTGGCACCACGTCACACTGTTTATTTTTTTGGTCTTCATGTTGGCAATGCTCATATCTCTTTTTAAAGCATTCCTTCTTAAAAAAAAAAAAGACATACACTCTCTGTGATGTTAACTGAATTTTTAAAATAAAGAAAAAGCAAGAGCAGAAAGTACCACCTTGTTCTGAAACTTCATAGCCTCTGTCCCACCTCACATTATTCTAATACCAAGGGAGCAATCTCTGGCCATGAGTTGAGAATCGTTTGTCCATTATATCCCAGAAACCAAATCAGTCTTTCCTTACAGTTCCCAGATGAGTACCAGTCTTTAAGATACCATTTCAAAATCTACTTAAGGCATTGATTTCACTGCTTATCACCAAAGTCTTAGAAAATTTTCATGTAAAAACTTTTAAAAATATAGTTGTATAGCCCTACAGTTTCATTTCCTGTGTCTTATTATGTTTCACATTGGAAGCCTTCGGAGCAGGGACCATGTCATATTTTTGTCTTTTGTTGCAAAACAGATTTTGGTGTCATGTGAACATTGAATTATATAAACAATATGTGATGGGACTCATCATAGCCACCTGCCAATATAGTAGTTAAATGCTCTTTTTACATTTTTAAGGAATCAGGATTTCTGTCACTCAGGCTGGAGTACAGTGGCGCAACTGCAGCTCACTGCAGCCTTGAACTTGTGGGCTCAAGCAGTCCTCCTGCCTCAGCCTCCCAAGTAGCTGGAAATCAGAGGTGGGTACTAACAAAACCTGGTGAATTATTTTTTTGTAGAGATGGGGTCTCAATATGTTGCCCAGGCTGGTCTTGAACTCCTGACCTCAAGCAATCCTCCCACCTTTGCCTCCCAAATTGCTGGGATTATAGGCGTGAGCCACATTGCCCAGCCTTATTCTTATTGTATTTTTAAATGCAGTCTACATAATTGGAGTTGTCATTTTAAAAAAGCACATCAGACAGCACAGTGGCTTACACCTGTAATCCCAGCACCTTGGGAGGCCAAGGCGGGTGGGTCACCTGAGGCCGGGAGCTCGAGACCAGCCTGGCCAGCATGGCAAAACCCATCTCTAGAAAAACTAGAAAAATTAGCCTGGCTTGGTGGTGTGCACATGTAGTCCCAGCTACTTGGGAGGCTGAGGCAGAGGTTGCAGTGTGTTGATATCATGCCATTGCACTCCTGTGTGGGTTAGAGAGAGAGAGAGACTGTCTCAAAAAGCATATCAATGTAAAATATTAAGATTAAAATGCCTATTGGTCTCTAGTCCACTGGATTCAAGGTACTGTTGTGCTTAAATGATAGAAATGGGATATCTATTTATTTTACCTATTATATTCCCCACAATTAATACTTTATATTTGTTTAACATGTTATCTGTTAGTAAGGGCATTTATTAACATCATCATCGTTGATTCTTAAAAAGGTCCTTATAGGAGTACTAATTCCTCTACTTTTTTCAATAAGTAATACAGAAGGGAGTTAAAAACATTAGGTTTGCCACTCAAAGCTGTTATATGTTAGCAAAATCACTCTATTGAGCCTCAGTTTTCTCATCAGTAAATGGAATGATACCTCATGGAATTGTAAAGAAATGAGCAAACATAAGAGAAAGCACCTGTCGCAGTGCAGGCACTGAGTAGGGGTTTAAGAAATGACTTTCCTTCCCCTTACTCTCCATTTATAACTAATTTGTAGCTATCAGTTTCAACAGTGCACTCTCAAAAGAAACTTCTTTGAATATTTCAATCAAAATGAAAATGATTCAGAAGCTTTCTAAATCTTATTTTTAGTTCATATTTTGGAAAGCACCTGTGGGGATACAGAGAGAGAAAAAAAACATGATTCTTTTCGTCAAGGACCCGTAAATGTATAATTGGGAAAGTTAAGTAGAAAGGATAACAGGTACACAACTGCAATGCAAGATGTGTCAGGTATCGTAACAAAAGGCTTGGGTCTGGAAGAGAATGAGGACAATGGGAAAATCGAGTGGCCTCCTGAAGAAGGTGGCAATTAAGTTGGCCATGCAGGATGGATAGGATTTTAACAGAAATGTGGAAAGGGGAACTGTGTAATGGAGAAAGTGTATGAATGCCAGAAAGTGCTGGAGATGGGTACAGTTAACAAGGAATACGTGTAGAGGCGTAGGATGAGATAGAGTTGGGAAGACCACATAAGTCATTTTATAAGGATTATTAATTGGAGATGGGGATGGAAGGTATGACTAAGCTTATTTTTAAGAAATTTAATCTGGCAGAGGTGGATAGGATGAATTGTACGGGGAGATACTACCTAAAATTGCTAGCTGAATTGCCATTGCAATTGGCTGGGTGTAGGTAAGGAAGCCCTTTATGACTTAAGGCAGCGGAAATAATGAAGACAGGACTGATTTCAGGTTGCTAAATTAACATTCTACAACGTGTGTTTACGTTTCAAAAAGTAGCTCAGAAAGTTTAACCCGCCAAGATTACACATCTATGAAGTGGATACACCGGGATTCTGATTCCCACCCTACTTGGCAATTTGATGGTCACTTTGGTCCAGGTTCCACTATCAAGTCTGTAAGGTCTTAACAGCAGTGGGGAGGGATGGGGGCAGTAGACCTTGCTCAGAAAGCAGAGCTCAGAAAACAATGCTAGGCAGGGCAAGAGCAGCTGTCAGTCTGTCCCACAATAGGTGGGTAAGTGGCAAAGGAGTGAGGTGTCTTGGGGTCCAATTTGTGCGCGTGGAATGAGACAGAAAACCTGGAACCCGATATTCCGGCCAACGATTCCCTCCTTCTGGGCTTGAGGCCAAAGACTGGAAGCCGGTTGCCAGGACTGCGGCAAGCCCAGCATACTCCTTCTCGGCGCACCCTTCTCCGTGCACCCCTTCCCGTGCCTGCGCACTACCGGCTCGCCGGCCAAGGGCGCTCCCGTCCCTAGGCGATTTGCGGCTTGCTCCGCTGGGATGGTGTTACCACCCGGGTTTCCCAGGAAGAGGCTCTCAAGACGAGCCAGTGCAGGAGGAGGAGTCGAACTCTGGAGAGCCTGTTTTTTTTTTTTTTTCTTTTTCTTCTTTTTTTTTTTTTTTTTTTTTTTTGAGATGGAGTTTCGCTCTTGTTACCCAGGCTGGAGTGCAATGGCACGATCTCTCGGCTCACCGCAACCTCCGCCTCCTGGGTTCAGGCAATTCTCCTGCCTCAGCCTCCTGAGTAGCTGGGATTACAAGCACGCGCCACCGTGCCCAGCTAATTTTTTGTATTTTTAGTAGAGACGGGGTTTCACCATGTTGACCAGGATGGTCTTGATCTCTTGACCTCGTGATCCACCCGCCTCGGCCTCCCAAAGTGCTGGGATTACAGGCTTGAGCCACCGCGCCCTGCCAGAGCCTGTTTATAAAGCCCTAACTGTGCTGATGTTGACCGTTCCCAAAAGCCACGCCAAACCCCAGGATGAAGAAAAACCTCAGTGAATATCAGGTATTGGGAAGGGCATTGGCTGCTGTCTGTAACTTTTTAAACGTCTTAAGTGTTACTGACCGCTACAAATCACCCACTGAAATAGTTTGTTATTGAATTGTCTTCCTTAAAAGTACGTGAATAAAGGGAGGGTGGGGGGAGAAACAACTCTTTCCAAAGGAAAATCTTACCCTTCAGAAAATTCTTTCAGAGGAATCACAGGCCCAAGTGCTGTCCCAAATGCTGAAATGTTAACAAAAAAACCAACAAACGATTTAATGTTTAAATATTTAAAACCTCTAAGTTTCCTCATCTATTTGATATAGTTCTATCTTTTGATATAGTTCTATCTGCTCCTGCATCTTCTCCGCCTCTTCCTTTTTTTCCCCCCCCCAATTTCAAACTGCATAACTTGACCATTATTCTCCATAGGATACCAAAAACCATGGAAGACTTCTGATGTTCTGGGAGGGTTGACAAAGATGGACCTTAAATTCTAGATATGTACTAGTCTCTAGGATCGAACACTTGGAGAAAACAGCTACGGAAATTCTTGCTTGTGTCTTATGCTTGACAAAGTAAAAAGCGATATACTAGAGTATAGCCATAATGGGAAATTATCCATGTAACCAGCAATAGGCCCAAAGGTCTGTTTTTGTCTCCAACCCTTGTAATTAACTCCCAGTTATAGATTTTTCTTTTTTATCCTGTGTTCCCCACCCTACTATTTTATCTGCATTTTGAGTTCCTTTCCTTAGGTATAAATGCCATACCTAAATATGCTTTGCCCTAAGTCGTGTTTCTATATCCATTTTAATAACAAGACATGGTTATGTTAAATGAAAGGATTGCAGCATTAAGCTGGGGATTCTGGACCCAGCTAAGGTGCTCCCAGATGGTGCTCCCTCGCTTCTATCAGAAGCAATATTTTAAAAATCATCTCAAGAAATCATTTCCTCTTAAGTCTCTGCATTGATAGAGTTGTGCACAGTGTGGACTAGGAAAGCACAGGGAAGGGGACACCTTAATTTTGAATAACTAGCCTCTTAGAAGTGACCTAAAAATAAAATCTTATTTCATAAGGCAAATAAAATTTTGCTAATTGATTTTATGTTTGGCAAAATTCTGGTTCTAAGATTATTTTATTATTTCATAGTTTCAAAAGCATTATGTGTTTATGGTAGGAAATTTGGAGAAATAAGAAAGCATAATGAATAATTATTGCCCTTTTATTTTTTTACTCACTGCTGTACAAATGAGGATGAATAATTGTTTTAATATTTGCCAACTCTAATCCCATATGCATGATTTTTATCCCCTTACAACCCCCAAAAAACCACAGTAGAGTATGAGAAGTTAATAGGACATTTAAAAAATCATCAAAGACATAAACAACCACAAGGAAGAGTCAGCAGAAACAACAAATAGATTAAGAGTCTTAATGATTTTGGATATTGGAATTATAAGAGATATGTGGTATAAAATAAATATGTATATAGATATAAAAGATGAAATCATAGAAATGAGCAAGTACCAAGAAAGTAACAATATGACAAGGCTGATTTGAAAAAGAACCTATAGAGGTATTTTAGAATTTAAAAATAGAAATGTTGGGAAGCTTCCAAAGTGGTAAACACATCCCCCCTGTGCCAGGAGAGTGCCTACTTCAACTCCATGGGAACAGAAGCTCCTGCACGCAGGACCCTTCTAGATTTCCCCTGTGAGCCTTTTTATTGAATTGTTCATTTATATCTTTTATAATAAACTGGCAAACATTAAAAAAATAGAAACATTGAAGTTAAAATTCCATGGATAAGATCTTATAAATTGCTGGTGGGAATGCAAATCGGTACAACTCCTTTAAATAACATTTTGGCATTCCTTTGAAGTTAAATATATGCATTTCCTATGACCCAGCAATTCATCTCCTACATATATATATAGGATGGTGCACAAGTAATTGAGATTTTGGCCATTACTTTTAAATGGCCAAAATCGCACTTACTTTTGTTCCAGCCTTTGGTTGGAGCAGCACTTTTCAATATGGTAGTCACTAGCCACTTGTGACTAGTGAGTACTTAATATATGACTATACAGGAATGAAAATGAATAAACCAGAACTCTAAGCAATAATTTTAGTCAATCTTAAATAAAACACAAAGACACAAAAGAACTAAGACACAAAAGAATCTTTCAATACAGTTTGTTCAAACTATTGTTTAAATATACATACATTGGTGGTGAAAATAAATAATTATCATAAAAATCTAGCAAGTGTTTATTTCTAGAAAGATGAAGGAAGGAATACTTAAGAAGGGGCACACAGTTATATGGTACTTGTGTTGCTGACTTGGAATATAGTACATGTATATTTGCTACATAATTATATATTTATGTTCTTTTTGTATATTTATCAATTTCATACTAAAACATGTAAAAAGTTCAATGGCTAGATTAAACAGCAGATCAAATATAGTTGAAGATACAATTAGTGAAGTGGAAAGTAAAACAGAAGAAATTACCTAGTACAGTAATTTCTCAATGCCATGGATAGGTTCTTGGAAACTGCATCTTTAAGTGAAATGATGTATTATATCCTATAGGAACTTAACTCTTGTTTATATCAATTAGCTGATAGTAAAATTAGTTTAATTATACAGTACATCATTTTTCTTAAGGTTGCAGTTCCCAAGAAACTGTTGATTAAGTAAATACTTAACTGCATGCAGCAATGAGACAAGGAGATTAAAAAAATGTAAGAAGAGGTCAAGATATATGGTGAACAGAATGAAAAGATCTTATATCACAGCCTCAGAAAGAATGAATATTAAGAATAAGAATTTAGCAAAACTGATGAAAATCATGAATCCACAGATACAGGAATCACAGTGTATGCCAAGCAGGGTATCTAAAAACTACTAGACATATAATAGTTAAATTGCAATTAACTTAGGACAAGGAAAAGATCATAAAAGCAGCCAGAGGGAAAAGACAGATCATGTGCTAAAGAATCAGCTAACAACCATTTCTCAAGAGCAACAATGGAAGCTAGAAGGCAACAGTAATAAAATTGATGAAAGAAAATAACTTCCGACCTAAAATTGTGTACCCAGAAGAGTGATCTGTTAAGAACTGTAGTGCAGTAAAAACATTTTCAGATTAAAAAAATGGAAAAAGTTCATACCAACAATGGATTATGTCAGGAGGAAGGAACAAGACCCTAATACGAAAGTCTCACATACAAGAAGTGAGGATGAGAAAAAAGGATAAGCATTGAGATAAATCTAAATGTCTGAGTCCAGTTTCTTTTGTTTATAACAGAATACCTGAAACTGGGTAATTTGTAAAGAAATGGAATTTATTTCTTACCATTCCGAAGGCTGAGAAGTCCAACGTTGAGCGGCTGCATGTGGTGAAAGCCTTCTTTTCAGTGGGGACTCTCTACAGAGTTGAGTTCCATGACAGTGCAGGGTATCACATGGCAAGAGGACTGAGCATGCCAATGTGCTAGCTTAGGTCTCTCTTTTATTATGAAGCCACCATTTCCTCTCCCATGATAACTCATTAATCTGTTAATGGATAAATTTTGCCATGAATGCGGGCCCAATTTCTCAATACTGCCACATTGGGGATTAAGTTTCAACATGGGTTTTGGAGGATACATTGAAATCACAGCACTAAACAGTCATTAACTTTAATAACTAATAATGATGATCTATTTTGTTTATATTTTAAAATATAAATATAAATGAAGAGTGTATAAATTGGGCTTATGCATGGTGCTTAGATACAGCAACCATGCAACTTGGCTTTGTGAAGGGTTGTACAGTGCATCTGTGTTTCCCACCATAAACCACTGCCAGGAAACTCAAGGTGATGATCAGTTTAGCGGAAGTGAGCGTTAAGGAGGAGCTCTAGAATAGTTTGGCAAGGATCCTAGCTAGTTGCTGCAAAAATTGAAGCAAAACCAAAAAGAGAGGAAGGAAGGATAAATCTTCAGCCAAAAACTTGCAAAGGAAAATGGGAGCAAAAGGCAAACAGGCTAAAATGGCTATCTAAGAAACTAAAGAGAATTTTCCTGCAGAAAGTAGAGAAACTAAAACTGAGGAGGGTCTAGCCTCTAATTAAGAAGGAGAGGAAAAAAAATCAAATCTGATTAATATATTTACCAAGTCTTATCGTTCCTCTATCTTCTTTATTATAATCTGGATGAATATATTTTATTACTTATGTTGTAATCAAAAGATTTTTAGAATAGTTCTAAAAATAAATAATTTAGAAAGGAGTTGTGTGTGTGTATAAGTACACAAGTGTGTGTGTGCACACATACACACCTGCATGTATGCACTTTTAAAAAAGAAATGATGTTGTAATTTTTCTGTACAACCAAAAATGTGAGGATGTCAACATAAGGGAGGATTTGATTATATTGGGTGTTAACTGTGTTAACTTATCATTTTATTGGCTGCTAGGGAGGGCAGTTTTTATATCTTATGAATTTAACAAAATGGTTATTAGGGAGTCACAATTATCAACTAATACATCCTAGTATTTTAAATTACTTAATGCCTATCTCCATGTTCTTGCTTTAAAAAAATAGAATTTCCCCTAAAGAAAACTGCTCCCTAACTTTGGCTCTCTGTATATCAGAAATGTTAAAGTTTTGGGAAAGATTAGAAATTTTGAAGTATAGCATGTATGATACTAAATTGTTAATTAGTGGGCTTTGAACCTAACACTTTATCAGTATTTGAAGTTACTAGTGCCTGATATATTTTGTTAAGGAAAGTTTGCCTCTAGCTTTAAGTTGGACAGTCACTGGAATTACTGTTTATAAAAGAATGGAATAATGCTTTAGAAAACTTACATTAGGGCTTGTTTACAAATTATCCATAATGGCTGTGGACTGACTGAATAAAGTCTCAATTATGAAAGAAAACATTTAAACAAACACTTACAAGCCTTGAAATAACCCAAATATCTATTGACAGGAAAATGAATAAAAATTTAGTATCTTGTGATAATGGAATGCTATACAGCAGCAAAAAATCAAATGACTATAATTGCATACAGCAATATGTATAAATTTTAGTGAATAAACTGTTGAGTGAGAAAAAACAAGTAGCTGGCTATCTATGTTGTATTACACCATTTCAAAAATAAAGTTCAAAATCAAGTATGTAAATCAAACAACATATTGGTTAAGAATAACACATGTAACTGATAAAACTTTAAAGGAATGTAATAATATACTTAAAATTTCTGATAGTGGTTATCTTTTTTGGTAAGACAGGGAGATGGAATGGGCAGATCATGAACATTAGTAATGTTTTTAATTTTATAAGTGAGTTTTATTATTTCATACTTTAAAATTTATATGCCTATATATTCTTTTGTATGTAACAAATATAACATTTTTACATTATATAAAAGGGAAATTATATATTATTATATTATTAAAGAATTTATATTATTAGAGAATTTTATATTATTAAAAGAGAAAAAGCAGTGTGAACTTCCTGTGAATTTTGATTAGTATTTTTATTATACTCCTCCTTCCCCTGCCCAGAATTTAGGCATTCATGGTTGAGGACCCTGAAGAAAACATTTTCTGCTGAGCAGAAGCAATTTAATAGTTTCCTCCTTTCATTGCAAGGCTTTCAGTTTCTTCTTGTCTGATTAATCCCCAGTATAAATTTCAATTAATTGAGCAGGTCTGCAAAATATATGAATAAAACACCACAATATTAAGATGTTATATATTTTGTAATATCTTTTTAGAGTTGGCAAATAGTTTTGTGTTGAATTATCTATACAGGACTTTATATTATTTAAAGAGAGAAAATGAGTGGCCATATTTTTATTCCATGGTATAATAAGACAAAGAATATCCATTGTACCTGTGTTGCCTATATGCATTCCAATAGTGTTGAAATATAGATTTCATTTTTTCCTTATTAAAAACATGAAGTTAAAAAATACATCTAAAAGAAGGAGGCTGTGCATTTGTCTGACTACTGCAAAAATAGCCTTATTTTATAATTACTACATTCTAAAAATGGAAAAAGTCAGTTATGGGTTTAAAATTGTTTCAAGAAAGCATCTATTGGGTCCTGAAGAAGGAGGGGATATCAAATGCAACAATTTGATTAAGACTATTGAGAATCTACATGTATCATACAGATGGCAGAGTCTACTGTCCCTCTGAAAAGAAGCCCACCACAAGCAAGGTGGACGTAATTTCAAAATTAATTTAACTGGGATTTGTCAGGTACGCAAGTGTCTTAATACTCTTGAAACTATTGTGGCAATTGTGATCCCGGGAACACAGTTTCTCTCGATGCTCATGTGTAGGGAGGGGCATTCATTCACTTTATGCTCTTTTAAATGCCTATTGTTAATGCCAAAAAAACCCACAAAAAATGAATTATGTGTAGATGTGTAGAGAATGAAAAGTAAGAAATGTGCAGAATAGTTGAGGAAGGATGAGGGCAAAGAGCAAAACCAAAAAGAAAAGTGAGCTTGGGAGCAGTATTTCCAAGGTTAGAGGCTCTGATCCATGTTTGCAGTCAGGATTATGCAAATACTGTATTATGAAGCAGAATAAACCAAAAAATATGGCCTCCCCATTAGAGTGGCAGATTCTGTGTCACCCACGTTCTTCTAGGAGAGACTGAATGACCAGGTATTTGTATATTAGACTAGGAAAGCATTATATGAAAATCTAGCAGCTTATAAAAAATCATTTGGAAATAAAGAGAAGTTTCACATACATTACTATTTAGTGTGCATCAAGATCTACTTAAATTGTAGCGTCCATACAATACTATATTTTTCAGAGACAATGACTTGCTGCTGTTTCAGATTAGTATTAACCAAATTATGGCCGTTTTGACATTTCAGAAAAGTCTGAAGAATTCCAATGGAAATACAATGTCTTTTTGAATTCTGTTTTACCCTGTGTAATAAAGATATTTTGTTATTTAATATTGTAGGTATCTACTATAAAAGAGTGCATATTTTGCTGATTCATCTTCCTATGTCATAGCGTTTCTTTTTTTTTTATTGTTGCAATTATTTCTTCAGTCTATTTTGCTTCACACTGATTATGTATTTCTTCAAAAAATGAAAAAAACACAGACTACAGCCAAGAATAACTAAATTAGTTCAGAAATTGATGACTAGAAATGTATAATTCTTGGTACAGCTACTTTTGAAAACAGATTGTTACCTTCTTTAAAATTACGTACAAACCAAGAATTCTATGCATAGAAATCTAACCAATATAAATGAACATATCTTGACACAAAGACTTGTATGCACATTTTTATAGCAATAATATTTTTAATAGTCAAAGGCAGAAACAACCCAAATGTCTATCAACTAGTGAGTAGATAAATAAAATGTGGTATATCCATACAATGATTTTTATGCTGTGATAAAAAGGAATGAAATACTGACACATTCCATAACATGGAGAACCTCAAAAACATTATGGCAAATGCAAAAGACTACATTGTTAGAAGGCAGAATGATGGTTGCTAGGGGCCGAAGGGAAGGGAAAATGGGAAATTTGTGTTTAGTGGGCATAGTTTCAGTTGGGAGACATGAAAATGTTCTGTAGATAGAGGGGGAAAGTAACCATTATAAAAGTAAGCCTAGAACATTCTTATAACAAAGGCCTACTCTGCAGGAAAAAGACATTACCATGCCCTTATCCTATATAGAGGAAGGACAGTTTCTACAATTCTAGCTCCCTCTCTAGCCTTTCTGTCCCACCTACTGGGATGAAGGGAGAACCTAAGAAACTTAGTAAAAGTCACAGCCCAGGGACACAGGCCAACTAAAAAAATGAAATTTAATCATAAGATTCTAGAATGAAAAACACAGACTCTCTTGAAGAAGAGTCCTTAGGAAGTGTGACAGTTAATATTGAGTGTCAACTTTATTGGATTGAAGGATGCAAAGTATTGTTCCTGGGTGTATCTGTGAGGGCACAGCCAAAGGAGATTAACATTGGAATCAGTGGACTGGGAGAGGTAGACCCACCCTCAATCTGGGTGGGCAGAATCTAATCAACTGCCTGTCGCAGCTAGAATAAAAGCAGACAGAAGAACGTGGAATGACCAGACTTCCCGAGCCTTCTGGCCTCCATCTTTCTCCCATGCTGGATGCTTCCTGCCCTCAAACATCACAAGTTCTTCAGGTTTTGGATTCTTGGACCTACACTAGTGGTTTACCAGGGACTCTTGGGCCTTTGGCCACAGACTAAATGCTGCACGTTGGCTTCCCTACTTTTGAGGTTTTGAGGCTCGAACTGGTTGGCTCCTTGCTACTCAGCTTGCAGATGGCCTGTTGTGGGATTTCACCTTGTGATTGTCTGACTAATTTAAAGATTTAAATCTAAGACCCAAAACCATAAAAATTCTAGAAGATAACATTGGAAATACCCTTTCAGATATTGGCTTTGGCAAACACTTCATGACCAAGAATCTAAAAACAAATGCAGCAAAAACAAAGGTAAGAATATGGGACTTAATTAAACTAAAAAGCTTCTGCATAGCAAAAGAAATAATCAGCAGAGTCAACAGACAACCCACAGAGTGGGAGAAAATCTTCACAAACTCTGCATCTGACTAAGGACTAATAATATCCACAGTCTTCAAGGAACTCAAATCAGCAAGAAAAAAATAATCCCATCAAAAAGTGGGCTAAGGACATGAATGAACAATTCTCAAAATAAGATATTCAAATGGCCAATAAACATATGAATAAAATGCTCAACATCACTAATGATCAGGGAAATGCAAATCAAAACCTCAATACAACACCACCTTACTCCCACAAGAATGGTCATAAGCAAAAAAATAAAAAAATAATAGATGTTGGCATAGATGTGGTGATCAGGGAACACTTTTACACTGCTGGTGGGAATGTAAACTAGTACAACCACTATGGAAACAGTGTGGAGATTCTTTTTTTTTTTTTTTTTTTTTTTTTGAGACGGAGTTTCGCTCTTGTTACCCAGGCTAGAGTGCAATGGCGCGATCTTGGCTCACCGCAACCTCCGTCTCCTGGGTTCAGGCAATTCTCCTGCCTCAGCCTCCTGAGTAGCTGGGATTACAGGCACGCACTACCGTGCCCAGCTAATTTTTTTTTGTATTTTTAGTAGAGACGGGGTTTCACCATGTTGACCAGGATGGTCTCGATCTATTGACCTCGTGATCCACCCGCCTCGGCCTCCCAAAGTCAGTGTGGAGATTCTTAAAGAACTAAAAGTAGATCTACCGTTTGATCCAACAATCCCACTCCTGGGTTATTATGTGAAAAAGCACCTGCATACACATGTTCATAGCAGTACAATTTACGCAAAAATCTGGAACGAACCCCAATGCTCATCAACTAGTGGATAAAGAAATGTGGTATGTATACAGACCACGGAATAGTAGTCATAAAAGGTAATGAAATAATGGCATTTGTAGCAACCTGGATGGATATGGAGGTTACTTCACCATTATTCTAAGTGAAGTAACTCAGGAACGTTAAACCAAACATCCTATGTTCTCACGTATAAGTGGGAGCTAAGCTATGAGAATGCAAAGGCATAAGAATGATACAGTGGACTTTGGGGACTTGGGAGAAAAGGTGGGAGCAGGGTGAGAGATAAAAGACTACATATTGGTTGGGAGGCTGAGGCGGGTGGACTGCCTGAGCTCAGTTGTTCAAGACCAGCCTGGGCAACATGGTGAAACCCTGACTCTACTACAAATACAAAAAATTAGCCAGGCATGGTGGCACACCTGTAGTCCCAGCTACTCGGGAGGCTGAGGCATTAGAATTGCTTGAACCCGAGAGACAGAGGTTGAAGTGAGCCGAGATCGTGCCACTTCACTCCAGACTGGGAGACAGACCGAGACTCTGTCTCAAAAAAATAAATAAATAAAAAGACTACATATTGGGTATCGTGTACAGTGCACAGCTTAGGTGATTGGTGCACCAAAATCTCAGAAATCACCACTCAAGAACTTATCCATGTAACCAAACACCACCTGTTCCCCCAAAACCTATTGAAATTAAAAAATAATAATGCTGTTATCATCCATTATTTGAAAAACACAAATTTAGGGGGATGGTCAGAGGAAAAAACTATTAACCTAGGAGTTCTGAAACCTAGGGTCTATTTCCAGCTTTGGTGACTCTAAAACGCTACATTCATTAGAGGAGATTTGACTAAAATTCCTTCAACCTTTAACACTGAATAACCTTCTTGAGGGGGGTCTTTTTTCAAGTGCTGAAGCAGTAGAAACATTACGTAATTACAACTACACTACATCTAGGAAGTGTACTCATTATTACAATTCATTTTAATCTTCCATTTTAAAAAACCTTACTCTATAATTTGAAGATTATCTAAAACTTTAATTTTACATTGCCTCTCTTGGAGAAAAGATGCTCTTCATCACAGCTACAAGCGGGAAATTTCACAATCAACACAGCGGCCCTTCGCCAGTCTCTAATAACATTAGTGACGCGTGGATTTCTTGGTCGTCTCCTTAGAAACCGCAGCTTGACGGGACCTTTGCAGGCACCGGGATGGGTGCCGGGAAGGGTAGGTGTTCTGTGGTTGACGCGTGCGCCTGCGCGGGTTTATGTCGCGCTCCTAGTTAGAGAAGCCCGGATGGAGGACGCAGAGGCACGCTGTTGCCATAGCAGTTTGGTCCTGGCTGTCGCGGAGGCAGGTGCGGGTCTCCGTGGCCTCAATGTGAAGAGCTTAGAAAGACGATGAGAGAACTCCCCCGGCCATCTCTGTGACCCCAGCCGCTGCATTTTACACAGGCAGGAGGAATATAGGGGGAGAGAGGGGAAGGACGATGCGATATTATTAATGATGGGAAAGAGAGTAAAGGTATAAACGTCTAGTATAGCTGGGAGGGAAGGCAGGTAGTGACGGAAGAAGCTTTCTGGTGGCACCTAGTCCTCTAGAGTTCGGGGTCCACGGAATCTGGCCCTGGTGGGGAAGTCTGACAAAACCTTGCTTTACTATGTATGAAGGAAACTCGTCTGAGGGTAGCTTAGACTAAGTTTTTGTCATATTCTTTCCCCTCTCAAAGTTCTTGAATGGGGAAAGTAATGATTTTGTCCCTGGGAGAAAAAGTCACTCCTGAAATTGTAGCCTCCATGAGGAGACAATGGTATTTATTTCGTTGGGTTCTGGAATGCAGATTAAAATTATCACCTAAAGTTCATAAAGTATCTATCATCACGCTTTGTGACAGGTTATGATTTTTAAAAAATTTACTTATAGGATCACAGTCTTGGCAGGATACACAGGAATAATGGGCCAGATGGTTTCATGATGTTGTGGATTAGTTTTTGCTTAAGTGTTTATTTTATATTCAAGGGCATTCTCTTTGACATGCTTTCAGTTCTTAGATTTTAAACAAGCATATGTTTAAACCGCTGTAAGATGGGAATCAATTATTTAGATTAAACTATTTTTGAACATTCTGAATTGTAGAAGAAAGTTATCAAAATTATGTATACATATGTACCTGGCTTAAGAGTCCCACTGAAAGATCTGCAGTCCACCTATCCACATGGGATTTACCCAGGGAGGAATTGATTTCCATTAAGTGGTAAATATAGCCACTTACCTATATTTTTACTGATGATAAATGTTGAAATTTAAATGTGTGAAACTCACAATCATAAAGTAGGAAGTGTTAAGTGATTTTGTTTGTGTAAGATGTATTTTTGTTCTGGCTTGTTGACTGTGTACCATATGGACAGTACCCTGGAGATGAAGATTAAAAGAATTGAAGGAGTTGAATATCCTGTGACGCATTTGAAAAAGGCTTAAGGGATTTGATAACCAGAGTTTGTAATTTATGTCCTTTGTTTGCTTGAGAACCAGTCATGAGGGTTTTTTTATTTTTAAGTTATAGGGAAAGAATTTCACTTCAGATTTAATGCGACTTGATTTACTTCTCAGAGTTACCTTAACTATGGTGTGTTTTCCCTTTGAATTATGGCATAATCGTTTGACGTAAAGACCCCTAATCTATTACATTTTTAATTATTGTGTTTTTAATTTATTATACAGGTATTATGCTTTCATTTTAAATTTTAGTTTTCATGTGGGTGGAATTCTCTGTAAACAATAAAATTTATCTACTAAAGTCTTCAGGCAGCCATTCATTTATGAGTTTGGAACTAGGTTTATCATAAAATAAGGGAAAGGACTGAAGAGTTCCAAAGAAATATTCTTATAATATTTGTGTAACTTAAAGAAAGGAAAACTGATCATTCCAAGGCATTGTGACTATGAAAAGTACTATTTTTACTGTAAATATTTTGCATTACAGTGAGATTTACTTTATTCTGCATCATTCATGGTGCACTTGGTTTTAACTGGCCAGTGGGTAGAAATAATAGCTTAATTTAGCTTGTCTTGAGGTTAGGAAATGAAACTCACTCTAAAGTGTTGATTTAGTTTATCAAGATAACTTCAAAATTTGCCCTCAACCTGACTTAGAAATTATTGAAGGACTTGCTTTTGAGTGCTTTAGCAAATCTATTTTGTATTTTTAGTTTTAAATAAATATCTAGAAGAAATTATAGTCCAATGAATACTTGAGAAAAAAAATTATCCAGTTGAACAATTAACAGTTATTATTCAATAATAAGTTGAGTAATTAACAGTTATTCAGTAATAACTTAGTCTGGCCAAAGGTTTGGGGAGAATTAAGTGAAGCCAATGGCTAAAACAGTTTGTGGATTATTTATTATTTCAGCATACCTAAAGTGTACCTAAAATTAACTTTATCTTTGAGAGGGAAAAAGAACCAACATCAATAACTATCTAGAGAAAAGATGGCATTTTAATGAAACAGACTTCAGAACTTTTTTAAAATTGTACTTTAGGTTCTGGGGTACATGTGCAGATCATGCAGGATTGTTGCATAGGTACAACAGTGGTTTGCTGCCTCCATCCCCCCATCACCTATATCTGGCTTTTCTCCCCATGTTATCTCTCCCCAACCTCCCCACCCACCACCATCTGTCCCCTAGTCCCCCAACAGACCCCAGTGTATGATGCTCCCCTCCCTGTGTCCATGTGTTCTCATTGTTCAACACGCACCTGTGAGTGGGAAAATGCAGTGTGATTTTCTGTTCTTGTGTTAATTTGCTGAGAATTATGATTTCCAGATTTATCCATGTCCCTATAAAGGACATGAACTCATCATTTTTTATGGCTCCATAGTATTCCATAATGTATATGTGCCACATTTTCCTTGTCCAGTCTATCATTCACGGGCATTTGGGTTGGTTCCAGGTCTTTGCTATTGTAAACAGTGGCACAGTGAACCTACATATGCATATGTCTTTACAGTAGAACGATTCATAATCCTTTGGGTATATACCTAGTAATGGGATTGCTGGGTCAAATGGAATTTCTATTTCTACATCCTTGAGGTATCACCACACTGTCTTCCACAATGGTTGAACTGATTTACAGTCACACCAACAGTGTAAAAATAGAACTTTGTTTTTTTTAAGTCTTGAATTTAATCATTCAGACACTGATCATTTGTTTTAGATTAAGCTTTATCATACTACTATGCATTTGCTTTTAAATTCTCTTGCTCTTCGTGAGTTGACAGTTGCTAATTTGCATCTTATAGAAAAAAAGACTCTTAGAGTTAAAAAGAATCTTAAAGGTCATGTAGCTCAATTGCTTTCCTAAAGCTTGTGCCCTTTAAAATGTTCCTTCCACAGTCCTCTTTGGGGCTATGTATAAACATTTATATTGACAGGAATTGCAGTACTTCTTTGGAAGCTAATTTCACTCAGGACAGGGTTGAAAATGTAAGTTCTGTCTTACCTTGTGCCAAAGTTTGCCCCTGAGTTTCCAGCCCTTGGTACTAGTTTTACTCCTTGAGATTATGCAAGTCCATTTCTCCTTCAAAATATTGTACAGCATCCCAGCACTATGGGAGGCCGAGGTGGTTGGATCATGAGGTCAAGAGATCGAGACCATCCTGGTCAGCATGGTGAAACCCCGTCTCTACTAAAAATACAAAAAATTAGCTGGGCACGGTGGCATGTGCCTGTAATCCCAGCTATTCAGGAGGCTGAGGCAGGAGAATTGCCTGAACCCAGGAGGTGGAGGTTGCGGTGAGCCAAGATCGCGCCATTGCACTCCAGCCTAGGCAACAAGAGCGAAACTCTGTCTCAAAATATATATATATATGTTTTGTATAGCAGTTCTTAATTTTCTCTTCTTTAGGTTAACATTCCCAGAGTTTTCAATTATTCCTCAGTATCTGACTTTAAGGATTTTACTCTTCCTTTTCCTTCTCTTTTATGCTCCTTTCTCCTGGTTTGCTAGCCTCTGAATGTGTTCTAGTTTGGTTTTTGTTTTCTAAACTCTAGTACAAAAATCTGGACACAATACTTCATGTATTATCTAACTGTCTCAACCTCAGAGCTCATTTACATTTTTAGTATCCTCATCATTCTTTTAACTCATTCTTTTAAAATCATTTTAAAACTCGGAGTTTAGTGAACTCTACTGTTCACTAACACCTGTTAAAATATTTTACACATAGTATGAAAAGCCTCATCTCGTACTTGTGCAGCTAGTTGAAAGATACTGTCCCACATGACTGCACTATCATTTGATGGTGAACTATGGGAAGAAAATATGTAAATCTCTCTTTAGTAAAATTCTATCAGGTTAGATAGTCTGGGCAAAGATTTGGGGAGAGTAAAGTGAAACTAATGGCTAAAACAAAGTTTGTGGATTATTTATTCAGTTATAATATTTCTCATTTTATACCTTTAAAAACGCCTGTGTCTCATGTGTTCTTGATATCTGGACTTTCTACTTCCAAAAATAATATTAGGCAAATTAGTCTTGATGCAGGAGCAAGGTAAGTAAAGTATAGAAACATGGTCTCAAGTATTTGGGCTCTTGTAGATCTGATTTTTGCACTTCTTTTGAGATTGGACCTAAAATTCTATGAAAATTTAGAAAGCATTGTTCTTTTTTAAGTCCGTAGTTGAAAGTGTGCAAATTATTGCTGTGTCTTTCTACCTTTGTTGATTTCATGGCAGTTACATCTACATTAATACTTTTCCCCAACCTTTTTCTCTTTGGAAAGATAATATGACCTCAAACTGACATTCATACTCTTTCCAGACCCTTCTTCAAAACAAACTATGTTCAGGCCATGCTGTCCAGTCCCATGTGCTTCCATGTTTGTTTGTTCTCTCTCATGCTGTTCTCTTTGCTTAGAATAATCGATTAACTTTCATACTGGTATTCAAACTCCATACCAGCTTCCTTTGATAGTTTCAATTTTGTATTGAGTTACTTGTTTTTTTATTCTTCCTTACATATCCTTTATTCCAATTGTCTACATTTTTATTTATGCTTTTTATTTAGCTTTGTCTTCTCTAGCATACTGCAAGCACCTTAAGGTGCTTATAAATCATTATGAATATATATAGGAAAACAGTAGGTGTTCAACAAATGTTCGTCAAAATTTCTTCGATGGGCTAGGTGCTGTGGCTTATACCTATAATCCCAGCACTTTGGGAGGCCGAGGAGGGTGGGTTACTTGAGGTCAGGAGTTCAAGACCAGCCGGCCAACGTGATGAAACCTCATCTCTACTAAAAATACAAAAATTTGCTGGGCATGGTGGCACCCTCCTGTAATCCCAGCTACTCAGGAGGCTGAGGCAGGAGAATCACTTGAATCCGGGAGGCAGAGGTTGCAGTGAGCTGAGGTCATGTCACTGCACTACAGCCTGGGCAACAGTGAGCAGAGCGAGAGAGACTCTGTCTCAAAAAAAAAAAAAAAAAAAAAATACATACACACACACACGCGCGGAAGGCTCACACAGATATACAGACACATTATAGGTAAAGATTTATATGTTCCATTTGTTTAAAAAGTTATATATAGAAAAAAATAGAAGGCCTAGGAACTGATTTTAATTAAAAGATATTTTTAGCTTAATTGTTTCAAAAATGCCTTAATTCATATACCACTTTAACACACACACACACACACACACACACACACTTTGTCACCTGGAACAGAAAAACAAGCATTTTTACCTTTCATCTGACAACTCTATTTACTGTCACTCACTTCTAGATTGTATTAGGTATCATCATAGTTGTTTTTTAATGAACAAAATATTTAGAGTTGACAAAAGTTTGACTCCTGTGGAAATCAGCATTCATCATATTTGAGAATCAGTTGTTATTAAAAAGGTCTCATATCACAAATTATAATTATGCCATATAAATTACTAGAAGGATTGGGAAACTGAGGATGGGAACTGTTTTCATTTGAACATGAAAAAATGTTAGTGGGTAAGATTAAAAAACTAAGCTAAGATCTTCTCTGGCCTGGGCAAAGGTTTTAATGATTGGCAAAGAATATGGAAAAATCCTTTTCTAAGCATTAGTATTTTATCTGCCTTTTTTTAGACTCCTTATATATTAGAGTTTGGGTAGTTAGGGGAAGGTGGGAGAGTTTTTAGGAATGTCGACCTATGGAAATGTCTTGCCATTGCAAATCTCTTTTTTATGATGTATTCAGGTGCATGTTCATTTTGAACATTCCATTTTGTGTTTCTGTGTGTTAATTAGCTTACCTACAGCATTAATCTCCATGCTCCATTCTTCTTCTAGGGTGAACATAACATATGCCTTACCTTTTAAAATCTTATAGCATTTTCTTTCACAAACAGAAATGAATGAAAATGAAGATGCTGATTCAAAAGAAAGTGAAGAATACGAAGATGACTTTGAAAAGGACCTGGAGTGGTTAATTAATGAAAATGAAAAAAGTGATGCCAGCATAATAGAGGTATATATTGCCAACAGCATTCATAATAATTGTATTACAAAATGCTTGGCAGTTCTTTAAGAGTTCCACATTATTATCTCATCGAAACATCACAAAATTTCTTTGATTTACATTGGGCAAATTATTATTATCCTCATCTTAAAGATAAGAAAATTGAGGCATAGATTGCTTAAATGTTGTATCCTAAGGCATAGGCCAGGTTAGTGAGAGAACAGTTATTACTTTAGCATTTAATGAAACTAAAATGACCATTCTAATGTAATTTAAGTAATAGAAATAAATAAATGGCAAAATCATGATTTATTGCATTGAAAGTAAAAAAAACACAGTTAATCCCTACATTCTATGAAATTGGGTCAAATCATAGGGTTATGCTATTAAAATAAATGAAAAATAAAGCAAATCCTCTAAACACATGACCTTTTAGCTAATATTTGAAACTTTAAGACTGAATTAGCTATTCTTGGCAATGAATATAGAGAAAAAGGTAAAGGGTCAAAGTCTGAGTCACAGGAATAGTTATAGGAAAAAGTGGATCCATTAAGCATGGTTATATACTATTTATCAGAGACGTAGAAGGGAAATCCCGGAAAATTAACCAGTTCTTACACCACGGTAGATTCTTTCTGTCTCTCTTTACATATGTATACTGTGTATGTGTATTTCTATATAATGTATATATGTATATATGCATATGTGTGTGTATACAAGTTAGTATCAAAAAGTAGGTCAGTAATAAGGAAAAGGACTAACACTGGGATATAAATAGGTGACTTCCACGGGATAATAATGATCAGAATTGTTAGAGCAGAAGCCAGTTTTAAAGGTGTTAAGAAAAAGACTATAAGGAAATGCAGGTTTTGTATTACAGATTTCTTAGTTCCATTTTCTTATATAATGGAAAAGACAAATGGGTTATACAATATTTGAAGATGGAAACAGAGTCAAAAGTGAAGATTTTTCTAAGATGGCTTTTACATGAGAGTTTTATGCATCCTAATGGAAAAATAAGCGGAATGAGTAGAGGCGGATACCCAGAGGGGTAAGGTTGAACCAATTTCTCCAGACTGGAAGGGTGTGAGTTCCAAAGCACAGGGTGATAGAATTAGAGAGTAATAAGGATGATTTATTGTTTCATTTTCTAATTCAGAAAATATTAATGATCACCTATCATGTATCAGAGGCTGTTCTAGGTGCTAGGGATATACAGAGCAGGGATAAAATAAAAGTGCTGTTATGAATCTTGTACATTCTAGTGGATGATTTTGATAACCTCTTCTTTTGAGGCTTTTGGGAAAAGGGGGTGACTGAGATAGAGACACATATGAAAGTCAGGGGAAGATTTATTTGTAAAAAGTGGGTTTTCAAAAGAAAAGAAATAAAAGCTAAAGGAGAGTTCAGAAACTGAGACTATAAGAATGAATCAGAGATCTGCCATCCTCGTGATACAGAAAAAATAAAAAAAGAATTAACCAGAGAATCAAATAAGGCTAAAATGAACAATTGTGATACAGAGATCTTAGTTAAATCATAGTTATTTGGCAGTCATTTTAATGAGCCAGGTTTATTTACTTATTAGACATCAATCAGATAAGATGACCTTCCCTATCACGCAGGATGACCTATGAGCAAGTGAAGGAGGAAAGTGATTTTAAGGGGTTGAAGAGAGTAGCATGTAGTAGCTCCCATATAACTGCTTTAGGATAGGTGGGAGAGAACTGTTGGACAAAGAGAGAGAGAGAGAAAAAAATATATATATATGTATTTATAAAAGCTTTTAGTTAGACACAGCAGAAGTGGAGTAGAGTTTTGTGCTGCACTGATACTGATTTATGGTTCATGTGGAATTAATTTTTTTAAGGCCAGGTTATCTCAGAGTGGTGAGCATGGATTACCAAAATCTCTGAGCATAGTTGAAGAAGGCAAATCTGATCTAGAGATAAAAATTGAACTGGAATTTATATAAGTCCCGCAGGTTATAGTGACAATAATAATCTGAAAAGATTAAAAGAACCTCACGTGATTAGGACTTGACCAAATAATTCATCCTTGAAATGGTCTGGGGAGAAGGATGTTTGATTGAAGACTGCAAATATTACAAGGAGGAAACATTTTTGAAAACTGTTTTTCTAAAATGTAAAGAGGAAAATTTTATAGGGGAAGGAATATTAATATTATTATTTGTGGTTATCTTTTGACACATTAGCATAAAAATGTTTAAAAATCAATGTAGTACTTAACTACATCAAATTCTAATTTAAAGTTGAATTTTTCCTGAATTGTTGTCAAATATATTTCCCTTGGATACTCATAAGTATGAATTAGAATGTTATGAGCAAATTACAAGGAAGAAGCATTAAATTTTCCCATTTATAAAATAAATTACATGAACAGGAAAATACCATTTTCTGTCTACTTATAAATGAATCTCAAATTTGACTGAAAAATATCTTGTTTTTAGATGGCTTGTGAGAAGGAAGAGAATATTAACCAAGACTTAAAAGAGAATGAAACAGTAATAGAACACACTGAACAGCTTTCTGATCCTGAAAAAACTTTGCAGGATGAGATCTCACCAAGAAGAAATGACTTCATTTCTGTACCAAGTAGTCAACCTTCAGATCCCATATCAGATTCAGATAGTGAAAACTCTTTCCAGGAATCCAACATAGAAAGCCAGAAAGACTTGGAGGATGAAGAGGATGAGGAAGTGAGGAGATATATTATGGACAAAATTGTACAAGCTAACAAGCTTCTACAGAATCAAGAACCTGTGAATGATAAAAGGGAGAGGAAACTTAAGTTCAAGGACAAATTAGTTGATTTGGAAGTTCCTCCACTAGAAGACACTAACACTTACAAAAATTATGTTGAAAATGAAGGGAATATGTTTGGAAAACTGTCACAGTTATGTATTTCCACTGATTTTGGACAAGAAAATGTGCTCCTGTCACTTACTAATGGAAGCTGTGAAGAAAACAAGGATAGGACAATGCTGGTAGAGAGAGATGGAAAATTTGAACTTGTGAATTTACAAGACATTGAGAGTCAGGGATTTTTGCCTCCTATTAATAATGCGAATAGTACAGAAAATGATCCTCAACAGTTGTTACCAAGATCGTCCAATTCCTCTGTCAGTGGCATCAAGAAAGAAGATTCTGCAGCAGAGATTCTTGCTGTTACTCACTCATCAATAGGAGAGCCACTGGCTGATATCCCTCAGCCACCGCTCAACCACAAGACTTGTCCAAGCTCTGCTGCCAACTCAGATCGAAGTAAAGGGAATGGGAAATCTAATCACAGGACACAGTCTGCACATATCTCACCAGTGACCTCAACATACTGTCTTTCCCCTCGACAGAAAGAACTACAAAAACAACTAGAACAAAAGAGAGAAAAGCTCAAAAGAGAGGTGAGAACCTAAGTGGACATTGTGTTAAGAGTAGAGGATATTTTCCTGCTTTGTAATGCAATGGGAATTGAAACAGTTGTTCAAACTATTGGAGATTTTTTTGCTTGCTTTATATATCTATTGTTAGATTAAGTGTTGAAAATGTATACTTATAGAATGAACACTGTGATTACTTTGGTCCTTGTAAGGATCACAAAGAATAGTAGACTGATCTGTGTTAGTGGAGATCTCAGTGATGACTTCATCTGATCCTTTTATTTTAAAGGTGAGACTCAGAGACGTTAAGTGACTGTTGAAAGTAATCTTGATATAGTTGAAAATAAAATGTCAGATGGAAAAATGAAGGCACCAAGTGTAGAGGTTTAAGAGACAGCAGGAAGACTTAGACTATAATTATTTTACTTGCATGTGTTTCATATTCTCTTCTATGCCTACAATTCCTTTATTTCCAGCAGTTCAGTTTTAATTAAGAATATAACCTAATATTGTTAATGAAATGTCTCCAAAATGCCATATGAAATTCTAAATTAAGTGTTTTTGTTTTTCATTTTTGTTCATATGTGAAACTCTATGTATCTTATAATTGAAAATTCCAGGACTTAAACTGTATTTCCAACTATTTTGAACAAGAAAATATGCTCCTGTCACTTACTCATGGAAGCTGTAAAGACAACAAGGATAGGACAATACTGGTAGAGAGAGATGGAAAATTTGAATTTCTGAATTTTCAAGACATTGAGAGTCAGGGGTTTTTGCCTTCCATTAATAATGCAATGGTACAGAAATGACCCTCTTATATCAGTGCTCCAATTCTTTGTTTTACTGGAAACCTAATGGTATTAAGCTGAGCCATATAAAATGTCTAATTCTAAATACAGTGTTCAGCAGATGACACATGAGAAGTGACCTCTTACAGATGATTTTGCAGATAAGAAAACCTTAGAAATTTTAAATAACTTTACCAAGGTATATATGTACTTGTTAGTAGCAAACTGAAACAAAAATACCCAGTTCTCTGGCACCCTTGAGAAATGGTGTGCTATCTACTTTATTATTTATGTATTTGTTTGTTTATTTATTTATTTTGAGACAGAGTCCCACTCTTGTTGCCCAGGCTGGAGTGCAATGGTGCAGTCTTGGCTCCCTGCAACCTCAGCCTCCTGGGTTCAAGCGATTCTCCTGCCTCAGCCTCCTGAGTAGCTGGGATTACAGGCACCTACCACCACGCCCAAATAATTTTTTGTATTTTTAGTAGAGACAGAGTTTCACTGCACTGGCCAGGCTGATCTCAAACTTCTGACCTTAGGCGATCCACCTGCTTCAGCCTCCCGAAGTGCTGGGATTACAGGTGTGAGCCACCATGTCTGGCCATGTTATCTACTTTATATGGGAAATTATCAAGAAAATTTCTGGCATTTAAATCAGGAATTGGCATTAGCAAAAATAAAAAAAAGTAAAAAATGACTTCATACGAACATGTAACCTCTAGCACATTTAGACAAGAACTTAAAAGGGTACATGCTTATAGAGCTTCACTCACTTGGTCACTAATAGCTCTAATAGTGAAACTAAGTTTACTTGATTCAGGTATAAAACAACACTTAAAAGTATAAGAATTTCGTGACAATACAAAATAATTTTTTGAGCATGACATCTATAAGTTTGCTGTATACAAACACATATGGGTACGTACATGCGTATATTTTTACAAAAGTCATACAGGTGATTTTATGTAGTTGTCACTGCCTTTTTACTAATGAAATGATGTTAGTCTTTAACTGGTGTAAGGGATGGATAATTCTGTTTTCATTTTGATTCTATTTTCTGAATGACACACACTTTTGTGATGTCCATATCCTGTAACTAACTTGGTTCAAGGCATGGTCTTCAAGTACTAAGGCTTCTAGCATGTTTTAGTTGGTTTCCTGGGAAGTCTTTGCTTTTTTATGCCTGTATTTGCTTGGTTGGGCTGAAATACCCTGTGTTTCCAATGTAAGTGCATCCTTTCAGTGTTCTCTTTGGCAACTCTGTTTTCAGTGCTTTGGCTGATGGCTTCTGTGTACTACACCTAAATGTTCCCTTGGAAAGATAATCATCTTTTATCATACTGTATTCATGCAAGGCATCTAAAGTCCTTTGTGTGAAAAGGAAATGTATAAATAATGTAAAATTTAATCTTTAATAAATTCATTTATATTTTATATAATATAGATACTTTAGGGCTCAGAAAATAGTATATAGATATTCTCAAATACATTTTATGCTGTTTGATAGAATTTTTCCATTCCTCCCTTCCTGCTGATCAGTAATTCTAATCCTTCTGAATTAGAAAGTCTTGCTATATTGTCAAAATGTAAGGAAAACACTTAGAATTACATTATTTGAAGAAAATTTAACCGTAAACTTGTATAAATCAGCTGATTTAAATGATAAAATTTTAGTATTTGAAAAGATTTATGATCTCATTAGTGCAACTCCATTTTGTAGGTGAGAATACTGAGACAGAAGTTAAGTGCCTTGCCCAAATTGGCATAGTATTATCACGGAAGGATTGTTAGTCAGATCTGACTTCCAAATTGGTGCTATTTCCACTATGCCACGTTGTTTTGCTCCCAGTAACTATAAATATTTTATGATTCTGTATATTTTATTTTGGCATCTCCCTTCAAGTTTAACTCTCTTTTATAACATTAGTCAAATAATTCAGATAAAAAAGCATTATTTTCCTTTTATTTTTTCTGAGACAGGGTCTTGCTTTGTTACCCAGGCTGGAGAGCAGTGGCACAATCATAGGTCTCTGTAACCATGAACTCCTGGGCTCAAATGATACTCCCACCACAGCTTCATGAGTAGCTAGGACTAAGGGCTTGGGCCACCATGTCTGGCTAATTTTTTTTTTAACTTTATTTTGTAGAGTCAGAGCCTTGCTATGTTGCCCAGGCTGGTCTTGAACTCTTGGCTTCAATTGATCCCCCTGCCTCAGTTTCCCAGAGTGTTGGGATTATGGGTGTGAGCCACTTGCCTGGCCCATTGTGTTCTTCATAGTTAACCAAGTGCCTAAATATTTTTCTGGTGGCAAAAATGTTTCTTTTTGAATATGAACTACTTGAAAAATATTTTTTAACATTTTAACAAAAAATTTCAAATATTTAAAAAAATTTTTTTTAACTCCTGTATCCTCGTTTCTCAGATGCAAAAGCCACTGAGATTTTGGCATATTTGTTTCATCTCTTCTTCTTCTTTGACTGTCTAGCAAGACCCTAGACAGCATGTACTGTCTCATTTACATACTTTGATACACAGCTCTAAATGCTTATGGAGTTTTCTTTCATAATCACTATGCCATTTATTACAATTAACAAACAATGTAAAAATGTATAAGACATTTATAGTGCTTCTGGAGTGTGTGTTTTTTCTTTTGCGTAGCTTCAGTTTGATATATTTAATACCAAAAAGTAAGAATTAGCTAGAGGAAAGAGCCAAGGTGTTCCTGAAAATGTGTGTATTATACATCTATGTACATGTAGACTTTAACTGTACAGTTTATCTGAAAACTCTTAATTTTTTTCCCCCCTGTAAGCAGGGAAAAGGCCCTATATTTTAAGAAGGCCAAATATTTTTCTTTTTGAGATGGAGTCACTCTCTCACCCAGGCTGAAGTGCAGTGGCATGATTTTGGCTCACTGCAACTTCCGCCTCCCAGATTCAAGCGGTTCTCCTGTCTCAGCCTCCCAAGTAGCTGGGATTACAGGTGTGTGCCACCACGCTCAGCTAACTTTGTGTTTTCACAAACATCTTTCTAGATGGGGTTTTATCATGTTGGCCAGGCTGGTCTCAAATTCCTGGCCTCAAGTGATCCACCTGCCTTGGCCTCCCAAAGTGCTGAGATCACAGGTGTGAGCCACTGTGCCTGGCCTAGAAGGAAAGTTTTAGGATCAGGGAATCCTAATTTCAGATCTCAAAATCTATCTCTACTTTGATAACTCATACAATTTTATTAATCTTTCATTAATGTCTTTTCATATTCTTTTACTAGGAAGAGCAACGGAAAATAGAAGAAGAGAAGGAAAAAAAGAGAGAGAATGACATAGTATTTAAAGCATGGTTGCAAAAGAAAAGAGAGCAGGTCTTAGAAACGAGGAGAATTCAGCGAGCAAAGCAAATTGAAGACATGAACAGTAGAGTAAGTAAAACTTCTCTGAAAAATAAGTTTATACAGATGTGAAAGCTGAACTTATTTACAGAAGGGAGTCTGGATATCAGACTAACAGCCTATGGAAGAAGTAGAAAAGTGGTTCAAGAACTACCCTTGCGAAAGATACAACATACAGATAACGTTACAGTTAGGTTCTAAGAGGACTTGTGAAAATACAATGATTCCTATTTTGTTCAGACTTTGACAGAACAGAAAGTAGAAAACTGTTAATTCAGAAAACTTTTTTCAAGATGTAACTTTGGTATTCAAACAGGATAAAGATACACACACACACACACACACACACACACACACACACACACACCCCAAAAACCCTACAGACTCGTCTCACTTAAGACTAGACATATAGAAATCTTATGTAAATCTTTAGCAAATTAAAGACACCAAATTATTTAATTTAAAAAAATTGAAACAAAATTTAAAAAATAATCCATGTCCTTACAAAAAGGACATGTATGTAAGGTAAAAGTTGAAAATTTGACCCTAAGCTCATTCAGACTCATCTCCAGTGATAACCACTTTTAACAGTGTGGTGCAAGTCCTTTTATATCTTACTTCTATTTATATATTAAATGTCAAAAGTTTTATTATTCAGTTTTTTCACTTCATCGTGAATATCTTTCTAGGCATTATGTTGAAATCTCTCTTTTCAAATAGCTATGTGGTATTACAGTGTTAATTTATTAAACCATTCTTCATTTGTAGGTATTTAGGTTGGTTCCAATGTTGCGCTAGTTAACAGTGCTGTAGTGGAGATGTACATTCTGTGGGAACATCAGTAATCTGTAGGAGGGGTTCTTCAGAGGGGATTTATAATTGTTGAAGGTTTAGAGTGAAACGTTTGGTTGAAGATACAAAAGTAATCTCCCAAAAGATAATATGAATTTATAGTTCCTCTAACAGTGTGTGACAGTGAATGGCTAACACTGAATGTGGTTTATCATCTTATTTTTTCTTCAAATGAATAATATACATACTTGTATATAAACATGTGTGAGAAATAATTAGATATAGGTCTCTACCCCTATTTTTTGGCACAGAGCTCCTAAAACCTTTTTAATTTCTTGAATGATAGGCATTCTACATGTATCTCTTGTTCTAATAATTGAGCTTCTATCCTTGCTCCTGAAACACAGCTCCTAATCTCTTGGAACTTCTTAGGTGATAGGATTCTATTTGTTCTAGTGAGATGACTCTTGGTGGGCTCCTGGATAGGGGCTAGCTGCCGGAAAGACTAAGCCATGATTAGAAGCTTGGAACTTTCAGTTCTAACTCCTTTCTTCTAGGAAGGGAAAAGGGGCTAGAGATTGAGTGAATAATCTCAATGACTATGTGAGGAAGCCTTCGTAAAAATCCCCGAGCTGCAGGGTTCAGAGAACTTCCAGGGTATGGGAAATGTGTTAGGAGGGTGGCGTGCCCCCAAGAGGGCATGGAACTTCATACCCCTTCCCAAATACTTTGCCTTGTATATCTCTTCATCTGTGTCTAGTATATTCTTTATTAATAAACTTGTTAATGTGTTTTCCTGAGTTATATGAGTTGCTCTAGCAAATCAACCCTGAGGAGAGGGTCGTGCTCCCACTACTCCCCACCCTGGCAATATATAGCTGGTCACACAAAAGCACTGGTCACAATCTAGGCTTTTGATTGATATCTGAAGTGGAGGCAATCTTGAGGAATTGAGCCCTTAACCCATGGGAATTGATGCTAACTCTAGGGATATATTATCAGAATTGGATTAAATTGTAGGATACCCAGCTGGTGTTATAGAACTGGTCAATGTTGGAAGTGGGAACCCTCCCCTACTTTAGTAACTAGAGGTGAAGTATTCTGTGTTGAGTGTGAATGAGAAGGAAAAACAATTGGGTTTTCTATTTATATAGTATGTGTATTCCTCTGTAAATTTCCTGTTTATAATCTTTTTCCCTTTTCAGTTTGGTTTTTCTTATCAAAGTGTATATAAGAGCTTTTGTTATATCTGTTACAGATTTTCCTAGTCTGACAATATATTTTTTGTTACAGTGTTTATTTTGCCATTTGTGGAAGTTTTTAGCTTTTAAAATCTTGGGATGGGCAGTACTTTCACAGGCAAGGCAGAAAAAACATAAACTAAAAGAGACAATATGGAGAAATTTGACTGATACCATAGAGTAAAATAATAATATACTGAGTAAGGTTTACTTTAAGAATGAAATTATGGATCAGTAATAACAGATCTACTAATATCATTCAGCACATCAATAAATAATAAAAGAATATTATCTTGAAAGATATAGCAAAGGTATAATTTCTTTTTAAAAATTCCTAATAAAATATGAATTGTAAATACTATAATGGGGAAATACTGAAGGCATACCTGTTATAGTCAAAAACATGTAAAGTTCTATATTAAATAACTATTCTAGTGTTTCAATGCAATTCATTAAGAAAAGGAAAGAAGTGGCTCACGCCTGTAATCCCAGCACTTTGGGAGACTGAGGCGGGTGGATCACGAGGTCAAGAGATCGAGACCATCCTGGTCAACATGGTGAAACCCCGTCTCTACTAAAAGTACAAAAAATTAGCTGGGCATGGTGGCGCTTGCCTGTAATCCCAGCTACTCCGGAGGCTGAGGCAGGAGAATTGCCTGAACCCAGGAGGCAGAGGTTGCGGTAAGCTGAGATCGCACCATTGCACTCCAGCCTGGGTAACAAGAGCCAAACTCCATCTCAAAAAAAAAAAGAAAAGAAAAGAAAAGGAAAGAAGGTAAAAATAATAGGAGTGGTGGGGCCAAGATGTCTGACTAGAAGCAGCAGGGCTTGGAGGCTCCTATCAAAAGAAACATAATAAGCATGTGAATCCTTCACAGGCAACCAAGGTATCCAGGTTTTCTCATCAAAATTGACTAGAAGGCTGGCATGACCCATGGACAGAAGGAAGAGCAGTGTAGTACAGCGGCCCACCTGAGAGCTACACAGGGAAGGAGAACCTTCTCCCCGCAGCAAAGGGAGGCAGTGAGTGAGCATGCCACCAGCAGGGGAAACTGTTCTTTCTCCATAGAACTGTGCAACCATGGATCAGACGATCCCACTCGAAAATCCAGGCCACTGGGGCCTAGTGTCTCAACACCGGAATACGCAGATTCTTACAGCCTTTCAGATGGGATCTGCTTAAGCCTACTGAACTTCCGGTAGGAAAGGCGACCAGCTGGCAGTGAGAATTTCAAGCCACAGAATGGGAGAAAATTTTTGCAATCCCTCTGACAAAGGGCTAATATCCAGAATCTACAGGGAACTTAAACAAATTTACAAGAAAAAAACTCCCTCAAAAAGTGGGTTAAGTATATAATCAGACATTTCTCAAAAGAAGACATTTATGCAGACAAAGAACATGAAAAAAAGCTCATCATCACTGGTCATTAGAGAAATGCAAATCAAAAACACTATGAGATACTATCGCACACCAGTTAAAGTGGTGATCATTAAAAGAAACAGCAGATGCTGGAGAGGATGTGGAGAAATAGGAATATTTTTACATGTTGGTAGTAGTGTAAATTAGTTCAACCATTGTGGAAGATAGTGTGGCAATTCCTTAAGGATCTAAAACCAGAAATGCCATTTGACCCAGCAATCCCATTACTGGGTATATAACTAAAGGATTATCTTGCAGCACTATTCACAATAGCAAAGACTTGGAACCAACCCAAATGCCCATCAGTGATAGACTGGATAAAGAAAATGTGGCACATACACATCATGGAATACTGTGCATCCATAAAAAAGGATGAGTTCATGTCCTCTGCAGGGACATGGATGAAGCTGGAAACCATCATTCTCAGCAAACTAACACAGAAACAGTAAACCAAACACCACATGTTCTCACTCATAAGTAGGAGCTGAACAATGAGAACACATGGACACAGGGTGGGGAACATCACACACCAGGGCCTGTTGGGGATTGGGGGCTAGTGGAAGGATAACATTAGGAGAAATACCTAATGTAGATGACAGGCTGATGGATGCAGCAAACCACCAGGACATGTGTATATCTATGTACCAAACCTGCATGTTCTGCATATGTATTCCAGAACTTAAAGTATAATTAAAATAATAATAATAATTAAATACAAGTGAATACTAAATAAAAGGAGTGGACTGTTGGACTGGAAGATTCAAATATATGCCATCTGCACAAGCCACTCTAAATATAAAGCCACAGATACATTGAAAGTAAAATATGAAAAAAGGTATACCATGCAAATGGTTAGCATAAGAACACTGGTATGGCTACATTAACCTTAGACAATACAGACTTCAGGATATTAGGGATGTTTCATAATGGGAAAAGGTCATTCATCAGGAAGACATAAAATCCTAAATGTATACTCATGACACTTTAAAATACATGAAGCAAAAGTCAACACAACCAAAAGAGAAATAGGCAAGGGCACAATGATCGATGAAAGTATTAACACCACTTTCTCAGTAATTCATAGAAAAAATCGGGGAAGAAAATAAGCATGCAGAAGATCTTAACACTATCAACCAACTAGCCCATATTGACATTAATACAACACTACATGCAAATGCAGAATACACAGGTATACAAGTACCCATGGATGGTTAACCTAGATAGACTGTATACATAGACACATTTTCATGTGTGTGTTTACATACATATCACTGAGCAAGAGAAGCAAATTTCAAAACAATGTTGGAAAGACATTGTTTAGCTATTTCTTCTAAAAATGGAAATAAAAATTATATCACCTAAGAGCTTTTATTCATTTAATGTAAAACAGTCATTCCACAATCTGTAAATGCTAAATATATTTTCTGGAAACTGTGATTCACATTATACACAATATCTCAGAGAAATAACATAATGTACTTATTATAGCAATGTATTAATAAGCCACATTAATTAACTGCCAAATTATGCTATATTTCAGCTTCAGTAGAGGCAAAGTTCATAAAAGTACTTCAGAATACTATTAGTTTGTGATATAATTTCTCATTAAAATCTATTTTTTGAGATAGAGTTGAAATGTAGCAAAAAATACTACATATTTACAATAAATATTCAAAGGGAAATATATAACCATGATTTCTTGTAATAAAAATTTTTTAAATTAATTAATTAATTTATCTTTTTATAAAGACAGGGTTTCACCATGTTGGTCAGGCTGGTCTTGAACTCCCAACCTCAAGTGATCCGCCTGCCTTGGCCTCCAAAGTGCTTGGATTATAGGCATGAGCCATGACACCCAGCCTAAAAATTTTAAAATAAATTATATTCAGTATGACTCAGGTTTCCTGAGAATACAATCCAAGATTACAGCATGATAGAACATACTGTACATTTATTTTTGCAAATACACCATTTAAAAAATTAGAATAGCCTGAATGTCATGAGGCCCGAAGGCCTGTCATCATCCAAGAAGCTATCAGCAGTATGGTCATAGCTGTGTTTTCCAAGGTCACTGACTGAAACATAAACTCCTCTTGTCCCCTCTTAAACCTCTGATCACTACAGCAATATGCTGTGCTTCTCCTTTACCCAATCCCAAATTTCTCCCATCCTTCATAAGCCTTGCTAGTTCTCTTTCCTATTCAATAATATAAAAAATCCCAAATATCCTCCATCCTCCCAAGTCACTGAAAGGGATCTGGCCCTAAATTTCCTCTTATGCAAATTCTGATTCTTCCCCAAGCCACAACTTCTTTGAAACAGAAGCTGCATTTTCTGCAAAACTTCAATTACTTTGGTGGTCAAATAAATTAATATTCTCTTCATTCCCCCATACCTCTTCTGAATTGTATTTCTCTACTTTCCTGAGAAAACTCATGCTCCTTTGCTATTTGTATCACTTGGCTCTATTAAAGCTAGTTATCTAACCACCTCTGGTCACTCCAGGCTAAATGTTCCTCTCCATCCCAAACCCAAGGTATATATGTATAACTCCATAGAAGAGCCATTGCACAACCAGCCCCACAGACCTTTGATTCCCTCATCTTCTGTGTCTTTCTCCAGTACACTTGCCAATTTCTATGGCCATATCCTTGTTGCAAAAACTACTCCATCCCTGAAATCATTAATCTCCTAATTCATATCTCCAGTCTCAATTTTTCTCCTGAACACTAGACAAATTTCTCCAATTAATCTTCAATATCTTCACCTGGATATTTTGTGGGTACCTAAAACTCAACAATTTAAAAATGGAAATGATAATTTCCCCTAAATCAGTATCTTCTCTGCTGCTTCATAGACCAGCACCAACATCCACCATGTTGCTCAACCTAGTCTTTACATCTCATTCTACCTTACACACATTATCTAATCAATTACCAAGTTCCTTCAATTAATACTCCAAAACATATCTCTAATCTTTCTCTCTCTCTACTGCTATAGCTATAGCCCAACTCACCAATGTGATTTTGATTTGCATTTCTCTAATGACCAGTGATGTTGAACATTTTGTCCTATGTTTGTTGGCCACATAAACATCTTTTGAAAAGTGTCTGTTCATATCCTTTGCCCACTTTTTCATGGGGTTATTTTTTTTTTCTTGTAAATCTGCTTTAGTTCTTTGTAGATTCTGGATATTAGCTCTTTTTCAGATGGATGGATTGCAAAATTTTTTTCCCAGTCTGTTGGTTGCCAGTTCACTTTAATGATTGTTTCTTTTGCTGTGCAGAAACTCTGAAGTTTAATTAGATCCCATTTGTCTATTTTGGCTTTTGTTGCCAATGCTTTTGGTGTTTTAGTCATGAAGTCCTTGCCTTTGCCTATGATCTGAATGGTATAGGTTTTCTTCTTGGGTTTTTATGGTGTTAGGTCTTATGCTTAAATCTTTAATCCATCGGGAGTTAATTTTAGTGTAAGGTGTCAGGAAGTGGACCAATTTTAGCTTCCTCCTTTCCTAGATGAATACCCTTAATTTCTTTTTCTTGCCAGATTGCTCTGGCTAGAACTTCCAATACTATATTGAATAGGAGTGGTGAGAGAGGGCTTCCTTGCCTAGTGCCAGATTTCAAAGGAAATGTTTCTGGTTTTTGCCCATTCAGTATGATATTGGCCATGGGTTTGCCGTAAATAGCTTTTATTATTTTGAGATATGTTTCATTGATACCTAGTTTATTGAGGGTTTTTAGCATAAAGGGCTGTTGAATTTTGTCTAAGGCCTTCTCTGCATTTTGAGATAATCATGTCATTTTTGTCTTTGGTTCTGTTTATGTGATGGATTATGTTTATAGATTGGCATATGTTGAACCAGCCTTGCATCCCTGGGATGAAGCTGACTTGATTGTGATGGATAAGCTTTTTCATGTGCTGTTGCATTCAGTTTGCTAGTATTTTATTGAATATTTTTGCATCGATATTCATTATGGATATTGGCCTGAAATTTTCTTTTTTAGTTGTGTCTCTGCCAGGTTTTGGTATCAGGATGATGTTGGTCTTATAAAATGAGTTAGGGAGGATTCCCTCTTTTTGTATTATTTGGAATAGTTTCAGAAGGAATGGTACCAGCTCTGCTTTGTACATCTGGTAGAATTCAGCTGTGAACCCCTCTGAACCTGGACTTTTTTTGGTTGGTAGGCTATTAATTGCTGTCTCGACTTCAGACCTTGTTTTCAGTCTATTCAGGGATTCAACTTCTTTCTGGTTTAGTCTTGGGAGGGTGTAAGTGTCCAGGAATTTATCCATTTCTTCTAGATTTACTGGTTTATGTACATAAAGTTGTTTGTAGTAATCTCTGATGGTAGTTTGGATTTTGGTGGAATCGGTGGAGATATCCCCTTTATCACTAAATGCCCATGTGAGAAATAAGGCAAAATCTAAATGGACACCCTATCATCACAATTAAAAGCGCTAGAGGAGCAATATCAAACAAATTCAAAAGCTAGCAAAAGACAAGAAATACCTAAGATCAGAACAGAACTGAAGGAAATAGAGACACCAAAAACCCTTCAAAAAATCAATATATAAGAGTGAGCAGGCAACCTATAGAATGGAAGAATATTTTTGCAAACTATTCATCTGACATAGGGCTAATATACAGAATCTACAAGGAACTTAAACAAATTTACAGGAAAAATAACATCTAAAAGTGGGCAAAGGATATGAACAGACATTTCTCAATAGAAGACATTTATGCAACCAAAAAACTTGAAAAAATCTCATCACTACTGGTCATAAGAGAAATGCAAAGCAAAATCACAATGAGATACCATCTCACGCCAGTTATAATGCGTTCATTAAAATGTCCAGCTTTGTTCTTTTTGCTTAGGTTTTTTTAAAAGATCAACAAAATAGATAGACCACTAGCCAGACTAATAAAAAAGAAAAGAAAGAATGAATAGAGACAATAAAAAATGATAAAGGGGATATCTCCATATAGTCTTTAACATTCCTGTTTAGCTCAATGTACTCTTCTACATATTCCTATATTCTTTCTCCTCTAATATTTTCTGTAAGGTTATTGGCAGAATATAAGAAGACTATAAATATTTGTATATGATGTAAAAGGCCACTTTGCTAATGCTTTGCTAATATTTATACTACCTTTCATTTTTTTCCACCTTTATTTCTTCTAAAAAAAAAACAGGATACATGTATAGAATGTGCAGGTTTGTTACATAGGTATAAGTGTGCCATCATGGTTTGCTACACTTATTGACCCACTCTCTAAGATCCCTCCCCCTCATTCCCACCTCACAACAGGGCCTGGTGTGTGATGTTCCCCTTCCTGTGTCCATGTGTTCTCATTGTTCAACTCCCACTTATGAGTGAGAACACGTGTTATTTGGTTTTCTTTTCCTGTGTTAGTTTGCTGAGAATGATGGTTTCCAGCTTCATCCATGTCCCTGCAAAGGCCATGATCTCACTCCTTTTTATAACTGCATAGAACTCCATGGTGTATATGTGCCACATTTTCTTTATCCAGTCTATCATTGGTGGGCATTTGGCTTGGTTCCATGACTTTGCTATTGTAAATAATGCTACAGTAAACATACATGTGCATGTGTCTTTACAGTAGATGATTTATATTCCCTTGAGTATATACCCAGTAATGGGATTGCTGGGTCAAATGGTATTTCTTCTGGTTTCAGATCCTTGAGGAATTGCCATAATGTCTTCCACAATGGTTGAACTAATTTACATTACCATCAACAGTGTAAAAGTGTTTCTATGTCTCCGCAGTCTCGCCAGCATCTATTGTTTTCTGACATTTTAATGATTGCATTATAACTGGCATGAGATGGTATCTCATTGTGATTTTGCTTTGCATTTCTCTTATGACCAGTAATGATGAGATTTTTTCAAGTTTTTTGGTTGCATAAATGTCTTCTATTGAGAAATGTCTGTTCATATCCTTTACCCACTTTTAGATGTTATTTTTTCTTGTAAATTTGTTTAAGTTCCTTGTAGATTCTGTATATTAGCCCTATGTCAGATGGATAGTTTGCAAAAATATTCTTCCATTCTATAGGTTGCCTGCTCACTCTGATGATGGTTTCTTTTTCTGTGCAGAAGCTCTTTAATTAAATACCATTTGTCAATTTTGGCCTTGTTGCCACTGCTTTTGGTGTTTTAGTCATGAAGTCTTTGCCCATGCCTGTGTCCTGAATAGTATTGTCTAGGTTTTCTTCCAGGGTTTTTATGGTTTTAGGTCTTATATTTAAGTCTTTAATCCATCTTGAGTTAATTTTTGTGTAAGGTGTAAGGAAGGGGTCCTTTTTCAGTTTTCTGCATATGGCTAGCCAGTTTTCCCAGCACCATTTATTAAATGGGGAATCCTTTCCCCATTGCTTGTTTTTGTCAGGTTTTTCAAAGATCAGATGGTTGTAGATGTGTGGTATTATTTCTGAGGCCTCTGTTCTGTTCCATTGGTCTATATATCTGTTTTGGTACCTGTACCATGTTGTTTTGGTTACTGTAGGCTTGTAGTATAGTTTTAAGTCAGGTAGCATGATACCTCCAGCTTTGTTCTTTTTGCTTAGGATTGTCTTGGCTATGCAGGCTCTTTTTTGGTTCTATATGAAATTTAAAGTAATTTTTTTTTCTAATTCTGTGAAGAAAGTCAGTGGTAGCTTGCTGGGGATAGCATTTAACCTGTAAATTACTTTGGGAAGTATGGTCATTTTCATGATATTGATTCTTCCTATCCTTGAGCATGGGACGTTTTCCCATTTGTTTGTGTCTTCTCTTATTTCCTTGAGCAGTGATTTGTAGTTCTCCTTGAAGAGGTCCTTAACATCCCTTGTAAGTTGTATTCCCAAGTATTTGATTCTCTTTGTAGCAATTGTGAATGGGAGTTTGCTCATGATTTGGCTTTCTGTTTATCTGTTATTGGTGTATAGGAATGCTTGTGATTTTTGCACTTTGATTTTGTATCCTGAGACTTTGCTGAAGTTGCTTATCATCTTAAGGAGATTTGGGGTTGAGGTGATGGGGTTTTCTAAATATACAATCATGTTGTCTGCAAACAGACAATTTGACTTCCTCTTTTCCATTTGAATACTCTTTATTTCTTTCCCTTGCCTGATTGCTTTGGCCAGAACTTCCAATACTATGTTGAATAAGAGTGATGACAGAGGGATTCCTTGTCTTGTGCTGGTTTTCAAAGGGAATGCTTCCAGTTTTTGCCCATTCGGTATAATATTGGCTGTGGGTTTGTCATAAATAGCTCTTATTATTTTGAGATACATTCCATCAACACCTAGTTTATGGAAAGTTTTTAACAAGAAGGGATATTGAATTTTATCCAAGGCATTTTCGGCATCTATTGAGATAATCGTGGTTTTTGTCATTCGTTCTGTTTATGTGCTGGATTTCGTTTTTTGATTTGAGTATGTTAAACCAGCCTTGCATCCCTGGGATGAAGCCAACTTTGTCGTGGTGGGTAAGCTTGTAGATGTGCTGCTAGATTTGGTTTGCCAGTATTTTATTGAGGACTTTGACATCGATGTTCATCAGGGATAGTGGCCTGAAATTTTCTTTTTTTGTTGTGTCTCTGCCAGGTTTTGGTATCAGGATGATACTTGCCTCATAAAATGAGTTAGAGAGGAGTCCCTCTTTTTCTATTGTTTAGAATAGTTTCAGAAGGAATGGTACCAGCTCTTTTTTGTACCTCTGGTCGAAGTTGTCTGTGAATCCATCTTGTCCTGGGCTTCTTTTGGTTGATAGGCTGTTAATTACTGCCTCAATTTTAGAACGTGTTATTGATCTATTCAGGGATTCGACTTCTTCCTGTTTTAGTCTTGAGAGGGTGTATGTGTCCAGGAATTTATCCATTTCTTCTAGATTTACTGGTTTCTTTGTATAGAGGTGTTTATAGTATTCTCTGATGATAGTCTGTATTTCTGTGGGATCAGTGGTAATATACTCTTTATCATTTTTTATTGTTTCTATTTGATTTTTCTCTCTTTTCTTCTCTGTTAGTCTGATCTGTGGTCTATGTTTTTTTTTAAACACCAGGTCGTGGATTCATTGATTTTTTGAAGGGATTTTCATGTATCTATCTCCTTCAGTTCTGCTCTGATCTTAGTTATTTCTTATCATATGCAAGCTTTTGAGTTTGTTTGCTCTTGCTTCTCTAGTTCTTTTAATTGTGATATTAGGGTGTTGATTTTAGATCTTTCCTGCTTTATCTTGTGGACTATACATTTCCCTCTAAACACTGCTTTAGGTGTGTCCAAGGCATTCTGGTATGTTGTGTTTTTGTTCCCACTGATTTCAAAAAACTTATTTATTTCTCTCTTCATTTAGTTATTTACCCAGTAATCATTAAGGAGCAAGCTGTTTAGTTTCCATGTAGTTGTGTGGTTTTGGGTGAGTTTCTTAATCCTGAGTTCTAATTTGATTACACTGTGGTCTGAGAGACTGTTATGATTTCTGTCCTTTTGCATTTGCTGAGGAGTGTTTTACTTCCAGTTATGTGGTTAATTTTAAAATAAGTGTGATGTGGTGCTGAGAAGAATGTATATTTAGGGTAGAGAGTTCTGTAGATGTCTATTAGGTCTGCTTGGTCAAGATCTGAGTTCAAGTCCTGGATATCCTTGTTAATTTTTTGTCTTGTTGATCTGTTTAATATTGACAGTGGGGTGTTAACGTTTCCCACTATTATTGTGTGGGAGTCTAAGTCTCTTTGAAGGTCTCTAAGAACTTGTTTTATGTATCTGGGTGCTCCTGTATTGGGTAAATATATATTTAGGATAGTGTGTCATTATGTAATACCCTTCGTTGTCTTTTTTGATCTTTGTTGGTTTAAACTCTGTTTTGTCAGATACCAGGATTGCAACCCCTGCTTTTTTTGTTTTGCTTTCCATTTGCTTGGTAAATGTTTTTCCATTCCTTTTTTTTGGATCCTGTGTGTGTCTTTGCATGTGAGATGGGTCTTCTGAATACAGCACACCGGTTGGTCTTGACTCTTTATCCAATTTGCCAATCTGTGTCTTTTAATTGGGGCATTTGGTCTGTTTACATTTAAGGTTAATATTGTTATATGTGAATTTGATCCTGTCATTATTATTCTAGCTGGTTATTTTGCCCAATAGTTGCAAAAGTGTCTATGGTCTTTACAATTTGGTGTGTTTTATTCAGTGGCTTGAACAGATTTTTCATTTCCATATTTTGTGCTTCCTTTATGAGCTCTTATAAGGCAGGCCTGGTGGTGACAAAATCCCTTAGCATTTGCTTCTCTGTAAAGGATTTTATTTCTCTCTCCTTCACTTCTGAAGCTTAGTTTGGCTGGATATGAAATTCTGGGTTGAAAATTCTTTTCTTTAAGAATGTTGAATACTGGCCCCCACTCTCTTCTGGCTTGTAGGGTTTCTGTAGAGAGATCCACTGTTAGTCAAATGGGCTTCCCTTTGTGGGTGACCTTATCTTTGTCTCTGGCTGCCTTAACATTTTTTCCTTCATTTCAACCTTGATGACTCTGATGATTATGTGTCTTGGGGTTGCTTTTCTTGAGGAGTATCTTTGTGGTGTTCTCTGTATTTCCTGAATTTATGTGTTGGCCTGTCTTGCTAGGTTGGCAAAGTCCTCCTGGATAATATCCTGAAGAGCATTTTCCAACTTGGTTCCATTCTCTCCGTCACTTTCAGGTACACCAATCAAATGTAGGTTTGATCTTTTCACATAGTCCCATATTTCTTGAAGGCTTTGTTTGTTCCTTTTCATTCTTTTTTCTCTAATCTTGACTTCATGTATTATTTCATTAAGTTGATCTTCAATCTCTGATACACTTTCTTTTTCTTGATTGATTCAGCTATCGATACTTGTGTATGCTTCACAAAGTTCTTGTGTTTTTCAGCTCAATCTGATCACTTATGTTGTTTTCTAAACTGGTTATTCTAGTTAGCAATTCCTCTAACCTTTTTTCCCCCAAGGTTCTTAGCTTCCTTGCATTGGGTTAGAACATGCTCCTTTAGCTCGGAGGAGTTTGTTATTACCCACCTTCTGAAGCCTACTTCTGTCAGTTCATCAAACTCCTTCTCCATTCAGTTTTGTTCCCTTGCTGGTAAGGAGTTGTGATCCTTTGGAAGAGAAGAGGTGTTCTTGTTTTTGGAATTTTCAGCTTTTCTGCACTGGGTTTTCCTTGTTTTCATGGATTTATCTACCTTTGGTCTTTGATGTTGGTGACCTTCAGGTGGGGTTTTTGTGTGGATGTTCTTTTTGTTGATGTTGATGCTATTCCTTTCTGTTTGTTAGTTTTCTTTCTAACAGTCAGGCCCCTCTGCTGCAGGTCTGCTGGAGTTTGCTGGAGGTCCACTCCAGACACTATTTTTCTGGGTATCACCAGCAGTAGCTAAGGAACTGCAAAGATTGCTGCCTGTTTCTTTCTCTGAGAGCTTTGTTCCAGAGGGGCACCCATCAGATGCCAGTCAGAGCTCTCCTGTATGAGATGTCTGTCAACCTCTTCTGGGAGATGTCTCCCAGTCAGGAGGCATGAGGGTCAGGGACCCACTTGAGGATGCAGTGTGTCCCTTAACAGAGCTCGAATGCTGTGCTAGGAGATATGCTGCTTTCTTCAGAGCTGGCAGATAGGAACATTTAAGTCTGCTGAAGCTGCACCCATAGCTGCCCCTTCCCCTAGGTGCTCTGTCCCAGGGAGATGAGAGTTTTATCTATCAGCCCTGATTGGGGCTGCTGCCTTTCTTTCAGAGATGCCCTACCAAGAGAGGAAGAATCTAGAGAGGCAGTCTGGCTTTGCTGAGCTGTGGTGGGCCCTGCCCAGTTCTAACTCCCTGGCAGCTTTGTTTACATTGTGAGGGAAAAACTGCCCATTCAAGCCTTAGTTATGGCAGATGCCCCTCCCCACACCAAGCTGGAGCTCCCCAGGTTAACTTCAGATGTTGTGCTGGCAGTGAGAATTTCAAGCCAGGGGATCTTAGCTTGCTGGGGTCCATGGGGTTGAGATCTGCTGAGCTAGACCACTTGGCTCCATGGCTTCACCCTCCTTTCTAGGGGAGTAAAGCCTTCTGTCTCAGTGGTGTTCCAGGTACTACTGGGTATGAAAAAATAATCCTGCAGCTAGCTCAGTGTCTGGCCAAATGGCCGCCCAGTTTTGTGCTTGAAACCCAGGGCCCTGGTGGTGTATGCACCTGGGAATCTCCTGATCTGCAGGTTGTGAAGACCGCTGGAAAAGCATAGTATCTGGGCCAGAATGCACCATTCTTCATGGTGCCGTCCCTTATGGCTTCCCTTGGCTAGGGGAGAGAGTTCTCTGACCCCTTTCACTTCCTGGGTGAGGCAGTGCGCCACTTTGTTTCGGCTCATACTCTGTGGGCTGCATCCACTTTCTAACCAGTCCCAATGAGATGAGCTGGGCACCTTTGCTGGAAATGCAGAAATCACCTGCCTTCTGCATTGATATTGCTGGGAGCTGCAGACGAGCTTTTTTAATTCGGCCATCTTGCCAGCCTCCCTCTTATTTAATTATAATTATTTATTTGATAGGTTTTAATTGTATCATCTTGATATTTGTTGTTTGTTCAATTACTTATCCTTTTCTGCCTTTTTGTAGATTAATCACATGTTTAAAAAATAGTCCTTTATATTTTATTTTCTATATACTTTTTAGCTATGCCTCTGCATGCTTCTTAAAAAGCATTGCTCTGATCATATTATATGTACTGAATGTGTGAAAAATTACCTTTGAATATATATTTTTCCTTTTACTGGCTGTGGAATTTGAGGCTGACAGGTAATTTTCCCCTGCAGCATTTTAAAGATGGTGTTCAATTTTTTCGAATGTCCATTGTTTCTATTCAGAGGTCAGCTAGATCATTCTTGTTATTGTTCTTGTGTATGTAATATGTTCTTTTCCTCTGGTTGCTTTAACATTTTTCTTGCTTTGGCTTTTAGAAGTTTATTACATGTGTGATTTGCTGTGAATATACCTAATGTGGGTTTTGCTGAGCTTCTTGGATCTTTATGTTGATGTTTTGTTTCAGATTTGAGAAATTCTCAGCCACTTTTTTTTCCTGCCTCATCTTCTTTCTCTTCTTCTTCTGAAAGTATAATTTTATGCATGTTAGAACACTTGCTATTATCTCACTTGTTACTAAACTTCTGCTTACAGAATTTTTTTCCTTTGTTCAGTTTACATAACTCCTATTGATCCATCTTTAGGCATCAGTACTTCTGCAGTGTTCATTCAGCTGTTAAGCCCATTCAGGGAATTCGTGTGTGTGGTTTTTTTTTTGTTTTTAAGTTTCCATTTCTTTACTGAGATTCTCTGTTTATTCATTATATCCACATTTTCATTTCTTAAATATTAGACCTGTTTGTATATAAATGTCAATATCCATGTAATCTTAGCATCTGTTACTGTTAAAGGCCTCTTTCTCTTGATTATGGGTCACATTTTCCTGTTTCCTTAGATATCCAGTAATTTTTTTTTAATTGGGTAATAGACTGTGGATCTTTACCCAATAAAAATGTTGCAAGAAAATCTAAAATATGCTGTTTTCCTTTAAAGGGTATTGAAATTTGTTCCAGTAGGCGGTTAAATTAGTATTGAAACCTCTCGATCCTGTTAGACTTGGATTTATGCTTTATCAGGATGGGTTTATTTTGGTTTTGTCCTTATTCCTAGAGCATGGTCTTTATGCTAGGACATGACCCTTACTTCCAAAGCATGGCCCTTTAGGGTTCTACGTGGGTGATCAAGGTAAGCAATGAAGTATTTTTCATTCTGGTTGGATTGGAACTCCAATGTCTCCAAAACTATACAACCTTTGGTATCTTCTTCATTAACAGCAGCTATTCTCTGTTAGATCTTACAGAGCCTCACTCTACACATACACAGCCCCGTCCTTGCGGAGGCCCAGGGGAAACCCCCACACAGACTTATGGAGCATCTCTACACATGATTCATTCATTTCTGGTATCCTGCCCTGGAAATTCAACTGTCTCAGCAGCACCAGACTCCTCTCTCTGTTTCTTGAGCCCAGTGAGACTACTGCTACTTGATGCTATGGCCTCTCCTTCCTGTGGTCAGGAAAGTGCCACCAAGTACAGAGTTGGGGTGAATATGGGGGTTATATCATGTATTTTTCTTTCTCTCAGTAACCATGCTCCAGTGTACATTTTGTCTAGTTTTATGGCTAATTAGGGCAGAAGGGTTAAATCTGATACCAATTACTCCATCATGAATAGATGCAAAAGTCTCCAATTCAGTCATTTATCCTTTTTTATAATCAGATCATTTAATCCATTAATAATTATTTGTATAATTCATATTTTATCTTTATAATTTTTTCTAATTTCTTATATTGGTTATCCTTAAAATTTTTATTTCTAATTTCTTATTTTGGTTCCCTCCACTGTTGAGAGTTATTTGCTATGAACTTATGCAGTGACATCTTTGCATACCACTGCAGTCTATCATTTTCATGATAGTTCTGCTTTAATTTACCTTAACTTTTAAAAATAAATTAAAATTTATTTATTATACTAATAAATCTGGAATAATTTAAAATAATTATTTAAAGCATAGCATAAAACTGTACATTCAATTTTTGAGCAAATTATGTTGGTTCTGTCTTCAGTGCATATACAGAGTCCCACTACCCTAATCCAAACCAGTATTCTCTTCTGTTGCCTGAACTGTTAAAAAGCCTGATAACCGAGTCCCCTTCTACCTTGCCTCTCCCTCATGTAGTCTGTTTTCCACATTGTAGCCAGAATGATATTTCTAAAATGGTGAATTTTTGATGTACTTATGCTCAGAAACCCCCAATGGATTCTCATCTCAAAATGAAATGTTCCTACCTTGGCCAACAAGGTTATACATTACCTGATCCCTGCTACTTCCCTGACTTCACCTTCCAGTCTTCAGCGTCTGTCACAACTTCACTTTGACTTCTTTACTGTTTATTGATCATGCCAAACACAATCCCTTCTTAGCTCCTTTGCTCTTATTATTACCACTGCTTTTCTCCATGTATCCCATAACTTCCTCCCTTACTTTCTATGTAAATACCATCCTTTCTCCTCATTGCTGCCTTTATTTCTCTCCTTCCCATACTTTTCTTTTAAATCAGACAATCAGTAAATCAGTCATTCAGTCAGTCACTTACTTTTATCCTCTCTGTGCAAAACACTGTCCAATACAACGTTCTGGGATGATGGAAATTTTCTGTGTTTGTGCTGTCCATTATAGTAGCTGCTATATATACATGTGTGTCTGTTAAGCACTCAAAATGTAGCTAGTATGACTGAGGTACTGAATTTTAAATTTTATTTAAACAGCCCCTATGACTCGTGGCTACTGTATCATACAATATAGAATGTGTGAGAGAGGGAACCTTAATTTTATTTATTAATGCAACCCAGTACTTTAGTGCCTGCTATGTAGTAAACACTGTAACTATCTGTAGAAAGAATGGGATACCCACCTATCCTGCTGATTCCTAAATCCTTGACTCTTTAAAAATGTTTCAACTTTAAAATTGTATTTATTGACAAATAATTTTGCATATTTATGGAGTATAGTGTGATGTTTTGATGCATGTATACATTGTGTAATTTGCATATCTGTCACCTCAAACGCTTGTCATTGCTTTATGATGAGAACATTAAAAAATCCTCTCCTCATTATTTTGAAATACACATTATTGTTAACTATAGTCACCCTGTGGTGTAATACAACACCAGAACTTACTCTTCCTATCTATTGCTTCATATCTGGACTCTGTTGATCTATAATTCCTGATTGAACACTTTTCTGTCATTTCTAGCAATTCCCAGACTTCCAGGTGTTTGGCAATGAGTCTTTAAATCCAAGGGTCCTCTTTACAAAGTTCAGTTGTGCATCAAAGATCCTGGATAACCTTATAGATTATAATAGAGCGTATTTGGCAATGTGGGTTACAAACAAGGGAAAAATGCAAGGTATAGGAAATAGACAAGAGAAATGCAAGATATAAGTTCAATCGCAGAGCTTATATTTGGGGGAAGTATTAAATGAATGTGTCTTTTCCTTTTGTATTCTAGCCAGGAATCCATATGAGGTCACACTTTTCCCAAGGGTAAAGAGTACCAAAGCTGTCCTCTTTCTCTCCTTTATTCTCCAAATAAGAGCTCTTTCAACTTTTGAAAATTCCCCGAAGATAATATCCATGATGAACTTTGAGAGACCACAAAATAAGCTACTCCTACTAGCTTTTTCTTATGTGAAAATTACCATGGTGTTATCTTTGTAAGAAAATTCTTACGACTAAAAATTCTTATGGCTACCCTGTACAATTGTAATTACAGTTTTGAAAAATGGGCTTAGCAGGTAAGTAACTTCTGAAAGATATTCTTAAAACTTAAATGTGTTGTATTTGGTTTGGATACTAGAAATGCAGGTATTGAGGCTGGCATTATTATGAAAAATTGAAGAGTAGGACATGTATTCTTGTACAGTCCAATAGGCAGGGCTTCAAAAGGTAGTTCTGGTTTATCTAAATTAAGTAAAACTTGTTTTTCTAATCAGCCGGAAAACAGAGATCCGCAACAAGCTTTTAAATTATGGCTTAAGAAAAAGCACCAAGAGCAGATTAAAGAAAGAAAGACAGAAGAACTAAGAAAGCAAGAGGAATTCTTATTCTTCCTTAAAAGAACAGAAGGCCGTGAAAGGGCCTTTAAACAGTAAGTTAAAGGCAGGGCATTTCCCTCCACCCACCTTCCTCGTGGTCATTTTAAAAGAGTTATATCATCAATCAAGATTGAAAGAAAAGACCTCAAAATGTTTTATCTTACAGCACCTACCTATTCAATTTTAAATTCATGCTTTTGAAAATGTATAAATCTTTAACTTCTTTACATATATAATATACATATGTGAAGTTATATATATATGCACACCAATTTTTCTTCAAGATACTTTTCAGTACTTAAGTTATTTCTTATGGCACCAGTGTGATAACCTTTGATGCATCATTTATTGTGTACTTGTTTATTTTTGTGAGAAAGGGGCTGAGGATTGATTACAGCTTCTCCTACATAGCTCTCAGAAAAACTGAATTTACCAATAAGTGCACTGTATTTACCAATAAATGCAACCAATAAAAGTTGCATTTACCAGTAAAAGAAAGGCAGGTGGACTGAGGAGGAAAATCTGTATAGATCAAAGAAAAAGGAGACTTGGGTACATATTTTGATAATTTAAGGCAAACCTGATGTTTTTCCAGTTATTTGGGTAAGATACTGCTTTGCCTAATTCTGAGAATGTGGATGTGGCTTCATATTTTTGCTGGCAAGTGTGGGGAGAGTTTGGGGTCAAAGTGAATATTGAGTCCAGTTGTTTGAAATTCATTTCCTTCTTTCATCTCTTTTGCTCTTTCTTTCTTTTCTTTTTCCTTTTTCTTTCTTTCTTTTTTTCCTGTCACCCAGACTGGAGTGCAGTGGCACGATCTCAGCTCACTACAACCTCACCCTCCTGGGTTCAAGTGATATCCCACCTCAGCCTTCTGAGTAGCTGGGACCATGGGTTTGTGCCACCACACCTGGCTAATTTTTCTATTTTTCGGTAGAGATGGGGTTTTAACCATGTTGCTCAGCCTGGTCTCAAACTCCTGACCTCAAGTGATCCACCTATCTTGGCCTCACAAAGTGCTGGGATTACAGATGTGAGCTACCATGCCCAGCCTCCCTTTTTTTTTTTTTTTCCTAACATACTTTTTTATTATGACAGAAGCAGTAAATGTACATTGTAGAAATGGAGAAGTACATTTTCATCACCCAGAAATTATGACTATTAGCACCAGTGTGCATATTGTCTAAGTATTTCTCCGTACATATATTTACAATTGCAAAATATTGAGATCATGCTGGATATGTTATTCTGCAATCTGCTTTTTATTTATTTATTTATTTTGAGACGGAGTTTCGCGCTTGTTACCCAGGCTGGAGTGCAATGGCGCTATCTCGGCTCACCGCAACCTCCGCCTCCTGGGTTCAGGCAATTCTCCTGCCTCAGCCTCCTGAGTAGCTGGGATTACAGGCACGCGCCACCATGCCCAGCTAATTTTTTTGTATTTTTAGTAGAGACAGGGTTTCACCATGTTGACCAGGATGGTATTGATCTCTTGAGCTTGTGATCCACCCGCCTTGGCTTCCCAAAGTGCTGGATTATAGGCTTGAGCCACTGCGCCCGGCTGCAATCTGCTTTTTATTAACGATCTTACCTAATATCCAGCCCATATTCATTTATTCCCCAACTGGCCCATAAATGATTTCAGTTTATTTACTTAAACTAGTATCCAATTCAGGACCATATATCATCAGATTATGGTATTTAGTAAGTCTCTTTTATTCTAATACAGTTATTTAGGTCTTTAGATTTCTCAAAAAACCCATATGTATGTGTGTGCATATATATATATATATATATATATATATATATATATATATATACATGTATACATACATATACACAAACATACAAATACATACTTACATACCAGCTATATGTGTGTATGCAGTTATTTTTTGCTGTTATTTAAACAAGACTTGAATTTGTCAGAATGTGGACTTTTCCTTTCCTACTTTTGGAGTTTTCATGTTTGGCTTATTTTTCACTTTAAGAAAGTATTATTTTGTGGACTTAAAAGCTCTGCAGTTTACCTGTAAGAAGATGAAAGCAGCATTTCTGCATGATAGCATTCTTAACCTAGATAAGTAATGTTTTAGAATACAGCTAGTTACAAAGAATAAGTTATTTGGAATGTACCAAACAGTAAGAAATCTATTTATAAAAAAATAATAGGACCAAAGCACATGTAAAACAGTGTTATTATTAAAAAGCCAGTTAAGTTGGCAGTTTCATCATAAGACAATTTCCAACATTTCGTGTTGTGACAGTATTTCATTGTAAAGAAATGTGCATCTATTTTGTCTATAGCAGTAACTTTATAGCATGAAGAGTGTATTCAGGTTGATATGTACCAAATCTGATTATGCCTCTTTCTACAGATGGCTAAGAAGGAAACGGATTGAGAAAACAGCAGAGCAGGAAGCTGTCAGAGAGAGAACTAGACAGCTCCAACTAGAAGCCAAGCGTGCTAAACAGTTGCAGCAACACCTATATATGTCAGAAGCCAAACCTTTTCGTTTTACTGATCATTATAACTGAAAGTTTCTATTAAACATTTCAGTGGGAAGCTGCTACCAAAATTTTGGATATATTTTCTTATGGTCTGTGTACTTTGGTTATAATCTAAATTATGCAAACGGGTTTATCTTTCATTGACAGTAAATTTGTTTTTTTAATACTAGAACAAAATAAATTTTTTTCTCACAGTGTTGTAATGTGTTGTGCCATCTCTTAGTCTGTGCAACAAATTGAACAAGTGAATTCTGTGTTCTACTTCTAAATTATTTTATTAACGTTTCTAGCTGCAAACACAAGAAAGGTACAGATTTCTATTCACACTTCCTATTATTGCTAAAAAGTTACAACAGAACATTTCATAAGGCTGAAGGAGTCACTCCTTAAACAAGCCTGGTTTAAGGCCTTAAAGTCCAATTTAGTTCAACTTTAGATTTGAATAATCATGGCAAGCTAAGCAATACAGTAGGCCTAATTCCATGTGTTAGTGCCTTAAAAAAATACACCCTATATGCAAGAGCTAAACATTGGGTACTCATGGACATAAAGATGTCCCCAGTAGATATTGGGGACCCCTATGGGTGAGGGAAGAGAGCAAAGGTTGAAAAACTAACCATTGGGTACTATGCTCTCTACCTGGGTGATGGGATCAATCATACCCAGACCCTCAGCAACATGCAACAAACCCACATACGTACGTATGTATCTTTGAATCTGAAATAAAACTTGAAATGATAAAATGGCGATTATATGTAATACTATTTTAGGTATGTTACAAAAGTAGCCAACTTTAATTGAGAGCTTAAAACATATTAAAATGTATTATAAATGCTTTATATAAATAATGTAATCCTATGACAACCCTATTAGTGTCACTCTGCGAAGGAGGAAAGTAAAGTGTATAGACACGAACAGTTTGTTCACATAGACTTTGATCTGTATGGTTGCAAAATCCTTTCTCTTAGTTATATTATGTGAGATATTTAAGAATATACAAGAATCCAGGGTGTAGAGGAATAGTACTTCTGATACGTGTAAGAGCCTGTAAGGGGTGGAGGACAAAGGTAAGCATACAAGTGTGATGGAGAATGGACAGTCACTGTAAGTATTCTGGCAAAGCTTTAAAAGACAAAGTTCTGGCTGGGGATGGTGGCTCATGCCTATAATCCCAGCATTTCAGGAGGTCGAGGCAGGAGGATTACTTGAGGCCAGGAGTCTGAGACCAGCCTGGCCAACATGGTGAAACCCTATCTTTACTAAAAATACAAAAATTAGCTGGGCATGGTGGCACGTGCCTGTAGTCCCAGCTACTCAGGAGGCTGAGGCATGAGAATCACTTGAACCCCAGAAGTGGAGGTTGCAGTAGGCCAAGGTTGAACCACTGCACTCCAGCCTGGGTGACAGAGTGAGACCCTGTTTCAAAAAAGAAAAAAGAAGTTCTTATCAACTGGTTATTTGTATCTTAATCACTTGACCCTAATTTAGAAAGTAGAGAGAGAGCTATTCAGTCTTCTCTACTTGTTACAGCACTTTGAACTATACCAGGCACTTTAACATTTCATTATAATTGGTCTTGTGTTGTTTATAGTTATCCTTAAGGATAAGAGCCAATTTGACATTAAATATATAGACCAGAACACTTAATATAGTACTGAGCATTACTTACAACTGAATGATTTCAGAAAGGATGCAAGGCTACAGAACTGAGGAACAGTAAGAAATCCAGTCAGGCAAAATTTGGGAGCTGGATGAGGCAGGCCGTTAGAATGGACAATGAAGTAGTGTTTCTAAATGATAGAAATATTAACGTACATTTGACAGGATGTAACTATTACAGTATAGTAGGATAGCTGTAAGAAATGACAAATAGAAATCTCAATTTAGTGGACCAAACTTTTGTCCTTAGATTTTTTTTTTTTTTTTACTATTGAGGTGAAATGGACATAATTGAAAAATAACCATTTTAAAGTGTATAAATGACATTTATTCATGATGTTGTGTAATCACCACCTCTACCTAAACATTTTCACTGCCTGAAAAGAAAGCCCCATACCTGTAGGCAGTCACTCCCTATTTCTCTCATGCCCAGCCCTTGGCAAATACTATGTGGGTTTTTTTTTTATCTCTATGGATTTCTTATTCTGTATATTTCATATACATGAAATCATGCAATTGTGATTTTTTTGGATCTTTTTTTCACTTAGCACAATGTTTTGGAGGTTCATCTATGTATCAGTACTTCATTCCTTTTTATGGAATAAAGTAATATATATATGTACCACATTATGTTTATCTATTCATCAGGTGATAGACATACTGTTTCCAACTTTTAGCTATAGTGAGTAGTGCAGCTATGAACATTAATGCACAAGTATTTGAGTATCTGTTTTCAATTCTCTTGCATATACACCTAGGAGTGGAATTGCTGGGTAATATGATGAGTCTATGATAAGCTATTTGAGAAACGGCCAAACTGTTTTCCACAGCAGTTATACCACTTTGCAGTCTCACCAACAGTGCACAGAGGTTCCAATTTCTCCATTACTTTTCTTTTTTTTTATATTAACCATCTTAATGTGTGTGAAGTGGCATCATATTGTTCTGATTTGCATCTCCCTAATAACTGATCTTATGTACTTTTTGGCCGTTTTTATATCTTCTTTGGAGAAATGTTTATTCAAGTCCTTTGGCTACCTTATTTTAGACTGCATTGTCTTTTTGTTGTTATGAGTTCTCTATATATTCTTTACACTAGACCCTTACAGAATATATGATTTATAAATATTTTCTCCCTTTCTGTATGTTGTATTTTCACTTTCTTGATAATATCTTTAATGTACAAAATTTTTAATTTCGATGAAGTCTAATTTATGTTTTCTTTTGTAGCTCCTTGTTTTGGTATCATAGCTAAGAAACCACTGACAAACTGAAGGTCAGTATCCCTGTTTTCTTTTATGAGTACTTTTGTGTCAGCTTTTATATCTAGGTTTGATACATTTTTTTTTTTTGAGACAGAGTCTTGCTTTGTTGCCCAGGCTGGAGTGCAATGGCATGATCTTGGCTCACTGCAACACCCGTCTCCTGAGTTCAAGTGATTCTCCTGCCTCAGCTTCCTGAGTAGCTGGGATTATAGGCATGAGCCATTGTACCCCGCCGGTTTGATGAATTTTTACTTAATTTTTATGTATGGTATGAGGTAGAGTAAGAAAAAACAAACTTTTTCCTTCTGTACTCTCAATACTCAGGACATTAATTCTGACACCAGAAGTTTAGGTTGCTTTCCCCAAGACCAAGCAATTTCCCAGTTCTCTGCAGACACCAACTGGGTATTCTACAGTTCAATTCTGACACTAACCAGAGTAAATGCAGATGCTACAGGTTAAAGGCTCAGTCCCATGAAACTGCCCCCCACTTCAGACATCAGTCACAAATAGTAGGTCCCCAGGTTACAGTTCCCATAGTAATTTGCTAGAATGGCTCACAGAACTCAGAGAAACACTTTGTTTATCTCTTTTAAAAAGGATACAACTCAGGAATAGCCAAATTGAAGAGCAAGGTATGGAGGAAGGGTCGTGGAGCTTCCATGATCTTGGGTACCTGCACATTTTCAGCAACCTAGAAAGCTGTCTAAACCCCATCCTTTTGGGTTTTTATTGGATTGAGGGGCTTCATTATGAAGGCATGATTGGTTAAATCACTGGCTACTGGTGATCAACTTAACCTTGAGATGTCCTGCTCCTTGGAGGTCTCTCTAATTACTTGGTTGGCTCCTCCTGGCAACTACCCCTTCCAGATCCCCCAGCCATTAGTCATTTCATTAGCATACAAAAACACGACTTGGGGACTTGGGATGTTCCAAGGGTCTTAGGAGCTATGTACCAGGAAACTGGTACAAGACCAAAATATGTATTTCTGCTTCTATCACAATATCACATAGAGGTTCAACTTTTTTTTAATGTGTATATCCAGTTATTCCAGCATCATTCGTTGAAAGTTAGTTGGCCATAGAATATGGGTTTATTTCTGAAACCTCAATTCTATTCTAGTGATCTGTATGTTAGTATGATCTGTACTTATGCCAATAGCCCATTGTTTAGATCACTGTAGCTTTATAGTAAGTTTTGAAACTGGGAAGTCAGTCCTCCAACTTTGCCCTTTTCCATATTGTTTTGGATATTCAGAGCATTTTAAAATCCCATATGAGTTTGATGGCCAGCTTTTCCATTTTTGCAAAAAGGCTGTTGGAATTCTGATAAGGGCTTTCAGTGAATCTGTAGACTGCTTTGGGTAGTACTGCCATCATAATAATATATAGTCTTTCAATACTTGAACACAGGATTGTGGCAGGCCAGGTCTCACTAATGCAGCCCTCCATAACAACTGTTTCCCTACTGACTGAGGGGTTAAGTTAAATATTAAAAGCCAGGCCCCTTATACAAAGGCTAGGATGGAACAAAAGCCCATCAATAGTTTTGCCTAGGCCTTTCCTGGGCCTTCAAGTATGACGAAATAATGAAGGAATTCTCAGCAAGACCCATATTGGATTAAACAAGTTTTACTGTGGGTCTGAAGGAACTCCCCAGGTCTCCACAAACAAGTTTATTGGGGTGTCTGAAGGAACTCCCCAAACCTCCGTGATGTAGCAGGAGACAAGGGTAATCACCCTAGCACCTGTACCCATTTAGATTAAGGAAATTTGTGTGGGTGAAGGGGAGGAAGGCAGCAAAACACACTGCCATGTGTGTACCTATGCAACTATCTTGCATGTTCTGCACATGTACCCCAAAACCTAAAATGCAATAAAAAAAAATTTTAATTGTTACAACCTTAAAAAAAAAAAAACAGAAAAAGATTAAGGAAATTTACTGAGGTTCCAGAGGAAGATCTTCAGGACTCAGAACTTAGTTATAGATTAAAAGAAGTTAATCACTTACGTCCTTAGATGAATGCACACTTACACACAGACATAGCTTAGAAGGTATATAAGCTCTGGAAATCTTGTAATTTTCAGTTGGTCTGGCAATAATTTCCAGGCCTTCTCCCTGTAATCAGTTGCAGAAATAAAAATCTCTCTTCCTCCCCAGGTCATTTGCATCTCGTTATTGGGCCACGAGAAACAGCAGCCTGACCCTCAGTTTAGTCTGGGAACAAGATTTGGTGCACCAGCCAGGAGTGACCAGGATGGTGCTACATGCAGCAGCCAGCAGCTTGTGAGGAGACAGTCTTCAGGAAGATCCCAGCAGTTGCTGGTGAGATTTTCCTGGGGACCCTCTTGAAGGCTGTCCTGGGCTCAAAAGTGCATGTCCCTTTCACTATTGGGGAAGAACGGCAATCAGGAGCCTACTATTTTCCTATCTGGGCTTGTTAAGCCATTTGTCCAGTACTGCCAAGGGAAGCAATAAGGCTTGGTCATACAATCGCTTTGCATTTTGGTTGAGATAAGGTTTTGAGTCTGTTTTCCCTGACTCAAAACACTCCCCCTTATGTTGTCCAAAATTTGTCTCCACTTCTTGTGTATCTGTCTTACTCCTTTTGATACCATGTAAACTAGAAAATGGGAGGTACTGGGTCCATTTCTGCTGACAGGCCTCTAGGAAGGAAAATATAGTTTTTAGGAGCTCAATGGTTAAAATTCAGCTTAATTAAAAGCTAACATCCAACATATTATATGTATGTGTGCATGTTTATACTTAAATGGCATTCATGTTTTTATTTCTCTCCTAGGACCTTTTCTTTTTGAGCAAAAGTTTTTTCTTCTCAATTAATTGAATTCTGCTTTCTTCATTAATAGCTATTGCCAACAGAAGCTACTGTGGTTTTTTAAGAAAAAGTGTAAATTAGACACTTAGAAATGTCTTGTGTGGAAAAAAATTTTTTAAATGCACTGTATAAAGCATCACATGGTCTAGCCTCAGAATAATTCTGCCTTTTTGAAAACCTCTTTCCTTTATAAGTTACTCAGGTATTTCTTCGTAGCAATGTGAGAATGGACTAATACATGTCTTTCTAGGATTTTACCTAGTTTATTGGTATGCAGTTTTTCTTCATCTATGTAAGGCTACTAATAATGTCCCCACTTTCATTTCTGATTTTAGTTTTATGTGTTTTATTTTTCTTAGTCAGTATGGCTATCGATTTGTCAATTTGGTCTTTCTTTGTAAAGAACTAACTTTTGACTTCTTTATCTCTCATTTTTCTGTGTTCTATTTTGTTTGTCTGCACTCTAATCTTAATTTCCTTCCTTCTGCTCACACTGGGTTTAGTTTGTTCTTTTTCTGTTTCCTTAAGGTGTTATGTTAGATTGCTCATTTGAGATCTTTTTTATTTTTTAAATTTAGCTCTCTTATCTTTATTATTGTAATTGACACTGTTAAACCAACAGTTGCAGAAGTGTGCCTCTAGATTGTGGTTACAACAGTATATATACATTAGAAAAATTTTTTTTAGTTTTTTAAATTGTGGCAACATACATGTAAAATTTACCATTTTAATTTTTTTTAAATGTACAATGCAGTAGCATTATGTAGACTGACATTGTTGTACAACCATGATCACTGTTTATCTCCAGAACTTTTTGTCATCCCAATCTATAATTCTATACCAACTAAATAAAAACTCCGCATTCTATACTCTCTCCAATCCCTGATAACCACTATTCTGCTTTCTGATTCTACAAATTTGACTTTTCTAGGAACTCATATAAATGGAATCATTTGATATTTGACTTTTTGTTTGACATTTCACTTAGTGTAATATTCTAAAGGTTCATCCACATTGTAGCATCAAATTTCATTCCTTTTTAAGGCCGAATAGTATTTATTTACATGTATATACCACATTTCATTTATCTATTCATCCATCAATGGACACTGGGTTATAACTACTTCTTGGCTATTGTGAATAATGCAGTTGTGAACACTGCTGTACAAATCTCTATTCTAGTTTCTGCTTTCAATTCTTTTGGGAATCTACCTAGAAACAGAAATGTTAGGCCATATGGTAACTGTATGGGGGTCTGAAGGAACTCCCTAAACCTCTGTGATTTAGCAGGAGAGAAGGGTAATCACTCCAGCACCTGGACCCATTTAGATTAAGGAAATTAATCTAAATTAATTTTTTGAGGATCTGCCACACTGTTTTCAACATTTTACATTCCCACAAACAATGCATAAAGGTTCCAATTTCGCCACATCTTTGCCAACATTTATAATTTTCTTTTTTGATAATTGCCATCCTAATGGATGTGAAGTGGTATTAATTTGCATTTTCTTAATGAGTAGTTATGTTGAGCATCTTTTGATGTGCTTATTGGCCATCTGTATATCCCTTTTGGAGAACTGTTTATTCAGGTCCTTTGCTAAATTTTTTTGTTTTTGTTTTTGTTTTGAGATAATGGAGTTTGACTCTTGTTGCCCAGGCTGGAGTAAAATGGTGTGATCTTGGCTCATTGCAGCCTCTCCTTCCCATGTTCAAGCCTGCCTCAGTCTCCCAAGTAGCTGGGATTACAGGCACCCACTACCATGCATGGCTAATTTTTGTATTCTTAGTAGAGACAGGGTTTTGCTATGTTGGCTAGGCTGGTCTTGAACTCCTGGCCTCAGGTGATCTGCCTGCCTCAGCCTCCCAAAGTGCTGGGATTACAGGCATGAGCCACCATGCCCAGCCCCTCTGCTAATTTTTATTGTTTTTTTTTGGTTGTTGAGTTGTAGGAGTGCTTTATATATTCTAAACACTAAACCCTTATCAGATACATGATTTGCAGATATTTTCTCCCATTCTCTGTGTTGCCTTTTCACTGCATCTTTTGATGCACAAAAGTTTGAAATTTTGATGTTCAATTTATCTATGTTATCTATGTTTCTTTTGATGTTCAATTTATCTATGTCTTCTGGTGTCATATCCAAGAAATCATTGCCAAATATAATGTTGTGAAGCTTTCCCCTCATGTTTTCTTCTGAGAGTTTTATAGTAAGTAATCCTAAATGAAAAGGCTGAAGAATCAATTGCAAGTAGTTAAGCTAGACAAAGACCAGAACCAAAGCACATAATTCTAGGGGAAAAAAGGAATATTCACTATAAAGAAAGTAGAGAAATTTATTGCCACTTGAAAACTAAATATAACTCAGATAAATCAGCCAAAGAAATCATTGACATTACAATTAGTATTATTTGACCAGATTTGTCTTTTGAAGATTTCTCTATTGACAGGCACTTCTGCAACAAATTTGTATAATTTGATTTAAGTATTGATTATTCTTAAAGACTAAGCAATGGGCATTTAGGATGGCTCATCATAAATATACAATATTATATATTACATACTATATATTAATTAATTGCATTTTTTTCTTTGAGCTTATACAATGTTTGAGAAAAAGTCTACCTTTTATAAATATCAAGTTGGATATTCTTGTGTGTTGCATTTGCTAAATAAGAGTTAATAGTTAAGAATCTGTTTCTTTTATATATGTCAGATTGTCTCCATTCAGAATACAGAATCCCCTGCATAAAACCAACATGTTTTGCTGAAGTACTTGTTAATTTGGTTCTAAAATATTTTTTATATTCCTAATATATAGCATTTATTTTTAAAAGATTAATCCCTACACCCATTTTTGCAAGGCTCGTTTGTAGCTCAAAAAATTACTATAAAGGGAAAGAAAACCCTCCAGCTCCCTACTATAATTACTTTAGAATTGGAGTGAGAAAACTTTTTCTGTAAAGGATCAAATAGTAAATACTTTAGTCTCTGCAGGCCATACAAGCCCTGCTGCATTTATTTAACTCTGCAGTTGTAGTGCAAAACCAACGTAGACAATAGTAAATGAATGGGTGTGGCCATATTTGACTCATGGTTGTAGTTTGCCTACCCTTGCTTTAGAGCACCTCAGTTAACACTGTTCATATAAAATATCCAGTAAGATAAACAATAATTTAGTGCTTAAAAGAGAGTTGGGCTGGGCGCAGCGGCTCAAGCCTGTAATCCCAGCACTTTGGGAGGCCGAGGCGGGTGGATCATGAGGTCAAGAGATCAAGACCATCCTGGTCAACATGGTGAAACCCCGTCTCTACTAAAAATACAAAAAATTAGCTGGGCATGGTGGCGCGTGCCTGTAATCCCAGATACTCAGGAGGCTGAGGCAGAATTGTCTGAACCCAGGAGGCGGAGGTTGCGGTGAGCCGAGATCGTGCCATTGCACTCCAGACTGAGTAACAAGAGCAAAACTCCGCCTCAAAAAAAAAAAAAAAAAAAAAAAGAGTTACAGAATCCTTTTCTTTTATAGTCTTTTAGGAAAACTATCATATATTGCTTTGGAAGGTATTCTCTATTTTAAATATATCTATATAGTTTCATTCTTTTCTTACCCTGAGATATTTATTAAGAAAGGCTAATCTGGAGTCTAATACATAAAACATCTTTGGGTATATACATTATGTAAATAGGAAGTGATATTACTTCTAGCATTGTAAGAACCCCAGCTCCCAAATAATAATGACTCTTGGGTAACAAGCAAGTACCTGTAGCATGCCTCCAACATACTGACTGTTAAAGGGCAATAAGTTCTCCCTGGCAGTGATTACAACAATTGAAAGTTATATTTTCATATCTCGTATAGGGATGAAATCGTCCAATATTTTTCTTTGTAGCAAGTAAGGTGGTTGGTGAAGACTCAAAAAATGGATTATCAAGTGAGCTCTCTGTACAGGTAACTGGATCTAAAATTCGTAGAACCTAAGGAAAATAAGATACAATGTCAGATGTATGCAGTATAGATGGCAAAAGCCTGTGATTTAATTGATGCATGCCTACCTATAAAGTTTCACTTCAGTAATATGTAACTATCATAAAAAAATCTGAACGATGAATATGATTGAAAAGAACTTATCTCCTTACTTAAGCTCTAAATTTAACAATGATATCTAATTATTATCTCGGTTACCTATTTTTTTAAATGATGAAATTAATGTTTTATAGATATTGGTAGGAAAGCATGAAAACATAGAAGAAAATGAGGTTATATCATTGAGATGTCAGTTTTTTTATATGTCAATTATATCATTAAGTGATGTCAATTTTTTTTTCCTTAACCAAAATAGACTTACTTCTTCCCCTCTTAATCTTTCATTCAGCTGCTCAGAATCAGGATTTTGTTTTTATTTTCCTATAGAAATGATATTTCAAAGTCCTCAATCAGTTTTTATTTGTAGTATCAATGGCTTTTCATTTATCTTTTCTAATTTATATGCAATATTTTATGATTACAGCCATGTTTTTGTTTTTTGGGTTCCACAAGACAATGCTCTCCTAATTCTTCATCTGCTCTGATTTTTCCTAATATGTCTCCTTTACTGAGACCCACAATAGGAACTTTTGAGCTGAAAAACATTCTCCAGTTAAGGGCAGGGATAACATGTCTGGCCCACAGCTCTTGCTTCTCATGTCCATATTTTCCCAATCATCAACACACGATGTGTTTGGGTTATGGTACCAAGGTAGCAAGCACTGCAATTGGAAAGAATTGTGAAATGAATCGGGAAAAGTGCTTTCTCTCTTTCTTACATACGACTTGTTCAAAGCAGATTTCTGGAATGGCTAGTGATGCCTGTTTCCCTAGCATTCATGCTGTCTTGCAGATTATTTTCTTTTCCTTCTAAGTTACCACCAAACCCAAAGAGCCATCGCTACTCTAAGAATGTCATAGCATCATTTAAGAGCCATTAACCTACTTTAGCACATCTATTTTTCAACTAGATGGCTTTTCCAATTTTTGAGATTCTTCTATTTTTATGGAAGGTGATTTGGTGTTAGAGGATAAGCAAAGATGAAGGCTTACCTTAATGTTGCTTATAAATTTAGAAGAGAAAATAAGTTCCCAAATACTATAAAGATGTTATTACATTATGAGTCTTTAGAGAGATAAACAAATTGCTAAGGGAATTCAGGTGCAGGAAACTGACACGCTAGTATGAACAAAAAGGCTTCTGTATTTTAGCCTGAAAGTGATGGGTAAGGATTTTAAGCAAGGTGCCTTTCAGAGAGATCATTCTATACACTGTGTGGGGGATGGAGGAAGCAGTAGGTATAAGCAGACATAAGAAGAACAGAAAAACAGAGGTTATTGTAATAATCTAGTTAAGAAATGATGGCATCTTGAAGCAATGGGACTGAAAATTTTAAGAGACACTAAGGAAGAAGGGCTGTCAATTTTGTTAAATAGGAGAATGTGGTGGATAAAGGACTGGGAGAAGAAGGGGATCTAAATCACGCCCTTAGGATACCTAACATTTTATAGTGAAATAAAATGGTTGGATAAAAGAGAAAAGTCAGTAAGGTATAAGGTTATATAAACTTAGGAAAGAGTATTTGTCTTTCTTTTTCTTTTGAGACGAAGTCTCACCCTGTTGCCCAAGCTGGAGTGCAGTGGCATGATCTTAGCTCACTGCAACCTCCACTTCCTGGGTTCAAGCAATTCTCCTGTCTCAGCCTCATGAGAAGTTGGGACCACAGGCACATGCCACCATGCCCGACTAATTTTTGTATTTTTTTTTTGAGACAAAGTTTCGCTCTTGTTAGCCAGGCTGGAGTGCAATGGCGCGATCTCGGCTCACTGCAACCTCCGCCTCCTGGGTTCAGGCAATTCTCCTGCCTCAGCCTCACGAGTAGCTGGGATTACAGGCGTGCGCCACCATGCCCAGCTAATTTTTTGTATTTTTAGTAGAGATGGGGTTTCACTATGTTGGCCAGGCTGGCCTTGAACTCCTGATCTCGAGATCCGCCCACCTCAGCCTCCCAAAGTGCTGGGATTACAGGCATGAGCCACTGTGCCCGCCTGAAAGAGTAGTCAAGAAAGAGAGAGTGGTCAACTACACCAAATGCTACTGGCAGCAACTAAGTAGGCAGTGACACAATTTCACAACAAAGAGAAGAGAAGAGGAGAAACAAAGTTTTAAATAGAAGTGATTAATTTTAGGTACTGACTCATTCAGTAAACAGCTGAGCACTTACTATATGCAAAAGATTATGCCAGACCTTGAGGAAACATAAAAATACAAGGTCCCCAGCCCTTAAGGAGTTTACGGTTTGGGAGAGGGATGGAGAATCAAACTATTCCAATTGAATATGGTAAACAGCAATTATAGATACAAGTGCAAAGTACAATGGAAGGCTGGAGAAGGAACACTTCAGATTGTCAGCAAGATTCAGAGAAGGCAGATTCTTAAAGGTGGTATAGAGGTTGGGCAACAAAAGAGGTGCGGGAGGGCAGTCTAGACCAGAAAACGTATGTACACAGGCATGAGATACAGTGGCCGGCGTGCATCATGAAAAGTGGTTAAACCCTGCTGGAATGTGAAGTGCAGTGCATAGTGACACTTGGGAAATAATCCTTGAGAAGAGGAGATGGAAAAAAGATGATGATGAATTCTGATTCAATAAAGAGGGAGACTGGGAGCTATTTGATGACTGAACTGGCTTTCTGAAATAACTATGGCAGCAGTGGGTGGGCAGGAGCAGGTACAAAGCAAGGCAGGGATATCAGTGAGGGGGCTATTGAAATGGGCTAGGCTGAAAGTCAGGTGTTTGAACTTGGGAGGGGATAAATTAGAAAAAACCTCGTAAGATTTGTAAAATCAACAGGACTAGGAGAATGAAGGAAATGGTAAAAAATGACAGCTACCACTTACTGAAAAATTATAATATATTGGAAACTGCTACAGGCTTTATATGTGTTTTTTATGGAATCCTGAAAACAGCACTATAGAGTAAGTATAATTCATTAAGAGAGGGAGTACAGGAAAAGCAGGAGATTTTTAGGGGACGGGGACTGTACAAATGCAAAAGCAAGGAGAATGGAGGTTCTATTTTTAGCTCTCTGTGGAACAAGCAGATGGAAGTGCCTGGCTGGACATAAATCTTTCTAACTCAGAAAAAAGTCTCAGATGGAAGTCACAAGCATAAAGCTATCGTAACAGAATAACACCTACAGAATACAGAAAGTATGTTAATGTAATGAAAGCTCAAGAGGAGTAACAGGAAAGGGGATGCCCCACCCTCTCAAAAACTTAGAAACCAAGGTCACAAAAATAGCGAATCGCTGCCAGAGTTTGGTGTTTAGGAAATGAAGGGAGTTTGAAACGGGGAACATAGATTCCTATGAAACATAAACATTGAAAGGAGGAAAAGTCTATGAAGAACTCAGAGAGGTAGCATCAGGACCAAGAAAGAGCGATGTCACAAAGGTCAAGGGAGTTTCAAGGAAGGAATGCTGAGACAACATGATAGTAAACGTTCTTGACCTTTTTAAGAGTACTTACTGAGAACAGTGGGGCAGAAGTCTACAGATGTAAGTGATGGTAGGAATTGAGGAATGGATGGTGTGTTAAATACAAAAATGTATGGCCAAGTTGTCCAAGATTCTTGGATGTGAAAGGAAAGTAATAAAGCCATATCCAGAGATCTTATAATAGAGGGAAGATTTTTCTTTTTTTAGATGAATTACACCTGGACAGGTTCTTAACCCAAAAGGAAAGAACCAACAGAGAGAAGGAATAACTGCTGGGGGGGAAGCCAGAGGGGAGGAGGCTTAGGAGAAGAAGAACACCTTTTCCTCTGAGAGATAACTGCCACACAGATAGGCTCTAGATATCAAGTGGGACCTTCAGGCAGTTTGCTGCCCCTGTCCTCTTTTTCTTCTGTGGATTAGGAAGGAAAGTCATCTGCTGAATGTGAGGTATTATTTGATGGGCACTGAAACAAAACAGCAAACAACTGAACTGACAGAGGACTGGAGTTTTCAGCATACTTGGAGAGGAAGATAAGGCAGTAAGGCACTTACGAACAGAGGCTAGGCAAGCTATGGCAGAAAGAGAAACTAGAAGAGTGAGCATATCAAATATAGGGATCAGCTGGGCGTGGTGGCTCACGCCTGTAATCCCAGCACTTTGGGAGGCTGAGGCGGGCGGATCACGAGGTCAAGAGATCGAGACCATCCTGGCCATGGTGAAACCCCGGCTCTACTAAAAATACAAAAATTAGCTGGGCGTGGTGGCACACGCCTGTGGTCCCAGCTAGTCGGGAGGCTGGGGCAAAAGAATCGCTTGAACCCAGGTGGAGGTTGCAGTGAGCTGAGATTGCGCCACTGCATTGCAGCCTGGTGACAGAGTAAGACTCCGTCTCAAAAAAACAAAAAACACGGTGGCTCAAGCCTGTAATCCCAGCACTTTGGGAGGCCGAGGCGGGTGGATCACGAGGTCAACAGATCGAGACCATCCTGGTCAACATGGTGAAACCCCGTCTTTACTAAAAATACAAAAAATTAGCTGGGCACGGTGGCGCGTGCCTGTAATCCCAGCTACTCAGGAGGCTGAGGCAGGAGAATTGCCTGAACCCAGGAGGCGGAGGTTGCGGTGAGCCGAGATAGTGCCATTGCACTCCAGCCTGGGTAACAAGAGCGAAACTCCGTCTCAAAAACAAAAAACAAAAAATATAGGGATCAAGGGAATAAAAAAAATTATGTGATCAAAGATGTGTTCACATCCAGGGAGCCAGAATGAAGAATCAGATTTGGAAAGTAAAAAAGTTGAGATCACAGATTGCAGAGAGAGAGATGTTGCATTGAAGATTTTAATAGTGCAAGAGGTGGCAGGGACCCAGATGGAGACATGGGAGTTGTAACACAGGTGAACTTGGTTGTTGTCACAGAAATGTGAGACGAGTGTTTGACAAGCCAGCTGCATGGACCCTGAATTCATCCAGGACTATACTATCTGTTCTGTAGTATTTGGTACATTTCCATCTATATGTGGGAATTAAGTAATTTCTTAGATCAGAAGTAATCTAATCTACTAATCTATTAATTTAATATACTACATTTAAAATTCTACTACACAGTGGTTTTTATATCAAAATGAACTCAAGAAAAGGACTATCAATGACTCAATAGCTAAAACATAGGACCTCTTTCCAAACAATTACTTTTTTGTCCTTCAAAATAACACAGTAATGTTAGAAAATAATAAAGCTCAGAAGAGGAAATAATTTTTTCCAACATAACACACTCAATGGCATGAGTGGTTTGATCCCACATTTCCTAATTCCTAATGCCAAACACTTTCCATGATAATATAGTCACCTTTCAGTAAGAAGACAGTCTTAGAAGTTCCATAGATCACAAAAGAGAAAATATTTTACCGTTTCAGCCATTTTCTCAGCTGGGGTGCTGCAGAATTCAGCTGTTGATGGAATCTTTTTTTGATTGTTAATGCCAACATTTCCCAGAAGATGAGAATTTACTGCTTTTGCCAACTTGTGATTTGTTAATGCTAGCTCTGTTGTGCTGTGGGGTTGTACACTAGGGGAGTAAGTCTGCTCTCTTCCCCATTGCAAGGAGACTAAGAGCTCCTCCAATAATCTGCATAGAACACACATGAACATTGAACATTAGTAAGAGAGCAAAATGTAAACATCAGTAATAGTAAATAAGTATGAAAAATATTTATGAAATTATATAACATCTTTCTCTGATACCTTTCTCTCTCGGAGTTCCATAAATTAGGATGTCTGGTCAAGTACGTTAGATTATAGAACCCATACATTAAACTACTGGGTTGTTGTCTGAAAATCATTTAACAAATAGTACTTTTTGTAGTTTTCACCTTTTAGTATAGGAACTACTTATATGAATTGTGCAACTATGGGGATATTCATATGATTTTTCTTTTTTGGTGAGTTATATTAATTGATTTTTGAATGCTAAACCAATCTACAATTCCTAGGATTCACTTTACTTGGTCATAATGCACAAACCTTTTTCTATATTGTTGGGTTTGATTCACCAAAATTCTGTTAAGGATTTTTGCATTTACGTCCATTAGAGATAATAGTTTGTGGTTTTCAGCTAATGCTTCCGGTTCTGGTATCAAGACAATGCTGGCCTCATAAAATGAGTTGGAAATTGTTTCCTTCTCTTCTATTTTCTAGAAGAATTTTTGTGAATTTGGTTTTATGTCTTCCTTAGATGTTTACTAGCATTTATCAGTGAATCCATCTAGACTTGGAATTTCCTTTAGTGGAAAATATTTAATTTTTAACTATAAATTATGTTGCTTTAATAGGTTAAAGCTATTCAGGTTATCTATTTGTTCCTGAGTAACCTTTGGTAGTTTGTCTTTCATGGAGTTTGTCCATTTCATCTAAATTACTGAATTTATTGACGGATTTGTTCATCACATTTCTGTATTATATTTTTTATGTGTATAGCGTCTATAGTGTACTCCCATTCATTCCTGATACTGGTAATGCACATCTTCTCTTTTTTCCTGATTAAACTGGCTAGAGGTTTCTTGTGTTCTCATTCTTCGAATTTCCCCTATAATTTGCTCTTTGACACTGATTCTAACTGTAATAAATCAACTATATAAAAATGCAAAAAGTTTTTAAGGAAGACCATCATTTTTGATAGTTCTGGAGGATATGGACATGAAAACAGGCTTGAATACTGCAGAAAGTCCTCAAAAAGGTCTCCTTCCATAGGATAGACAAGTACACTGCTTGGCTTCTACCAAAAACTATACGACTGCAACTGTAATAAGTGCTTTTAAATCCAGAGAATCCTTCTACTAGAGATGTAACTAATTATTTCCCCCATTAAGAATGTGAAAAGCATGCCTTCTATTTTTTCAGTCCTCCTCCTTCCCAGAGCATCTGTTTTGAAATGCTACTAAAAGTATATGCCCAGTAAGTTATCAAAAGTAGACAAAACAAAACAAAACTACAATAACATAAATTGCAGGAGAAAGCAGAAGAGTTCAGAACGTAAAGCGCCATACTTATGGGTAGCTATCATTTCTTGACGAAACTGTTCCCGTTCACTTAGGAGATCTTGTATAGCCCCATGGGCATCACGGTTTTGACGCTGTAAAACTGCTCTCGAGTTGGTTAACTCATCTGCCATTACCCTGAAAAAGATGAAAATCTTACATATAAATTTGCTGACAATAATTCAGTGTAAAGAATTGAATATATTACTTTGTGACTGTCACTTTCAAAAGCTAATGAAGATTTAACATAGTCTATAGCCTGGAAGACATAGTATAGTTACTTCACAATTTTTAAATTTTGACTAAAGAACATTAAAAATGTTTATGAGCTTAGAGTTCATTAAAGGGATTCAGTTAAAATATTCATTTATACAATGAAAAGGCAAAAGTCATTTAACTTTCCTATATAATGACTTTTGGAGTGCATCTCAGTCTTACTCTAGATTGAACAAAATTTGAAAGCAAATTATTAAACATTTTTAAATACAGAAAAACTTAAAGAGGCAAAGAAAACTGAATTATTTTCTTACCATTCAATTGCCTCCTTGCCCTCAGAAAAATGTTAATATAGACTTATATAAAGTCTTTCTTTATGCCCAGGATCCCTATCCTTCTTTTATATGCAATCAACAAAGTGTTTTTTACACTTCTTAAAAAAAAAATTTATGTATATTTTAACATATACATATGTGATACAACATATACAAAAAGAGATACTGAATACAAACTTTTCTAAATCTTACTTTTTTTATTTAATAATGTATTTTAGAGATTTTTTCCATATTAGCACACACATAAAGCGCTATCTCATTCCCTTTTTTCATAAATTAGCATCATGTTTTCCACTGATTGGATATATAAAATTTTATTTAACCAGGTTTCTGTTGATGGAACTGAAGCAATATGTTCAAGTATGGTTAATCAGCTAAAAAACTTAATATTAAAATTTAAGTCTGAGACTGCAGTTACTATCAAGTTCCTTAAAATAAAAACAATTTTGACATTGGAAGATTACATCAATTAAAATATCAATAAAGTCCTATTTAATTTTTATTTCAAAATTTAATGGAATGTTACTATTGGTGTTGATCAGGATGTTAAACAGTTGCATACTGTAGTAATTTGTATAATATATAAATGATTTGCCTCTTAAAATGTTCAATAAGAATTAACTAAATTAAGTTTCATTCTAAGTGAACAGTTCCATTTTTCCAAATAGCATACTGAACCAGCACAATTAAAAGATAAATAAAAGAGTGTTAAGAGAGTAAACAACTACTAGAAAGTGTCACAGATATTAAGACATGAAAAAACATTTTCCTAAAAATGTATTCATCATGATCAATGGTTCTTTAAATACAGCCTGGAAATCTTTGGCTGTTGTGTGAGAAGTCTCCAGATGATTCAGTTTAAATCAGCAGTTATTAAACATACTCTCTGTAAAGTATTTTGCTAACTACACAACATCCAGATCTTGTTCTCCAGTACCTAGTAAGTCGAGGTGGGGAGGGGATAAAGAGACAAAGAATCATACTACATAGCAGAGTTTCCCAACCACCAGTGTGTCGAGAGGCCTGGATGAGGACCCCAGAGTTTTTGCCACCATTGGAGAGTAGCCTCATCCAATATGTCATAAAAATGTTATAATTTTCTATTTGTGCAGAGAGAAAGAGGTTGGGATGCTTTATTATATAGTCATAAGAACTATCAGAAGAGAGCCTTCAGAATGAATAATATTATCTTGGGGAATCCACATATTTAAAAGGGGAAAAATAATTTAGTTTGGGTTTTTGTGATTTTAATGTTTACTAGATGTCTGAGTTTACAGTTTTATTTCAGTCTTAAACATTGTATTTTTACTAAACAGTAACCTAGAACTCAGTAATAAGGGATGATCCTTCTGTCACTTCTTCACTTAGGGAGACTGTGTGACCATCCAGGGGAGAGAGAGTTCACATCTTAAAAGAAGTATTTTCATGATCTTAATCAGAAAATTTCACATTATAGTCTACTTTCTTGTGTTACAGATCAAAAGCCTGATGGAGCAAACACCAGGAAATGAAATACTATTTGCTGTAGAAAATACCTGCTTGCAAGGAATTTACTTCGCCATACATCACACTGTATTGACATACGTTCTAGCTGTTCAGAAAGCTGAGCTGTGTTTCCACCTAGGGCTTCATTTTCTAGAATAAGCTGATTTTTCTCACGGGCTAGACGTTCAAAGTGATACTGAAGATCATCCCCAACAGAAGCCACTAGTAACTTTTTTAACTCACGATTTACCTAGAAGAGAACATAATCCATGCAACAACATCAAAGTAATATAATTAACTTTAATGTAACAAAATTAACCAAAATAGGCTGCGTTTCTGTGTAATTTGGACTTCCATGATTTAAAGCTTCTATCAAAAAGTAAAATTACATATTTAAGTTCTACCTAACATGCAAACCATATCTCTACTTCTCTCTATACATCTATATCTACAGTCCATGTGGTAATAAATTGAGCCTTTTGTAATAAGAGTAAAAATAATTAGGAAAATAATGATTTGCTTCCAGTCAACACTTGAAGGAAAAAAAACAAAACCAATACGTTTTGATAAAAAATATGACAGAGAATGTTTTATGTTTTGATTCAACTTTATAGGTTAGTCTATTGCAACCTAAGAATTTGCTTTTAAAAAATTAAGCAAAGGAAGTAATCCAGTATGTTTCTAAGTATGTTTTATATTCTTTACATTGTTATTGAAAAGACCAAAAAACTAAAACAGATATCCAATAACAGATATTGGTACATGGTATAGCTACTGAAGAACACTGTTGCTGTTAATGACATTGTAATTACTATATTCAGTGCCATGGTAGAACATTAATACCTGAAAAAAGTGGGTTATAATACAAAGTGAACTAAATGTATATGGTTATGCAGGTATAGCTGGATGGAATGATTCAGGTGGCACTATTTTCATTGTGTTTTTCTGGATTATCTACAAATTTTACATACAAATTTGTACTACATTTTGTAATGATAAATTAGTTATTTAAAAATTTATTTGGATAAGAACCACTAACTGTGGTGTCAGTTATGAAGACTCGTCTCTAGCCAAAAGATGTATGGTCTCATAGAGAAACAAGGGAGTGGCAAGGCAATTTTTATTAAGATGAAAAGATTAAAGCAACACACTTAATCGCTACAGATTTTTTTTCATTTACAGTGAAGACATGGTAACTTAAACCACCATTATCTTTATTCCATATATCCTGCACACACAGGAAAAAATACTTGGAATTTATGGATCCTTAAAACAAAGACTGCTAATTGGTCAATTACTATACCTGACGTGGTCAGTCTTTGGTCTGGCAGTTTATAATGTAACCTATTTTTAGAACTGATTGGTGGTTTTGTGCAAAGCACCTCACACCTCCAGCTTCAATGAGGCTTTGGAGTATAAGTTCCCAACATAAAGTTTCTCTAGAGACTCTGAGAGAGAATGAGAAATTTAAAAAGAAGCATTTTAGAGAAATGACAAGCTATGATGAAATAAAGAAATGTAGTTTTCTAACATGTAGGTTTAAAAGGTCCAGATGTAAAGAGTAGTACTCCTTGTATAAATTAAGACTTCTTACCTCTGTCTGTACACGGAGCTGGTTTGAAAGACCTTCTTTGTCCTGTAGTAACCTTCTTTCAGAATTCTTGAGCTTTTCCAATACATTCTTTACCTCTGAGAGTTCCTTATGAGGTTCTATAACTCCCTCTGACTGACTATGGAATTCTCCTTTATGATGTCCCAGAGACTTAACCTTTATATTTTTGTTGGGGATATCATGAGTTATAGCAGCTTTGGGAACTAATATTCTTACAGCTTCAACTTCCACTGCTTTTTCAGAGAGCATTTTCCCTAGCTGAAGAACTCCTGGGCTCTCTGATGGAACTGCTTTCTTCCATGGACTCTGAAGACTACGATGCTTTCTAGATTGGACTCCAGAGGTAACTTCAACAGATTTAGGTGGCTCCTCAGTTTCCATTCCATCTCCTGCTCCTCGGATTGGGGATGAAGCAAGGGTGACTAACAAAAAGGAAACAAAACAGAAACTACTGACCAAGAAAAAATGCCAAGAAAATGCTAAGACATGCTATACCCTATATTCAAAATTACTGGCACTAAAAAGAATGCAAAAAAATCAGAGAAAAAGTAATTTTCAAAACAATCGTGTCAACAAAGGATGAATAAAGTCTTACATGTTTCAACTTTCCTTCAGTAGACAAAAGATTTGGAATCAGAGTATTTGGTTCTGACTTTTACTTCCTAGTATAACCCTGGGTAAGTAATTTAATCTTCCATGATTCTTTACTTCCTAATTTGCAAACTGGAGATCCTAACAACTTTGCTATAGAATTTTGGTAAGAAAAATTGTAATAAGATCAAATGCTTGGCATACTGTAGACACTCAATAATGTTATTTAAAAATAAATGTCAGCTATATATATGTGTATTTGAAACCATTTACATCATAAAAGAGTCATCTGTTTTTGTGAACTCTTGGCAAAGAATGCTTTGCATAGGACTAAGAGGAAGTAACACATACATTACACTGAAACATTTAAGAAAAGATTCAATCCTATTCTTAGGCCTATCAATTTATGTCCTGCTTACACAAGTGAAACTACACTAGATTGGCAGATTAAATAAACATCCTTACACCTCACTTTCACCATATCATTCCCAAATTATTTTATTGTTCTCTCATTCCCTCTAGTGGCTTTCAACTTATTGTGAATGTACTGTTTTCCCAATAAAGTGCAATGTATATGGACACAGGGAGAGGAGCATCACACACTGGGGTCTATCGGTGGGGAGAAAATAGGGAAGGGACAGCGGGGGATGGAGAGTTGGGGAGAGAGAGCATGGGGAGAAATGCCAGACATAGGTGATGGGGAGGAAGGCAGCAAATAGCACTGCCATGTGTGTACCTATCTTGTGTGTACAATCTTGCATGTTCTTCACATGTACCCCCAAACCTAAAATGCAATAAAAACCAAACAAAACAACAACAACAAAAAAGCAGAGCATGGTAGCACTCACAGGATAATTTCCACGGAGTCATTTAAAAAAATAAAGGACTGTTCCCGTATGCTCTTTTTTTTTGAGACAGGGTCTCAGAATCGCCAAGGCTGGAGTGCAGTGGCACGATCACAGCTCATTGCAGCCTGGACCTCATGGGCTCAGGTGATCTTCCCACCTCAGACTCCCAAGTAGCTGAGACTATAGGCATGTGTTACCATGACCAAGTAATTTTTTGTATTTTTTTTTTTTTTTTGTAGAGACAGGGTTTCATCATGTTGTCCAGAATGGTCTTGAACTCCTGGGCTCATGCAATTCTCTGGCCTCAGCCTCCCAAAGTGCTTCGATTACAGGTGTGAGCCATCACCCCCATCTACCCATATTCTTAAAATCTGATTTTAAGTTTTTCTAAACTTAACTAACTTGTCTAATTTTGTCAGAAGACATTCTGGCATTTAAGAAGAAGATTCTACAGAATACATGATTCTTAATACATGATTCTGTAGAATCATGTATTAACTATAAATTAATAAAAATAATCAACAATAAAAATACACACTAGATCCATGGTTCAGGCCCACTGAGGCTGAGGAAATAAAAAACAGGTGTATTACTTCCATTATGCTCAAATAAGATTTCTAGGCAAGCTGTAACATTTTTGAGTTGGAATTTTAAGTAATGGAGATTTAAGAACAAATTACAAAATGATTGATGCTAAATTTAAAAGGCAAAGAAACATTACCCCAAAACCTAAAATGCAATAAAATATATATATATAAAATTAAAATAAAAAAAAAAAGGTATTTAAAAGAAATCTCTTTTTGAACAAAATACCTTTTTGGCAAATCAAGAAGTTCAACCAACTTGTATTAACCCCAATTTACTCTTTATTTAAACTGTTCTACTTACTGGAGCACTTCTGAATATCAAAGTTGTATTATCTATTACATGAGCGCTCCCACTCAGTAATAACTATGATTCCAGCTAATGTGCATAGGCAAGTAGGCACTAAGAGCCAGGGCTTTACATTTTCTCTCCTGGTAACTTTCATGATTCTATTTTTCCTTGTGACACACATAGAAACATTTATTACAAATACACTAGGCACTATCCAAGGCTTTCTTACGAATAATTACCTTATCTCAAGTGGGAAGACAAGGACCTATGGTACAAACTCCATAATTATAAGTAATGCCTAAGTAAAGAAAAACATCAATCCTTATTCTTCCCCACTCTTTGAAGGGAACCAATAAAACAATCTTAAATTATTCTTCACCATCACGTCTACCTGCGATCAATTATCAATGAATTAATACATATCTAAGGTTTGCTCATTCTTATTGCCTCTCAGGATTGGTGAAATATAGGGAAAGAACAAATAAGGTCACTATTCCAACATGTTAGAATGGGAGCTGGCAAACTTTTTCTGTAAAGACCAGACAGTAAATATTTTAGGCTTTGTGGACCAAAAGCTGAAATTGAGGATACCATATAACTATTTATATAATAAGAGGAAAAAAACTTTATTGATGAAATTCAAACTACAATAAAAATAATTGAATACAGTTTTTTGATAACATAGGTCTAATAAAGGGAAGAACAGATTGTTTTTTTTAGTCAGGATAATATTTGGCTTAAGTAGTGTTAATGCCCACTATTATCAAATTGTTTGCAAACATTACCAGGAGACTGAGGGCCACAATTTGCCAACCCTTGCTATAGAACACTGGGGCAAAAAAATATTTTACAGTCTGTCATTGAACAAATATCTCTCTTTTATTCATAAGATCGTCAATCTATGATGAGAGGTATTCTAAGTCAGCAGAATGGAGTACTGAAAAGAACTCTAACTCATCAGAGTCTGAGTTAAAATAACTTAAGTCCCCACTGGCATGCATTGTGTGACCTCGGACAAAGCACTTAACCTCATCCTCCTCCCATCCCTTAGTGCTTTCAGAGTAATGCAAATACGGTAGTATATATTTTGAAAAATAATTAATTTCTCTTGTAGACTAGACTGCTGGGAGCTCTTCAGGGTATGGATTGCCTCCTAATCTTTGTATCATGAGCTAATAAAATGGTCCTTGTCACAGAGAAAAATCAATAAATGCTTACTAAATTTCATTAATCTGTTAATACACTACCTAGAGTGTTTTATTTTAACATCCAAAAACTAACCCACTTAAGAACTGCTTTATGTTTTTTTCCTCTACCCTAAATCATTAATTCCTAACTTGGTTATAGTCTGACAGACTTTCCAGAACATACACAAATTCAGCTATGAAACAGTAAAACCAATTAGGGATTGTCATGTGGTAATTTTAAATGAAGACTCTCTTAAATGTCGCCCATATCACCTAATAAAGTTTAGTTAGTTACGATTAAATTAGTAAAATAAGTTACATACAATGGACTTAGGAGTTACATCAAGATTTCCTGAAGTGGGATTCTTCTTGCCACAGGCTCTATGGATAGAGTTTCCTGGTCAAATAAGTGTGGGCAGCGTTGCATACTGTATCTTTATGGAATTTCAGTTTATATTAGTATTAAAGTTATACTATAAGACTCTGAAAGGTCCTATAGTATAACCTCTCTTTAATACACCATTTCTCAAATTTATCTGCTCATGGAATACCTTTTTTACTTAATACCTATTATTCTTTTTTTTTTAATTGCATTTTAGGTTTTGGGGTACATGTGAAGAACATGCAAGATAGTTGCGAAGGTACACATGTGGCAGTGTGATTTGCTGCCTTACCTATTATTCTACAGAACTAATGTGATACTATTTTATGGTATCAGAAATATTTAAATGTCTTAAACAGACCTTTTATTTGGTCTACTCTTACTAACCTATTTGACTTCAATAGCTTTATTTTTAATTTTAATACCACATCCAAGAAAAGCTTTGGATTTTAATTTAACTTTCTAGTTGTTACCATTTACTATATGTTTCCCTTTCAGAAACAGCCCTAGCAGTCATGATACATCCCTCTTATGATGACTGCTCAAATGTCTTCTGAGAGGAAGTTCTGTTGCTATACCAAACCACTGTACTTCTCTCCTGAGGCAGTTACAGAAGTACAGACAACTGACAAATGTCAACCAAGTACTTTTCACAGGCCAGGCAATACAAGTAACTTTTGTTCACTAACAACAGATAACATATTAAATAGGAATATGGCTAATAGAATTATTTTCCTTACTGGATAATTAAGATCAAATAAAATAATGTTTGTGTAAGTGCCTTATTAACTCTAATCCTAATTAAAAACAAGTAATAATAAATATTAAAAAGTAATTTAATTTTGAAGAGGACTTGCCAGTACTTTTCATGACTAATCATAATATTGTATTTAGTTTTTGCTTTTTGACAAGCCCCATGTTGGTTGCTTTCACATTAGTTATTTAATTGCTCTTATTTCCTATTAATTCCCAGTTTATTACTTTTATTACAGCCTCCAACTTGCTTATCTAATAGTATAAAAGCCTTCTGGTGACTTATGAAATACTGTTAAGAGCACAGCTGAATTAAATTCAATAAAATATTTATTGGTATGATCTTTCTTCCTTGTTTCCTAAACTTATTTCAACCTGCTTTTAGAGAAGGCTTAGCTGCTGAAGTCAGCTTGCTGCAAAATTGGCATCTAGAAAACAGTTTTCCATGTTTTGCTGATGGTTCTAGCATGTAGAACTCACCCCATCCAAAGAATAAGCTGGGCCAGGAGAAGTTCACTTTGGGACATATTAAAATTGTTGCCTATAGCTATGTGAAGATGGTCAGTAGGTAGTAGTTTATAAGGGTATGAATCATAAGGAAAGAGTTCAGGGCTATAGATTTGGAAGTCATTCCTATAGATAATTCCTGAAGCCATGAGAGTAGAACAGAGAGAATGCTGAAAAGCACTAATACTTAAAAGCTAAGAAGGAGAGGAGGCTGAAAAAGAAATAGAAGATATAGCTACAGCAGAGCTGTCCAAAAGAATTTTCTTCAATGATGGCAACAGCCACTAGCTGTATCTGCCTATTGAGCACTTGAGGTTTGGCAAGTGCTATTGAGAAACTGAATTTTTAGTTTTTTAAAAATATGAATTTAAATTCAAATAGCCACATGTAATTACTGCATTGGACAGTGAAAGGTTACAGAGTAGGCCGAAAATAAAAGTGATGTCATGGTAGTCATCAAAGAAAGTATCTCAAAAGGCAGGAAATGGTCAACAGTATCAAATATTAGAGAGGATAAGCCAGGTAGGACTAAAAAGTGACTACTGGCAGGGTACGGTGGCACTTTGGGAGGCGAGGCGGGTGGATCACGAGGTCAACACATAGAGACCATCCTGGTCAACATGGTGAAACCCCGTCTCTACTAAAAATACAGAAAATTAGCTGGGCATGGTGGCGCGTGCCTGTAATCCCAGCTACTCAGGAGGCTGAGGCAGGAGAATTGCCTGAACCCAGGAGGCGGAGGTTGCGGTGAGCCGAGATCGCGCCATTGCACTCCAGCCTGGGCAACAAGAGCGAAACTCCGTCTCAAAAAAAAAAAAAAAAAAAAAGTGACTACTGTACTTAGCAATTTATGTGTTGAATTGTGTCCCCCAAATCTTTACATGTTGTAGTACTAACCCCACTACCTCAGAATGAGACTTCATTTGGAAACAGGATCACTGCAGAGGTACTTAGTTAAGATGAAATCATACAGGAGTAGGCTGGGTTCCTTTTTCAATATAACTGCTGCCTTTCTAAGAACGGTAAATTTTGACACAGAAACATGCACACAGAGAGAACGCCATGTGAACACGAGGGCAGAGATAAGTGTGTTTACAAGACAAGGAGCACCAAAAACTGCCAGCAAACCACTGGAAGCTAGGAGAGAGTCCTGGAACGCATCTTTCCCTAATGCCTTCTGAAGGAGCATAGCCTTGACATTTTGATCTTGGACTTCCAGCTTCCGGAACTATAAGACAATATATTTTTGTTGTTCAAGCCACACAGTTCCTGGTACTTTGTTACAGCAACCCTAGCAAACTAAGGCAACATGAAAGAAACATTTGATACATGCTAGTTGCTTTGTCTATCTACTGAAATCTTTAAAAATGTATATTCTTATTTAAATATTAATCTTCTAGTGTATAGGGAAAAAGTTGTTAAAAACTCTATATTAACATTAAATGTTTAAGAGTAGTCACCTAATAAATTCTAACTAATGATGTTAAATTTCACTTATATATCTAAAGTACAAGGCTTCTATAAGATCTACTTATTTGGCTCAAACATTCCTTTCACATCATCATAAATTTCATGTTTTAAAAACAATTATCATAAAAAAGCCACTTACCTTTGGTTTCTAAACTCTTAAGAGTAGTCATTTTTTTCCCTTAACCACTGAAAATGCACTCCAAGACTTCTGAACAACCTAGAAATGTATGCATATGAAAGAATTTAAACAATATCATATAAACACATTCATTGAGTACCTCTAATTTAAAAGTTAGGATATTTTAATTACTTGTGTATTTAGTACACATGCATTTAGACAAGGAAATATCCCTTACATCCCATTCTCCCAGAAGACATTGTTATGTCTACCACAAGTCTCAGAAAAAAAAAAAAAAAAGAGCTTCTGTTTAGATGTTTAACAAGCGACATAAATATTACTCAAGATAGCATAACTTATACTTTTTTGGTAATAAAAAGTTAAAATAGCGTAGCTTCTAAAGTAAAATGAGAAACATACATTGAGCACATGCTTTCAGAAATGTACGCATTGCCTTAAAGTACAGACTCAGATTTACCAGAGAACATATTTGAGAAAGAAGGTGATGCTACTGCAATGATGTAAGTATGACAGGCTGTACACTAGATGAAAACTGGTTTCACCACAAAAAAAGATCGCCAGTACTAGAAAGAAGTCAGCTCAGTGAGTGAACCCGACGACTAACTTCCTTAACAGTCACAAACTTTTCTACACTTAAAGTATATTGCTCCGAAAAGAGGTCTCCAAGTAACCCTTCGTAAGAGTAACGATCCCTGAAACTGCCCTTGATAGTTGCTCTGTGAAACGTACAGGCACAGTGAGTGCCTGCCGGCAAATGCCAAATGAAGGGGAGCGGGTGAAGAAGTAAGTAGGGGGAGTGGGCAGGTATGAAAGCGATAGGCCGGGAAGCGACGAGCCTGTCAACTTTTGCTGTCCCGGGAAGTCGAAACCGGAGTTCCATCCCTGTCTGAAAAAGCCTTCCCGGAACAACAATCTTTCCCGAAATCCACAGCTACTGGCCACCAAGCTCCAACCCAGATTTCCGACCCTTTCCAACATCCTCTCTTAGTTATACCTGCTCGTCCTCGGATTTACCTCTAAGATTCTTATTATCCCTATTTCAGGTGGCTTCACTTGACAGGCTCTTCGGATTGATATCACCAGGTTAACTTCTCACAGACCTCTTCCATTCAGAAGCGGACCCGCCCAGTCCCTCCACATATCCAGAGGCTCTCTCACTTCTAACCACTTCCGATTACTCAGGGTTTCGCTTCCGGAATACGTTTCTGCAGTAAGTTTAAACTCAAGTAACACAGAACACACAGTGTAAGGCCTCCGTAAGTGAAGAGCGGACAGATGTGTACTTTAAAATAAAATACCAACTTTTGGAGCCCTAGTGTAATATTCACTTAAACTTCCGGGTCATCTGTCAAACAAACGGAAGTAAAATTGCCGGAAACAGGAAAATGGAGTCTCGTAGCCCCGGCGACAGCATGGAGGGGCGGGTCTGGCGATTGGATGGACGCAGCTGAGGTTCCTTTCAGCTACTAAGGACGAAGAGGTGGGGCGGTGGCGTCCCACGCACTTTGCGGCAGTGGGCGGGGCTCTGTTGCCTGAGTAACCGGATGATGGTGTTGGTGGTGGTGTCTTCCTGTCTCTACGATATGTTTTTTCTAGTGCTGAGATCCTGAAACAATGGTGAGTGCCCGGGGAGGCCAGAAGAACGGCTCTGGGGTCCTACTTACGTAGCGTTCCAAGTCTTCGGGCGGATGGGCACTTAGAGTTGTCCTCTCCTTCCTACCTTATCTCCATTATCTCTTTCCCTCTTCCCACGGGTTGTTCCTGCAGTCTCCTCGCTCTCCGTATTTCTTGCAGCATCCCGAATTCCACTAGTGATACTAAATCTCCAGAGTAATGAAACAGAAAATTTAGGGTAAGGCATTGAGTCTCGTAACCTAAGGTGAGACAGTATTTCGAACAAACATTTTGTGTTTGCATTGTTCATCATGACATTCTTCAAGCTCAGATTATCATTAATTTATCAAGAGTATGGGTCAAGAGATCGAGACCATCCTGGTCAACAAGGTGAAACCCCGTCTCTACTAAAAATACAAAAATTAGCTGGGCATGGTGGTGCGCGCCTGTAGTCCTAGCTACTTGAGAAGCTGAGGCAGGAGAATTGCTTGAACCCAGGAGGCGGAGGTTGTGGTGAGCCGAGCTCGTGCCATTGCACTCCAGTCTGGGTAACAGCAGCGAAACTGCATCTCAAAAAAAAAAAAAAAAAAAAAAAAAAAAAGACTATGGGGTGGTGTGTATGTAACTGAATCTCCCTAGATCTTGGAGTCTTGGCTTTTCTGAGTGGCAGAGCACTCCCCCACGCTTGTACGAGGGCCATTAACAGGTATATATTGGATCAGCTGTCATCTATCCAGTTGGTTACCTATAGGTCTGTGCTTGTTTGCTCCCCTCCCCTCCCCTCCCCTCCCTCCCTCCCTTCCCTTCTCCTCCCCTCCCTCCCTTCCCTTCCCCTCCCTCCCTTCCCTTCTCCTCCCCTCCCTCCCTTCCCTTCCCCTCCCCTCCCTCCCTTCCCTTCCCCTCCCTCCCTTCCCCTCCCCTCCCTCCCTCCCCTCCCTCCCTTCCCCTCCCCTCCCCTCCCTCCCTTCCCCTCCCCTCCCCTCCCTCCCTTCCCCTCCCCTCCCCTCCCTCCCTTCCCTTCCCCTCCCCTCCCTCCCTTCCCTTCCCCTCCCCTCCCTCCCTTCCCTTCCCCTCCCCTCCCTCCCTTCCCTTCCCCTCCCCTCCCTCCCTTCCCTTCCCCTCCCCTCCCTCCTTTCCCCTCCCCTCCCCTCCCTCCCTTCCCTTCCCCTCTCCTCCTCTCTCCTCTCCTCTCGTCTCTTCTCTCCTCTTCTTTCTCTTCTCCTCCCCTCCCTCCCATACCCTCTCCTTTCCTCCTCCTCCTCCTCCTCTTTCTCCTCCTCCTCCTTCTTTCTTCTTTCTTCTTTTTTTAAACAGAAATTTCCCTTGGATTGCTTGGCGAGCTTCTGGAATTCACTGTTTGAGCTTCAGCCCCAGAAATTCTGAATGAATAGGAATAGGACTCGGTATTTGCATTTTAAATAAACCTACAGGTGATTTTAATTCACGCACATGTTTGAGAGTACCAGGGTTCTAGTTAATTTACTTAACTACCATATCTTTTAAGCGCTTGTGGCTAATGGACTGGAGGATAGAAAGATCTTTAGATAGTTATAGCTATGAACTTAGAAACAGAGCCCCACCCACCACCCCTTGTTTCTTCATACTATTCAGCAATCCTTTTTGTTACCCCAGTTTTCCCCTGCATCTTTTCTGTAAAGACATTTTCAAACCTTCGCTTTATAAAACCTTGTCCCTTGTCCTCCTCATTTCTCCTTTCTAAATATGATGGAGTATAATAGGCCATTTCTTCAACCTCACGCTCCCAGCCTACACATTAATCTATATTTTTGCCCAGACTTTAGTCTTGTATTTCTGTTACAGAGAAAGAGATATTAAAGGATAATCCATCTAGCTTTACTCTTGATCTCATTTGCTTCCAGTTGTCTTTTTTCTTTCCTGTGCTTTCAGCCTCTTCTTCAGTTTCTTCTCCTCAGTGCTCAAGTCACACATCTTATGAAAATTAAATCAAGCAAAAGCATGTCCTTCATCCTTTGTTTATTCAGTTATTTCCCAATCCTCCTATCAATAAACTTCTTGAAAGCATAGTGTTTTTACTTATATCAAACAGAGAAAAGTCTTTTACCTGGCTTCTTTAATGGCTTCGAGAAAGTTGTTGTTAAGTTTCTAATGGCCTTTTATATGCCAAATCCAGTAATTACTTCTCAAAATTTATATTGCTTAGTCTCTTTGTGACAACTGAGGTTTATAGAATGAATTCCTTTCACTGGTTTTACCTGGTTTTTGAATGTCATTCTCTGAAATTCACTCTTAATTACATTCATTTCTTAGTCTATACATTTTCCTTTGGCGATTTTGTCCGCTCACATAAATTCTACTAATGCCTTTGATTTTGCCTCTAAATTTCAATTTTTCTCTCAGATCTACTAGTGTCTAACTCAGTTCCTTCCTGAACATGTGTGTCTCAAAGGTCCCTCAAACTTAATATGACCAAAACTGAACTTGCTGTTTTTCCTCCTGGTTTCTCCTATTTGCACCAAGTTAAATAATGATACTACTATATTATAACCTAGACTAGAAATAATTCCTCCCTCTTTTATTCTTCCCATAGTCAGTTGGTCACTAGATCATATTTTAGTTTGTCATCTCCTCATTTCTTGATTATTTTATTAGTGCCTTTTACAGTCTGGTCTGGAAATTCTCCAACTCACTATTTGCTCTGCCACAAGAAGGAATTTTTAAAAACCCAACCTGTTGATTTACTCACCTCTTTAAAACTCTAGATTCCCCATTTCCTACAGTAAAATGTCTAGAATGGTGCACAAGTTCCTCTATGAACAAGCACTTTTTTTTTTTAATTTTCTTACCTTTTAGCTACTTGCCTTTCATTGAACATACTAAGCAACTTCAAACTGGTAGTATGCCTCCTCTCTCTACTTTGCACTTGCAGTTCCTTCTACACAGAATACCTGTACCACCTTGTTGCTTGCCAAACTCTTATTTATTCTCCTGTCACAGGCCATCAGGTTCTTCTTCCCCACTTCCTCGAAAGGCCATGCATTGAGAATGCAGGAATTGCAGCAGAGGACGAGTTTAATGGAGGCAAGGCAGCTGAGTGAAAGGAAGGGATATATTTTTCAAATCCACCTCCCTGACAGCTTGGAGGTTATAATTTTATGGTTTTCTTTTCTTTCTTTTTTTCTTTTTTTGAGATGGAGTTTCACTCTTTTTGCCCACGTGGGAGTGCAATGGCGTGATCTTGGCTCACTGCAGCCTCTGCCTCCTGGGTTCAAGCAATTCTCCTGCCTCAGCCTCCTGAGTAGATGGGATTACAGGCATAGGCTACCACACCTGGTCAGTTTTTTGTTTTTAGTACAGACTGTGTTTCTCCATGTTGGTTAGGCTCTGGTCTTGAACTCCTGATCTCAGATGGTGCACTCACCTCAGCCTCCCAAAGTTCTGGGATTACAGGCGTGAGCCACCACACTGGTCTGGTTGTGGTAGCTCAATAAGGATAATTTTGTGGGCAGGAGGGCAGGGAGTGGGCACTGCTGATTGGTTGGGGATGAATTTATAGTAGTCTTCAGACTGTCTTCCTATGAAATGTTTTTCAGTTTCCAACTTTATAATACTTTCTCCTAATAGATTTTTTTTTTTAATAGAGTCTTGCTCTGTCACCCTGGCTGTGGAGTGCAGTGGTGTGATTTTGGTTCACTGCAACCTCCGTCTCTGGGGTTCAAGCAATTCTCGTGCCTAAGCCTCGAAAGTAGCTGGGACTACAGGTGCATGACATCATGCCTGGCTAACTTTTGTATTTTTAGTAGAGACAGGTTTTTGCCATTTTGGTCAGGATGGTCTCTAACTCATGACCTCAGGTGATCCACCCGCCTTGGCCTCCCAAAGTGCTGGGATTACAGGCATGAGCCATGGCACCCAGCTAGCATCTGCTTTTTGTTTATCCAGAATTCCTTTTTTTACTTGAATTGCCGATTTGGAAGAATTGCAGTTCAAAAGATCCACTGGATTTCATTTACTAGAAATGAATCAAAGTATAGGGCATAAATTGCAGATATGAAACTTTAAAAAAGTTTATTTTCCTATATTTTGTATTACAAATGCTGTTTAGAACTTGTTATATTCTTGTTTAGTAGGAAACAGTGATATTTGCAGAACTGAATAGTAAGAGGTTAATATAATGCCATAATTTTCCTTGCATGTAGCTTTTTATTTTTTGCTTTCCTTTTTCTGCCTTTTTATTTCCAATTCTTTCTCATTCACCAATTATTCACGTATTGAAGAAAGTATTTATTGAGTGTGTTCTATGTGCTGGTAACTGGTGGCTATACATTGATTAATAAGATAGCACACAGTTGCCCCTACCTCATGGAATTTATGGAGAAAAACAGATATTGGAAAACAAATTACAAGTGTGAGTTGGGTTAGAAAAATGACAAGGTGAGGTGGAAATTAGTAATAAAATAGAGTGACCTGAACTAGCCTGGGGTGATCAGGGAAAGCCTCCTTGATGATAAAACTTTTTAATTCTTTTTTTTTTTTTTTAGTTGTGGAGAAAATTTATATGAATAAATAAATGATCACCTCATATGATGATAAGTACTATGAGGGAAATTTAACTAAGTAATGCAATATTGGTTGGTTCCAAGAGCGAGTAGCCTTGAGTGGGACAATCAGGGAAGGTCCTCATGAGGATGTGACTTTTAAGCTGAGATCTCAGTAATTAAAAGGAGCTTGCCAGGTGGGGAAACGTAGCAGAAGAACATTCCAGGAAGAGTCAATAGCAAGCACAGAAGTGCCTTAGAGGAATAGGAGGGAGCTGGTGTGGCTGGGCTGCAGAATGAGAGGATGGCTGGAGGAGAAGAGACCTGAGACGCAGGACGGAGCCAGGAATACTGAGACTTACGGAACTTGGGAAGGATTTTAGATTTTATTCTAAATGTAGTAGGATTATGTGTCTTATATATTTACCTATTCCATCAAAATATTTTATTTTCCTTGCATCTGCCTTATTTAAACTTTAGCCATATTAATTCGGTCTATTGGTGCTTATTTTTATCTTATCTGTAACATTTATGATCTTATAAACTTTGGGAAATATTTTTCTGACCTGCTGTTGTCTTTGAACTTCAGAGACTCCTAATTTCATCCCTTATAGTTGGCATTTCATAATTTATTTTCTCTTTTCTGGACTTTTTCTTGTTTGTTTCTATAATATCTGTTTTAAGGTGTGGCAAGCAGAGCTATATATTCCAGGTGTGTATGCATTATAGTTTCAGTGTGGGAATTATGTTTGCTGCTGTGATCCTCACCTGGTATCTTTCTTGATTGTGCTAGAGCGAATGATTGATGTATCTTATTTTTCAGAAATACCTCCAGCATTCCCAATGAACTTTGTATTAACTTCTTTTCAAAAACTGTCTAAACAACTTCACTTCCAAAGTTGTCTATTTTAAAACTCTCTGTAAATTATATGTGAGAAACTGTAGCTATTAAAATGTGCTGCTTAATTCACATTTATTTTCTGATGCTAGATACTTTGCCTTATTAAGTTGCTATTGTTCTCTTTCCTGACTCATCTTGTATACTGTGCCTTCTTCATATTTTTAAACACTTGAAAATGTATTTTCATATCCACACTTAATGGCTCTAGAGCTCTCTGATAGATGTAAATTTAACTTTTATCTTTTGTTTTCCATAATTCCAATATATACAAGGTAAATCTAAATGCTATATATGTTTCATATTTATTTATAAAGAAGTGTAACTTATTCTGTTGTAGAAGTACAGGAAAACTAGTCATTTTTAGGAATTAGAAATTATAGAAGTAAAAATAATAAAATTAAATTTATAATAACACTGCCTGTATACAATCACTATTAATATTTTGATGTAATATCCTGGTTACATATATAGTCATATATATAAAGACACATATACATATCTATCCTTTAAAATATGATTCTATTATATTCATTGTTTAGAAATCTGTTTCTTCCCACTTAACATATCTTGTACATTTTTCAGTTTTAAGAACTACAGTCAGCCCTCGATATCCATGGATTCTGCATCCAGATTCAACCAATTGAGGACTGAAAATATTTGAAAAAGTAAAAATAAAAAATTACAATGATGAAAGTACAAATAAAATCAATGCACTATAACAACTATTTACATAGCATTTGCATTGTATTAGGTGTTGTAAGTAATTTAGAAATGAATTAAAATATACTGGAGGATATGCATAGGTTACATACAAATGGATGTCATTATACATAAGGGACTTGAGCATCTGAGGATTCTGAGGATCCTGCAGGAGTCCAGGAACCAATCACCTGCAAATACTGAAGGACAATTTTACATTTTATTCTTTCATTGACTATGATTTAACCAATCCATTTATTAATTTGTTCTGTTAACACGATAACTAACATATTTTTGTGAACACGTTTTTATAGACATCCATAATTATTTCCTTACAATAAATTAAAAAGGGAATAATAACTAGGGTGTGAGAGGTCGTGTGCATTTTTAAGGGTTTCAATATACATTGCCAGACTACTCTCAAAATAGTTTTGCCAATGAATGCCCTGATAGCAGTGTACCATGGTGCCTTTTTCTTCTAAACTCTAAACTGATATTTCTATATATTACATATATATGTCTAACAATAGATTTGAATTTTTAATAAAACTGTCACCTGCTTTGCTCAGAATATTGAGAGAAATGTTATAAATTACTGTATGTTCAGTAGATGAAAGGCACTGTTAATACCTATGATATTTCTTTGTAATTGTTTTATATCTCATAAATTGTTAAAATTCAAGATTTATTATTTGCCTGTAGTGAAGAATAAATTAGCCTTTCTTTAACTATTACTTGTAGGCAGATTTTCCAGTCTTCTCTTGTGTACCTATTTTCAAGATGTAGTACGCTGAAGTACAAACAAACTGATGTAGAGCTAGAAATCTAAACTTTCAATCTTTATTCCAGTCCTGGCTTAAGCACTTATGAGCTATGTGTTATGTAATCTTTCCCCCTGGATGATTATTTTCTCATCCATAAAATCAAAATAATACTTTCTGTTTAGATTGCCTTAGAGCATTTTTTGTGAAAATCAAGTAAGTTGATATGAAAGTAATTTATAAACTGTAATATACATATGAAATATATTATTTTCATATTGACCAGATTGCAGCCTAATAAGAAGATAGTTGAGGAAAATGAAAGAGATTAAAATATAAAATAACCTTCAGAAATAAATATTTGAGGTTAATGGTGTTAATGCAATTTTGTGGATATCGAAAAATTTACATTTTATATTAAATTCCCTCTTCCTAACTTTCTCTTATAGATTTATTTTCCTAATGGAAACAAGAAAAAGCTGGTGAAAAGGGAGGGAAGCATGGGAAATGGCACCAATGGGTCTTGTGACCAATTTCAATAATGATCATATATTTTTTTGGGGTAGGGGCAGCTAAACATGTCTGATATGTATTTAGCAGCTATTAGGTGTGAGATTCCTGAATTTCTACTCGGCTTAAATGGATTAGCTGGGAACATTTACTTTTATTGCTGGTCATGTGAAATTTTATTATTCCATAATTTGATTGTGAATGTACAATGAGACCTTTCAGACCCAGCTGCTTCTTGCCACTTAGGCTCAGAAATTTGGGTCTTGAAAAACTGAAAATCCCTTCATCTAGTGGCAAGTACAGTTTTATCATTTATGTTAAACTATATTGCGTTTTAGGAACCTTATTAGATTTTACTGCATGCACTGAAATCTCTAAAAGGTGAATATCTGTATATCTTAGCTATCTGAATATGTTTCATCATTAAAAATTTTCAAGTTTTTATCTAAAGAAAGAATGACTTCTATAATAATATGATCCCTTTTTTGTAGCATTTCCACATACAAATTAGTATTGGCCTTATGATTTTATCTTGTCTCCCAATACGCTTAACACCTACATTGAGGCATGCATTATTAGAACACTTTTGGAATCAAAGCTTGAAATAATAAGCATTTATATTCAGATACAGAACAGAAGCTCCTGAACAAATCTTTCTGCCCTACTTTTGAGTTCTTGCAACATTACGTACATCCAAGATACAAAGATGAACAAGACTAGATTTCTTTCTTAAAAAGCTCACAGTCTTGGAGGAAGAGAAAAAAAGAGAGGAAGAGAAATAAATGATACACTGTAGCACTGTAATACTAACTTAGAGAAATTCAATTTCTTCATTTATCAAATGAGGATAGTAATAATACTAGTTCTCTCATAGGGATATTATTACAGCTAAATGATAAATTGTTTAGCCCCATGCTTTATCCACAGTAAGCATCCGATAAATGTTAGCTGTTATTACTGTTGCTACTGCTGTTATTTCCAAGTGTTAAGATAGAGACCTACTGAGTGTGGGAACACAGAAGAGAGACTAATGATAGAAAGAATGCGAATTAAAAACAACATTAATTGACTTTACAGCTTTTCTTTGTGCTATTTTTCATTCACTGAGCTTCAGGTTTTCTTTAACATGTGAATATGCATAAATCCAAAATTAAACTTATGCATATTAATGCCAACATTGATTCCCTAAACTTACTGGAAGGCATTTGGAGATTAAGTAGGAAATTCTGTCATTGTGGTTCATTGTTCAGGGTTCAGCCTAGTGTCCTGTACAATTAAGAACTTAACAGATGCTTCCCCCACCCCACTTTCTTTTAAACATTTTTGTTCATTGACCCAGATGTCCCTTTGGGTGATTTTGAGTGGACACAGTATACACAAAGTTGGTGACTGTTCAGAAGTACTTGAGGTAGTTCTTATTCGTATAATTTTTAAGCAATTCTTTTTGGTTTACATCTTTTTCCCCCCAGTTTTACATACGCTTCAGCTGCACTTGCTGTTCCATTTGCCTGAAATCCTCCTCCACTTTTTCAGACCTATGTTCAAATGACACCTCATCAGAGAGGACTTCCTTGTCCACCTTTCTAAATAACACCTGTAGTTGCTCTATGTCCCCCTACACTCTTCATCTTCTTTTTTCATTTTAGCACCTGACAAAACCTTTGCAAAGCTGCTATTTTAATAATGATAGTGCATGACACTTAGAGAATGTTTTCTATTTTTAAAGGCATTTAAGATTCTTAACTAATTGATACTGTCCTTGGAAGTAGGTACTGTACTTAGAGAGAAGAGATATCAATATCATCAGGGAGCAGAAAGGCACAAACATCCAAGGAAGAAGGCTAATCCTCTAAAAAGATAGTTGAAAAGCAAGGAAGGTAACTTTCCACTGAATTTCCCTGCTAGTTACTTGGTAGAGACCAGGAGTGGACAACGAGTTTTGATCAAGGGCTCTTCACCTCTAGAAAAATGTCTAGAATTCTGGGTCAAAACTAATGAACTCTTTTATTCTGGGAGAGAACTCTAGCTTCATTTAGTCAGTTATTTTTCAGTTTCTCTTGAGTGCCAGGCACTCTTCTGGGTGAATAAGTCCCACGCTTATGGAGCTAAAATTTTTGGGTAGATGCAGAGTAAACAAACATGTAGTATAATGTGAGGTTTTGATAAGTGGTATGGAAAAAAAAATCAAACAAGACAGAAGGTGGAGAAATTGGTATTTAGTTGGCTGGTCAGAAAAGCCTCCTTACATTGCTGACATATGAGTGGAGACCTGAATGAAGTGATGACGTGGAAAGCCCTGGGAATCCTAGCAGGATGCAATGACCTGGAGGCAGGAGCCTGCTTGGTTTATTGAGTAACCAGTGAGAAGGCCAGTGTAACTGGAGCAGAGAAAGTGAGGGAGAGGGTGGCAAAGGCAGGTGAGACAGATGAAGCAAAGAGGTAGCCTGAGACCAGATCATACAAGCCTATGCAGCATGAAATCAGTCTTTTAGGCCGGGCACGGTGGCTCCAGCCTGTAATCCCAGCACTTTGGGAGGCCGAGGCGGGCAGATCACGAGGTCAAGAGATCGAGACCATCCTGGCCAACATGGTGAAACCCCGTCTCTACTAAAAATACAAAAAAAAAAAAATTAGCTGGGCATGGTGGTGCATGCCTGTAGTCCCAGCTACCCGGGAGGCTGAGGCAGAAGAATTGCTTGAACCCGGGAGGTGGAGGTTGCAGTGAGCCAAGATTGTGCCACTGCACTCCAGCCTGGTGCCTGGCGACAGAGCGAGACTCTGTCTCAAAAAAAAAATCAGTCTTTTAAAAGAAAATTAAAGATAATTTTTGTGGTTATATAGCAGGTGTATGTGTGTGTGTGTATTATATATATAATATATATCCACCCATAATGTATTAGGGGTGTGTGTGTATATATACATTTATATACACCCACTATATATAATATATAAATATATATTTAATACTTGAATATACATGACATATTTTGGTACAGGCATGCAATGCATAATAAACATAATCATGGAAAATTGATTGTCCATTTCCTCAAGTATTTATCCTTTGTGTTAGCAATCGAATTACACTCTTCTAGTTATTTTAAAATATATAATTAAATTATTATTGACTGTAGTCACCCTGTTATGATGTTGAATACTAGGTCTTATTCAGTCTTTCTGGGGTTTTTTGTACCCATTAACCATCCTCACCTCCCACACGACCCCCTACTACCTTTCCCAGCCTTCTACTCTCTATCTCCATGAGTTCAGTTGTTTTGATTTTCACATCTCACAAGTAAGTTAGAACATGCATTGTTTGTTTTTTGTGCCTGGCTTATTTCACTTAATATAATGACCTTTAATTTCATTATGTTCTTGCGAATGACAGAATCACATTGTTCTTTATGGCTGAATAGTACTTCATTGGGTATATGTACCACATTTTCTTTATCCATTGTTTTGATGGACACTTCAGTTGCTTTTAAATCTTGGCTATTGTCAGTGGTGCTTCAGTAAACATGGGAGTGCAGATATCTCTTTGATATACTGATTTCTTTTCCCCCGATAGTGGGATTGTTGGATTATAAGGTAGCTCTTTTTTAGTTTTTTGAAGAAGCTCTAAACTGTTCTCTGTAGCAGTTGTGCTAATTTTACATTCCCAACAACAGTGTATGAGTGTTCCCTTTCCACACATCCTTGCTGTTTTGTTACTGCTTGCAATTTGGATAAAAGTTTTTTAAATTGGGGTGAGATGATACCTCATTGTAGTTTTGATTTGCATTTTCTCATGATCAATGATATTGAGCACCTTTTCATATCCCTGTTTGCCACTGGTATGTCTTCTTCTGAGAAATATCTATTGAGATCTTTTGCTCATTTTTTAGTTAGATTATTAGATTTTTTTTCCTGTAGAGTTGTTTGAGCTCCTTGTGTATTCTGATTATTAATGTCTTGTCAGATGGGTGGTTTGCAAATATTTTCTCCCATGCTGTGGGTTGTCTCTTCACTTTGTGGATTGTTTCCTTTGCTATGCAGAAGCTTTTTAACTTGATGTGCTCCATTTTATCCATTATTTCTTTGGTTACCTGTGCCTATGTGGTGGTGGTCAAGAAATTTTTGCCCAAACCGATGTCTTGGGGATTTTCCTCAGTGTTTTCTTTTAGTAGTTTCATAGTTCGAGGTCTTAGATTTAAGTTTTAATCCAAATCCATTTTGATTTTATGTTTGTACGTGGCCAGTGAAAAGGGTCTAGTTCCATTCTTCTGCATATAGATACCCAGTTTTTCCAGCACCATTTATTGAAGAGGCTGTCTTTTCTCTAACATATGTTCTTGGAACCTTTGTTGAAAATGAGTTTATTGTAGGTGTATTGATTTATTTCTGGGTTCTCTATTCTGTTCCATGAGTCTATGTGTCTGTACCATGCTGTTTTGGTTACTATAGCTCTGTAGTATAATTTGAAGTCAGGTAATGTGATTTTTTTCAGTTTTTATCATTTTGCTTAGGATGGTTTTGGCTATTCTGAGTCTTCTGTGGTTCCATATCAATTTTAGGATTGTCTTTTCTATTTCTACTCTTTGAAGAATGTCATTGACATTTTGATAGGGATTGTATTAAATCTGTAGATTGCTTTAGGTAGTATGGACATTTTTACAATATTGATTCTTTCCATGAACATAGAATATCTTTTAATTTTTTAGTGTTTTATTCAATTTCTTTTGTCCATGTTTTAAAGTTTTCATCATATAAATATTTTACTTCTTTTGCTAATTCCTATGTATTTTATTTTGTTTGTGGCTATTGTAAATAGGATAACTTAAAATTTTTTTTTTCAGATTGTTCGCTGTTGACATATTGAAATGCTACTGATGTTGGTATGATTTTGTATCCTGCAACTTTACTGAATTTATCAGTTCTAAGAGTCTTTTGGTGTAGTCTTTAAGTTTTTCCAGATGTAAGATTATATCATCTCCAGACAGGGATACTCTGACTTCTTCCTTTCGAATTTGGATGCCCTTTCTCTTATCTGATTGCCCTAGCTAGACCTCCTATGTTGAATAACAGTGGTGAAAGTGTGTACCCTTGTCATGTTCCAGATCTGAGAGGAAATGCTTTCAGTTTTTCCCTTTCAGCATGATACTAGCTGTTGGGTTGTCATGTGGCTTTTATTATGGTGAGGTATGTTCCTTCTATCCAATTTTTTGATGCTTTAGTCAAGAAGTGATGTTGAATTTCATCAAATGCTTTTTCAGCATCAGTTAAAATGATCATATGGTTTCTGTTCTTTATTCTGTTAATATGATGTATCACATTGATTGATTTGCATGTGTTGAACCATCCTTGCATCTCAGGGATAAATCCCACTTGGTCTGATGAATGATATTTTTAATGTGTTACTGAATTCAGTTTGCTAATATTTTTTAAGATTTTTGCATCAATATTAAATATACTGACCTGTACTTTACTTTTCTTTCTTTTTTTTTTTTTGTTGATGTGTTATTGCCTGTTTTTGGTATCAGGGTAATACTGAGCTCGTAGAATGAGCTTGGGAATATTCCCTCTTCCTGTATTTTTTGGAATAGCTTGAATAGGATTGGTATTAGTTCTTCATATGTTTAGTAGAATTCAACAGTGAAACTATCAGGTCCTGGGTTTTTCTTTACTGGGAGACTTTTTATTGTGGCTTTGATTTCATTACTTGTTATTGGTCTCTTCATATTTTGGATTTCTTCCTGGTTCAATCTTGGTAGGTTTTATCATTTTTTATAGCTTTTCCAATTTATTGGCATAGTAGCCATGAATGATCTTTTGAATTTCTGCAATATCATTTGTAATGTTTCCTTTTTCATCTCTGATTTTATTTGTTTGGGTCTTCTCTCTATTTTTCTTACACTGGCTAAAGGATTATCAGTTGTGTTTATCTTTTCAAGGAATCAACTTTTTGTTTCATATATCTTTTGTATTTTTTTGAATTTCAAATTCATTTATATCTGCTCTGATCTTACTATTTCTTTTCTTCTACTAATTTTCGGTTCAGTTCGCTCCAGGTTTTGTAATTTTCTAAGGTGTATCGTTACGCTATTTATTTGAAGTCTGTCTCTCTCTCTCTCTCTCTCTCTCTCTCTCTTTCTCTCTCTCTCGATGTAGGCACTTAGAGCTATAACTTTTTTTCTTAATACTGCTTTCACTGAATTCCCTAGCTAGTAACATCCCATAGCTAATAGTATATTGTGTTTCCATTATCATTTGTATCAAGAAAATTTTCCATTTTCTTTTTAATTTCTTCATTGATCCACTCGTCATTCAAGTCATAAAGTCTTAGAGCTGAAAGAGACTTGATTTTTGTTAAGAGCAGTGATTCTGAAATTGAGGTTGTGATGTGTTAGTGGATTGTAAGCTCTAAATTGCAAATAATAGACAGCTTTTAAAAAAAGATATCAAAATATCAGTATACTTCACATACTGAGAATAAGAATTGTTTCTGAGAACTTTTTCCGGTTGTGGGGTATGTGTGTGTGGGGTTGTGTGTGGGTGTGGATGTCTATTGGTCCTAATGGAAACTGGTTCTTACTATAGGTTAAGAAATGAAAAGGGAACAGGAAAATGTTTATGAACTATTTATCTAGTCTTATTCCCAAATTTATAGGTGAAGAAACTAGTTGGGATATACTGAAAGGCCCACATGTCTTCTCCCTTAGTGTCGTGCTCCCGTCTAGACGTGATGTGAATGTCTGTATGTGTATGTGACTATTCCACACTGACGGAGTTCTAATTTCCAAACGAAGGAAAGAAATTGCCAAGTTTATTTCGTTAATACCACATCGATAAGGGCTCACTTCCCTTCTGTTTTTTTAACCTCGTCTATGATTGTCTTATTTTCCTTTTTTTCCCTCTCTTTTCTTAAATATCCTTCTAGTTCTCTAGGAAAGAAAGATATACAAAGTGAAGCTAGAGAGAGGGAGAGAAAGAAGTCCAGGACCAATAAAGAGGGAGAGGGACAGACATCCAAAATCTAGGAGACAAAAGAGAGAAACATCTAGGGCCAAGGAGAAGTAGAGGCATCTCTGCCCCTATCACTCCTGCTTTCTTCAAGATCCCCTCTGCCTTTTGCACAGGCTATAGTCTTCTGGGAAGGCAGTGCTGGTGGAGAATGAGTTTGTCTTTTCTCAAAGACATGGATTGGGCATTTATTAATACCTCTCTATCCTGCCGTCTGGCTCTCTGAGTCGGGACTCAGTAATGTATTGAGGAGAGTAAGCTCCTTGAGAGCAGGGTTTCTCACCCACCTCCGTTCTCCTCCCCTCCCTTCCGCTCCCCTCCCCTCCAGTCCCCTCCCCTCCTTTCTCCTCCCTTCCCCTCCCCTCCTCTCCCCTCCTACATTTCCTTCATTTCCTTCTTTTCTTTTGGAGACTGAGTTTTACTCTTGTTGCCCAGGCTGGAGTGCAATGGCGCCATCTCAGCTCACTGCAGCCTCCACCTCCCAGGTTCAAGAGAGTCTCCTGCCTCAGCCTCCTGAGTAGCTGGGATTACAGGCACTTGCCACCATGCCCAGCTAATTTTTTGTATTTTTAGTAGATACAGGGTTTTACTATGTTGGCCAGACTGGTCTCAAACTCCTGACCTCAGGTGATCCACCTGCCTTGGCCTTCTAAAGTGCTGGGATTACAGCTGTGAGCCACTGTGGAAAGCAGGGCTTATTTCTTACTCTCCTTTGTAGTCCCTTAGTAACAGTTTGCTTAGAAAACTATCCTAATTAATACACTGAGCTTTTGAGATATTGTTCCTGTTATACGGTTACATTCCTATGAATACAAACGAGAAATCTGTAGCCTTAAAGACAGGATAAAGCTAAAAAGAGACTTAATTTTGGAAAACTTTAAGGCACTTGATAAAATGAATCCAAGGCTTTAAAAAAAGAGGTTTTTTAAAATACATACAACACACATGTATACTAAATAGATGCACACCTTAGATGAAATGTTTTTAAAAATGTCATGAGGAAGATATTCTTGAAATGATTTAATAGCATTTTTAAAATGATTGCTTTTACTCGTTTAAAATACTGTTATATAATTTGTTAGGTGTTAGCAAGTGAAGAGAATTTATTAGATGTTAGAAAGCAATGGAAGAGAATTCACTGAATGCCACTCATTTTTTATAAGAGTGGCTGTTTGAATCTGATACTTTCATCAATAAGTTAAGAGCTTTAAACTTACTTGAGGCTGACTGGGAAAAGGATAAAAAGAAACCCCTAAGATTAGGTCCTCTTTTATGCAAGGAGTTAAAGAGAAATGAAATTATTAACCTGGCATAAGCTGTCCTTTCATTAAAATGTTTCCTAAAGTTCTGATGACCGGAGGGGATATATTAAAACCAAGAAGAGGAGGATGCTGTCTGTGGAGTAGCCATTCTTTTCTTAATGAACTTGCTTTCACTTTTCTTTAAAAAAAGAAGCTTATTAACTTATGAGTCAGAATGTGAAAGCTCTTTTTCTTAATAGTTAATATCTATCATTTATTGAATGCCTACTGTATGTATTAAATTCTTTTCATATAAGGACAACCTCAGTTTTTAAAAACACTGAAGATTGTACTGCTAGAAAGTGATAGGGCCCAAATTTGAACCTCTTAAGCCTAGAGCCTTATGTTCTTTCTAGCCTACTACTTAGGGTCATGATGTTTAACATTTTTAGTATTTTTTTTTTGTAACTCTTTTTCTGCTTTTATGTAGCTATAGAGAGAAATTTAACTTCCTTTTTGAAAACTCAATTTCTAGAGTATGTGGGTGATATACATGTTTTAGGAGTTCATAATTCATATTTTGATACTTGTTTGGGGCCTCTGCGAACTTATTATGATTTAATGAATAACTACAAGGCAAAAATTGAGGGTATTTGTGAAGTGGCTTTTTGGCCAGGATATGTTGAATCGACATGAACACTAGGTGGCACTCTTCCATCATTGCACACCTCTAGGAAAAGCTATCCTTTATGGATTTTAATCGTATTGATGTGGCATTCTAATGCTATTCATCTAGAAATCACAGATGTACACAGTATCACAGATGATTTCTCTTAAAGTCAAAGACATATTATTCCTTTCCTAAATTAGAAAACTTTAGGCTAAATGAGGAAACTAATCTTTGGGATTAAGCTTGAAAAAGCTTGAAAATGTGAACTTTAAAAGATTTTTGAAATCTGTTACTTTACCAAAATATCCTTTAACTTATTTAAAAAACATAAACAGGAAACTACAAAATAAAAATAATGTTTGAATTACATGAGGTATATAGGCAAATGCATTCCAAAGAAAACACTGTCCTAGTGTCTTCTTTGGATAGACTGTCTAATAATCACTGCTTCTAACACTTGAGGATGTAGTCACGACTTCTACCACTTTCATAATGTTACATTCGTGGTTACAGCCACTTAAGTCTGTATCACTTTACTGTAAACACAATATTTTCTCCATTGACTAATATCCAAAAAGACTGATTATTTCATGAGGAAAATGCCGTCAGAATCAGTAGCCAACAGTAGCTAATGCGGAACAGTCATAATTTGCAATGCATGTAAATCTATGTGTATATTTAGCATCTGCAGCATTTGGTATATGCCATACAGGAATAAATGGAAACAGTTTGGTTTGCATATTTTGCATAGAGCTACTTTTCTCTTTCTCTGCAGCCAGGGCTGCTATATACTACATATAGGACATTGTACAATTATGAGTCAGTTGCTGATATTCTTATTTATTACATATTTTTCTAATAGGTAGCAATAAGATGTTCTGAGGAAGGTACTTTTTCTGTTTGCACAAGAGTACTAGATGGACTAAAGAATAGTCTTTTCAGATTTCTTAGCAATGATACTGCTCATCTATGGCATTGACTCTTATTCTTGAAAGAAAAAAGAATACGAGAGGAGGGAGCACAGGAGAAAGAAGGTGTCATAAAAATACCATTCCAGGATGCATCTAATTTTCTACAGATGTTAGGCAGGTTTAGGGCCTCCACAATGGATGGATGCCATAGGATGCCATCCTACTGTATCTCCTCATACTTCACCGTCAAACCATATTGTCTTTGTTGTTTGTTAAACTTGCTAAGATCCCTCTTCCTCCCAAAGCTTTATATTTTTTGTCTACCTGGAATTTTTTTTTTACCCCAGGTTTCTGCATGACTGGCTTTTCCTCATCCTGTTTTGACATCTCAGATTGAGTGTAGTTGTTTATTCTAGTTGAAGGGTACTCCCTAGCTCACTGCCCCTAATAATTGGCATGTTTACTTATTTATTCTATTGTTTTTGTAACACTATTTATTTATTTACTTATATTTTTGGAGATGGGGTCTTACTGTGTCGCTCAGGCTGTAGTGCGGTGGTACAGTCATAACTCCAACTCCTGGGCTCAAGTGATCTTCCTGCCTCAGCTTCCTGAGAAGCTGCGATTACAGGCATAGGCTATCATGCCTGGCTCTAACGTATTATTACAAGAATTATATATATATATTTTTAGTTTTACATTCGATAAAGGTAGACAGAAAATTAGTAAGTAAGCTCCATATCAACAGGGCCTTGTCTGTCTTCCCCCATGTCTATTGCAGTGCCTGGCAAAGAGAAGCTATTCAATACATTGAATGAATGAAGGCATGAATAAATTCACCTTTTGACATAACATTTCAATTCATGATAGCCAGTAGAATGCTGCTTTTTAAATTTATTCATTCAACAAATACTTAATAGATATCTATCATATGCAGTGCATATACCTAGTCCCTTGGGATGCATCCATGAATCAGACAAAAATCTCCACCCTAAAAGGGCTTGCATTCTATTGGAACAGATATGCAATAAGCAATGAACATATTAAGTATAGTATACATTATATTTGAAGGTAAATAAGTGCTATGGGAAAAAAATGAACAGGATAATGAATGCTGGGAGTATTGATAGTGGCGTTGAATATAATTTAAAGGGAGGTGGCCAGAGTTAGTCTTGTGGAGAAGAAGCTGATACCTGAGCAGTCTTGAGGGTAAGAAAGGATAAGCCATATAAATATTGGAGAAAAGTATCCCAGGAAATAGAACAGTCAATGGACAGATTCTTAGGCGGGAGCATGCAATGTGTTCAAGAAACAGTAAGGCTAAGGCAAAGTAAGCAAGAGTGACAGTTGCGGGAGACATTTCAAAACCAATCATGCTTTCCCAGTAGTCCCCCAGAGCCTTAAACGATTCCAGCATTAACTCAAAAGTTAAAGTCCAAAGTCTCATTTGGAGAGACAAGGCAAGTCTTCTCCACCTGTGAGCCTTTAAAATCAGAAGTAAGTTAGTTACTTCTATATCTTAGAAGTGGGGGCACAGACATTGGGTAAATGTTGCCATTCCAAATGGGAGAAATTGGCCAAAACAAAGGGACGATAGGCCCTATGCAAGTCCAAAACCTGGCAGGGCACTTGTTAAAGTTTTTTTTCTTTTAACTTATTAAATCTTAAATCTCCAAAATGATTTCATTTGATTCTATGTCTCATATCCAGGACATGCTGATGCAGAGGATGGGCTCCCAAGGCATTGGGCAGCTTCTTCCTTGTGGCTCTGTAGGGGATAGCCCCCACTGCTGCTTTTACAGGTCGTAATTGAGTGCCTGTGACTTTTCCAGGCACATGGTGTAAGCTGTCAATGGATCTACCATTCTGGGGTCTTGAGGACATTGGCCCTCTTTTCACAGCTCCACCAGGCAGTGCCCCTGTGGGGACTCTGTGTGGGGGCTCTGACCCCACATTTCCCCTCTTCATTTCCCGAGTAGAGGCTCTCCATGAGGGCTCTTCCCCTGCAGCAGACTTTTGCCTGGACATCCACATGTTTTCATACGTCCTCTGAAATCCAGGTGGAGGTTCCCAACGCTCAACTCTTAACTTTTGCATAGCTAGAAGCCCAACACCACATGCAAGCCACTTGGGTCTTGCACCCTTTAAAGCAATGGCCCGAGCCATACCTTGACCCTTTTTAGACTTGGCTGGAGCTGGAGTGGCTGAGACTCAGAGCGCCATGCCTCAGAGCCACACAGAACAGTGGGGCCCCAGGCCCTGCCCACAAAGCCATTTTTCTCTTCTAGGACTCCAGGCCTGTGATAGGAGGGGCTGCCATGAAGATCTCTGACATGCCATGAAGATATTTTCCCCATTATCTTGGCTGTTAACATTTAGCTCCTCATCTTTTATGCAAATTTCTTCAGCTAGCTTGAATTCCTCCCTAGAAAATGTGTTTTTCTTTTCTACCACATGGTCAGGCTGCAAATTTTCCAAACCTTTATTCTCTGCTTCTTTTTTAAACATAAGTTCCAATTTCAAACTATCTCTTTTTGAACATTTCTGACTGAATGCTTTCACAAAATGCCAGGTCACCTCTTGAATGCTTTTCTGCTTATAAATTTCTTCTGCCAGTGCCCTAAATCATCTCTCTCAAGTTCAAAGTTCCACAGATCTCTAAGGCAGAGGCAAAATGCTACTAGTCTCTTTGCTAAAGCATAGCATGAGTGACGTGTACTCCACTTTCTGATAAGTTTCTCACCTTCATCTGAGACCACCTCAGCCTGGACTTCGTTGTCCATATCACTATCAGGATTTCAGTCAAACCATTCAACAAGTCTCTAGGAAGTTCACAACTTCCCCACATCTTCTTGTCTTCTTCTGATCCTTCCAAACTTTTCCAGCCACTGCCTGTTACCAAGTTCCAAAGATGCTTTCATATTGTCAGGTTATTTTGATAGCAGTACCCAACTTTGCTGGTACCAATTCTCTGAATTAGTCTATTTTCAGAATGCTTTAAAGAATACCTGAAACTGAGTAATTTATGAAGGAAAAAGTTTAACTGACTCATGGTTCTTCATGGCTGGGGAGGCCTCAGGAAAGTTAACAATCATAGAAGGCAAAGGGGAAGCAGGCACCTTCTTCACAAGGTGGCCGGAGAGGGAGAATGCAGAGGAAACTGCCACTTTTAAAACCATCAGATCTCCTGAGTACTTGCTATCACAAGAACAGCATGGGGGAAACTGCCCCTGTGATCCAATCACCTGCCACCAGGTACCTCTTTTGACACATGGGGATTATAATTCAAGATGAAATTTGGCTGGGGACCCAGAGATAAACCATGTCAATACTCAAATGGGATAACTGAAGAGTTTACTAAAGGGACTAGTTACAAAGGTATGGGCAGAGTTAAGAGAAACTAACAAGGGATGGTACAGGAAGCAGAAGTTGGGGTTAGTGACAACATGGAGCCTTTGCTATTTCTTGATCTATCAGGGAAAAGGGAGAGAATTACCAGAGAGCAGCTATAATGGAAAGGCTGTCTGACATGAGCTGTGGTCTTCATTGCAGAGGAGAAACTTAACCAATGTGAGGAGGAGGAGGAAGTAGAATAAATACCTTGGCCTCTTTGTTCTTTCTTTGATTTGTAGCCACGAGCTCCTACTGGCCAAACCCATGTAAAAGTCCAAGGGCAAGGGGGTGCTTTGATGAAGTTCATGCAGGTCAGCTGACCAGGCTTAGAACAGGATGGAGAGAGCAGAGTGAAGGTCTGGAGAGACAGATGGGAAAGGTCTAGCACATCCAATTTAGGCCGAGTGGTGCAATAGCTATGGGATAAAGGAATAACAAGACTTGGCTCAGTGTGCTTGTGACCTTGACAACAGTTGTTTGTTTGGAAAAACTCAAAGGTAGCATTTATATTATTATTTTCTGTGTTATCAGATGATTTCTAGCTCAATAATAAAGTCAGTTTTCTAACTGAATATTAAGTGAAAAGTTTATAATTGCTTAAATATTTTCATGCCACTATAGTTAGATGCAGAATTTATTGATTAAGAGCCATCTCTCTTTTTGGAATGCAGTTCAGTTAATTGCTGGCAAGTGATCTCTGATGGATAACTCTTGTCTTGAAGTTACTTACTACTTTATCAAGTATGTTCTTTTAAAATGCTAGTCAGAGAAGCCATGTTTATCCAAAAAAGTAAGAAAAGATGTCCTCTTTCAGAATCTTTCTGGAAATATAAGTAAACAGACTTACAAATTATTAGAGTTTTGGGGGAAGTTTTTTGAATATGGAAGAGTGGGTTTTTACCATTTTATCAAGATCTATTGCTGTGTACATTTATTTACTCCTTTAGATCTTTATTTTGTTAAGTATTTATTTGAGTATTTTAAGGTCCCAGAACTAGGAGAAGCACATTGGAGTTTCCATAGAAATAAATGATATAGTTTCTGTCTGAGAATTTCAGAATTTTACTAGAGAACATTTTTCTCCTTTCCATTTAGAGCATTTATTTGTTTTAGACATTTATTAAAATTTAAATGTTTTGTTGTTGTTTATTGTACTTTAAGCTCTGGGGTACATGTGCACATCCCGCAGGGTTGTTGTATAGGTATGCACATGCTATGGTGGTTTGCAGTCTCTGTCCGGACGTTGCCTATGTTAGGCATTTCTCCCAGTGTTTTCCTTCCCCAGCCTCCCCACCCCTTGCTGGCTTGCCCCACCCAACCTACCCCAGTATGTGATGTTACTCTCCTTGTGCCCACATGTTCTCATTGTTCAACACCTGCCTATGAGTGAGAACATGTGGTGTTTGGCTTTCTGTTTCTGTGTCAGTTTGCTGAGAATGATGGTTTCCAGATTCTTCATCCATGTTCCTACAAAGGACACAAACTTGTTTTTTTTTTTTTTTTTTGAGACGGAGTTTCACTTTTGTTACCCAGTCTGGAGTGCAATGGCGCGATCTCAGCTCACCACAACCTTAGCCTCCTGAGTAGCTGGGATTACAGGCACGTGCCACCATGCCCAGCTAATTTTTTGCATTTTTAGTAGAGACGGGGTTTCACCATGTTGACTAGGATGATCTCGATCTCTTGACCTCGTGATTCACCCGCCTCGGCCTCCCAAAGTGCTGGGATTACAGGTGCTGTGTAGTATTCTATGCTGTATATGTGCCACATTCTGTTTGTCCAATCTATCATTGATGGGCTTTTGGGTTGGTTCCAGGTCTTTGCTTTTGTAAACAGTGCCGCAGTGAGCATACAGGTGCATGTATCTTTATAACAGAATGATTTATAATCCTTTGGGTATATACCTAGTAATGGGATTGCTGGGTCAAAAGGAATATCTATTGCTAGATCCTTCAGGAATCGCCACACTGTCTTCCTCAATGGTTGAACTACTTTACACTCCCACCAACAGTGTAAAAGTATTCCTTTTTCTCCACATCCTCTCCAGCTTCTGTTGTCTCCAGATTTTTTAATGATTGCCATTCCAACTGGCATGGATGATATCTCAATGTGGTTTTGATTTACATTTCTCTAATGACCAAGTAATGTTGAGCATTTTTTCATATTTTTGTTGGTCATATAAATGTCGTCTTTTCAAAATTGTCTGTTCATATCCTTTGCCCACTTTTGATGGGGTTGTTTGTTTTTTTTCTTGTAAATCTGCTTTAGTTCTTTGTAGATTCTGGATATTAGCCCTTTTTCAGGTGGGTGGATTGCAAAAATTTTTTCCCATTCTGTTGGTTGCTAGTTCACTTTAATGATTGTTTCTTTTGCTGTGCAGAAACTCTGAAGTTTAATTAGATCCGATTTGTCTATTTTGGCTTTTGTTGCCAATGCTTTTGGTGTTTTAGTCATGAAGTCCTTGCCTATGCCTATGACCTGAATGGTATTGCTTTGGTTTTCTTCTAGGGTTTTTATGGTGTTAGGTCTTATGTTTAAGTCTTTAATCCATCTGGAGTTAATTTTAGTGTAAGATGTCAGGAAGCAGACCAACTTTAGCTTTCTGCACATGGCTAGCCAGTTTTCCCAACAGCATTTATTGAACAGGGAATCCTTTCCCCATTGCCTGTTTTTGTCAGTTTTGTCAAAGATCAGATGGTTGTAGATGGGTGGCGTTGCTTTTGAGATCTCTGTTCTTTTCCATTGGTCTATATCTCTGTTTTGGCACCAGTACCATGCTGTTTTGATTACTGTAGCCTTGTAGTATAACATGAAGTCTGGTAGCATGATGCCTCCATCGCTTACAATTGTCTTGGCTATGTGGGCTCTCTTTTGGTTCCGTATGAAATTTAATGTGTTTTTTTTCCCGTTCTGTGAAGGTCAATGGTAGCTTGATGGGGATAGTGGTGAATCTGTAAATTACTTTGGGCAGTATGGCCATTTTCATAATATTGATTCTTCCTAACCATGAGCATGGGATGTTTTACCATCTGTTTGTCCTCTCTTATTTCCTTGAGCAGTTGTTTGTAGTTCTCCTTGAAGTGGTCTTTTATATCCTTTGTTAGTTGTATTCTTAGGTATTTTATTCTCTTTGTAGCAATTGTGAATGGGAGTTCACTCATGATTTGGCTCTCTGTTTGTCTGTTATTGGCATATAGGAATGCTTGTGATTTCTGCATATTGATTTTGTATCCTGAGACTTTGCTGAAGTTGCTTATCAGCTTAAGGAGGTTTTGGGATGAGATGATGGGGTCTTCTAAATATACAATCATGTCGTCTGCAAACAGAGACAATTTGGCTTTCTCTTTTCCTAATTGAATACTCTTTATTTCTTTTTCTTGCTTAATTGCTCTGGCTAGAACTTCGAATACCATATTGAATAGGAGTGGTGAGAGAGGGCATCTTTGTCTAGTGCCAGTTTTCAAAGGGGATGCTTCCAATTTTTGCCCATTCTGTATGGTATTAGCTGTCAGTTTGTAATAAATAGCTTTTATTATTTTGAGATATGTTCCATCAATACCTAGTTTGTTGAGAGTTTTTAGCATAAAAGGCTGTTGAATTTTGTCAGAGGCCTTCTCTGCAACTATTGAGATAATCATGTGATTTTTGTCTTTGGTTCTGTTTATGTGATAGATTACATTTATAGATTTGCATATATTGAACCAGCCTTGCATCCCCGGGATGAAGCCTACTTGATCACAATGGATAAGCTTTTTGATGTGCCGTTGCATTCAGTTTGCCATTATTTTATTGAAGATTTTGCATCTATGTTCATCATGGATATTGGCCTGAAATTTTCTGTTTTAGTTGTGTCTCTGCTGGGTTTTGGTATCAGGATGATGTTGGTCTCATAAAATGAGTTAGGGAAGAGTTCCTCTTTTTATATCATTTGGAATACTTTTAGAGGGAATGATACCAGCTCTTCTTTGTACTTCTGGTAGAATTTGGCTGTACACCTGTCTGGACCTGAAATTTTTTTGGTTGGTAGGCTATTAATTGCTGCCTCAACTTCAGACCTTGTTATTGATCTATTCACAGCTTCCGTTTCTTCCTGGTTTAGTCTTGGGAGGGTGTAAGTGTACGGGAATGTATCCATTTCTTCCAGATTTACTGGTTTCTGTGCATAGAGCTGTTTGTAGTATTCTCTGATGGTAGTTTGTATTTCTGTGTAATCAGTGGTGATCTCCCCTTTACTGTTTTTTATTCCATCTATTTGATTCTTCTCTCTTTTCTTTTTAATTATTCTGGCTACTGGTCTATCTATTTTGTTGATCTTTTCAGAAAACCAGCTCCTGGATTCATTGATTTTTTTGAAGGGTTTTTTGTGTCTCTATCTCCTTCAGTTGTGCTCTGATCTTAGTTATTGTTTGTCTTCTGCTTACTTTTGAGATTTTTTGATCTTACTCCTCTAGCTCTTTCAATTTTGACAATAGGGTGTCGATTTTAGATCTTTCCTCACTTCTCATGTGGGCATTTGTTGACATAAATTTCCCTCTAGGCACTGCTCTAAATGTGTCCCAGAGATTCTGGTACATTGTGTCTTCGTTCTCATTGGTTTTGAAGAACATCTTTATTTCTGCCTTCATTTCATTGTTTATCCATTCGACATTCAGGAGCAACTTGTTCAGTTTCCACGTAGTTGTGCGGTTTTGAGTGAGTTTCTTAATCCTGAGTTCTAATTTGATTCCGGCGTGGCTGAGAGACTCTTTGTTATAATTCCTGTTCCTTTATATTTGCTGAGGAGTGATGTACTTCCAATTATGTGGTCAGTTTTAGAGTAAGTGTGATGTGGTGCTGAGAAGAATGCATATTCTGTGGATTTGGGGTGGAGAGTTCTGTAGATGTCTATTAGATCTGCTTGGTCCAGATCTGCGTTCAAGTCCTGGATAACTTTGTTGATTTTTTGTCTCGTTGATCTGTCTAGTATTGACAGTGGAGTGGTAAAGTCTCCCACTATTAATGTGTGGGACTCTAAGTCTCTTTATAGGTCATTAAGAAGTTGCTTTGTTTATCTGGGTGCTCCTGTATTGGGTGCATGTATATTTAGGATAGTTAGCTCTTCTTGCTGCATTGATCCTTTTACCATTATGTAATGCTCTCTTTTGATCTTTGTTGGTTTTGAACGTTTGTCTCTTTTGATCTTTGTTGGTTTAAAGTCCATTTTATCAGAGACTAGGATTGCAAACTCTGCTTTTTCTTGCTCTCCATTTGCTTGGTAAATCTTTCATCCCTTTATTTTGTTCTGTGTGTGTCTTTGCACGTGAGATGGGTCTCCTGAATACAGCACACTGATGTGTATTGACTTTTTATCCAATTTACCAGTCTATGTCTTTCGATTGGGACATTTAGACCATTTACATTTAAGGTTAATGTTGTTATGTTTGAATTTTATCCTGCCATTTTGTTACTGGTTAGTTGTTTTGCTCGTTAGTTGACGTAGTTCCTTCGTTGTGTCGTTGGTCTTTATCATTTGGTATGTTTTTGTAGTGGCTGGTACTGGTTGTTCCTTTTCATGTTTAGTACTTCCTTCAGGAGCTCTCATAAGGCAGGTCTGGTGGCAACAAAATCTTTCAGCTATTGCTTGTCCATAAAGGAGTTTATTTCTCCTTCACTTATGAAGCTTAGTTTGGCTGGATATGAAATCCTGGGTTGAAAGTTCTTTTCTTTAAGGATGTTGAATATTGGCACCACTCTCTTCTGGCTTGTAGGGTTTCTGCTGAGAAATCTGCTGTGAGTCTGATGGGCTTCCCTTTATGGGTGACCCGACCTTTTTCTCTGGCTGCCCTTAGCATTTTTTCTTTCATTTCAGCCCTGGCGAATCTGATGATTAGGTGCCTTGGGGTTGCTCTTCTTGAGGTGTATCTTTGTGGTGTTCTCTGTATTTCCTGGATTTGGATGTTGGCCTGCCTTGCTAGGTAGGTTGGGGAAGTTCTCCTGGATAATATCCTGAAGAGTGTTTCCCAATTCGGATTCATTCTCCTCGTTACATTCAGGTCCACCGATCAGGTATAAATTAGGTCTTTTCACATAATTTCATATTTCTTGGAGGCTTTGTTCATTTCTTTCACTCTTTTTTCTCTAATCTTGCCTTCTCACTTTATTTCATTGCTTTGATCTTCAATCTCTGATATTCTTTCTTCTGCTTGATCAATTTGGCTATTGAAATTTGTGTATGTCTCACGAAGTTCTTGTACTGTATTTTTCAGCTCCATCAAGTTGTTTCTGTTCTTCTCTAAGCTGGTTATTCTAGTTAGCATTTCATCTAACCTTTATTCAAGGTTTTTAGTTTCTTTGTATTGTGTTAGAACATGTTCCTTTAGCTCAGAGAAGTTTGTTATTACCTACCTTTTGAAGCCTGTTTCTGTCAATTCATCAAACTCATTCTCCATCCTGTTTTGCTCCCTTACTATTAATGAGTTGTGGTCCCTTAGAGGAGAGGCGTTCTGGTCTTTGATGATTTTGTCCTTTTTGCACTAGTTTCTTCTCATCTTCATGAATTTACCTACCTGTGATCTTTGAAGTTGGTGATTTCATATGGGATCTCTGAATGGATGCCCTTTCTGTTGAGGTTGAAGCTATTTCTCCTGCATGAGGCATTTTTTTAGTTATGCATTTGTCAGTAAGCCACTTGATGAAGCAGTCTGTTGCTTGTCTACCTGTAGAGGCACTGCTGGGCTGCCTTATACTCAGCCTGGCTGCTGGGTAGTCTTCCTCCGGGGTTTTTTTTTTTTTACACTGGTGGGGTTAGATCTGCCTTCCCAAAGGAAAGATGTATGTCCTTTCCCCTACTGAGCTGGATCATCCTTAGTGGAGTTCAAACTGATGTGCTGGCTGCAAAACTCTTGTGAGAGGGCTTCAGTTTGCTGGACTTTGTTGGGGTGGTACCTGCCAAGTCCTTTCACTTGTCCCTCTGCTTTCAACTCTCCCTCTTTCTGGGAAATGAGTGGCTCAGTCCAGCAAGCATTCTTGGTGTTAGTTAAAACTTCTGCCCAGGTCTGTACCAACCACTGGCGGCTGGGTGGGCTGGAGCTGACTCTCAGATCTGTGTTGATAGCTTGCCCTTTTCAGCCCAACAGCATTCTCCTGTACTGTGGGTTGCAGAGGGCATGGGGGAAGTGTAATATCTGGACCCTAGTGCCGAGGGGGTAAGGTCCCCGATCCTCCGGGCCCATTGCACTTCCCAGGTGGGCAGTGCCGCAGCCTGCTTTGGTTAGCCCTCTTTGGGCTACTCTTGCCCTGCTTCAGTTTGCCCTCTGTGGGCTTTTCCCACTATCCAACCAGTCCCTTTGAAATGAACCTGGTACCTCCTTTGGGATTGTGGAGGTTGCTAGCCTACTGCATCTCTCTTGCTGGGAACTGTTCTCCAGAGTTGCTCCTATTTGGCCATGTTGGGGGCGGGCCTGCAAGAGAATTCGTATTGTGTAATAGAAAATTAGATGACAGCACAGTGTTCTATTGTGGGAACATCAGTCTGCCCATGAAGAAACAAGTGTCCTTGTTAAACTAGGTTACTTAATATGTCGCATAATTTTTTTTTTTGCTGGTCATGTTTTATTTGTCCTTTTTCTTCAAACAGGATAACCGAAGATAGAGGCAGTAGTCAGTAAAATAAAATAGATGAAACAAATTCTGAGAGACTGATGCCACATGCTACATTTAACCTAATTTTATTCATGCTTGCCCTGGGATGGGGAATAGATCATTCAGTAAAAATGTACAGTAAAAACAAAATGTCTTATCATGTATAACTTTTAAACTATAAGAATGATGTACCTTAATTACTTCCTTGCACACAAGTCTAACATTCTTTTTTTTAAAAAAATAAACACAATTAAGACTTCTAGGAGCATTTTTAAATAAAGTAATTCCCTAATTAATTTTTCTTTTTTGTTTTTTTGAGACAGAGTTTCGCTCTTCTTACCCAGGCTGGAGTGGAATGGCGCGATCTTGGCTCACCGCAACCTCGCCTCCTGGGTTCAAGCAATTCTCCTGCCTCAACCTCCTGAGTAGCTGGGATTACAGGCACACACCACTATGCCCAACTAATTTTTGTATTTTTAGTAGAAATGGGGTTTTACCATATTCGTCAGGCTGGTCTTGAACTCCTGACTTCGGGATCCACCTGCCTCAGCCTCCCAAAGTGCTGGGATTACAGGCGTGAGCCACTGCGCCTGGCACCTAATTAATTTTTTCCTTGTGGATGTATCAAGCACCTCCAAAATACAAATTCCTATACACAGTGAGCATGTTACTTAAAATGAACACTTAAGTAAATTAAGTACGTGAAGAGCCTTAGGATAAGCTGACATTGTATATTCAGCTAGGTAGACAACAAACCATAGTCCCAAATGGAAAAATATATTTGCAAATAAGTTTTGAAAACTAAGTTAATTTTTATAATTAAATACAGAAAATATACTGATTTGCTAAAATAAATGAGATGTGATGTAATAACACTTCACTATAAAGAATGCATACCAGAGGCCGGGCGCGGTGGCTCAAGCCTGTAATCCCAGCACTTTGGGAGGCCAAGGCAGGTGGATCACGAGGTCAAGAGATCGAGACCATCCTGGTCAACATGGTGAAACCCCGTCTCTACTAAAAATACAAAAAATTAGCTGGGCATGGTGGCGCGTGCCTGTAATCCCAGCTACTCAGGAGGCTGAGGCAGGAGAATTGCCTGAACCCAGGAGGCGGAGGTTGCGGTGAGCCGAGATTGGGCCATTGCACTCCAGCCTGGGTAACGAGAGTGAAACTCCGTCTCAAAAAAAAAAAAAAAAAGAATGCATACCAGAACACTTGTAAACAGTGAATGAGCCTTATTAGGAATAGTTAACTACAATAAACCCTGGCTAAATAGAAGCGAATATTGTGAAGCACTGTGGGTGGTACATGTTTTTCTACATACTTTTGTTATCTTGAGGTAGATAACGTGTGTACCAAATTCAACATTCATTTTCAGTTGCTGCTGGTATCATGTTTTAAGAAATGTGTAAACTATGAAAACTTGAAAGTTCTCATGAATGAAAAATGTCCTAGAAAAATCTATTTTCACATGATTATGTACAGTCTCATAGTAAATTTCAAGGCAAGATTTGTTTCCTGTAAAACAGATCATTTTCTATGAGAGAATGTTCTTTACTTGTCTTAGTGCATTTCTTTTGTGTCCTCCTGCATTACATTATTTTGCTGTATTCTTTATTTTTGTGTGCAAATGATATGCCAGTTAAAATGAAAACTATCTCATATGTAGAAACAAAGTCTGGATTTTCAAAACCAAGGACTAATAAAATTCTTACTAAATGACACCATCTGATTCAAGTAAAAAATGACTTAAACACTAGTAATAAAAAAAGACAAAACACATTTTATGAAGAATACAAAGATAAAAGTCTGCTGAGTGTTTTAGTTCAGTTGTTTTAGAATGCTGCTGTATATTTTATGAGGAATTTGACAGGAAGATTTCATAGCAGAAGTTGTTAGTGTGGCCTGTATTGACAAGTCATGTAATTTTTGCCAAGTAACTTATCTGAGCTTCTGTTTCCTCATTGTTAATGCTCCTTTGATCTCTGAAATTCTGTAAAAATCAAATTCCAAGTACAGAAATATCCATTGGCTGGGGTTGGGCTGGGAAGACGTCATAATAACTGTTTTATTTGAGATGTTTAAAGCAAAGTTCAGGCTTGCTTTTCAGAGAGGTTTCCCTTGATACATGGTGTGTGGCATTGTTTTTTTCACTGGGCTGTGATCTGCAGAAGTCAGAGAGAAAAAATTTTTGAGATTATAGGGCCCAAGGTGAAGAAGTTTAAAAAGCTCTTTCGGCTGGATGCGGTGGTGCACACTTGTAGTCCCAGCACTTTGGGAGGCCCAGGTCGGTGGATCACCTGAGGTCAGGAGTTCTCAACCAGCCTGACTAACATGGTGAAACCCCATCTCTACTAAATACCCAAATATTATCTAGGCATAGTGGCACATGCCTGTAATCCAAACCACTTGGGAGACTGAGGCAGGAGAATCGGTTGTACCTGGGAGGCAGAGGTTGCAGTGAGCTGAGATCGTGCCATTGCACTCCAGCCTGGGCAACACGAGTGAAATTCCATCTGAAAAAAAAAAAAAAGGCTCTTTCTTTCTTGAAACTGGATATGTGCTTTTTAAAAATTATTCCGTCTTGTTTGACCAGCTTCCTGCTTTATACTCATACTGTGGAAATGGTTTTTTTCTGGCATTTTTCACTAGCAAAATTTAGCAGGAACCAATTTGAAAGTGCATCTTAAGCATCACAGTTGAGGAAATGCAGGCACTTGTGTTCTGTTCACTACATCATTGACATTTTTCTGTAAAAATAATGCATCCTATTTCAGAGATACTGTCTTGAAATGACATTAAGAAACACAATCTTGGAAATATGTGGAATTCTCCTGTTGAAAATATTTTTTTTTCAAAAGAAAACATTTTTTTAAACTAATTTTTAAAAAGTGAAAAGTGATTGCAAAAAGTGTTACTTAGTGCTTAAAGAATTTAAGTGAAATAGGATAGTTAACTAAATTTAATAATTTACCTCATTTTTCCGTCTGTTATAATTTGTTTGCCTTTATTAATAAGAAATGCTAAGTTAGAGTTGACAAATTAGATTTATCATACATGAAGTCGCTTTTTACTTGAGCTTGCCTTCTGTCTGTCTTTACGAGACAGATTTATGAAGAAGCAGTAGGTCTCTGAGAACAAAGAGACAGGCTCAAAACTGGTTATGGTCACACTAAAGTAAGGTTAGTTAATATTTGACACTATTCAATGTAAGAAAATTACTTGGTCTTTGAAAGAAGCCCTAGAGGAAGACTATTTAATAAAGGATAGGTACAAAACAAGTTAGTGCTTAAAATCTAGCCTCTGGTAATGGGATAATACAAATCTTTTCCCTGTGTTTTTATTTCCATTGTACTTATCACAGTGGTATCTAAGTAAAGCAATGTGAATTACTATGCTTGTCTGCCCACTATGTAGGTAATACATTTTTAATGATCTGCTATGTTCTCAGAATGTGCAAGGCAAATTTAAAAGTTCCTTGTCTGGAAGCCTCTTTTCACTCACCCTTACTGGAAGCAACTGGCTTGAGGGGGCAGATTCTTAGATGATGTTGATCTCCTTCTATATATATATTTTTTTTTCTTCTAAAAAAATTCAGGATACATGTGCAGAATGTGTAGTTTGGTTACATAGATATATGTGTGCCGTGGTGGTTTGCTGCACCTATTGACCCATCCTCTTAAGTTCCCTGTTCTCAACCCCCAACCTCCAATAGGCCCTGGTATGTGTTCCTCTCTCTGTGTCTATGTGTTCTCATTGTTCAACTCCTACATATGAGTGAGAACATGCAGTATTTGATTTTCTGTTCCTGTGTTAGTTTGCTGAAGATGATGGCTTCCAGCTTCATCCATGTCCCTGCAAAGGATATGATCTCATTCCTTGTGAATCATGGTGTATAGGTACCACATTTTCTTTATCCAGTCTATCATTGATGGACATTTGAGTTGGTTCCATGTCTTTGCTATTGTGAACAGTGCTGCAATAAACATGTGTGCATGTGTCTTTATAGAATGATTTATATTCCATTGGGTATATACCCAGTAATGGGATTGCTGGGTGAAGTGATATTTCTAGTTCTAGATCCTTGAGGTATTGTCTTCCACAATGGCTGAACTAATTTACATTCTCACCCACAATGTAAAAGCACTCCTGTTTCTCTACTTCCTCACCAGCATCTGTTGTTTCCTGACTTTTTAAAAATCACCATTCTAACTGGTGTGAGGTGGTATCTCATTGTGGTTTTGATTCGCATTTCTCTGATGATCAGTGATGTTGAGCTTTTTTTCATATGTTTGTTTGCCACATAAATGTCTTCTTTTGAAAAGTGTTTGTTCATATCATTTGCCCACGTTTGAATGGGGTTGTTTTTTTTTCTTGTAAATATGTTTAAGTTCCTTGTAAATTCTGGATATTAGATCTGTTTCAGATGGGTAGATTGCAAAAATTTTCTCCCATTCTGTAGGTTGCCTGTTCACTCTGATGATAGTTTCTGTTGCTGTGCAGAAGCTCTTTTAAGTTTAATTAGATTCCATTTGTTGATTTTTGCTTTTGTTGTGATTGCATTTGGCCTTTTTGTCATGAAGTCTTTGCCCATGCCTATGTCCTGAGTGGTATTGCCTAGGTTTTCTTCTAGGGTTTTTATGGTTTTGCGTTTTATATTTAAGTCTTTAATTCATCTTGAATTAATTTTTGTATCAGGTGTAAGGAAGGGGTACAGTTTCAGTTTTCTGAATATGGCTAGCCAGTTTTCCCAGTACCATTTACTGAATAGGAGATCCTTTCCTCATTGCTTGTTTTTGTCAGACTGGTCAAAGATCAGATGGTTGTAGATGTGTGATGTTATTTGTGAGGTCTCTGTTCTGCTCCATTGGTCTATATATTTGTTTTGGTACCAATACCATGCTGTTTTGGTTATTGATGCTGTTGATTTCTATTATAATGTCATTCAAAGTGAATGTAGGTACATGGAGACTCAGACTAAACTTTAGAAGCCTGTTGAACTGTAACCTTTATCATGTACATAATTTATTCCAGAATGTCTTTGAAGTCAAACAGAGGCAGATACTTGGCTTGAAATAGATTGAGACCAGTTACTGACACTTCAACATGCAAATCATGAAAATAAGACTTCTAGTTAGGTCAAGACATTTCTCCATCATGTATTATATAATCCATTTAGCAAGATTTAAAAAAAAGAGCACTTTTGTATGAACAAAAATATTTTCCTGCCTATTGTGAAGTATTTTTTCCCCAAAATACAGCATTACAAAATGCAATGCACATTTTTTTCAATGCATTGTTAGAATTATAAGTCTGACAAGTATGGCCTGATTTTTATTGTTGTGATTGTGTTGGTTTTTAAAACCTGATTGGTCTTAATAGGGGGTGAAATTGAAAGAATATAGTTGTTGGTTCTGGAAATCGAGCAAACACTGCAGCTTATGTATAGGCTGCTTAGTCCAGTGTCCCTCAGAAAGATGCTTCCATCCCTTCTTGCCACAGTTAAGGGAAGTGGTCAAGAGCAGGAGATCTGGATTCAAGGTGTCTGGGTTCACCTCTGTTTATAAGCTGTGTGATCTTGGCAAATTTCTTTTTTAAAAAAATTTAAATTTTCATGGGTCCATAGTAGGCACATATATTTATGGGGTTCATGAGATAGTTTGATACAGGCATGCAATGGGAAATAAGCACATCATGGGGAATAGGTTCTCTGTCCCCTGAAGCATTTATCCTTTTGATACATTTAGCCTTTTGTTACAAACAATGCAGTTACATTCTTTATTTTAAAATGTACAATTCAGTTACTATTGGCTATAGTTACCCTGCTATGCTATCAAATAGTAGGTCTTAGTCATTCTTTCTATTTTTTTATATTTTTTTTGTACTTGTTATCCATTCCCACCACCCCTACAGCCTCGCATTATCCTTCCCAGCTTCTGGTAACCATCTTTCTACTCTCTATGTCCATGAGTCCAATTGTTTTGATATTTTAGATCCCACAAATAAGTAAGAACATATGAGGTGTGTCTTTCTGTGCCTAGCTTATTTCACTTACTCTAATAATCTCCAGTTTCATCCCTGTTGTTGCAAATGACTGGATCTCATTCTTTTTTATGGCTGAATGGTACTTCATTGTGTACCCTGCAGTGGGATTGCTGGATCGTATGGTAGCCCAGTTTTTAGTTTTTTGAGAAACCTCCAACTGTTCTCCATAGTGGTTATGCTAATTTACATTCCCAAAAACAGTGTACAAGGATTCCCTTTTTCTCCACATCCTCACCAGCATTTGCTATTGCCTGTCTTTTGAATAAGAGCCATTTTAACTAGGATAGGATTATAACTCATTGTAGTTTTGATTGTATTTCTCTGAGGATCAGTGATGTTTAACACCTTTTCATATGCCTATGTTTCATTTGTATGTCTTCTTTTAAGAAATGTCTATTCAGATCTTTTGCCCATTTTTTAGCCAGATTATTAGATTTTTTTTCCTGTAGACTTGTTTGAGCTCCTTATGTATTCTTGTTATTAATCCCCTGTCAGATGGGTAGTTTGCAAATATTTTCTCCCATTCTATGGGTCGTCTCTTCACTTTGTTGATTGTTTTTTTTTTTTTTGTTTGTTTGTTTTCTATGCAGAAGGTTTTTAACTTGATGTGATCCCATTTGTCCGTTTTTGCTTTGGTTGCCTATGTTTGTGGGGTATTGCTCAAGAAGTTTTTGCCCAGACCAATGTCCTAGAGATTTTCCCCAATATTTTCTTGTAGTAGTTTCATAGCTTGGAGGGGGAGAGTGGGTGGTAATGCAGTGTTCTTCAAAGGCTCTTGACCTTATTTGTAGTTTATGAAATGGGTTGGAGGGTCTCTGTCAGTGTTAATAAAAAGGTAGAATAGACCAGAATAGAAAATATCTTAGTACACAGCACATAGTAAGGATACATATTGCTGTGATAAATTCTTCAGTAATATATTTACATGCATGTGTGCATTGGGTCATGGTGTGAACTTATTACTGTAATAATCAAACATTTGAAGCCACTGTTATAGGGGACTTTTAAACATATGGCAAAAGGAATGATAAACTAATAAGTAAATCTTCCTAAATTGTATGCACTGTCTGTGATTTTTGGAAGTGATTTTAATAACTACTCAATTACTTCTCAGTTAGGTCTAACCTAAGCTCCTTCAACTGTCTTCATTCAGCTTTTGAAACATTTTCAATTCTTACCCTCTGTGTATTCTTTGTAGAATCGAGACCAAACTGATTTTCCACTGTTAGTAGTGATTTCCTCTGATTTCTTACCTCTGTCTGCTTTTCTGCTCAGTTGTACCTTATAGACAGGTTACCTTTCTCGCTATCTCCCATCTCTGTTGGTCTTTTGACTGATCCAGAACTCTTGATTCTGATCTTTCTTCTTGATTCAGTGCTTTTGGTGTCTGAAAATGAGCATTGGTTTTTGACATCAGACAAACCTTTGTTTGAATCCCAAGTCCAGTTCTGACCATCTGTTTATAATATTTGGACAGTTAATGTTTCTGCACCTCTGTTTTCCCAATGGTGAAAATAGTAGGAGTCACTCCATTACAGGTTTCTTGTGAGGATTAACTGAAATATGTATTAAATATTCTTGACACACTATTAGTTTAGTTCCCTTTCCCTCCCTATGCTTAGTTCAGTACTTGGTTCTAACTACCATGAGAGGTAAATAAGATTTGCAAAAGTTAATTAAAATAGTAACAATTTACAGAACACTAAAAGTCTTAAGCATTAGCAACCAGATATAAACAGTGGATCCCACTGATTCATGAAAGCTAATGGTAGTTGGTACCCTATAAATACAAAAAGTAAAGACACTACCTGCCATGCCTTGCTTTTCTTTTTTCTTTTTCTTTAAGCATTGTTCTTGATCCTTATAGGTGAGTATATTTCTGCCAGTATGTGTTGAGTTGATAACTTATCTTAACTTTTCTATATCCTCTTGTGGCTTTACCAGGATACAAGGTCCCTGGAAGAAGGTAAGAGATTTTCACTTGATAAGGGTCTCCATTGTATTGCAGCAGAGATGCAATGCTATTATCAAAACTTCCCTTTAGAAATCTTGCAATTTATTAGTGAAAAGCAGTAAAGGTAATTTTACACTGTAACCTGTATTATTCAGAAATATTCATCTTTGCTTACTATGTACACAAGTACTTGTACACACACAAACTCATCCTTTACCCCAAGTGCTTATAAATTGGGAGGAGTACCTTTTCTTCCATATTAATATTTTATTTTGTTTCTTCTGAAATTATAATTGGTGAGCTTAGATAATGAATATGCTTTACTATTTTTCTGTCTTCCCCCAGGCTTATTACTATCAAGAATTTAAAAATTAGATGTGAATAGTTTCCTTAAATAGACATTTTACTTCATTTGAGAGCCATGGAATAGAGATTTAGATAGTTTATTTGGAAAAAAAAGTCTGTGCTTTATTTTTGATATGAGAGAAGCCTTGAACTAAGATGCTTTCTCATCTGTACATATTTATTCCTTTTAAATAAAATATGAAACACTTCTGCTTCTCTTTGTGGAATTGAAGGCAGGAAATTTTACTATTACCTTATAAATATTCATATAGATCCTTGAATTCCTGCTTGGTACTGGAAACTTAGCCACATAATTAATTTTATATCTTAGAATTGCTAAATGGCAATGTATGATACCTGCTGTTTTGGACATATAGATTGCTATTAAATATAATGTCTAATATGACTTTTAATATTATATTAACTATGTGAATGTGAATACTTTTTGTTATTTTCCATAACACCTTTGGTGTCTGTGACAAGTCAAAGCACAACATTTAATTTCTTACATCCACAATTTTCAACACTAATTTTGTTGATTAATGTAATTTGTTATTTTTTCAGTTGTACCTTTCAGAAGTTTGAATTATAAAACTAATGATTAATGTGTAACAGATAGAGTTATAAAATTTGAAAAGAAAATTGTTACTAAAATTTTTATTGACAAAAACAGATCCATAACTGTTTAAACTCCCCAAAAGGGAGGAATTGTACTTTGGCTCTGATTTATTAATATTATATATCCTTTACAAAAATTACTTAGTATTACATGTTCAGTAGTTTTTATTTTCATTTGTAAATATAAGTTTAGTCATTTTCTGTCCATCACAAATTCCTTTTTCCTTCATACTGCTTTTTTCTGCAAAGACCTTTAAAAAACTACTTATCTAGGATTAGTTGCAGCTGAGGCTGCATCATCACAAATCCAAAGAGGTTCTTCTTGTATGTCAGAAAAAGATCAATGGGGAGATGAGTTTGTGCAGTGCGGCTCTAGAGTCACGGGTGGACCTATAAGCCACCATCATTGCTTCGGGAGACATAGGCAAAAGAATCCTAAGTGCTTTATGTAGACAAAGTCATTTAATCCCCATAACCACCTTATGAGGAAAGTACTATTTCCATTTTACAGATGGGGAAAATGAGGCTTAGAGAGATTAAATATCTTGCCCAGGTCTGTCTGACTATAGAGCCCATGCTTTTGGACTCTCTCAGATGTTCCTCACTAATCCCCCCCTGCAAAAACCCTGTAGGGTTTCCCGGCTCCTGTCTTTAAGCAGCACATTTCAGGGCCATGTTACTTGCTGTAGGCTGCCAGCAAATCATAGCAGCAATAGCAACGGCAGCAGCAGACTTATCAGACTGATGTGCTCATTGCACTCAGCAATACTAGTAGTACCAGGCTCAGTTGGTATTTGTTGATTGAGTATCATAGTATCATCAGGAATGGAATGGCTTTCTGGTTAGTATTATTGAAATACATGACACCAAGGTGCAATTATGCTTGGTTACATAAGCTTAGTTAAACTCATTCTTGAACTGAGAGATTGGCTTTTTAAAGTACATCTATATGGAAAAGATTGTTAATTTTATATGATCCATTGTAAAGCTGGGCCTTCCTTTAAACCTTTAAACAGTAGCAGAGAGAGGTGGTGGTGTGATTCAGTTCTCCAAAGACTTGGTTACCCTTCAAATATAATTTCACTTGGAATTCCAATATTGGTCAAAATTTCCAGAAAATCACCCCTTTTATGTTCTAAAACTTATATAATTTTACATTCCACTCAATAACATATATATGCATGTTATAATGTAAAATGTTTACATTACTTACCATTGAGTAAGACTGATGCTGTAGGAAAGTTCTCTGTCTCTGTATAGACAGAGACCTTAAGACTTTAAGACACTAAGGCTTCTGAGTTTAATAATACCACATTGTCCACTTCAAGTCACTTCAAGACTTCTGGGTATAATAATACACATTTTCCTTTAAGACTAAGATTTTTGGAACAAAGTGTGATTATGTGTGAGGGATTATGTATAACTTATATTTAAAATGTTCAAAAGAGGAATAATGATTTGACTTCTTTAAGAAAGTCTCTTTTTGATGTGGTATAATCTTTAAATGCTCCCCACAAAGTACTTCTGATAGAAGCCAAAATCTTCAAGGAAGAAGGAACTAATGGTTGTTCATGTAATCATCAGGTGGTGGCATTTTCATCAGAGTATCCATGACAAACAGCTTGAGGTGTATCCATATGCTACTGAAGTGTTTGTTTCTCCCTCTTGAGTTGGCCCTGGAAGGCTGTTGATTTGGAAGTAATCGGATACATAGGTAGTGTAGTTTCCAGTTTTGGCTCAGTTCTTACCAGGTCTGTGACCTTATGCTAGTCATTTATATTCTCTGGAGCTCAGTTTCTTTATCCATAAAGTGAAGAGTTTAAACAAAATTATACTCAGCTTTAACATCATTTTAGGAAAAAAAAGGAAAGGGAACCAAGTTCCTCTTTTTTCCTAGATTTGACTCAACAAAGCTGAAAAGTAAATTTTCTTTAAATTTAAAAGGTGGCTTTGGTCTGGATGGTATATGTGAGAGAGAGAGAGAGAGAGAGAGAGAGTGAGTGTGTGTGTGTCTGTGTGTGTGTGTCTGTGTGTGCATGTATGTCAGGCAGGTAGTTGAAATGCCAACCTGACTGTGATGTTTTATCCAAGTCCAGATGTACCACTGTTATATCTCTAGCTATATCTTTTAACTCTAGGATGCAAACACAGTTTTTACTGCAAAGGTAAAGCAGAAAGTTAAGTTTAAATCAAGTTTGAATATCATTTGTACTTGGAGTAATCAGCTTTTTCTCACAGAGGAAACAGCAGTGACTTGGGAGTGAGTTTCCAAAAGCTCTACCAAACAAGCACAGGTTTGAGCTCACTTTTGTACCTGTTTCTCTGCCCCTTGGTGGGCTCCCTCTGCCAGCTTCTTAGGCTTCTCAATCACTTGCCTACTTGACTTCAGACTCAGCACGTCTTAGGAGTTAAAACAGCACAATGAATGTTGGTTTTATTTCAGTGGGCTTCCTGTCTTTCTGGATCTTAGATCCTCATATCCCAGCCACCTTAAAAGCTCTCTAAATCTTTGATATCCTACTTTTCTAGTTGCTCTTAGAAGTAGTATTGGTTTGCTATAAGCTACTTTGTCATAGCCAGAAGCAATAGTTCCTCAGTTTATTTTCTTTCTATTAAAACTGTTTTCTGGATAGAGTATAGTGCAAAATTCTGCTGCCCAATTCAGAATTAAAGAGTATGATTGGCAGGTTTGGTGGATAGGGCAAGATGGATAAATGGAAGTACCAGGTTTCATTGATTTTTTTCATTTGCTTTAGTTAGATGTGTCATTTCTTCTACTTTATTTTAGTGAAGGCAATATATATATATATATATTTCTTGTACTTTAGGTTCTGAGGTACATGTGCAGATCATGCAGGATTGTTGCATAGGTTTATACATGGCAAGGTGGTTTGCTGCCTCCATCCCTCGGTCACCTATATCTGGCATTTCTCCCCATGTTATCCCTCCCCAACCTTCCCTCTCTGCTGTCCGTCCCCAGCCCCCGCCAAAAGACCCTAGTGTGTAATGCTTCCTTCCCTGTGTCCATGTGTTCTCATTGTTCAACACCTGCCTATGAGTGAGAACATGAGGTGTTTGGTTTTCTGTTCTTGTGTCAGTTTGCTGAGAATGATGGTTTCCAGATTCATCCATGTCCCTACAAAAGATATAAACTCATCGTTTTTTATGGCTGCAGAGTATTCCATGGTGTATATGTGCCACATTTTCCTTGTCCAGTTTATCATTGATGGGCATTTGGGTTGGTTCCAGGTCTTTGCTATTGTAAACAGAACCACAATGAACATATGTGTGCATGTGTCTTTATAACAGAACGATTTATAATCCTTTGGGTATAAACCCAGTAATGGGATTGCTGGGTCAAATGGAATTTCTATTTCTAAGTCCTTGAGGAATGGCCACACTGTCTTCCACAATGGTTGAAGTAATTTACACTCCCACCAACCATGTAAAAGTGTTCCTATTTCTCCACATCCTCTCCAGCATCTGTTGTCTCCAGATTTTTAATGATCGCTGGTGTAAAATGGTATATGGATGTGGTTTTGATTGCATTTCTCTAGTGACCAGTGATGATGAGCATTTTTTCATATGTTTGTTGGCCCCATATATGTCTCCTTTTGAAAAATGTCTGTTCATCTCCTTTGCCCTTTTGAATGGATTTGTTTGTTTTTTCTTGTAAATCTGTTTTAGTTCTTTGTAGCTTCTGGGTAGCCCTTTGTCAGATGGGTAGATGGCAAAAATTTTTCCCAATCTGTTGGTTGCCAGTTCACTCTAGTGATTGTTTTTTTTGCTGTACAGAAGCTCTGGAGTTTAATTTGTCCATTTTGGCTTTTGTTTCCAGTGTTTTTGGTGTGTTAGTCATGAACTCCTTGCCTATGCCTATGTCCTGAATGGTTTTGCCTAGGTTTTCTTCTAGAGTTTTATGGTGTTAGTCTTATGTTTAAGTCTTTATCCATCTGGAGTTAATTTCAGTGTAAGGTGTCAGGAAGGGGTCCAGTTTCAGCTTTCTGCACATTGCTAGCTAGTTTTCCCAAAACCATTTATTAAACAGGGAATCCTTTCCCCATTGCTTGTTTTTGTCCTGTTTGTCAAAGATCAGATGATTATAGATGTGTGGTGTTGCCTCTAAGGCCTCTATTCTGTTCCATTGGTCTATATCTCTGTTTTGATGCCACTACCATGCTGTTTTGATTACTGAAGCCTTGTAGTATAGTTTGAAGTCAGATAGCATGATGCCTTCAGCTTTGTTCATTTTGCTTAGGGATTGACTTGGTTATGCGGGCTCTCTTGGTTCCATATGAAGTTTAAGGTGGTTTTTTCCTGTTCCATGAAAAGGATAATTGGTAGATTGATGGGGATAGCATTGAATCTATAAATTACTTTGGAAAGTATGGCCATTTTCATGATATTGATCCTTCCTAACCATGAGCATGGAATATTTTTCCATCTGTTTGTGTCCTCTCTTATTTTCTTGAGCAGTGGTTTGTAGTTCTCCTTGAAGAGGTCCTTCATGTCCTTTGTTAGTTGTATTCCTAGGTATTTGATTCTCTTTGTAGCAGTTGTGAATGGGAGTTCACTCATGATTTGGCTCTCTGTTAGTCTGTTATTGGTGTATAGGAATGCTTGTGATTTCTGCACATTGATTTTGTATCCTGAGACTTTGCTGAAGTTGCTTATCAATTTAAGGAGATTTTGGGCTGAGACAATGGGGTCTTCTAATTATATAATCATGTCCTCTGCAAATACAGACAATTTGACTTCCTCCTTTCCTAATTGAATACCCTTTATTTCTTTTTCTTGCCTGATTGCTCTGACTAGAACTTCCAATACTATATTGAATTGGAGTGGTGAGAGAGGGCTTCCTTGCCTAGTGCCAGATTTCAAAGGGAATGCTTCCAGTTTTTGCCCGTTCAGTAGATATTGGCCGTGAGTTTGTCATAAATAGCTTTTATTGTTTTGAGATACGTTCCATGAATACCTAGTTTATTGAGAGTTTTTAGCATAAAGGGCTGTTGAATTTTGTCAAAGGCTGAAGGCAATATTTTAATTATTTATTTAAATAAATATTTTAGTATGAATAGTAAAAATCTGATAATCTAATATTTAAATTTTTATTTATAGATGAATACAATACTAGAATGCACAGTGAAACCTACACTCAAGAAAGCTGTATTGTTATAATCAATATGAAAAATATATATGATGAAAGGCTTTTACAAATGTCATAGTATGTCTCTTATTTTACATATATTTTCTCTTGCATTATCAGCATGGTTTAAATGTGTCTTTGGACAATTGTGGGAAAAATAAAACTGTCTTAAAAACTACTCATCTACATTATAGTTTGTGGATATATCATAAACATAATTAGACATGCAACTTCTACCATTTGTAAGTCAATTATTAACATAAAGAAGAACCCCCAAATTTACCCTAACCAGAGCATCAGATGGCAAATCCAGAATTAGCAATGAAACTCCTAGATTCCCTTGTTCCCTATGCTTTTATTTGCTTATTATAATGAAGGACCTTTGGGATGGGGGTATTTTTACTAACATATATAATGGGAAATCCTGCTTAATAGTCAAGGAAAGAGAACCCATCTTTGACTTATTTTTTTCATTCTGCTTTCTGTGGTAGCCCTAAGAATGTACTTCACCTTCTTAGTGCCTCCAACTGCAGGCAACTTAAATGACCAAGGGTCCCAGCTACTGTTTTCTGAAATCCATTGCTGCTTTTGTGCTGAGCACTTGCTTTCCAAAGGCTGCTCCCAGCCGGTAATTGAGAGGAGCAGGGATACTAAAGATGGCCCCTCCCTATCCTTGGGAGTCACCTGGCCCTAGTGCTTCTTGATAGGCTTACTAAGCCTTCTTTCTAGGGGATAGCAATCCAGGATGCTCCCACCTAACATTCGTTGCCTCTCTCCACCACTGTGTCAAATTTGCATTGTTTCTGTCGGCTTTTCTAGTCTTTTTGACTCCCTCCTCATTTTCTATTACAGGAATTTTCCTTAATGAAATTCTTGCATGTTCAGTCTTGTCTTTGCATTTGTTTCTCAGAGGTCCTAGACGAACACATTATTTCTATAAAAAGATACTATCATATGAAATTACTAAGGAGAAAAAAGATGTTTGCTGTAATTTTAATGACAATATTCTTATATTACTAGATTCTAAAATTTAGGAAAGTCAAAACTTCATGTAATTGAGAGTTATCCTCAGAAATTTATTCTTATATTAGTTTGTTAATTGTATGTAAACTTGCTTTCAGAAGGACTGAAATAGTTACAATAGTAAAATCAGGAGCTCATTTTCTCAGAAAATGTTAATTCACTCAGAATGATTAAATGGCCATACAGTAATAAGCAATCCATAGTCATCTTTGAGATGTCTAAGGATATTTAGTGAGAAATTAAAAGGAAATATTTCTGAGTATGTGTTGATAACTGATATTTTGTTGAAAAGCAGAATAAATCAATATAATAGGTCGAAGTAAGTTTGTTTCTTGCAAATTGGGAATTATTGCTCTCATTTTGTGTGACTTATAGAGAGTGCTTGTTCTTTATATGTTAGTGTTAAAATTCTTCTTTCTTTGCAGAATCATAGTGAGAGATTCGTTTTCATTGCAGAGTGGTATGATCCAAATGCTTCACTTCTTCGACGTTATGAGCTTTTATTTTACCCAGGGGATGGATCTGTTGAAATGGTAAATGAGCCTTTCTTTGTTTGAATGTTGGCAAAGGGGATAAATGTGGGATAGGAAGAGGAATAGCATTGCTTTTATATAATTGCTTTTTAAAAACACATTTATATGTGCGTGTGTGTGTGTGTGTATATATATATGCATATATATATATGTGGAAATTCTTTTTAAAAATATTCATTGTAATTCCAATATAAGGAGCTAACTTGTGCCTTTATTTTTAATGTCAATAACAGGATTTTTTTTTTTTTTTAAAGACTGAAGTGGGGGCCGGGCGCGGTGGCTCACGCCTGTAATTCCAGTGCTTTGGGAGGCCAAGGTGGGTGGATTACTTGAGGTCAGGAGTTTGAGACCAGCCTGGCCAATATGGTGAAACCCCATCTCTACTAAAAATACAAAAAATCAGCTGTGCTTGGTGGCATGTGCCTGTAATCCAGCTACTCAGGAAGCTGAGGCAACAGAATCGCTTGGACTCAGGAGGTGGAGGTTGAAGTGAGCAGAGGTTGCACTACTGCACCCCAGCCTGGGTGACAGAATGAAATTCTGTTTAAAAAAAAAAAGACTGAAGTGAGATTATTCATGTTTTGGATAAGGAATAACCAATAAGGGATTATAAATAAGGATTATCATGGTCATAAATATGTCCTCATTATTGAAAGCTGTTATTGCTACAAAATGTCAAATTAAAGAGGATCAGGCTAAGAGGGTTTTGTTTATTTCTTTGTGTCCCTTCATTGGGAACACTTTTAACAAGTGGATCTTTTTGGTGTTGGGATTTTGTGTACACAAGAAAGCAGAAATTTGGGTGTATGACTCTTTCTTTAGCACTTTGTAAGGACTACTTTACTGAAATGATTTCTATTCAGGTTTTTAAAAGTATTAAATTTGTAATAAGAAGCTTTTATGTTATTACCAGATTGGATTTGGAAATACGGAAGTTATTAAAAATTATTTATAACAAAAAAAACAGAATATAACCTACATTTGATAAGACAGGATTAAGAAATATTTCTACCTTATAAGATTAACTTTATTAATAATTTTTTTTGTTCATTATATTGTTGTTTCTGGTTCTAGCATGATGTAAAGAATCATCGTACCTTTTTAAAGCGGACCAAATATGATAACCTGCACTTGGAAGATTTATTTATAGGCAACAAAGTGAATGTCTTTTCTCGACAGTTGGTATTAATTGACTATGGAGATCAATATACAGCTCGCCAGCTGGGAAGTAGGAAAGAAAAGTAAGAAAATAATTATGTATTCTTTTTCCATTCTCTGACTTTAAGCCCAAAGTCAGGCAGAATTAAGACTGGGAGGTTTAACCATAATGAGGACAAATAGGACCTGGAAAATGGTTGTCTTCATTCTTTCTTTTTCTTTTCTTTTTAATTGAAAAATAATTGATAATATCATAGTTGTTTATGTCTCATCTGACTTAATCATATTTATGTCTCCTGTGGCACTTAGCACGTCTCCTTCCATAATGCAAGCACCTTCTCTGTATTAGCTGAATGAATTCATAAATCACAATTTAAAAATCTATTATTTATTCTTTCCTTTTTCCATTTTCTCCCTGTTTTCAAATGATGATCTTTGATATAGTTGACCAGGAAGATTTTGTCTAGATTGTTTGTAACTAATGCTGTCTGTTCTTGAGCTTTATTAACAGACATATATATCTAAGAAATGTTGATCAACTGATCAATTGAAAAATGACAATATGAGTGTTGTAAAAAGGAAAAAGGAAAGAAACCATATAAAGAAATTGTGATACTGGGAGACTGATCTGTCTTGTTTGTAACTGTATCTCTAAAAACTGTTATAGCGATACCTCAAACAGTAAATTATTCAGAGTGTGACCCACAAAAGTTTGTTAAATAAATGAGTGAATAAATTGATGTCATCGAAATGTCTGGAGTATGGTATGTCAAAGGAAGGGTTTCCCAATGGCTGGCATCCCGCCTCCTTCTCTTCCTCCCACTGCATGTGGCTCATTCTATGAAAGACAAACTGTAGCATGATGCCTCCACCTGTGTCTCTATTCTCTCTATTGTTTGTCAAAACTGCATTTATCATTCATTTTCTCAGTTTTGATTTAGAAGAGATACAGTCATCTGTAAAAGGGGTTAAGAAAAAAATTAGAAGAGAGAACAATTTGAAGATGCAATTGAAAGTTAGACTTACAGAAAACTAGGACTTTTGATAATGTTTTTCTTCCGAATATTGATTTTCAATATTAGCACAATGGCATTTTAATTTTCAGTCTCTGCATTTATGAGTTTCCAGTTTCTAAGACTAGAATTAATTATATTTGAAATGAAATTTTAATTCCTTTGTCATCTTTCTTGGCTCTGATTGCTGTAGCTTATATTTTATATGGTTTGGGGAGATTTTTTTTTCCTGCAGAGTGATTGGTATTGTAACTAAAAATAGGGATTATTAGTAGAAGTTAAGACTGTATGTATAAAAGGCTCCAAAAATGACTTAATTCAATAGGGAAAACAAATCAATCAAACTGTTTTTTGAAATCTACTACTCAAATGATTAGCTGATTGCATAGCATCTGAGTCACTCTCATAATAACATGGTATCTCTTTCTGTGACTTCCATAGTCTTTCTATACAAGCACTTTATAATTCTTGAGGTGACTGGATTCTCAGTGTGGCTGTTAGTACACAAATGGTGTTAGTACACAAATGGATCAGAGGGGTGGTGAATGCCTCATAAAAAAGGAAGACCAAAGACTCCCTTTGAAATAGGACAAACATTTCAGATATTAAATAAGGATCTTTTAATGTTATGAGATCTTATGTAAAAGTCTATGGGATTAAGGAAATGCCAACCATAATTCCTTTATTTAAAACTAATAAATATATGTAGCATTCGTTTATGGAGCACATACTATATGCCAGTCATTACAATACTCACTTTACATACACCTCAGTTCAAGACTACTTTATTTTATTATTATTATTTTTGAGACAGGGTCTGCTGGCTCTGTCACTCAGGCTGAAGTGAAGTGGCATGATCATAGCTCACTGTAGCCTTGACTTCCCAGGCTCAAGTGATCCTCCCAGGTCAGTCTCCTGGGTAGGTGAATCTACAGCCCTGCACCACTATGCCTGGCTAATTTTTTGGTGTTTTGGTAGAAATGCAGTTTTGCCATCTTGCTTACGCTGGAAGACTACTTTAAATATTTAAACTAGCAAAATAAGTGACTTAGGGAGGCAGGGTTAAGAGTCTGACCTAATAAAAATAAAATAGCCATTAAAATTATAATTTACATATTTTAATTCTGATTTGACAGAAGTGAATGTTGTTAAATCTATTTTATAGAATGGGTAAGTAACTTGTCTGTAGTCACACAGCTAGAAAGTAAAGGGAAATTGTATTTTTTGTCTAAAATTCATTCTCTTTCTACTAAACCTCTAATTAATAGGGCAGGTGCTGTTGAATGGGACTGATTTGAAAACAGGAGGAACGGAAGAATTCTATTTTAATATGAAGACAAATTTGAAGTATTTGGGCTTCATATAGTTAATGAAAATATATACAGTATATATTTTACTAACTCAAATTGATTCACCATCTTCTCTTCTTACTCTTTCTTAACTCCATATGGGTTAGAAAATCCAGCAGCCCTTTGGGTGATTTAAATAAATTTCTTCGAAACCCAAGAGTTTCAAAAATGTATTGTTTTATTTAAATGGCAAAAAGTAAAGATATGAAAATATATGTATATGTCTGTCAGCATTCTACAGAAACACCTTCTGTATAATAACTGATTTAGTCTAGTTCTCAGTTTTGTATAGTGTTGAGGAAAATTTATGAACGAATTACACTTTAGTCTTTTGTTTCTGTAATAAAGCTGGTAGTGAGGATGATCAGTGAAATTGATCCCATGGAGCTAACTGAGGAGCAGTTATCCAGATAATTTAATATAATTCAATTTAACTCATGAACTAGCTTCAGCTTTCCAATTCCCTTCGACTGTAGAAATCTGACATTTGGTTCACATTTCTATCCTCTCTATATAAAGATCCTCTAATCACATGGATGAAGGTTACAAGTTGTCAATGAGTCAGTCTTTGATTTTAATTTTAGCTAGTAATCAATTGATGCTTTATGACTCTGTTGTTTAGTTGTAGAGACACAATACAATTTGTGTCTTTCTAAAAATTTATTACCTCAAACCAGAAATAATTAAAAAGTTTTCATATGAAGAGTCAATATATATATGTATGTGTGTACATGAATGATAGAGGAATTTTATATGACAAGGAAGCTATTCCCCATATGATAAATGAGGTATTAAATGTTTACTTTGGTAGCTTTATAGCTATAGTAAGAAGTTTATAAAAATTAATGAAAAATAATGCCAGTATCCTATTTAAGAATTCATTAATTTTAAGTACTGAGCCACATATTTACATTCAGCAGTCCCATTCCTTTTGAATCTCAGCCGGAAAGCAAACCATCTAATCAAATGAAAGGGAGAAAGGTGAACAACATTATAGTAAATGCTAAATACATGAGATTCTTGAGCCCATCTTTTAACTTTCAGTGAAAGGAAGACCCTGCTATTTTTTAGAAGAAAAATTATGAAGTCAACTCTATTTATAATCTGTGATCCCAAGATCTAAACCCAAGTTATTTGAGGCTCTGTAACAGCAGGAACTCAGTCACAGTATGCATTTTCCTGTCTCTTGGAGATGTATTGAAATGGTATGTGGGTAAAAGGCCATATTTTAGGTGGGACCTATGCTTAGAATGGGTTTAAGAATACTTCTCTTTGGAGGTAGGGAGATTGACCTAAATCACCTTTTGAGTTTTTAAATACAGCCCAATAATTCTAAGGATTTGCTTAATTGATCATTTTTAAAGGTACTGAAATAATACTTTATATATTTTCTAGACTTATGTGGTTTAACAGTGCTTATGGATGAACATCCATTTTCTAATATTAGAATTTGACTCATATGAACTATACATTTTTTCTGTGTGAAGACTTGGTAATATCATCATATATATATTTAAAGAAATTTTATGGGAGAAAATGTCATAAAATCTTGGCTGTATTGAGTTTGAAACAACCTCAAGGTTCAGGTATTATATACTTTAGCAGGATTACAATATTGAAATAAATGTATGAATGAATTAAATACACTAAAATTTTAATAAATGCTGAAAATGTACCTCTTCCCTACTTCTATCCCAACTGGGATAAATGAAGTTTAGAATACTTTAAAAATTATTCTTCGATCTTCCCCTGGTTCTTATGGCACTTCACCACCTCTACCCCCATCCCTGCTTCTGTCTCTATCTCTCTGGTTATTTCTTCTCAGAGTCATTCCTTCTCAGAGGCAAAAAAGACTCCTGGTATTCCTCAGGGTTCTGTTCATGGCCCTTTTTTTCTCATTATATATTCTCTCCCAGGGGATTCTATGTACTCCATGACTTCAACAATGCATTGCTTTCCAAATTTGTGTCATCAGCCTAGCTGTAAAACCATGTTTAAGCTTTTTCCTGAACATTTGCATGTAGATTTTTCACAGGCACTGAAAAATCCAAAATCGAATTAATTAACAAATCTAAAATTAAATTAATTCTCTTTCATTGAAAAGCCTACTTCTGTATTCACTAACACAACATTCACCTAATCACATACTTAGAAAATTGGTAGCTGTCCTTGAGTTCCATATTTATTTTATCCCTAAATCCACATGGGGACCTAATCTTACCAATTTACTTGTCTCCTTCATAAATCTCTCTTATTTCTCTTCTCTTTCATTATCTTTTTCATTCTTCCTTAAAACAGCGTCTTGTCATTTCTTGAGCTCAGTCTCCATTCTTTCCTCCATATTACTAAAGGATGAAGAACTAACACAGGAGACAGAAGTAGATCAAAATATTAAGTATGAATTTTACTTAGGCTGTCTTGTGAAAGCTGTGTTTGAGAATGGTTGAGGTTTTCTTTCTGTTCCTATTTTCTTTATCAATTACACTGATCTGGAACTTGAGGCCTGCCTGAGGGACAGGTGGATCTACAGAACAAACTGAGAGCACACTTGCCCAGAGTTCTCCTCCTGCTTCCCAGCCCATGGAGCACAGGAGAGAGAGCACTAGAGAGAAACAGGCTTCCACTGCAAGTGCTGCACTCTGACTCAGATGTGCTTAACGTGAAAGCAGGAGAACAATATACTATCCCTTACTTGAAGGCCTGCAGGTCTGAGAGAAAAGAGGCAGGGCCACATATAACCAGAAACCCTTAAATAGGGCCAGACGTGGAAGAACAAATGGAAGAAGTAGAGAGAGAGAGCACTTTCTCATAGGAACGTGCTCTCTCAAAAATTATAAGTTTTGAGACTCCCTAGATGATGTGAACTTGTATTGCCATTCAAGACCTGGTTCTTTTTGATTCGCTCTAAGCGGGTATAGCCTTTGGACCCAAATTGTTTTAGGAAGGATCATCTCTTGGGTACTGTTCCCTTTTCCCAATGATGTATTACAAATCAAAGTTCAGATTTTCCAGATAATCAGTGCTATAAAGTCAAAAACAAGTTTCATTCTTACCTTTCTAGGTTCCTGTTATTTTTACTTTTGTCTTGGTAATTATTTATGATCTAATCAATTTATCTTTAATTTAAAAAAGATTTTTAAAAATATCAACGTTATTAGTTTTGGGTGGAAGAATTGTTCTGAATAATTTTGCTATTGTTGCCAAGCAAAAGTCTTGACTCACTGAATTTTCCTCCAAATTACAGGTGCCTCATTTGAGACAGTTTTCCTTTATCCATGGGGCAAACACACACTTTATGCTTGTAAGGAAAGCATGAGAAAAACTATAAATTTAGTATTGGTGTTTAGAATAGGTTTTTATATACTTAAGACAAATAATGAATACCTTTTAGAATACCTATATAAATTAAAGTTTACACATTTATTCTTTTTCGTCAATGGCATTTAAAGAGTCCATAGCACTGTACTATCTAAGATGTTTAATAGCACTGTACTATCTAACATGTTTAATAGCACTGTACTATGTAAGACTTTATTACATAGCAGTAGCACGATACTATCTAGGACATTTATTGTACAGCAGTCATCTTTCTCAGAAACATTTGCAGTGATTTTTGCTCAGAACCTGATGGTATATGAAGACATTTATTGCTTAGCTCTGTGAGAATTGTTATTTTCTGAAAATCTATATCCTAAGTTTGTGAAGGATGGCCAAACTCTTTTTTCACAAGAAGTAGTTACTGTGTATTGCTAAGAAGTTTTCATCTTAAATAGTGGTTTTTATAATTTTTTGTTTTCTTTTGAGAGTATCTCGTGCTTCATCTTATAGCGCTTGCCTCAGTGCAGGCAAGAGGATTACTAAGTGGTAGATTGTTACACTGATGGCTCTCAATAAATCATACCTCGTGGTCTTCTCTCACAATGACTCTGAGCTTGACCATGTGACTGGTATTGGCCAAAGAGATGTCAGCAAACATGACTCAAGGGGATACTTGATACTTGCCTGTATATTGCTTGCTGTGTTATGGTATTTGAAGTCTAGCCTCCTTAAGAACCACAGGAAAGAAAAGCCCAGTTGTCTCAGCTGAGTACAGCCCCCAGCTGACCCACCAGCTGAATATGGCTGTATGAATGATCCTAGGTGAACAACCTACTTACAGAACCTTGAGAAATTGTTCTTTTACGCCACTACATATTTAGATGGTTTGTTATGCAGTTACAGATAACAGAGACACTATTGATACATCTTTGTCTTCCTATTGTTTCTTCCTGTGCTATCTTTATTTTTAAATTAACACAGATGATGCCCAATATCTGTCTTATTTTCCCTCCAAAATACAATTTACTTATTACTTACTGAAAAATTAAGCAGCAAAGACATGACAGAGGAATTTATTTAGCGTTATTAATCATATAATCAACACTTTGCCTCTTGTAGGTATTTAAGAAAATATGAAATTACATTTTAAGTTGTTTGTCAATTTTAGACTTTTCACATTGCCTCTTGTTTACAGACATTGATGACTGCTATGTTTTATACTTTCTTTAGGAGATATGGTTAGTGAAATGTTCTTCCAGAGTTTACCATAAACAGTATATAGGTTAGTTTGTCTTAAAGTATTTAAATAATATGAATTAAACAGTGTGTTTTCACTTTTTAATTCATAACATACTTAAAAATTCATACAATTTTTAAGTATGTTAATTTAAGTTTTAAGTATGTTTTCAATGAAGCCAGACAATATAAAGTAATATAACTGACTCATCTGCTTTAAAATAAAGAAAAAGATTATCTGGTATAATTTGTAATAAACACACTAAGATGAACAATTTCTTTTGTTATTACAGTTTTAATTCTCAGCTGTAAGCTATCTCCAATTTAAGTAAGGATATTTGAATGTTATCCTGAGTTTGTCTTATTGGTGAAAAAAAAAAATCCAACAATGAAAAGACCAACTATTCTCCTTTTATGGAATCCTTGAATTAATGCCATTGTTATCAGAATGTTGCAAATGTAGAGGAGAAAGTGACAGCAATTCTTTACCACAAAAGATGAATTACTCCAGCTAATAAGGTTTTTATGCTGCATTTGCAAATACTATTCTTGAGAATTTCGTGATGATGCCCCCTTTTAACAGTATTAAAATGCTGCTGACCAGCTGTGTGACCTTTGACATGTTACCTTGGTAGGCCTACTTTCCTCATCAGTAAAATGAGGACACTCAGGTGATCTTCATCTCCAAATTTCTCTTACTTCTGAATCTTCAAAGTGGGAGAATGCATTGTTCCGATCTCTTGGAGAAGAACATGATTTTAAAAGTTAGCATGTTGTTATCTGTTCATATACATTGTTGTATAAGAAGACATTTGGTTCGTCAGGCAATCACCCATGTTATGAATAAAGAGTCAATAGAATAATTTATAATTATTTCTAAATCAATGTTGAACTGACTATATGGCATACAGATACTGAAGTCTAACAGACTGAAAACCAGGCTCGTAATATATTAAATGCAACTTTTTGGAGATTGGTCCTTCGTATAAAATGTATTCTAAGAAATGGAAATTCTAAATGCCTGTGTTTTCTCATTTGGACATATTAAAAATAATAATGCTTTTTTTTCCCTAAGCTTCCCCCTCTCCCAAGTTTGGTATCTGATTTTGATGTTTATGGGAAAAATACTAAGCTTTGTATAAGTTTTTAAGAGATGTCTTTAATATACTTCTCTATATAATTAACTTCAAATTTTGATGATCTGGGATAATTGTTGAGGTAACTACCACTGCTTGGGAATTATAAGTAAAAACTGTTGAACTGTTTTTATTTGCAAACCTATTCTTTGTTTTCTTATAGAACGCTAGCCCTAATTAAACCAGATGCAATATCAAAGGCTGGAGAAATAATTGAAATAATAAACAAAGCTGGATTTACTATAACGAAACTCAAAATGATGATGCTTTCAAGGTAATTTATCATTTTCAGTTATGTAATATTTGATTCCTTTTAAAAAATCATTTTCTATCTTTCATGTCATTGTTTAAAATAAAAAAACCTCCTACTGAATGACAGAGAATAGGATATGAACCTTATCAAAATGAGAACTGATGGGAGTTCATCTAAAATGTTACTGACAAAGCTGGCTCCCCAAAAGATGGGATCTTTCCCTATTCAGTGTTAAGAAACCCATACACAAAATCGAAAGTGAATATCAAGCAGTGCAGGCTTCATTCAGTGCCCATGGAATTGAGAAACAGGAGCATGACTCACGAATCAACTTCTCAACTAGTGAGGGGTGAGGGGGTTAAAATAAAAGATTTCTCTAATAAAGGACATTAAAAGCAAGAGGAGCAATATGATGTCTTTTCTAGAAATTGGTGGTGAACTTCCACTAGTTTCACAATTGGTGGTGAATCAGAATGCTGCCTTCCTTTTTGTCTTTCTGTGGCCTCTTCTGGTCATTGTCATGGTAATTTGCAATAGTCATAGTGCTGGTGGGAGTGTCATATGGCATGAAAATGAAATTATAATGAAGCCCGAGGTCTTTTTGATGTAATTTGGTTGCTTGTCTTGGTTCTAACCAGTCTCAACTGGTCTGGTTGTAAAGGGAACTTTTTATTGCAGAAGTGCTGTTTATTAAAGATAAGCAGAGTTAGGACAGGGTAGGAATTCAGCTGTCATGTAGGCATTACACCAGGCAACAAAAAGAAAAAGAAGAAAGAAAAGAACAATAAGACAAGTAATCAGATGCCTAAATAACCACTGACGCCTAAGTAATTAGGAGTTGTCAAATTATGCATGCCTCATTTAACTATTTATTGTCTTTCAAAACCTCATCTGCTTTTATAACACCAATGCCTAATAATTATAATCTCTTCTTAATATATAAGGATAACACACTGTATAAAATTAATAGAGGAAATGCATGTCTGATTATTTCTATTTGACAAGAAGATGTTGAGGTTTCCAAAGATGATATATTTGGAAATGTTTACATTTAGCTCTTATTACAAATAATAGGTAAATATGCCTATTTATTTATTTTTTAAATAGACCTATCTAAAAAGCAATCCAATCTATTTAACCGGATAGTTTCTAAGTTATTTAGTGAAAATGAGACTTACACATTCAATTTAGCCCTTTCTATCATGACGTGAGTAACTCTAACCCCATGCTAAAACTGTATTTCTATTGTGAGAATGGCAAGGAGAATATTAACAATGTACAAATGAAGAATAGAACATAGGGAAAACCTTCTCTTCAGTTTTTTTGATAGATCCTTTGGGAAAAAAACCTAATGATTATTCCATGATATTGGACACTTGTTTTAAAAAATTTCCTACCAAGTAGACAAAGACTGAAACATTCTGGAAGATGAAGAAGGGAGATGAGTATAGGGGACTTTGTTTCCTGGGATCACACTCTGGTTGGCTGAGTGTAACACAGTAGCCCAGAGTGTCTCTAGGGACACGAGTTAGGCAGATCTGGCTCCAATAGTGTTCTTATGTTTCTCCACTAGTTTTTGTTTGTTTTTGGTCAGGTGTCTTCTTTATGCTTCAAGAAATCATTCATTTCTTGATTTATTCATTTCTGGTCGGTAGCATTTTTGTTTCTGTGAAAGCACGGACAATGGAGAGCAGTAGACATTCAAGTCAGCTTCAATACATCTGATTCTGAGAAACTAACAAAACACCCTCCATTTTACCCTGACAATGACATGTTTAATTAGAATTTTTCCCTTATGTATGATTTCCTAGTTTACATATTTTCTAGAGAGACAGGTGTCTTACATTTCAGAGCACAGTATCTAGACCAGATTGCTTGTAACTGTGCCACTTACTGGGTATGTGTGTGACTCAACAATTTACCACTGTGCTTATTTCTTCATTTGCAAAATGGGAGTTATAATAGTATCTATCTCATAAAGTTGTTGTGAGGGTTACATGAGTTTAGTGTCTCTATACTTCCAGTGTTTGATAACTTGGTGTCCAGCTTCCTGTGGTAAAGATGCTACTTGTTTTTCATCATGGCCCTGTAGCACATGAAGAAAGATGCTAAAACCAGTGAACACTTCAAGAGTACCATAGGATGTACATTTGCTAGTTTCTTTGAAACCTTAAGTCTTGTTAATTCCATCCATGCTAACTTATGAAACGCTTCATTCTTTGGAGTACCACAGATACAAGCCCTTCTAATTACTTGTCCACACACCTATTCATTTTTTGTTATGCACTTCCTTTTCTCATATTCTTCTGACCACAAATCTCTTACCAAACCATTTTCCCTGGCCCCTCTGGAAATCAAGTTTCATTGTGAAGAAATATCCTTCTGTCCACATTGTCAACAGAGTGTATCCTCGCCCCCACATTTTTACTTTAGTTGAAATCTGACCTTTCTCTAGGGACTTCCCTTTCCTTTTAGCCCTGAAGGTTGCTCACTCATAAATGTTTCTTGTGTCACAGGATCATTATACAGTGTCAGTGTTTTAGCTCTCTCCTATAAATCTCTACTCTTCCTCATCCTTGGAAATTCATGATATTTAGCTGTATTACCATCCACTGAGCCTCTTTCCATTCTACAGTTCACAAACTACACATTTGTTAAAGATTTGGGCACTTTGTTTATAGTCTCCTTCAACTCCATTGTCTCCTAACATTTGGGATGACTTCTTCGACGTCTCTGTGAGTGATCACCCCGGGCTCTAGCTCTATAGACCATTTTCTTCCCCATCTCAGTAACTGTCACCATGATTTCAATAAGGTATTCCTCCAGATTGTGTGCCTTTTTTTTTTTTTTTTTTTTTAAAGAATCATGGTCTTGCTATGTTACCCAGGCTAGTCTCAAATTGGCCTCAAGTGAGTCTCCTGCCTTGTACTGCCAAAGTGCTAGAACTACAGGCATAAGCCACTGCATCCAGCTTGTGTATGTTCTTTTCTTTATAACTTTACCTGAGTAGTGCTATCCATGTCCAATCATCACCTACCACTTACCTATAAATGAATTCCAAATACATCTCAGCCTTGACTTCTCTCTACAACTGTCAATCTGAAAGTGATCCTAGATTCATCTTGCTGCTCCCCCATTCCTCATACCTGCCTGATATGTAAGTCTTTTAACTTCTGTTTTCTGTATATCTCTGGGTGCCATTCTCTCCTTATAATTCCTATTTCAGCCCCTTAGTTTAGGCATTTTATAGGCTCATAGTCAGGCTCTCAGAGTATCAAAATAAGCTACTGACTGATTGTCTACTTCTAGACTTACTACCTTCTATTCCTTGATGGGTCATTTCCTACCTCAGGATTGTTCCATGCCATTTTCTTATTGCCATTAGAATGAACCTTACACAATGAAAATTTGAACATGCTACCATTCCCTTGCTTAAATCCATCACTGGTTTCCCATCTGCAGGAAAAAATGGACAAGCAGGCAAGCTCTTTGAGGGAGTATACAAGACTCTTAAGTTATCTGAACTCACCTACTGTGATGGCTCTAAGAGGTACTTAGGTTTCAGTTCCCTGAATATGTTGAGCTTTATCACATCTCAGTTCTCTTGTACATAATTTTGAACTGTTTTGAATGCTCTGCCTTGTCTTCTGTCTAGTCCCTTCCTATTCGTCATTCAGAACCAACTCAAATATCTCATGAAAATTAATTCCTGAGAAAACTTAACTGCTTATCTATTCATTCATACCACTTCATATATTTTTATTAGTATGTTGAGTTTGGGGTTTCATCCAATTTATACGCTAGGAAGTTAGCCTATAACTCTTCCATGGATGTTAGCAGATGACATGAGACTTCTGGGTCAGAGACAAAAGACTTTATTATGGTAGAGCAAGCAGCATGAGCATTGAGTGTATAGTGGTTTCCCTTGCCTCCATATCCTGTAGGAATAAAATGACTTAGGCCCAGTTGTGTACTGTGTACGTAGAGGGTTGTGTTGCATCACAACTGAGGAGGAGTCAACCTGGGTTACCAACCTGGGCTACCCATTAGCAAGCAATAAACAAGCGTGCTCTTTTTACTGAATAGAGGATTTACCTTATTCCTCAAGGTTGCTTGTTGCAAACACGACCCTGAGAAATGACAATGATAAAGATCAGTCAGGCCTTGTGTTCTTCGCATACCCAGTAAGACAAGTTAGAAGTGTGCGAGAAACTCGCATGGAGGAATTTCTCACAATGTGTGAATCTTTTCTAAAATTGTGTGTTCAAATGTCAGTTCCTCCATGGTGACAATATCCAGAAGTTAGCTGCTGAGTTCTGTATAAGTTTGTATTTCTAGTCCTTGGAGCGGGCTTCAGTCAAGGTAGGCATTAAGCAAATATTTTTTGAAAGAGTTAATGAATAGATCTTTGTGAAAGAATGGTTTGTTTCTTCATAAAAACAAAACAATAACAAAAAACTTCTCTAGATAGTGATTCACTTATTAATGCCTATCTCCTTCTAAACCTTTTAAGCAAAGAATTAGATAAGAATGATGGGAAAAAAAACTTAAGAACTCTCATCCTGCTTTCAATTTTAGATTTGGAATGGACATAACTATGGAATCAGGGACATGTTGGATGAAAACAATGAAACATTTTTAGTAATGGAGTGAGGTTTTTCTTTTCAATGATATTAAAAATCATGGTTGTTTTTTTCCTTTCTTTTAGTTCAGTTTTTTTTGTGTTTGAAAAGTTTAGAATTGATTATTTTGGTATTCTTCTGCTAACTCTTCCAATTTACTATCTATGTGAGCTTTTCAGTCATTCAGTTTTACCCTGTTTTGCCCTGTAATGCAATATATACATATCTCTTTTTTGGTGAGTTTTCTCTTTATCCTCTAGAATGTTCTGCAGTTAGTAGTAGAAAGCATAAGCAGTGGGAGATTTGCAATTTGAGAGATTTGTGTTCAAATCTTCTTGTCTTGTGCTTACTAGCTTTGTGACCTGGACAAATTATATAACTGTGCTGGACTTTATTCTTTTCATATGTAAAATGATCACACCTATTTCAATATACCATTGTAAGGAATAAATATAATAATTTAATCATGGCTATAACTGACTCTAGAAAAAATTGATTTTTTTTCTCCTCCTCATGTCTTGGGAGGAATTTTATTCTCTGTATTGTCATTACATATTTCAAAATCTCTTCACAGCCAAAGGAATGTTTAAGTACTTTTGGTTAGAATGAGAGTATGTCTGTTATAACTTGTTATATAAATTCATTTTGTAATATGCTGATAAAATCTTAAAAGCTTTGCATACCAAATTAAGTCTCAGGACTGGAAGATTGATTCTTTGCTAGGGAACACGTTCCAGTTTTAAAAGTAGTTGATATTTACGTATATTAGTCACATATTGTGAACTCAGTTCAAAGCCTTTAGGAAAACTACACGATTTTAAGAGAGACACCTGGTTTGCCTTAATAAAAAGGTTTTTAGACTTTTAGCTAATCAGCTTAAAGTGCATTATTCTTTTATTGCCTCTGTAGATATTCTTTAGTGGTAATATAAATGTAAAAAGTGAATCCTTGTTACCATCAATAAACTCTGAGATCTAAATGTTTCCATATCTCCCCTTTTTTAAGTAATATCAGTTAAAGCATTAGTAACCAATAAAATAAAAACAAATTAATATACATAATTTCTTAGGCAGCTTTTAAAAACAGAACTGCATAGTCTTTCCTTTGGAGATACCTAGCTCAGAAAAAAAGCTATAAATGTTAAATTAAAATTTTAGCCTAAACTCTTAATGAGGGAGAAAGTGACAAATTTTCAATTAGAAGATGGTTTTGCATTTTTTGATGCAACTTGTTTAGACTTTAAAGAACAAATATTCTTGTTGGTCAAATATTAACCTTCATTTCTAGAATGTTCAGGATGTTGTGAAAAAGAAGGTTGATGAGGCCAGGTGTGGTGGCTCACTCCTGTAATCTTAGCACCTTGAGAGGCCAAGGCGGGTGGATCACCTAAGATCAGGAGTTAGAGACCAGCCTGGCCAACATGGTGAAACCCCATATCTACTAAAAGTACACAGATAAGCTGGGCGTGGTGGCACATGCCTGTTACTCCAGCTAGTGGGGAGGCTGAGGCAAGAGAACTTCTTGAACCCAGGAGGCGGAGGTTGTAGTGAGTGCCTAGATCATGCCACTGCACTCCAGCCTGGGTGACTCCATCTAAAAAAAAAAAGATGATAAATGATATGTAACATAAGTAGAAAAGTAAATATTGCTTTTTACATTCATTTTAATTTACATAGATGTTACTCATACTTCCAAAATATTTAAAAAGAGAGACTTTGACAGAATATTTTGGTAAAAAATTATTCAAATATAAATAAGTATAAATCGAGGATTTTATCTGTATTTTATTTTAATTAATATAAACTAAAATAATAAGGATTTTCTTTTATAATTTGTAACTATTCTCATTTTGATTATTTTATAGGAAAGAAGCAGTGGATTTTCACGTAGATCATCAATCAAGGCCCTTTTACAAGTAGGTCCTTAATTTGGGGATTAGTGGTATGTAAAGGGGGATATCCTAGAAAACTAAGGAATTACATTTAAAAAATTTATTACATGAGAATAATCTGTCAAAAGGACCATAGCAACATCTTGCAACTGCACAGAAATCTTTTCAAATAATCATATTCTCTGTCTTTTTATTAAGAATTCCTATATTTTATCATTAAAAATCTTTAATCAGTTGCAAATAGGAATTCTTTACATTACAAGAAGGATAACTTTTAAAATTTTTGGTTTATTAAAAATGGAGTGATAATTATATTTGATGTTGAATATTTTTGTTGTGCCTTTGTGTTTGTGGGGTTTTCAATTTATTTAATTTTTATATTTCATGTCAACTTTTACTTTAGGTTCAAGGGGTACATGTGCTGGTTTGTTACCTGTGTATATTGTGTGATGCTGAGGTTTTGGGTTCAAATGATCCTATTACCCAGGTACTGAGCATAATACCCGATAGTTTTTCAACCCTTGCTCCTTTCTCTCCCTCCTACTCTAGTAGTTCCCAGTATCTGTGGTTGCCATCAGTAGATATTATTGTCCATGTGTACCTATTATTTAGTTCCCACTTATAAGTAAGAACATGGTATTTGGTTTTCTGTTCTGCATTAATTTGCTTATGATAATGGCCTCCATCTCCATTCATGTTTCTGCAGAGGCCATGATTTCATTGTTTTATAATGGCAGCATGGTATTCCATGGTGTATATATGTACCACATTTTCTCTATCCAGTTCACCACGGATGGGTTCCTAGGTTGATTCCATGTCTTTGCTGTTGTGTGTGGTGCTGCAATGAACAGGCAAGTGCATGTACCTTTTTGGCAGAAAGATTTGTTTTCTTTTGGATATGTATCAGTAATGGGATTTCAGGGTCAAATAGTAGTTCTGTTTTATGTCCTTTGAAAAATTTCCAAACTGTTTTCTACAGTGATTGAGGTACTAATTTGCATTCCCATCAACAGTGTATGTGTTCCCTTTCTCTACAGCCTTGCCAGCATCTGTTGTTTTTTTGAACTTTTTAAAAAATAAATTCAACTTTTATTGTAGATGCAGGAGGTACATATACAGATTTGTTACATGGAAATATTGTGTGATGCCGAGTATGGATCTTATCCTCCAGGTTGTTAAGTATAGTACCCAGTAGGTATTCAGACCACTTCCATCTCCCCTCTAGTGGTCCGCAGTGTCTATTATCCCCATATTTGTATCAAAGAGTGTTTAATGTTTAGCTCCTACTTGTAGGTGAGAACATACAGTTTTTGGTTTTCTGTTTCTGCATTAATTTGCTTAGGATTATGGCCTCCAGCTCTGTTTATATTGTTGCCAAGGACGTGATTTTATTTTTTATTATGGCTGTGTAGAATTCTTTGTGTGTATATATATATATATATATATACCACATTTTCTTTATCCCATGTACCATTGATAGGCACTTGAGTTGATTCCATGTATTTGCTATTGTGAATAGCACAGCAACGAGTGTATGTGTGTACCTGTCTTTTTGATAGAATTTCTTTTCCTCTGGGTATTTATGCAGTAATGGAATTTCTAGGTCAAATGGTAGCTCTGTTTTAAATTCTTTGAGAAATATCTACACTGCTTTCCACATGGCTGGAATAATTAACATTCTCAACAACAGTGTATAAGCACTCCCTTTTTTCTACAGCCTTGCCAGCATGTTATTTTTTGACTTTTTAATAATAGCCATTCTGACTGGTGTGAGATAGTATCTCATTGTGGTTTTGATTTGCATTTTTCTGATGATTAGTGATATTGAGCATTTTTTCACGTTTATTGGCTGTTGGTGTTTTTTTTTTGAGACGGAGTCTCTCTCTGTCACCTAGGCTGGAATGCAGTGGTGTGATCTCAGCTCACTGCAACCTCTGCCTGCCAGTTTCAAGGGATTCTCCTGCCTCAGCCTCCTGCATAGCTGAGATTACAGGTGCATGCCACCACACCCAGTTAATTTTTGTATTTTTAGTAGAGACAGGGTTTCACCATGTCAGTTAGGCTGGTCTCAAACTCCTGACCTCGTGATCCGCCTGCCTCTGCTTCCCAAAGTACTGCAATTACAGACCTGAGCCACCATGTCCAGCTGTATGTTATTTTGAGAAGTGTCTATTCATGTCTTTTGCTCAATTTTTGGTGGGGTTATTTGTTTTGTGCTTGTTCGATTGTTTAAGTTAGTTATAGATTCTGTATATTAGTCCTTTGTTGAATGCATAGTTTGCGAATATTTTCTCCCATTCTGTAGGTTGTTTTTTACTCTGTTGATAGTGCAGAAGCTTTCACAGTGCAGAAGCTCTTGAATTAGGTCCCACTTGTCACTTGTTGTTTTTGTTGCCATTACTTTTGAGGACTTAGTCGTAAATTCTTTTTCAAGGCCAGTGTCCAGAATGGTGTTTCCTAGGTTTTCTTCTAAGATTCTTATAGTTTGAGGTCTTACTTATAAGTCTTTAATCCATCTTGAAGTTTTGTATATGGTTAAAGTTAGGGAACCAGTTTCATTCTTCTGCTTATGGCTAGACAGCTATCCCAGTACCATTTATTTAATAGAGAATCCTTTCCCCATTGATTATTTTTGTTGACTTTGTCAAAGTTCAGATGGCTGTAGATGTGTGGCTTTATTTCTGGGTTCTCTATTGTGTTCCAGTGATCCATGTGTCTGTTTTTGTACCAGAACCATACTGTTTTGGTTACTGTAGCCTGTTGTACTTTTCAAATATTTTGGTAGTCTTATATACATAAAGCAATGTTCATGTAACCTTTCTATTTTAGCTAAATAGTTTGATATATATTTTGTTCCTTGACCTATAAGAAATATATGTTACACTGAATCTATATATTCTAAATGGTTGAGAAGTAATCAAATTTAAGTGAATATTTTATATACTCGTATTACTGTTACTGATAACAGAGTATTTACATTTCTAATAAGAAAGAATGGTATGTTAGCCAAACCAAATGGCTACAGTAGGCATGTTATTTGGTATCCTGCACTGAGTAGTCGGTTTTAAAAAAAAATTTATATAAGAAAATTATTATGCTTTGGATTATTTCAAATCAAGCATTATAAAATATTCCCAAGCCTTGTTAGAATAGCTATATACAATTTTCTAGAATATTGGTGGAAATTATCTTTTAGTGTAAACTTTGTATATGTTTATAGCATTGAATTACAACTAATTTAATGATTTATATGTGATTTGCACGCAGTAAATTTTCTTAAAGTAGTAACTTAACTAGTTGCCTGTTAATGAGAACGATGTAACAAAAGACCAGGTGAAGTAATTAGAAAGAGTTTCATAAGACAGTGTCTATGATCAGGCACATCATTCCCTGTGTTATTACATGCAGTTTTCATAGGCTTATTCTCTTGTGTGTTTTGAGAATTCTGTATTAATAGGGCATTAAATTATAAGTGTCTTGAAGGAAGGATCTTGTTTTATGGCACAGATGCTGATATGTTGTAGGTAATCAGTAAATGCTTGTTGAATGAATAAACATGGTTTGCTCCCTTGATTTGGGTTTTCTTTAATCTGTTGGTTGGTCTTGGGGGTTTTGTTTGTTTGTTTGGCAGCAAAGGTCTGGCAGAAAATGTATGAGGAGGTATTATAGACCTCTTAGGGTAGAAGACATGAATACTTCTTTGTACATGCTATTTCTTAGAAATATTCTTCAAAATGAATGGGAGCAATTTAAAAAGGAAGTACTGAGGAGAGCTGACTTACATAACATGGTGCTGGGTGGAAGGAAGTATGTAAAAAATAGTCATAAGTTAGTGAGCACAAATGAGCCTGTCACACTGTGTTCCTTTCTCCAGGAGGGTCTCTTCTCTGTACTTTGGGTGAGAGAAAAACATGGGCTTACTCTAAAAAGTACTTTGTCCCTGCTTAACACAGTTAGAAAGACGATGTCACTTATTTCATAGCTAAACTTGTCATTGCACCCAGTACACATATAGAAGTGGAAAATAGAATGAGGTATTGTTTTTTGTTATCTTGGGGGACTGTGACACAGTGCTGGATTTTTAATCAAGAACTTATGTGTATGCTCTAATAATTTAATATAGGAATAACCCAGAGTAGTTTTTTATACTAATAAAAGGATATTTCTTGAAGCCTGTTGGTTTTTTAAAGCCTGTTGTTATTTTTTTGTTTTTGTTTTTTGATACAGACTCTCACTCTTTTGCCCAGGCTGGAGTGCAGTGGCACAATCTCGGCTCACTGCAACCTCCTCCTCCCTGGTTCAAGCAATTATCTTGCCTCAGCCTCTGGAGTATCTGGGACTACAGGCACCCGCCACCACACCTGGCTAATTTTTAAAAATTTTTTTATTTTTAGAAGAGACCAGGTTTCACCATATTGGCCTGGCTGGTGTCTAACTCCTGACCTTGTGATCTGCCCACCCCAGCCTCCCAAAGTGCTGAGATTTTTTAAATCACCAAACCAACTCAGTGTTTATTGATTGAGAGAGTTCTTTGTCAGTCTTTGAATTCTAATAGTTTTACACAAAAAGAAATAAATTCTTACTATAAGTTCCAAGCCATCCATCCCTCTCATCAATTTGCATATTGTGAAATTGTACTTGACAGCAGTGGTAAACACATGAAAATAAAAAGGAAAATCACTGTACCTGTTAGAGCACTGGGAAAAGCATAGGTCAACAATATGCATGTTAAGTCAATGAAATAGTCTTAATTCAACAGAACAGTGATTTTTCTGCTAATAGTAGTTTGACATTACTAGTGATTTGAAGTGAATTGAGCCACTGGAAGACACTCAATTTATGAAAAGTGTTTCCTGCCCATGTGAAATTAACTATGTTCAATGGTTCTGAGAGTATAATATTCTTTTCTATGTTGAAAAAAATCCAATTTAAATATATTCTTTTATTAAGACAGATACCTAGGTTGACAGAAGAAAGAAGCAAACTAATCTTCTATCTGTTTTGTAGTGAGCTGATCCAGTTTATTACAACTGGTCCTATTATTGCCATGGAAATTTTAAGAGATGATGCTATATGTGAATGGAAAAGACTACTGGGACCTGCAAACTCTGGGGTGGCATGCACAGATGCTTCTGGAAGCATTAGAGCCGTCTTTGGAACAGATGGCATAAGAAATGCAGCACATGGCCCTGATTCTTTTGCTTCTGCTGCCAGAGTAAGGTGTTTTAAAAATATTTTAATTGTCTTCTAGTTCTGTTACATATTTTATCAAAGTAAGGCATTTCTGTCACTGGTGACTTAGGCTATAGTGCCAGGACTGCTACAGTAGCCTTCTTTATGCACCTGATCTAGTAGTAGAGAAAACCTTTGACATTTTGCCTAGTATTAAACAGTGTTTATATCTCCTTTGTCAACTGGTGATCATAATCAATGTAACTTTTCTCCAATTAAAACACTTCTCATCCTGTCTCTTGTTCCAAAGACTTAAATTACTGAGACTCCTAAATGTTTGAATTATCAAATTCATGTAAGAATACCAGTTTATGGCTAGTAGATGTTAAAAAGAAGACACATTTTGAGATACTACTTTTTGATTCAGACCTAATACTGTACTTTCAAGCTTGACATCCTATTATTTTCCTATACATGGCTTGTATTTATGAAAGTTTCTTTACAACTGCTCCTTATTTTTAAATCCATATAAATAAAGCATCATATTGGATTTATGCTGAGGTTGAATTAATGAAGTATAAGTTTATTTTTAGCATTGTGAGAAGTGTCTCACTTAAGATAGTTTTTAATTTTTTGCAGTGAAACAATATTAGACAATTTTATAATAGTTGACTTATTTCTTTTTCTTACAATTTCTTCCGCAAGTCTCTTCAGCTCTACTTTCAAAATAAACCCTGAATCTGACCATTGTGATCTAAATCACTATTATATTTTGCCAGGACTGCTACAGTAGCCTCCAAATTCTTTTTTCCTCTTTCCCTTCACTCAATTTATGAAAATTTTACCTTGCCCAAGTAAAATCAACTATGCCTAGTGATATTTTAAAGCCAAATCAGATTAACATTCACCTGCTGAAAACCCTTCAGTGAATTTCCGTCTCTTCTAGAATAAAATCTGAAGTCTTTATTGTAGCTTCCAAGGCTCTATCTGGTCTGGCCTCTATATATCTCTAACTGTATCTTTGATCAATCTCTATCTTAATCACTGTGTTCCAGTCACATTAACTATCTTGCTATTCCCTGAAGAGCGTACATCTGTATGCAATAGTAAAATAACAGCAAAGAGGACAATGTGGTTGGATAGGAATGAGAGAGGGAAGAAGAGGGGCATGAGGTTACAGAGGTAATTAGGGGAAAGATCATATGGTCTTATATCCATAGTTGTACTTTTAGATTTTTCTTTGAAAACATATAGAGCCATTTTAGGGTTTTGAGCAAAGGACTGGTATGTTTCACTTGCCATTTAAAAGAATCATTCTGGCTGTTGCATTAAGAATGACTATAGAGGCCCGACACAATGGCTCAGGCCTGTAATCCCAGCACTTTGGGAGGCTGAGGCGGGTGGATCGTGAGGTCCCAGCAACTTGGGAGGCTGAGGCAGGAGAATTGCTTGAACCTAGGAGGCGGAGTTTGCAGTGAGCCGAGATCATACCACTGCACTCCAGCCTGGGTGACAGAGTAAGACTCTCTCTCTCTCAAAAAAAAAAAAAGAAAAATCAGGAGACAACAGATGCTGGAGAGGATGTAGAGAAATAGGAACACTTTTACACATTGGTGGGAGTGTAAATTAGTTCAACCATTGTGGAAGACAGTGTGGCGATTCCTCAAGGATCTAGAGATAGAAATACCATTTGACCCAGCAATTCCATTACTGGGTATATATCCAAAGCATTATAAATCATTCTATTATAAAGACAGATGTACACGTATGTTATTATGGCTCTATTTATGATAGAAAAGACTAGGATGTAGATCCCTGTAGGTATTTGAGTTTTCATCTGTGCTGTAAAGTTTCTCTTGGACCATGCAATCAAAGCATCTGATAAAGGACTAAAAGGGATAGTTCCTGTTGTTATTGATCAAGAGGAGTAATAAATAATGGCAGCAATATGATAGAAAGGCACTTGATATCTCAGGAATAGTGTCTTACCACTGGAAATGCTCAAGTGTATACATTAATATTTGAATAATTCCTCATTGCCCTTGTGTTTAAAAAATGCTGATCAATGTGGCATATTAACACATTCTGTAATCTTTTCATTTTAAATTTAATGAAAAATAAATACAGTTGACCCATAAACAACACAGGTTTGAACTGCACGGGTCTACTTATAACGTGGACTTTTTTCCAACAGAACGATTGAAAATACAGTATTTGCAGGATGTGAAACCCACATCTACAGATTTGACTTTTCTTATAAGCAGATTGCACAGGGCTGACTGCAGGATTTGAGTATGGAGGATATGGGTACACACAGGGGTCCTGGAACCAATCTCTTGTGTATACCAAGGGCTATTTGCATTGAGCCAGGCATTGTTTTAGTTGCTATGGGTCCTGTAAAGTTGTGCAACTTAGTTCCTTTTTTTCAAATGTATAATTTGATGAAAGACAAACACCCAAATAGCCATAACTTTGGGGAGTCCAGGTTGCGGACAGGAGGCATTGGGAAATGCCTCCTAGTGTTAAGTGGTATTTGAAGTTGGCTCTTTGCACATTGGTTAGGTTCTTTGGAGCTTGGGTTAGAGGATTTTACAGGGAATATTAGAAATAATAGCAGTGAAAGTTTAGAGGCAGAAAAGTCTTTAAGGAATTAAAAGCATGACCATCTTTGTGGCTAGTTGAAATTGTTGGGTTGTCATTTTAGTGAACCACATGCAAAGCGAATAATACAGACTGAATTTGTTTATAAAACATGGTTCATTTGATTTGATTTTGTACTAGGCCTATAGTTATTTTAAGTAGCTGTGGTTCTCAGATTCCTGATATTAATCTCTGTTCCTATAAAATTTTCTAGTTTTTAATCTTATTTTACATATTTTACTGAAAAAGTTTAAATTTGTGTCTAATTGACTAATGCTTTGGGGAAAATAAGAACTTTATATTCATATTTCCAATATTCAGAATTTATTAAAACTCTGTCCATTATAATCCTGGAACAGAATGACACATATTCTCATTGCTTTGATTGATACTTCTTTATATGTTCTTCTGGTTTTAAGTCTTGAAACAGGGTTAATTTAATCAGTTTGTCCTTGTAAAACTCATTTTTAGAAAATTTGAAACAAAGAATTTATACAATGAAACTCTAAAAGTAATTGCATGATTCTCCTCCCCCACAGAAATATCTTGTAAGTTCAAGATAAGAGATCACACTTGTCAAAGTCATTTCTCTCTGTCTTTAGGAAATGGAGTTGTTTTTTCCTTCAAGTGGAGGTTGTGGGCCGGCAAACACTGCTAAATTTACCAATTGTACTTGTTGTATTGTTAAACCCCACGCTGTCAGTGAAGGTAAGTGCTATGTTGAATACACACTTTATCCAACACATTTTGTTAATAGGAGAGCAATGTTTATTTTCTTAATGTACTTTATGTGTAGAAATTAGTGTATACTTTTAGTATTTTCATTTATTTTTTTCTTGGAAGGTACTTGAATAAAGGTGACAAAATATAAGGGAAAATCTATCTAAATCTCTATTTGTCTTTTTCTTTGTGCATTTTAGGAGGTGTTCTTTGAGTTGCTGATCATGCTCAGGCTCATTTATACTGTTACAGGTCTTGGATCATTGACTTTTAGTCAGCCTCCTGACTTGCCAATCACAAACAGTGATTCACTTACTTCACTTAGATACTTGTTGGTTTTTTTTTTTTTTTCCGAGATGGAATATTGCTCTGTTGTCCAGGCTGGAGTGCACTGGCATGATCTTTGCTCACTGCAATCTCAGCCTCCCAGGTTCAAGCAATTCTCCCACCTCAGCCTCCCGAGTACAGGCACACACCACCACACCCGGCTAACTTTTTTATTTTTGGTGGAGCTGGAGTTTCACCATATTCTTACCTCAGATGATCCACCCACCTGAGCCTCCCAGAGTTCTTCTGGGATTACAGGCATGAGCCACTGTGCCTGGCTAGTAGCACTCCTGTTGTACAATTTAAATCGATGTCTGCCATAAATCCAGTATACCCTTCCTGAGAAAGGTGGAGAAATTTCCTTCAGTTCTTTGTATCTCAAACAGTTCTTTGACATATGCATGTATATACACATTTGCATATGGACATATGTATATAGAGAGAGTTTGTAAGTTCTTTTCTTATTTTTGTCTCAGTTTCTTCATTTTACTGATTTTAGACTGGTGTATGTATTTTTTTTTTTTAGGTATCTCAAATCTTTTTGGAAGTAAGATGGAGGATGATTAAAAAGATCACCCTTAAAAAACTAGAATACACTAAATAGTATACAGAAATGAATGGATTTTAAAATTTTATGTCTTCTAAGTATGAAAGTAATTCATATATATAGTAGAAAAATTGGAAAATAGGAAACCATTAAAAAATGAAGTAAAAAATTACTGTATTCCCATCACCTGAAGATAGTCATTGTTAATATTTTGATGCATTTCCTCCAAATCTTTTTTTTCTGCATTTGTGTGTGCATGTGTGTACACTGATACACATAAATGTAATGGGTGAGATATAGGTCTATAGGCTGTCGTTTAAATATAATTTTGTGAGCATTTCTGGCTTCCCTGAAGTCCTCATTAATATTTTAATATTTATTTAATATTTAACAGCGATTGTATAGATGTAGTATGCATTTGGATACGTAGGTTGTTTTCAGTTTTTTTAATATTAAAATTAAAACTTTGAAGAGTATCGTTATAAGTAAATATTTGATGATATTTCTAATCTTTTCCTCTGGCTAGTTTCCTAGAAATAGAATTACTTGTTGGAAGGATATAAGCCTTAAAGATCTTGCTGCATAATTAATACTTCTTTAATTATTTAGGAGGTATTTTAATATATTGTAAATCCTTAGGACCATAATTATACGGAACTAACATGCAGCATGGGTAACAAACACTTATAAAGAATTTACTGCTATGTGCCAGGTATAACTATTAAAGATAATTATACATTATCTTTAATCTTGACAGCAAGTGTGTCAAGTAGGTAAATTCATTGCTCTTTTCAAGATAGGCAAGCTAAGGCTCCATGGGATTAAGTTGTTTCTCCTAATTTCGAGTGGAAATCGAGGATACAAACCCTATTGGTTTGTTTGTTTTTAATCTCTATGTTCTTCCCTCTATACGCTATTGCCCCAATAGCAATAGCCACAAAAAAGTCACATGGCACCTGGTTAGTAACAATTCCATAGGAAGTAAAAGTAATATGTGAAATGACTGGTATTGAAAATTTATGGGAAAAAAAGCTGGGATTTTATGTTTCACTCATTTTTTCTTAACTGGGGAGATTGTGTATGCGTGTGTGAATGTCTATACAGGTTTAGTATTCCTAATCCAAAAATCTGAACCCAAATTGCTCCAAACTCCAAAACTTTTTGAGCACAGACATGAAGCATAAAGGAAATGGTCATTGTAGCATTTTCAACCACTGGCTTATATTTACTGGATTTTTGAATTAGGGGTGCTCAACAAATATGTATCTCCAAATATTTCAAAATAAAAAATTGAAATCCAAAACACTTCATGTCACAAGCATTTCTGTAAGGAATATTCAATCTGTGCACACACACACATGCACACACATACCCCCGTGTATATTTATGTACATATACATATATACACATATACATGCACACACAGTATACTCACATTTTGAAAAAGTTCTTGTTTATAGGCACCAACATTTTAAAAGCTTCTCCTTTTCACCTTAAAATGTTTTATTCAACATAGTTTATCTGATTTAATCCTTTCTAAGGAAAACTATGTTGCAAGAAGACTGAAATAAAATAAAGTGGAACTAGAATAAATACCAGTTGTGTACCTTAATAATTGCACGTATAGCTGGGAAAACTGGGAGCCACATAGAAAATTGAAACTGGACCCCTTCCTTACACCATATACAAAAATGAACTCAAGATGAATTAAAGATGCTCTGTATATGGTCTGTATAAGTCCTTCCGTCATGGCTTCTGCCACCTCTCCTACCTTCTCTTCTGTCTCATTTCCTCTCCACTCTATTATTCAGTAAGATGAAGATACTTGTTTTCCAGAAGGACTATGGTTCTCCGCACCTTTGCTCAATGCTGCTTTTGCCCTGAATATGTATTCTTCTCCAGCTCTTTTTATTAAAGTACTGTCTCCAAATGCCTCTTGGCATCATTTCAGTTCTAACCTCTCTGTACCTCTTTTTCTATCTTTATAACTCTACCTATTGATATGCAATCCTGTATCACTACTTTTGTGCCGGGAGTTTATTTTACTTGAGGATATGCTGCATCCTCAACTTCTGATCAGTTTTCTACTCTTTAAATGCTATATAGTATGTTTTGAGTTTTTATGTCCAAAATAATTCAGTGTCTTTCCCCTTATTAATTTGGTTTCATCATTACTCGTTTTCTTCTTAAAGGTGCTGTCATTCTTCCATTCACTTGGATTCAAAATCTTGAAATCATCCTTTACCCTTCTTTCATCTTCACACCCTGTATTCGGTTTAATCCTATTGCTTCTTGTTTGGAAATAACTTATATTAATTACCTCCTTCTTTCTCTACTGCTGCCATCCAAGCTTTGAAGTTCAAAATAAGAGGAAAGTATTTGAAGATATCATGGTCTATTTTTTCCAACCAGCATTCTAAACGATTTCAAAAGCCTTTGCTGTTGTTTCCACTACTTACTCTTTTCTTCAGACCAGTTTGCTCATCACTGTTGCATTAATGATCTTCCTAAAATACTACTTTTATTTTGCATCTTCTCACTCAGCATTTTTAGTGACTTCTTGTTTCTTTTGGCAGTGTTTCTTTTTGAAGGAAAATTATTTTCATGGACTCTCAGGGCTGACATAAATTATTTTAATTTTTAGTAATGTAACTTAAATATGTCCAAATATAAAACTAAATACAAACTTTTGCTCATACAACTGTATAGCTAAAATAATTTGCAGATTCATAGCAAGCAAAACTATAAAACAAAATTTAACTTCATAGCATTAACATGACAAAGGATATTATTTGCCATAAAAGCAAGCTTAATATGAATATAGTACAGTCTCTGGTATAGCACGAGCCTGTTCTACTGCAGTGACTTAATTCATCCACCACTTTTCTGTCTACAAGGTTCTGAGAAACCTTTGTTTCTACAGCATACTATGATAAAATTTGGCCTTCATTTGGTACAGATGTATCATTTGAGAAACAGATTCACCTCTATCTTTTTCTCACCCCTCAGCCTGCTACAATTAAAATAGCACAACTTGGCTATAGTAAGATAGTAAATACAAATGCACATTCAGATACTAATAGTACATGGTGATATAGGGTTACTGGATAAGATCCAGATGATCCAAAATATGGTATAAGTGTGTGTTTGTATATATATGTATATTTGTGCCTATGTGCATGTATGTGTAAGAGTCAGAGACAGAGTTTTAGTTGACTTGAAATAAAAAAAAACACCTTAGACTTTTATAGGAAACAAATAGAATCTCAAACTCAGCCTCATACCCCCAGAGACTAGAGACTCCAATATAAAAAATAACTCATCTACAGAATAAAGACTGTATTCCTCATGTTGATATCCAAGGCCTTTATCAATTTGAATTGAATCTATTTTTCTTTTCAGTTCATTTTTCTTTTCTGTCTTCTTACTGTCATGTAAACATGCTCACACTTTCTGAGATGTGTGCCTTCTCTCCTCTCTGTATCTAAGCCCATCTGTCCATAGCCTTTAAGGACCATTCATGCTTCCGTTTCCCCTTGAAGCTTCTTCCTATCCCTTCAATTGTCATTTGATTTTTCTCCTTCTTTGAACTCTTGTTTGAATTCCTTTTGTGTCTGCTACTTTGGCATTTCATTTCTCTGTATTAAATAATGCCATTTACAATTGTTTGATTTTTACGTTCTCTACATCCCTAGACTTCAGGGCTTTACAGGCAAAATAGTATCTTAAAATTTTTTTGTATAATCCTCAGAACCATTGTTGATACTCTTGAAGCACTTACTAAGGAAATCAAATGATTAGATTTAATGCTCAGTATTAGGGATTTAGTTTCTCTTGCAAAATATATGATTTTTAAAAATATGGAGTATAAAGTACTTTGCTGTAAAAAACTTGCATTTCTAAGAAACTAAAATGTCTTAAAATTTTTTATGTTTGCACTCATTGTCCTTCATTCTCAGGACTTTTGGGAAAGATCCTAATGGCTATCCGAGATGCAGGTTTTGAAATCTCAGCTATGCAGATGGTAGGTAGTTTACCATGAACCATAATATTTGCGAGGATTTTTTCAAAAAAAGTTGTAAAATGCTTTACATTGAATGTTCCCTGTGTATTCTTGAACCACATTAAAAATAAAAGACATGCTTACTGAACTCAGTAACCTTCCTATAGTCAAAAATGTTTTTTGACGTGATTTTTCCTATATAATGTTTCACTGAGAGAAGTAATATTCAAATGATACACCTAATTTAAGTGTATAAGGTAAGTTTATACAATTCTTGAAACTTTAGTTGCAAAATAAATAAGGACCAAAAACTGTAAGCAAAAAAATAGAATCAAAGTGAGTAACTGTAATGAGTTTTCTGTCTTCTGGATTCTTAACTAAACAGATAATGAAGGGAGAGAATAAGTTCAGACTTTTTTCCCCAACCAGTACCTTTTGCTGGTTTTTGGACTTTCCCTTAAAACCTTCTTTGGAGTTAGTGTATTCCTGCACCTCTGTTGGCACTTGTACCACTGGACCTTCAGAGCCCACACTTGCTCAAAATGGTGCTGCTCATACCTTTCTAGGAAACCTTTCAGTGAGAAACAACACTTGCTTTGGTAGAGGTCATACCTTTGTGCTATACTCATCCGTACATTTGACTAGAAATTGGGTAACAGATTATTATATAAATTAGATAAACAATTTGTTTTTTACAGTGTTTGAAACCTAGCAAGTTTATGATTTTTTGATAGTGAAACACCAAAATAGCCATTTTGAAGGTGAGAATATTCTTACCAATGTTATTTGTATTTTCCTTTTCTGAAAAGAAACAGCTTTCTGCAAAGTCTTAAGATTACCCAAAATCAAGGATCAGGACACAAACTGGGGTTCTATTTTGTGCCAATAAACCAAAAAAAAAAAGGAAATAGTTTTCAAAGTCATCAAGCAAAACTTGAAGATTGATGAGAAAATTGATATTTGAAGAATCTTATCTAGAATTATAAAGCTATTATCAGCCAAAACTTTCTAAAAGTATTAGCTTGTTAATAAATTAACAAGATTGTAGGATGCCATATAAAGCTATTTTTAAAAATATAGAAATGTTAGTTTTAAACAGTGACCTAATTCTAGATCTGCAAACTTAGCACAGTGATATTTGATTGGGTATAGTTTGTACTTAATGAAAAAAAAAAAATTTTCAGATGATTAATTGAGCCTATAGGTGAGGCATGGTAGTGTAGTAGTGGCAAGCACAACCATTGGCTTTTGGAGTCAGAAAGATCTATTTCTGAATCTTGGGTCAGCAGCTTTCTAGGCATGTGGTCTTGGCCAAATGTCAAACATTCTTATTCTCCATTTTCCCATTAGGATTTGCCTAAATGAATTATTCTGCAGATTAAATAAAACAATAATTTCTGGCTCAGATTACTAAGTATTTAATAAATGATATCTTCTGTTAGTATTTTGTTGCATTTAACAAAAGATATGTGAGTGTAGGATAAAACACTGAAATTCAACAGAATTTCCTCCCTGTTATAGTAATGTTGCCCATAAAAATAAATCCTCAGAGCTTAAATTATGGTCTTTATAGGCAGAAAGTTCTCAGTGTTCTTCAATCCTGGCAACATTAAAAAAGCAAAATGGAGGGAAAATGAAATTGGGAATTCTGAGGCTATTTTCTAAAAAGATAAGGTCTTAGTTTTTGAGAACCTTGGAACTTAATGAAATTTTATTTCGAACTAAATTTAAATTCAGCCTTGATAAGAATAAGTCCTTCTAGACTTATTTTGTAAGCATACTCTTACAATTCTTTATGAAGAGTAGCAGGAAGTCCACATGACTTGTATAAGTGCTTTATCACGAACTAGACTAACTAGGGATTTTTCTGAATGCTTGGGAGAAACGTATTATTTTCTGTCCCCTCTACAAAGTCTGAACTACTTTTCTTTAATATTTCTTTCTTGTACCACTAATCTATCAATAGTACAGTTAATATTGCATATAAATCTTCTTTTGTATCAACAATGAGTTTTTATTCAGAGATGGGCATATTGTAGTAGGTAAGAATATGATCAATGAGGTCAGACTGTTTGAGACAGGGTTATATAACCCCTCTGAGTCTTAGTAGTCTCATCTGTAAGTTGGAGCTGTTAATATGAACAGCTCCATACAGCTTCAACTTACAGATGGTTATTAACAATAACAACCCTATGCAGTAGGGTTGTTGTGAGGACTAAATGAGATGATGCACGTTCAGAACCTAGAATAGTGCTGTTATCCATTATTATTCTTCATGAGCTGATCTTTCATAACACTTTTTCTTTAAAGAAAAATTTATGTAAAGTTTACAATTTAGAGTAAAGAGATTGCAAGTGTTAAGTGCTAAGTGAGGCTCATTTTTCTTTTGTTGGTTGGTTTACGGTTTTGTTTTGTTTTGTTTTTTAATATAGTTCAATATGGATCGGGTTAATGTTGAAGAATTCTATGAAGTTTATAAAGGAGTAGTGACTGAATATCATGTAAGTATAAAAGTAAATGTAAAAAAGAAAATGTACTGTTAAATAAAAAGTATAGGATACAGTGTTTTGGACTAAGCTCCTGTACTAGGTCCCAACTGACCAGGCTAAAAATCAATACAGTCATTCATACTAAAGTTCTGTGTCACCAAACTAAGTTGTTGTCTGACCTTCGGAGAAATCAGGAGAGAGCAAGCCAGATTTCCCAAACAGGCTAATTTTATTTGGCTTAATAATAAAGTCATCTCTGCCTTTCATCAATATGACAAAAACTAATCTGAAGTAACCTGATGTTAATCAGTCAGTTATTTCCACACTACTTTCTTCAAACTATATACTTTTCATACATCCCAAAATTCACTGCAACCAGTCTGCAACTTCCTAAACTCAATTCTCTTATTTTTTTCTTCTCCCCTCTGTGGAGTCAGATAATAGGTTCAGATCTGAAATCCTCTATTATGTGACCATGGACAATTTATTTACCCTCTTTAAACCTTGATTAATCCATTTATAAAATGAGAATAATGATATTACCTGCCTCAGGAGATTGTTGTGAGAATTAAATGAAAATTATCTAAAGCAGTTTCACATATTAAAAGTACTCAGTAAATATTACCTGCTATTATTACTGTTTTTATTATTACTTAGTCTGATATAATTATTTGGCAGTAGATTCCATGTTGATCATTTACACCTATGTTTTCTGCTTCAACATTTACAGTCATAAAAAGGTGATAATTCCTATCTCATAGGGTTACTGTGATCCATTTATTACATATATTGAGTATTTGCTATATGACAAATAATCAGTAATGAACAAAAAACATGCTGCCTGCATTTATGGAGTTTATTCTCTAAGGAAGATAGACATTAGCTCAAATGATCCTACTCATAGCTACTTAAGCAGTCAAAAGGCTGGAAAGGAAACAAAAAGGTTCTTTTATGTTTAAGCAATTTGCAACTTAATTAAAAACGAGGGTAACTTCAAAATTTTGAGTCAGTTTTTAAAGGAACATGTTATGCTTTTGATGAAGTTATTTGTTTAACATGTTTTTTTTTCCATTTTATACATTTTGAAATAGCCTTGTATGTCTGTTTTCAATTGTATCTGTAATCAACACTGAAAGAGAATAAGTGAGAGAGACAAAGAAAAAAGGGAAGGAGGGAGAGAAAAAGAAGAAAGGAAGAAACAAAGGAAAGAAAGGAGGCAGAGGGAAAGGAAGGAAACAAGGAAGGGAGGAAGAAAAGCGGACAAAATTTACTCTTCTGTTTTTGGAAAACTTGTTTATGCCTTCTGCTCCTCCTGCAAATTTGGCTCTTGACATTTATGTGTAGGTGGTTCTTCAATATCATGAGGCAGAAAATTAGACTCAACATAATTATCTGTAAAAATTCAATTACGTATGATCTTTGTGAAATAGCAAAATGACTTTGGGGGATACACTCAGGAACTCCAATGAGTAGAGTTATGAGTACCATTTAAGTTATGAAGTTCTTTTCCTCCTCTTTTAGCTTCTGTAGTTTCTATTAGGTAAGATGACTGCTTCTGCATCAATATTCAAATATATTCAGTAATATATTATTTTACTTGGGTGTTGTGTATTACAAACCCTCCAAAGTCATTAAAATGGTTCACATGATCCTACATGATTTGGCCTCATCTCTTACTACTTTCCCGTTGTCTCACTCAGCTCCTAGCCTCTTAGCTGATCTTCATATATCCCTACTGTGCTTCTGCCTCAAAGTCTTCATATCTATTTTCACTTCTGCCTAAAATATTGTTTCCTATTCAGGAGGGTGAAAAAATATTTTTTGAGTGTTCTGGACACTGTGAGAGGCATTTTTCTTTGATCATGTTTTTCATTATACCACTTTATATAGAGATCTAAGAATCGTGAAACAGTATACTTCTGTTTTTCCCTTAATATTCTGTGTGCCATTGTTCTCATACATTTTACATCTATATATGCTATAAACCCTACAATACAACACTACTGTTTTGCTTTGAACAGTTATCTTTGAAAGCAACTGAAAATACAAAAATTAGCCAGGTGTGGTGGCAGGCGCCTATCGTCCCAGCTACTCAGGAGGCTGAGGCACAAGAATAGCTTGAACCCAGGAGGCTGAGGTTGCAGTGAGTGGAGATGATGCCACTGTGCTCCACCTGGGCAACAGAGCAAAACTCTGTCTCAAAAAAATAAAGAAAGCAACTAAAAAATAAAAATGCATTTTATATTTGTACTCGACATGTTTACTGTTGCTTAGTATAGATTTATATTTTTGTCTGGTACTTTTTTCCTTCTGCCTAAAGAACTTCCTTTAATATTTCTTATGATATAATGCTTCTGATGGTGAATTGTCTCAGGTCTTTTTTGTCTAAAAAACTCTTTATTTTTTTCTTCATTTTTGAAAAATATTTTCTCACCTGGATATACAGTACAGATTTACATGTTTGGGTCATCATTGTTGTCATCCTTATCCTTTTCCTGCTGTCATATAATGTCCTTCCCCCAACCCCCTGGCTGCTTATAAGGTTTTTTGTTTTTAGCTAATTTTGTCATGATGCATCCTAGTGTACTTCTCTTTACATTTATTATTCTTGGGTTCTGTTGGGTGTCTAGGTTTATGGGTTTCAGCAAATTTGGAACGTTTTTAGCACCTATTTAAAAAAGTATTTTTTCTGTTTATCACCTTTTCTTCTCTTCCAAGATTCTGATTACACGTATAATAGCTTAACATGGTTGCGCAGCAGGTCTTTTTTCTTCTTGTTCATTTTTCTTTCTCCCTTTGCTTATTTTGGAATAGTTTCTATTGAATATCTTCAAATGTATTGCTTTTCTGCAATGTCTTATCCTGTTCACCCCATTCAGTGTATTTTTCAATTTAGATGTCTTAAATTATACCTCTAGAAGTTCTATTTTGATCTTTTTAATATTTTTTATTTTCTCCTCATCATGTTCATATTTCCTTGTATAATTTGAGAATGTGGAGCTTATAATAGCTGTTTTAATATCCCTATGTTATTATATCATGTATTTAATTGCTGGGTCTATTTATTGAGCTTTCTTCTGGTAATGGTTAGTATTTTCCTACATCTTTGCCTACCTAGTAATTATTTGTTGGATGCTTTATATTGTAAAATTTACAGTGTTACATGGTACATTTGTAAAGGGTGCTCAATTTTGTTCTGGCACTTAGTTAAATCACTTGGAATCAGTTTGAGACTTTTGAGTCTTGCTTTTCAGCTTTGTAGGATGGGTACAGAACATCTTCTAATCTAGGGCTAATTTAGGCCAACTGCTATGGTGCAGTACCCTTCTGAGGACTCTCCCTGATGTTCCATGTATCGTATGAAAAGGCGTTCACTCTGGCTGGTAGAAAAACTCTTCTCAGCGTTGGGCTGTCTCTGATTTGTTGGATCTACTTTCCGGCAATTCTTTCCCAGCCTCAAGTGGTTTTCTCTACACATACGACAGATTAGTAGCCAAAGACTCATGGGAACTCCTCTGCAGATCTTGTAGCTTACTCTCTGCATATTCCCCTTGTTTCTCCAGTATTCTTTTCTGAAAACAAGAGCTGCATTGGCCTCCCCAAAGTCCAGTCTTTGTCTATTCAACTCAGAGAATGTTGGTTGTGTTTCCTCTACCTGGTCTACAGGTCTGGAAACTGCCTCTAGACAGTAAGACAGAGCAGTTATACAGCTCACCTCATCTGTTTCCATACTCTCAGGGTCATAGTCCTGTGCTGCCCATCATTCGGTGTATGAAAACTATTGTTTCATATGTTTTGTCTAGTTTCTAGATGTTTAATGTGGGAGAATAAATCTGGTTCTATTATTTCTTGTTGCTAGAAGGCATTATGATTTTTAAAAGGTTTTTCAGGAGAAAACCTTTGAAATTTATATATATATATGGGAATGTGAACTTGACAACATTGTATTCAAGAAGGCCTTTGCAAGGAAGATATACTAAAAGATAATTCCAAATAATTAAAGTGTCAGATGATAAAGGATAACATTAAAATGGTAACAGGAATGGAGCGAGAAAACATATTCTTCAAGGAAAAGTGGACAGAATTTGGGAACCGCTTGTTGTGTGGGATATAAGTGGGGGAGAAGTCACAGATGACTTTAAGGACATTAGTGGAATGGTGACACAATTAAAAGATGAGGGGTAAAGATTGTTAAATTCTTTTTATTCTTGTATATTACATATCATAGGACATGGTGACAGAAATGTATTCTGGCCCTTGTGTAGCAATGGAGATTCAACAGAATAATGCTACAAAGACATTTCGAGAATTTTGTGGACCTGCTGATCCTGTAAGTTATTGTTTAAAATATTAACCGAGTGTATGTTATCTATTCACTATTTTCACAGGTTTAAAATTTTTTGTTTGTTCCTTAAAGTAAATAATATAAAAGTGAATATAATATACAAAGTTTTTATTCAAAATGGCACTTTACATTATTTATTTTTTTGAGAGGGAGTCTCACTCTGTCGGCAAGCTGGAGTGCAGTGGCGCAATCTCGGCTCACTGCAAGAAGGCCTTTGCAAGTAAGATATACTAGAAGATAATTCCAAATACTGAAAGTGTCAGATGGTAAAGTATTACATTAAAATGGTGATAGGAATGGAGAAGAGAGGATGTATCTAGAAAAATATTGCCCAGACTGGTCTCCAACTCCTGGTTTCAAGCAATCCTCCTGCCTTACCCTCCCAAAATGCAGGGATTATAGGTGTGTGCCACCACAGGTGTGTGTCTGCCGCCCAGGTTCAAGCAATTCTCCTGCCTCAGCCTCCCCAGTAGCTGGGACTACAGGTGTGTGCCACCACGCCTGGCTAATAGTTTGTATTTTTAGTAGAGATGCAGTTTTACCATGTTAGCCAGGATGGTCTCGATCTCCTGACCTCGTGATCCACCCACCTCAGCCTCTCAAAGTGCTGGGATTACAGGCATAAGCCACCATGCCTGGCCTACATAATTTATTTTTACATGACATTCCAAGAAAGAGATTTTTAAAAATTAACTTAGTGACAATATAGAATAGGCAGAAGCATTTACTATAGCATTTTATCTTTTTTCTTGCTAAATTGTCCAAATAAATACATTTTGAAAGCTTCATAATAGAAATTATCTAAGGTATTATATATCCTTTAACATGGGGGGCCATAAGTAAAGCTGTTATAATACAGTGTCAGCATACCAATACATAAATAAATATGGGCAATGGGACTTACGTGAAACTTGGTATTCACTAGTATACCTTTCAATTTGCTTTGAGTTTTCTTCCTGTGGACATTTAATAGTGTGTATATGTATGTGTGTATAAGTGTGGCAGGGTGAAAAGTAGAAGTAACATTAGAGCACTATGATAAAGCTCCATTTTACTATTATTTATAAATAGTTTATTGAAGATGAGCAGCCAATTCAATTTAATTTTATTCAGGAAATTATTTATTTTTTATTTCTTTATTTCTTTAGTTTTTAGACAGAGTCTTGCTCTGTTGCCCAGGCTGGAGTGCAGTGGTGTGATCTCGACTCAGTGCAACCTCCACCTCCTAGGTTCAAAAAGTGACTCTTCTGCCTCAGCCTCCTGAGTACCCGGGACTATAGGTGCCCGCCACCACACCTGGCTAATTTTTTTGTATTTTTAATACGGACAGGGTTTCATCATGTTGGCCAGGCTGGTCTCAAACTCCCAAACTCAGGTGATCTGCCAGTCTCGGCCTCCCAAAGTGCTGGGATTACAGGCGTGAGCCACCATGCCCAGCCATTTATTGAACACCCTTAGATGTAAGACAATAAATCCACAGCACCTATTAGGAAACCATCTTGTGTGCCAATGCTCTTAGATTAAGCCCCATAGGGGAGAACCTACTCCTGTTGTCAATGATTTAAAAGTATATACATAAAAATCTTTTAGAAAACTTACAGTGCTACATATAAAAAAGGATATTGTTTCAGTAAAATCCAAATGTTGAATTGTAAAGGAGCAGTTAATATGACCTGGAGGTAGCTAAGAAAACTTAGAGGAAGAGAGATATAAACAGGGGTTTAAAAGACAAATTAGGGCACAAAGAGACTGAAAAAGATTGAAAGCATGTACAAAAAGGCCAATGAAGGAATTTGCAAATTTACTATCGGATACAGCAGGAATATTTTCTTGGCTTCAGTGGGAAATCCAGAGCTGGAAGCACCAAGAGATACATTTTCTTAAATAGATGAAATATGGTAGCGAATTCTGCTAGGTTGGAGTGTGATTTTAGCCTTAGAAGCCAGGTTAAAAATTGTAATTCTATTTAGTTTGAATCTCATATCATAGGAAATTGGATTTCCTTGTATGCAGCTTAATTTTGACTGTACTGAATTGTTAGTTTGATGCAACTAGATCAAACTAAATTGGAAGAGATTTAAGACAGAAGATCTAGAAATAGATGCAGACATCAATAGTGAAACTTGGCAGGACCTCCTTTCTATCTTTTCAGGGACAAAGACTAGAAACTTAAATAATACATAGTTTTTAGATGAATACCAATGTTCCAACCCCCAGGGGGCACCAACACATTTGATACAGAATTATTTTGTCACAGTAGTGTTTACTATTATCTCACTTAGGAACCAAGCATTGGGATACTCTCTAGGTTCTAGGTTGGCACATTCATTTGTGGAATGGAGGCTTCAGTCTCAAGCAATAGTTAGAATAATATTAACAATACTTTCATATATTCAGGCATATCTTCTAGTGTAGTGGAGAATAGAAAAGTCTTATGACTAAAACTCTCAAGAGATTCCCTTTAGTATACAGACTGGATAAACTAGAAATAAATTTCACTTTAAGGGATTTTTGCCCCTTTACCTGCATTTTTGTTAGATTGTGATTTACTCTGTTTTATTTAACTAAAATTATTAAATACATTGTGGGTGTTGGGTATTCAGGACTGGGCATGATAGACATTGGCTCTGCCCACAGGGAATTTATAGTCTAGTGAGGAATATTATTATTAAACAAATGATTACATAGTTGTATATATTACCACTATGCTAAGTCTTTTAGAAGAATCTGATAATTGTGTAAGAAATTGTATTAATAGCAGGAGGCTCTAGCTTAGTTGAGGTAGAGAAATTCCTGAAAGATTTTTATTTATTCCGAAGCCTGTAAAGGCCCTAAATCTGGGGAGAACCTAGCATATTCTAGGAATTCAAGGAAGGCTGGTTTGGCTCTAGCCTACAATGCTAAGAGGAAACTAGCCTACAAGGTAGCTAGAGATTGTTTAGGCCAGGTATGAAGACCACATTAACTAGTTTATATTTACTCTACGTGCAACAGGAAGCTCCACAGAAAATTAAAATAAAGGATTAATGACATCTAGTTTGTATTTTAAAAAAAACTCTGCGACTATTATGTGGAAAATTTGTTGGAGGAGAATAAAGTAAATCGGGCCAGAGAAATGGGACCTTGGGCTTGGATGGTAACAGTGGAGGGTTTTGAAATATATTTTGGAAGGAAAACTGGAAAAGAACTTGGTAATTTGGATGTGGGCATGAACAAGTAGATAGTTTATTTACTATAGAAGAAGAAATTAGAAATGACTTTTATTTTGGAATATATATAGAAACAGTAATTAAAACACCAAAACCTTTATTCATTGTTTAAATGTTTTTCTGGAGCTTTTTCAGAGTTTTAAATATTACATATATATAAATAGCTTTTACTCTCAAAAGTATGAGGTAGAAATAGCAAAAATGCATGTAATCTTGAATTTAAACTATTTTAACTTTGGCATCTATCATGTTTTAGTAAATTTGGTCTTTGATGAAAAAGGCCTTAAGTGTGTCTGGTTTTGTTCTTAAAACATAATGAGGTCTTATGCTGCTCTTTCAGTGTTAATTTTGTGGATTTTTCAAAACTCAAGTTTTGTAAAAACAAAGAAATACTATATTTCACCTTGCTATAACCACCAGATATTGCTTTCTTATTAGTTCTGCTGTGGAAATTCATATGTGAATGGTATTAATTGACTAAAATCTAAAAACAGATGGATTATGGAAACACACTCTATAACCTTACTGGATTGAAATCCAATCAATATGTATATTTTCCAAACCTGTAAATCTATGTATCTTTGTATTACTTTATTACCACCCATAAATGTGATCTGTGTAAGTAAAGGTAACATTTAGAGACTATTTGGGATTCTTTCCAGTTTTGGCTTTTAAGCCTTTTTACTAATTAACAATTTATTGCTAAGAACTTCACTACTTGCTGAGATGTTACACTTAATACTACACAGAATGCAAAGGAAATGGCTGTTTGAATTATTAACACCATAATCTCTACTTTCAGAGCTACAGCAGTGATTAGAATAGAAATGTACCTTCCTTTTCTTCAGTATGGTTTTACTATTATTTTGGTTAAAATATGACCCTGTATGTAGATTTCCACCGGGGAGTTAACCAATAATAGCCATTTTTTCTTTGTTATCCTTTTCACTATTAAACTTACTTCAAAAGGCTTCTAAAGGTTCTTTACATGTTACAGAGATAATATATACAGTAAAGTTGGCCTGAAGCATTTTCGTCTCTGATTTATTCTTTATTCAGTCAGCCAACCCACCAACCACTATCCAACCAAACATTTACAGACTTTCAAAGTGCATGAAGTATTAATAGTTTTTCGTACTAGCAATGAAAACATGAACAACACGCCTTTGCTGAGCCAGAAGAATTTATGTCCTAGTTGAAGAAAAGAATTGTATAGTCAATAGTTGCAATAAAGTCTTATCATTGCCATGATAGACATATATATTAAATGGAAAAAATTTATGTTCAAATAAGATTGAGAAATAGTAGATTAAGTGAAGTTAAGCAGATTTGTGTACTACAGGACCCTAGAACATTTCAAATGCTGACATGCATTGTGAATCTCCAAAAGAAGGCATCTGGTATGAAGTATTTTCCAATTTTGTTGCCAAAAGTTACAGATGACAACCAGGATGAGGAGAAATTCCTGAGCATAATTCTTGCTAAGCTGCTTTCAGGAACCTTGAAGAGAACATAAAGAACTCTGAAACGTAGCTTTTACTTTTTAGGGAAGAGAGAAAGATAACCAGGACTACATAAATCTGGCCTTCATTATTTTTTTTTATTTCCAGCCTATTCACTCCACCACTCTCCCTTCCCCACTGCATTAGATCTCTGCAGTGATTTGGAGGCTCCTATAGCTTTCCTGCTTTTGAATTTCTCATCAGTGTTAGAAAGTAACATTGTCCTGTTATTAAAACTTATTCATCCTGATAAACCAAAGCTCACAAATACTTGCGTTTTTCAGACTATTTTCTAATTATAGGGTGAAAAAGATTGTCTTTCGTTAAAGGAATTTGGAAAAATCATTTTGTTTTGTTTTTCTTCATTGTCTCTTTTTTTCCTTCTGCTGCTGTGATAGTGAAGGTGTAGTTAATTTTGATCCTCTTCTCCCTTGGGTATACCCTGAGACTAATCTTAGAGCAGCGTTTTTATCCTGATGTTATAGACCTCTGTGGCTTTTTGGAATAGAATTCAGGGATGCTATAGTTTGGTTTGCGTAACTCCCCCAGATCGCATATTAAAATGTGATTCTCAGCATTGGAGGCAGAGCCTAGTGGGGAGCATTTGGGTCCTGGGGGCAGATCCCTCATGAATGGCTGGGTGCCATTCTCAGGGTAATGAGTGAGTTCTCACTGGGCTCTGGAGCCGGGCTGCCTACCATTCTTCATCTGTAAAATATAATCTGTTTCTTCACCAATAACATGGAAAAAGAATAAACCTAATGTGAGGATTACATCCACTAATGTGAGCAAACTTCTTAGAATATTCCATAAATATGGACTTTTCTTACTTTTCTTAGAGGCGAGGATACATGCGGTTAGAGCAACACACAGCTATTTGACACATAGTGGGCAAGATGGAAAGACTTGAATGAGTTTTGGGGAACCTTGTTCCTGTGTCTTCATTTTAGGAGAGTAATTGAGGAAAGAAAGCACCAGATGTTGCCTTGAGATCTGGAACCGTATTCCTTTCATACATATACGTTATGATGGTGCTAAAGCTAAAATTACATAAGATCATGGGAAAACAGTTGACACTGACTCTGATCATACGAAGCAGGGAATTAATAAATGAAAAAACTAAAAATGTGGTTATCGTAATTATTGTTTTTTAAGTAAACTACATTATATTGTCAGTTTATCCTAAAGAACAATAACGTAAGCATACTATTTTGCTAGACTAATTATTAGTGTGACAGTAGTAAATATGTATTCATAGGCTTCCTGCTTTGGTCTTAGAGTTGATAACAAAATTAGATGGCAAACTGTTTTCAGTATGAGATCTTGGCCATCCTTGTTTTATGACCTTTAAGAAAGAAAAGAGGCTTCCAACGGAATTACACCAGTTGTAAGGACAGTAAGCTTGCCCAAGAAATACAAATATCAAATTTGAGGGCTTTGGTACAGTTCAAAATTGAATAAAATCAAGTGAATAATTGTTTGTTGAGATGGAATGGTAATCGAGGCATGACTAGATTTTGCTTGCAAACTGTTATAAGAAAAGGTAAGTTTACAGACAGTGTTAGAATAAGCATAAGATAAATGCTTTAAGAGAGGCTCAAGTGTTGAACAGGATTTTCAAAGAAAGGAGTGCTGACACCTCTGGACTAAGTGCATAAGGTTTCATTCACAGAGTATGATATCTGAAAGAAGGTGAACCCTGTAGAATGCATAGAATTTCTATAATCTGAAATGGGAATCTGTACTTTTAAAATGACAGATTATCACATAGATACAGAGATGGCAAGGCTGAGTAATTTAATTTGAAGCATTGGATAGAGTGTAATAGTAGACAATAATGCCAGAGAGATATTTGCATCACAAAGAGTCCCAGACTGGGAATTTTGTTATTTAATAAACATGAAAAACCATTGAAGGTTACTGACAAAGCAGCACTGTCATATGATGAAAGTAAGTTATGTGACAATATGTAGTATGGATTGAGTGAAAGTGTAGGAGGAGAGGCAGCCAGTACTGAGGCATTTGGAAAGTAAAAATAAAATCCCAAACCCTGTACCAACTAAACAGATCCCCCACTTGGACAAGAGGACCCCAGAGAAACCTTAAAAACTAAGTTCACTGGCCTGGTATGGTGACTCCTGTAATCCCAGCACTTTAGGATGCTTAGGTGGGAGGATTGCTTGAAGCCAGGACGTTGAGACAAACCTGGGCAATGTAGTGAGATCTTGTCTCTACAAAAAATCAAAAAATTAACCAGACATGGTGGTGCATATCTGTAGTCACCAGTGCAATGGTCTGATCAAAGGTCAGTGCAGCCTTGACCTCTGGGTGACAGAGCAAGACCCTGTCTCAAAAATGAAAAACAAAAATAAAGAAGTTCCCAGCCATGATAGGATGAGGGGTCAGATATATCTCATTACACCCACTCCTTTGCTAACCACCGTTAGCCTTCCCTAAGGGTTAAAGAGAAACTAGCTCTTTGAAAAACATACTCCACTGCTGATATCAACCACATCAACCATTGTTGCCCTCCCTTTTGTGGTTTTGACCAGGCAACTGACCAGTATTCCTTCCTGATTAGAGACCACTAACCACAGAGTGGTTCTGGCCATTCTACAGAGTGTGCACAGAGGGCCTTTATATCCTCTGCTTTACCTTTTGATTTATAAAGCCAAATTGTAATACATTTAAATGTTAAATCTTTACCCTAGAGTGAACATGGTGTTGCAGTCTTGCTAGTGCACCACGATGTATATAGTAGTCTCTCGTTGTGAGGTTTCATCCAGAATTCTTTGCCTCACAACCAAGAGAATTAAGGAGCATGAACACAAAGAGTGAGGCTGGAATGAAAGTTTAATAAGCAAAAGAAGAAAGCTCACTGCCATGGAGCGAGGGCCCGGAAGAGGGTTACTATTTTTACCATTGAATGCAAAGACTTTTATAAGAAACCAGTGAGGGCTCATTTGCATAAGGCATGAATTTCTGATAGCTCCACCCCATTCTCCTAATGTGCATGCAGGCTTTAGCTTAAGTTACTCCATATTGCCTTTTCCTCTTACTGCACATGTGTCAGGGGATGAAATTTTCCATTGCAGGCATGTCTGGGCAAGTCACCTATGTAGCCTTTCTTATCTGTGTGGCTGTGGGCATGTCTTAGGCAAGCCCCCTGTGCTTCCCTTATCTGTGCCTGCTTGCTGTTCGTTTGTCTGAAAGAATTCAACTGAGGGCTCACCCTGCCTGCCTGCCTATGTGACAGGCTTCTTCCCTTCTCTTCTCTCAATGGGACACATGTTACGTGCACATTGGCCTACTGTGCATACCCAGGCCTTTCCTTCATAAATATTCATAGCTCCTCCTATAACCCTTTGAATATTTGTACTTAGCCAAACTGCTCAGCATAAATTTGTGTTTCCTTTACGCCTCCCTCCAAGTGCCTGTTTCTGGCTTCTGGCCAGAGGTTTAACGCTTCCTAGCCTGTTGGGATGGCCACCCTTCAGGCAACAACCTTTTATGAGAAATAAGCTCTCCTTTTCAAAGTTATGAACCTCATCATTCTTCACCAGACATATTATGTCAGTTTAAGAAGCCATGTTTCAGAGATATTGTAAAGGAGAACAATTTTATAGGCCTTCCTTTACTTCTGTAGGCCTATGTCATCATCTCTTAAACCTCACTGAGGAGTTGTGTTACACTCTTCTTATATTGCTATAAACAAATACGTGAGACTGGGTATTTGATAAAGAAGAGATGTAATTAGCTCACGGTTTTATAGGGAGGCCTCAGGAAGCTTATTGTCATGGCAGAAGGCAAAACAAGAGCAGGCATGTCACATGGTAAAAGCAAGCAAAGGAGTTGGAGCTGGGGTATCACACACTGTTAAACCACCAGATCGCCTTTGAACTCAGAGTGAGAGCACACCTATCACCAAGAGGACAGCCCAAACCATTCTTGAGGGATCTGCCCCCATGATTCAAACACCTCCCACCAGGCCCCACCTCCAGCACTGGAGATTACAATTCAACATGAGATTTGGGCAGGGACAGATATCCAAACTATCAATTACTATGTGCAGCAAATCAACAGTACATGTAAAACGCCTGGCATAATGTGGGAAACAGTAATGCTGAAGAAATATTAGCCATCTGGTGGTGATGGTGATGATTATGTCATTGTTGCTGATAATGCTGCTGGACTCCCCAGATTATTTTAGCACCTCCATTTTCCTTTGCAAACACCTTTCCCTACCTCCCTTTTAAGTTGTGGTTCTTGGAATTAATTCTGCTTTCAACCTGAACTTGGATATTGTTCTGCATGTCTTCCTTTGGTAATTCTATCCACTTTTATGACTTTAACCACCATCAGTAGGCTGGTAATTCTCAAATCTTATTTCTAGTCTAAGAGCACCTCCCGAGCACCAGATCCATGTTTCTAACTGGCTATTAGCAGCCCTCCAAGAACAGTCCTACAGGCAAGAAGGTCTCTTTCTCTTTCCCTGCAAACTTGCTTCTGTGCTTCTTTTCTTATCTCCATAAATTCATTACCAGCCACAGCCAGCTAAGCCAGAAACCTTGACATGTGTCTTTACTGTTGCCTTTCCCCAACCATTATCATAGTCAATCAAGCCCTTCAAGATACCTTCTTACTATCTCATAAATATTCCTTTCTGTCCATCTATAGTTCCCCTACTTTAATTGAGATTTTCATCACTTCCTGACTGTTTTATACGGGAACCTCCTAACTAGTCTTTATACTTTCAGAATTACTTCCCTGCAATTCTATAACCACACTGCTGCCTGAGTAATCTTTTTAAAATGTAAATCTGGTCATATTATGTCCCTGCTTAACACTGTTTTATGACTTCCAATGTTTACTGAGTAGTTAAAACTCCTCAGCAAAGCAGACAACATTTTAGATGGTCTTGCCCCTTTCTGTCTGTGTAGCAGCACTTACTGAATCTGATTCATTCATTCATTCATTCATTCATTCATTCATTCATTGACAGTCTCTCTCTGTCACCCAGGCTGGAGTGCAGTGATGTTATCATAGGTTGCTATAGCCTCCACATCTTAGACTCAAGTGATCCTCCTGCCTCAGCCTGCCAAGTAGCTGGGACCACAAGAGTGTGCCGCCATACCCGGCCCATGTTTTAAATTTTTGTAGAGATAGGGTCTCTCTAGGTTGACCAGGCTGGTCTCAAACTCCTGGGTTCCAGGGATCCTCCTGTCTCAGCCTTCCAAGGTGTGAGCCGTGGCACCCAGGCTTGAATCTTTGTTTTAAAATGTCAGTTTCATTATCATTCAGGGATGTTGAAGCCAACAGATCAGACTATTGCCATTGAAAAGATAGTTACAGTCTCCAAGAGGAGAGTACATACTGCATTATGCAGGGCCACACAAGGAAATATGAGGGTGGGTCAGAAAATGGAATAATAGGAGGAAATATGGGCAAGAGCTTCTATTGTGATTTCCTTTGGAAGAAATGGGTAAGGAAGGGCAAGCAAGTTCAGGATTGTCTAGTTCGAATGATTTCAGTGAAATGTGGGGTGTACAGGGCTGCTCTCAGTTGTTTGACCCTGTCCCTGAGAAGATTAGGGCAGGGGAATGTTGATCCAGATTGTAAGAGTCTGATAGAGGAGGTTGAGGTGGATGGGTTCTGGCTTGGTTGGTTTGTATATGAAAGGCAATCTCACAGGGGAGCCCTTCATTATCTCTAGGAGCTGGTTGACCTTGGGAGGGACAGTCTCCTCAGGGTCAGTAAGGCCGCAGATGTCAAAACATCAGAATAATGTTAATACTGTCTCTTACTCTCACTGGCTGTGCTCCAAGCAATTCTAAACGACTTGAATATTCAACCAAGCAATGCTAAATTCCCCTACTCCCTTCCTGGAGGGAAGACATCTTCCTGGAAATAATTGCTTATCTCTTAATTTAATGAGATTCTTGGTAAAGCCCTCCTTGACATTTCCAACAGAATTGTAACTCCCCGTCATGTTTATTGAGTACTGCTTATTACATTATGTAGTAGTTCTTACTTTACACCTATTCCTCCACCCCCTCAAGTCCAGACTGTAAACCCCTTTGGGATTGGGACCGTCATACTCATTTTTTACTTTCTGGAGTCTGTAGCCTAGCAGGGTGCTTGGTGTGTAGTTGACTTTCAGTATATATTTGACAACTGAGATGAAAAATGACTAATGAATAAGTGAATGAATTAATGATGAATTAATTAATAAGTTCTATATCAATCAGACTCTTGGAAATCTCATCATCATTGAATTTCCTTTATTTCCTAAAACATTAGTGATAAAAAGTAAAGTCTGAAAGACTTTTTATCACTTGCACTAAGTTGTCATCAAACTAAATGATTTATGCTTCTCCTTCCAAATCTAAAATTCTGAATTTTGACTGAGTAAAACTTTTAGTACTTCTGGTGAATTATACCTTTGGTTAGAGGTATAATATGCAGTTTTAAAAGTTGGAGCACTGGGAAATGTGATACATGATTTTTATTATTATAGACAATAGGAACCAAGAAGTATAGCAAAGTGGTTAAGACCCTGGGTGCTGTTGGGCACGGTGACATATACCGTTAGTCTCAGCTACTTGGGAGGCTGATGTGGGAGGAACACCTGAGCCCAGGAGTTTGAGACCAACTTGGGCAACATAGTGAGGCTCCATCTCAATTTTAAAAATTAAAAAAAAAAAATAAATAAAGACTCTGGGTTCTCTTTTCTGTCTAAGTTCAAATCTTACCTTCACCACTCAGTAGCTTTGGTCTTGGCAAATGTGGTATCCTTTGAAAACCTTAATTTTTGTATTTGTAAAATTGTAATAATAATGATATCTACCTCATGGAATTACTACTGTAAAGAATAAGTGAGATAATGTATGTAAACTCTCTAGAACAGGTGACTCATATTGGCATATGAATTATATATCAATAAAGCTGTTAAAAAGCACATGTATAGACCTTGCTCAACTTTTACACAAAGATTTTCCTATTTCCCTTTTTAAAAAGACTTTTCTGAAAGAATTAATTTACCAGACAGGCCACCTGGGTAAAAAAGACGTTCTTTTATTGACTTTACTTTGATTTCATAAAATGTGACTAATAGTAATAATACTTGAAAGTACTTAAAGCTAAATGTGTCTACATCTTATTATGTCTATTTTTCATTTCTCAAAAATAATGCCACTGAACTTTGAAACCTGGGCCAGTAAGTATCATACTGGAAGAGTGCCAAGTATCATTAAATAGTGATAATTATATTTTATAATTAACAATATTAAACATTATTTACTCTATTATTAATATTAACAATATTGTCCATATTACAAGAGTGACAATAATGTTAGCTAACACATATTAAGTATTCTTTCGCGCATTGCTATCCAGCTGTTGAAACATAATTCATTGAAAAAATTATTATTTCCCATTGGTTGGCCTTGGCAACTTTGTTGAAAATCAGTTGAAAGTAGATTTAGATGTTTATTTCTGGGCTCTTAGTTCTATTTCATTAATCTATATGTCCATCATTGTGCCATTTGTACATCTAATTTTTAGATATTTTCTTGTTTTGTCTTATTTTTCTCCTGGAGAAGGTTGACATCTAAGAATACACACACACACACACACACACACAATGGTTTTTAAGTAATATACGATTTTTAGTCATAATTATAGAGCTAACTAGACATCAGAAATGATCCATCCAGAATTACACATTTAATTATGAATATGAATAGAAATTTCAGCTTTCTATAAACCTGAAATTTTTCTAAATAAAATCTAAAAGCATAGTTTTTATTTTGACAAGTAGTATATTTTTCTGAAATTCTTTTTCAATTTATAAAGCAGTTACATGTAGAGTACTTCATTTTGGTCCTAAGGCTCATTTGGGGAAATATAGGTACCCTTATTTACTTATATTATTGTAACCTCATTTTATCTATGAGGAAACAGAAGCATGAAAACATGAAGTGATCTGTCCAGGTCACTAACTCAGCTTAAGACAGATCTGCACAAATCTTCTAACCCCTTTCTGTACTCTGGCTACTCTTATCAGGCTACCTCTGTACTGTTAAATGAGGAATCAGCATCTTATTATATCAAATATTTTCTCTAATTATATCAAATGCTCTTACATACAAGAGGACTGCATCCTGATACCTTGAATCTCCAGGTTTCGTACCATTCTAGAAAATAACTTGCTGCGGAGCGATGTGCTCAGTCATCGGCAGAGAATGACAAAGCCTCATGTTATGTGAGCAGCTTGGTCGGATGCACTCTACTAGCTAAGTGATTTGCTCCCACTCACCAGCCTCTGCAGTATTACAAATTAGTGTACATCACATACCTTTAGAATTTCTCTTAAGTAGTTGAAGTTGCAAATATTAAATCTCTAAATTTCAAGCCTTTCCTAATTGTGAAACTATCCTAATGACTTTCTATTCTGTGGTTCCTTTCTAAAAATAATTCTTACTGCTTTTATTTATTCAACCATGTATCAAGTGCTTTTTATGTGTCATACAATGCCAAGCCGTGGGAACACTACATGATGGCAAAACAGAAACAAAAAGAAAAAAACAGACAAAAATCTCTTTTCTCACAAAGTTTTTGTTCTAATAGAAAAACAGACTACAAATGAGTAAAATAAGTGCTATGAGAATAAGGAAGCAATATGAGAGATGGGGAGTGCTTTGAGAAGGAAGCCTGTCTGAAGCCCGACAACCTTGAACTTGGCCATAGCAAGTGCTGCTGCTACATGTTCAAAAGAAATGGTTGTGCTTTAAACAAATACTCTTCTGTAAGAGGCAAAAGAAGTTAAGAATAGCATGGAGAATGGAATATAGTTGTGAGAACATTTCAAGATAAGATTCTTACAAAAAATTTAGCTTTCTTATGCCTTTGGATAACGGTAACAACAGTGACACACCATCCACATAGTCACAATTTATTTGCAGAAATCCAAATTGGTACTTAGTTACCTCAGTTATTTGTGCTTAGTGGTATTTGGCTTGAATGTTTCGTTCTCAAAGAGATCAAAGCCTACCTTTCCCCACCCACACAGTTGCGCCAGCCTAACACTCAATTACTTATCCTCCTGTATTTGGTTTTACCTTCTTCTGTAACAAGTATTAGTTTCTAAACACACTATACCATTGACTATTGAACACATTTATTTTTTGTTTCCTTTCATTAGCATGCAAGCTCTTGGAAGGAAAGGACTTTTGATTTTTCACTGATATCTTCAGAAAAGTATCTGGTACATAGTAAGAACTGAGTGTATATTTTTGAAAGAATGAATGTTAGTAAAAGATGAATTAAATTTACATTTTGTATTGTTTAAATACACCTCTCATGAACTATTTGTTATGACTGCTATATCCAGTTAATGACCTAGAAACTTGATAAGCGTTTGCTCTAATCCTCAATTCCTTTCAAGGTAAATTTTCTGATGTTCATCTTATAGTTGAAGAAATGAGGCTCAAATAACCTAATTTTAAAAACTCTTTTAAAAACTATCTTTTGACCAGACATAGTGGCTCATGCCTATAATCCCAGTACTTTGGAAGGCTGAAATGGGAGGATCACTTGAGGCCAGGAATTCAAAACCAGCTGGGAAAAATAAACACAAAAATAAATAAATAAGTAAATAAATAAACCAGGTCGGGTGGCACATGCCTGTAGTCCCAGCGACTCAGGTAGCTGAGGTGGGAAGATCCTTTGAGCTCAGGAGCTCGAGGCTGTGGTGAGCTATGATTTTGTCACTGCACTGAAGCCTGGTGGCAGAGCAAGACTCTTATCTCTAAAATAAAATTAAATATTTAAAAAGTATCTTTTTAGTGTTTCCAAAAGACATGGTCTTATTAAAAAGTAAAGCCAGGATCTTAACTCTGTTCTACCTGTTTCCATCTTGAATTGTCTGTGATTCAAAATGTAAGGGTATATTTCCAAATTATAATTACATATAATGCAAGAAACATGTTTTCAATGGCCTTAAAGCATTTAAAAATATAATTCGCTGGCTGAGTTAGTCTCTGGTCTGTCCTGCACAATTTCTGTCTGTGATAATAGTACTAATATATATGTTGTAGATGAGAGTGGTAACATTCTAAACACCAACCTCAAAAGATTAGTTATACAGTATTTCAGTTCACTTCAGTAACCAATCATGAAACTCTCACCCATGGAATTTTAACTGTTTGAGGATATTTGCCTAAGTATCCTTTTGGATTTCTTACTTTTTCTGAGTCTTCTCCTAACATTTTGAACTTAGTTTTAACTTTGCTTGTTTCTCTGGCCTTAGCATCTTCTATTATGACTAAGGACTGTCAGAAAACAAAATTCCAACAAAGTTGGTTTAAAGATCTTAATTGACTTTTATTTGTGATTCTAGAATTGGGCGGCACCTCATTCTGTAAAATAGAATGAGTGCTGCAATAAGCTGAGCAGTTGGTTTTATAGTCACAATAGGACTGAGGAAAGCAGAAACTGAAAACAAAAAGTGGGTTGGTCATTTCGGAATTACTTTCCTTGTAAAGGTTGAAGCAGAGAGGATTTTCTCATCCTACCCACTTAAAATTGGAGATTTCGCTATTATCTCTCACTCTCCTGATCTCTCAGAAGGTCAGGTAGACTTAGTTTTGGCTTGGTAACATGGAGCTTTACCATCTGTGACTCCATTTTGGTTTGCAGGAGCTCAGTGCAGACCAGTGGCCTCCTGTAAATATGATTTAAACAGGACTCTGTCGCCCTCTCTACTCCCAAACTCACCTTCTTGTCCCTTGCCTCTCATTCCATGGGTGCCACCTTAGCCCCTATAGGGATTGAGAAATTTTGATAGCTATCTTCTTCCATAGTTTACCTTTTTTTTATCTCTATGTTTTTATTTAACTTTAGAATTCAACTGGTTTTTGTTTCCCCATTGCTTCACTCATTTTCATTTCCTCCTCGTATCAGTGTTGTTTACCTCACTGTTTTTCAATATGTTTGTCTGAATGATTCTCATAAAAAGTTTGCCTTTTGGTTATGTTTTTTTTTCTTTTTAAAAATATTCCTCCCTAGTGATTTTTTTTTTCTTTACTATTCTTTGGCTGCATTCACTATTTTTCTTTTTTTAACAAAGGATACTGTTTTCTTTAAAATTGCTTAGCTTAACGTTTTACCTCTTTTATTTCTTTCTACTCTCTTTTTATTCATAGAACAAATAGATTTGTTGTTCTGAATATCTTAAAAAGTAATCCTATTCCAATCAGACATGTCCCTATCACAGTCAGAAGGAGGGGCTCAACTTTCTCTAAAAAGTACACATTAGGAATGGGGCGTAGCCACCAGCTGGAGCTGCTAGCATTTCAAAATCCCAGGAGGCTACAGCAGCATGTGCCAGGTCTTATCTCCATAATGCACATGTGCTGCTTGTCAGTTTCAAATGTCAACCCTCAGTGGCTTTGCTTAAAGACAGGAGGCTTTGTGTTGTGATGGAAGGAAAATATTTTTAAACCTTCTTGAGACCCTGGGAAACAACCGCTTTTGGACATGAAAGAGCCTGTCACCTTACAAATCTATCAATAAGTAAAAGCCACTGACACCAGTGCCATGTTTCAGACCAGGATCAGTTAAGTTGGCATGAGTAGTACTGAGCCATGGTGTTCTCAGGATGTTGTTACTAAGACATTTTATTTATATCCCAGTGAAACAATCCTACCTCTTGCAAGGACAAAAAGAGAGACTTTGGGGGCCCTTCAAGTGTAATCATGCAAACATGTGCCATCTTTTCACCTTTGTATGTTGATTTTTGTTTAGTGACACTAGACAGCAAAAACAATAACCATTGATTTCATCTAGTAAGTAAGTACAAGCATGATCTTTATTATTATTTGTGGAGATGGGTCTCGCTGTATTGCCCAGGCTGGTCTTGAACTCCTGGCCTGAAGTGATCCTTCTGCCTCAGCCTCCCAAAATGTTGGAATTACAGGTATGAACAACTGCACCTGGCCAATCATGATCTTTTTAAAAGTACTTAATTGAAATATAATGAAAATATTAACTCACAGTATATGTAATTCAGGAATTGACTGTATTATAAAAGAATTCTATATTTTCCAAAAGAATTCCTTTCAGGAATGCTTCAAAAAAGAGTTTTCCTACATTCTTAATAAATCCTAAATTTAATATAATATTTGTAAAAAATGAAATATGCACAGTTTGGGAAAAAGAGCCTGTCCTCATTCACAGAAGCTTGTATATTTGTACCTTGTTCATGCTGTTTTCAAGTTACCATAACTAAGTTGTTCAGACCAAATAGTTTCTCTCGGCACAGTCACCATACCCAGAGCTCTAGGTATGTAGAATTTCAAAACTGTTAGAGAGTAAACTTATGCAAAGGAGGGTTGAGTATACCATATTCCCTTTTTTCTTATTTTCCAAGTAAAGTACTCCTCGGTATTTGAGGAGGATTGGTTTCAGGACCACTCAGATACTGAAATCTGAGATGTTCAAGTCCCTGATATAAAATAGCATAGTATTTGCATATGACCTATGCACACCTCCTTTATCATCTCTAGTTTACTTATACCTAATACAATGTAAATACTATCTAAATTTTGTTATACTGTATTGTTCAGGGAATAATGCTGAGAAGAAAGTCTGTACATGTTCAGTACAGTTCCAGTTTTTTTCCAAATATTTTTTGATCCCAGATTGTTTGAGTTCATGAATACAGAATCTGTGGATACAGAGGACCAACTATACTGTCTTTCCTTTAAGACATCTCCAACTGTTCCAACCTTGAGTCACTTTTGCCATCCTTTAAACTCCTATGCCATTAATTGTCTACACCTCTCATCAGGAGGTGGCATATGCTCCTTGTATGCATGTATCTTTTATGTATGTTCCTTACTTCCCAGTAAGGAATATAACTAGAGGAGTATCCTTATACCTTTTTGGTATCTCCATTACTTGCAAAATGCTCTAAAACAGTGCTTCTCAAACTTCCATGTACTGTACATAGAAAACACCTCGGGATCTTGTTGCACTGAAAATTGTGATTCAGTTGGTCTGGGGTGGGGCCTGAGTCTACATTTATGGCAGACTCCCATGTGATGTGATGCAGCTGGGCCACAGACCACACTCTGAGTAACCAATGTCTGGCAAACCTTCAGTGAATGTCTGTTGATAATGTCTTTTTTTTTTTTTTTTTTTTTTTTTTTTCAGAAAAAGGGTAAAAGATTTAAATTTGTTAAATGCTGCCTTTTCTGCAACATGCAAATAGCACTAAGAAATGAACTGAGGTGTTGATTGAATGATTGAAGATGTTAGATGTCTTTTTTTCTGATTTCTCTGTCTGATCAATAGGAATGGACTTTAGCTTATCCATTATAATTAATACCAGACTGGATGAGATTCTATGTGAATAACTTCTACTTCTGTTTTCACTAGATTCAGGCTGAAAGCAAAAGTCTTTATAATACATTTTTAGTCGTGTAAATAATATAGTCGTTTTCTAACTTCTGCTCCTATTTGGGATATCTAGGTTTGAGGAGAAGATGGCTTTCCCAGTAAACTCTCAGATTCGTAGATATCACATTTCAGGGTCAAGAATTATGCATGTGTTCAATATAAACCCTGTAAAGACTTTCCTTCTCTTGTTTGATGGAACTCAAAAAATGGACCAATAAGAGTCATCAACAAGCAATGAGTCTGAGTCCTCGGGCTTTAATGGCAACCAACAAACCCATGCTCCTTATTGCAGAGGGAGAGTGCATTGTTGCTTCCCTTTATATCCACAAATAGAAAATGCATTAAGGGTAATCCTGGAAAATTATGCTTACTTCAGTCCTTGATCGCCAACACTAAAGGGTCTGAATAGGACTTCATTATTTTTCTGGTTATTTTGTTAAGAACAGTTCACTTGCTTCTTTCCTGTGATAAGTGCCATAGTTTTTTAGTACGAGTCAACCTGGCCTATACTTTTTTTATATTGCCTTTCTCCCCAGGCCCCCAAATCTCCAGTTTCTTACAAGTGAATTTAGGCAAACTAAAGAAGACATCTCTGTTCTACGAGTATTGAAATAAAACATTTTTAAATATAAGTTTTAAAAATAACACTTTCATTGTTTTCTTCCCAATTACTAAAGTAGTCCATGTTTATCACCCCGTCCCACCTCCAAAAACAAAAAAGGAAAATTATAAAAAACAATCAAGACATAATAGACTAAAAATGTTAAAACAATTCTTGTTTGCCTACTTCTCAGAAATAAACACTGTAAACATTTTGGCCTCAAGCCAGTCTTTTTTATGTAATTATAAAAATAAATTGAGATAATATAATAATTACTACTTTGTAATGTCCTTTTTAAATTAAAAAATAGATTGTGGTCTTCTCTAATATCATTAAACATACTTCCATAACATGATTGCTAACAGCTGCATGGTGTTGCAGCATATGGATTAACCATTCCCCTACTGGTTTTTTTTTCTAATTTTTATTTAAGAGGATATTGCAGAGACCAGACATATACGTAAATGTTTGTACGAGTTTTTAACCTTGGAATTAATTTCTGGAGGTAAAATTGCTAGGTCAGAGGATAAAAGATGTTCATTTATAATTTGTCTTGTCCTGACCTTCTAAAACTACAGAAATAGTTTACTAGACTTTGGCTTACATTATTTTGTAGTTTCTTTTGAAAATTATTTTCTCTGAATAGCAAAACTTTTGTTGGCTCCTGACATACATTAGTATACAAAGCAGTTACTTAATATTTGGAACATGAATTAGCCTAAGGAGCTCATAAACAGGTATTGCAATGAACAGAATGTATTAGTTTGACTTATCAGCTTACACTGTCATATTCTGTTATGGTCATGTCACATTTGAGACATTAGTTGTACAAACAGTACATAAAGCACCTCACGTGAATTTTAATTGAAAATGAATATTTGCCAAAACAGTAATTTGTCTTTTTAATTTTTTTTTCTTATGCAGAGAATTTTGTTTGTTAAGCATGCTATACTCAGAGTCAGGCCAATCAAAAATAATATTAGAAAAGGAAAACTGGTTAACTGTTTCTATCTATAGTAGGGCTGACAAATCTTGATAGTATGTTAATTTGTTGTATTTCAAAACCTGCTTTTTATCTTGTTATAAAAGCAGAATTCAATAGAAAAATGACTATTTTTTAAATTAAGTGAATTACGTGAGTCCATAGCAGAGATTTTAAAGTAGGACTTGCATTGATATAGCTTATTAAATAAAGCAAAAAATTTACCAGTATTTTTAAGTTTAAATAGCAAATTGAAATAGTGCATAAAATGTTGATTTTTGTGATTATTCAACATTCATTAAGAGTGCCTGTAACAAAAAGTACCTGTAGTTACTTATCACTATCATAGTTAAAATAACCTGCTAATATGTATAAGTTAACTCTATATTTTTGTAAAAGTTTACAACATTGTCATTGTTATGCTCATTTATTTATTTTAAACTTCCTTTTTGAGTAAAAAAGTAAGGCCATTTATAAAATGTATACAATATAATAAGATAAAGTGAACAAGGAAATCAGGACAGAGAGCAAATGAGGCTCTAAATAATAAAATGTGTGACATGTAATCCTGTACTTTTGTTATGGGAAGCCACATTATGACTCAGCATTTAGACTTGCACCCAGTCAAATTATGTGACTGACAGTATCCACGACATAAGCAGATGAGTTGCTCACAAAAAGCCAACTTTTCCTGATACTCAACAGAAAATTCCCTAATGGATCTCAAATGAACACACTATGTGATTCAACACTCAATGTTCTCAGTAACAGCCAGTTTCTTAGAGTATTCCTTTTAAGATGCTTATATTAACACCCCAGTGATATGAGTTATATGAGAAGTCAAAATGATCTGATTCCACAGCTAGTGCAATACAGGAATAGAGTTCTAAAGGAAATGAAGTGTTTGTTGTATTCCCTTAAGCAATCCTCTATACATGTTCTTTAAGTCAAGCTTTTGATTAATACTGAACGACAATAAGTTGGTTCAAAGTTAAACTTTCTGAAAAATAGCTGGAATGTGGTTATTGTATGTCCCCTTGCAAGTGCAGAGCAGTGTGCTTCACCTCTTAGCCAAGCCAGGTGTGCTTCTTGTGAAGATTGAGAATAGCATGGACATTCGGTTGAATGGATAGATACAGTTAATGAGCACAGGCAGGACCTGGATTCATTTCTGATAATTTGCTACATAGAAGTGATTGAACAATCACGTTTCCAAAGCTCTGTGGTATAGGTCATGATTATACAGCTTTAGCCTGAAATTTATAAAATAAACAAGCACGTGTGATCAGATTCTTGCCCCATGCTATAAAATAAAACACTTACATATTCAAGCAAAGCAAAACAAAAACCATCAGTAAAATACTCAAAGACATTTGTCTTTGAAACTTGTTATTTTCTGATGTATTCTCCAAGATGAACTTTTTACAAAATATACCTTTAGGTATTTAAATGAATCTTAAGGATGAAATGTATTATACACAGTCAAGCCCCTCAGAGCAATACAGTATTCCGATCCTTACCCTGTGTGTTCTTATGAAGCCTTTCCAAATAAGTTGCAAAATGGTGTCTAGAGCCTGCAGTCCTGTCCGTGGTACTCTTTTGTTATTTGTGTGAGTGTCAGGTTTCAGTTCTCAACCTAATGAAGTACTGCTTCAAAGCAACAACTAGAGAAATGGCCACATCTCTTCCCTTTTGAAGTAGAAGTAGTCTAATTTTATTACAGTTCCTCCCTGGAAATTCTGTTTGGTGTTCCTGTATTGCCCAGAGTTCATATTTACCCCTTTTGCGATTCAGTCTGTTTGGTGCATTTCTACTTATATATTTTTAGAAATACGTATATTTCCTAAATACTGGTGTATAGTTCTTGAATATTTAAAAAATTGAAAGTCCTAGAGAAGATTCAGAACAATGCAAACATCATATATTAAGTACCTCCTTGTGTGAGATGTACTGAATGCTATAAGGGATGCTAAGTGAGTAAGACACAATCTCTAATTCCAATGTATTTATGAACTCTAGGAAGTGACATTCACAATTAAGTATTTGCATGCTAAATAAATATTAATTGAACAAATCAACACCTATTATGTATTTGGCACTGCTCTTGGCATCTGGACATAGTAGGGAACAAGACAGTTCTGATCTGTGCTCTTACAGAGAGACAGACAACATAAAATTTTAGTTTCAGTATTAGTCACTGTGGTAAATACCCTTTGTAGCACAAAGAGTTATTAACTAGCTAGGGATTGAGAAATGTTTCATAGATGTGGCACTTTTTCTAGAAGTGTAGAGTTTCATTGACTAGATAAGAAGAGGAAAACATGCTAAGGGAAGGAACAGGATGAACATATTATGGCAAGATGTAAAAGTGTTAATAAGCTTCAACCCATATTGTGTGACAGGGATTCTGAGTATCACAGAGAAAATACACAAGACCCAATGCAAGTTGTGTAAAGAGGTTTACTGTCATGACCAATATGTATGTTCTCTTTTTATCCTGGGTCAATTACAAATTTTTGTTTTTCTTTCTTCTGCCTTTTTCACTTCTAAATATTTTCTAAAGCATAAATCATGTAGAAGTGTATGAAGGAATAAGGCTGAAAGAGTAGCTCAAAGCAAGATGAAAAAGTTCCTTGAATTGTTCTGTCTTATAAGTTTGGATTTCTTTTTTTTTTTTTTTTTGAGATGGAGTCTTGCCCTGTTGCCAGGCTGAAGTGCAATAGCGTGATCTTGGCTCATTACAACCTCCACCTCCCTGGTTCAAGTGATTCTCCTGCCTCAGCCTCCTGAGTAGCTGGGACTACAGGTGTGTGCCACCATACCCAGCTGTATTTTTAGTAGAAATGGGGTTTTACCGTGTTGGCCACGATGGCCTCGATCTCTTGACCTAGTGATGCACCCACCTCAGCCTCCCAAACTGCTGGGATTACAGGTATGAGCCCCCACACACAGCCAGTTTGGACTTATTTTATAAACAGTGGAGGGCCATCAGAGGTGTTTGAATCAGGGAGAAATTGTATCATACGGACTCTTATTGCATTTTGCTAAACTAAAGTAGCTACGAAGAATGGAAAGAAGTTCACGGAACAAGAGGATCCTAGGAAACATTGTATGGATACCCTAGAGTTCCTTCTTTTGTGCTCCCCATGTAGCACTTTGCATACATCTCTAGTAGAGCTCTTGTTACAGTGTGAGTACTTGTACAACGGTTGCACCAGCTTGCAAGATCCAGTTGTTAGTATCACTTCCCAATTCTATGTTCTGCCATAGTAGGAATATTTACACCATGAAAATGAGCAAACAATACAAATCAGTTTTTTATTGTTGTTTGTTTTTTAAAACTGTCAAACAGTTACTAGCATATAACATGTCTGACTTCTTGTAAGACTGTGACCATTTAGAATAAAAATACCATTTTATTTTCATTTCCTTATTTCTAGCCCAATACCTCACAAATTATGGGTATCAATAAATACTTACTGAATACATAGAGGGACAGATTAACAAATGAAATCAACAAATTAGGTAGTGACCAATTGGTTGTGGGCAATGAATGAAGTGGTTGGAAATAGCCCTATATTATCTAGCCTTAACATCGTAGGGGAAGATAATTGTTTTGATTTGGGACATGTTGTGTTTGAGGTGCTATCAAAAGACCAGGATTAGAGATGCCCAGTGTTCATGCCAGTTACTATCAAATGACAGTTTTGAAATTACTTTTCCTGTGATTTTGTAAAATACTCAACTGTACAGACTAGTTGAAGTTCAAGGTTACTCATTTTTTAAAAGATTGCTTCATTTCAATAGTATAAGGAAATTGCATTTTTCTAATGCATTTTGAACACTGTGTTTGCAGAAAAGCAGAGATCAGATAGTCTAGAAGAGAATGACTAAGGAAATTAAATGTTTTTTTTTTTTTAAACAATGTAGGTGTATTTCAAGATCATAGTCACAGTTTACAGTTCTGTTAGGAAGAGAAAATGAATATTGGGGGAGGATAAAGTTAAAGTTACCTTTTAGAATGTAACTCCTAAAAAAAGTTTTTCTTTTCAAAACACTATTATAGTTAGAACATGAGAAAAAATATATTTTTACAGCAAAGTATTAGGGAAGGAAAACAATATACTTTCTGAAGGCAGTAACTTTAAATTATCTAAGAAATGGCATATTCTGATTCATTAAATGTTCTCATTAATAGAATAATACAGTATAGTCTGTACACATAAGGCTTTTCTTAAGAAATATAAAACCAAGAAAATAGACTTGTAGAACTAAGAATATACACTTGACTTGCAAGTATAGTGAACAGAGTTTATTCTTTTCTTTATAAATGGGAGTTTTGCCTCAAGATCATATATAAATATGTGAGTTATTGTTTTATAGAGGCATATATTTAAAAATAGATAATAGTAATAGACAAGTCTAACAAATAAGATGAAAGATTATTTATTATATGGGATTTCTAATGTTTAGGGTGAATTGGTCTTTTCTATGCTGTGAGTAGTCACCAGAAGATTAAGGAGTTCTTTGGGAAATTCAGATGCAGTCTTAATATCTCAACTGGAAAAGTCATTTATGAGCGTGCAGTTATAAATTTAATGCTATTCTGGTGGATTGGTCTGATTCCACATGGGGTTTTATATCTCTGATGAAACAGTATTATTATCTTCAATCCAAGTCACAGAGCAAGTTACTTTCAGAGCTGTGGATTAGAGTTTAGAGTTCTCGATTCTATTCTCAGACAGGTATATCCTAGTTTGAGAATATCTGACCTACAAAACCACCAACTCAAAAAATAGATAAATGGTGATGACTTAGATTTCAAAAAGATGTTCTTCAGGATTCCTTAAAATAGGCACTTCTGAAGGATCTGATAGAGCCTGAGGAGCTCAGACCATCGGTAACTGAGAGGCCTAGTTTCTCTACCCTATCATTAACAAAGTGAATGGGGTGTATAAATTTGGGCATGTTAGTAATTCCATTCATCCATTTACTTATCCACTAAACCGTTAATATTTTATGTAATGAATCTTTCATAAAGATTCTGTGTGTTGAATATAAAAAGGTCATAGTCCTGTTTTTAAAGGAGTTAAGACAGAAGGGTAAACAAACAGTACATTTTTAATGGTAGAGGTAATATAGCCTGTTAGCACACCACTATAACCTAAACAAGATGAGAAGGTGAACTGTGACAGTAGGGGTGGACTTGGAAAGTCTACTTGGTGACTTGGTGACAAATTGGATGTGGGGCCCAAAGGGGAGAGAAAGGAGTCTTGGGATGACTCCCAAGCTGTGGGTCTACATAACTTAGTTGAATAGTGGTGCCATTTATGAAGAGAGGGAATTCACAAAGAGGGGGAATTTGGGGAGAAAGACAATGAGGTTAGTTTTGGACAAGCTGAGTATAAGAGCCCTGTGGGGGCTAGGCACATTATAGCTCATGCCTGTAATCCCAGCACTTTGGGAGACCAAGGCAGGAGACCTCTTGAGGCCAAGACTTTGAGACTAGCCTGGTTAATACAGAGACTTTATCTCTACAGAAAAGATTTTTTAAAAAATTTGCAAGTCATGGTGGCATGTACCTGTAGTCCGAGCTACTCTGGAAGCTGAGGCAGGAAGATCACTTGAGCCCAGGAGTTCAAGGATGCAGTGAGCATTAGGCAGTTGTATAGTCCAGCCTGGAACTTAGGAAAGAGAACTGGGCAGCAGTTAAAGAGTCATCTATAGAGACATGATAGTAGTGAATGAAATTGCCCAGGGAGAGCCAGAAGATAAGAGAATATGGAGTGGACCCTAGGCAGTAAGAAGGTGAAAATAAAGGAGCCTGAGAGGAACGGTCAGGAGGATAACCTGGATTGTGGTAACGTGTGGGCGAGTAAATGGAGAGCTTCAGGAATAAGGGAATGGTCCAGAGTGATAAATGCTGAACACAAGTCACAAATGGAGAGAATCTGTGGGCAGTTAGAAGAGTATCAGTGTCCTTTGCCAAAAAGATTGAGATAGTGTTGTGAGGCAGAAGGCTGAAGAGTAAATGAAAGTGGAGATTATTAAGACTTCTAAAAAGGGAGGGTAAGAGGTGGGACAGTAATTAAAATTGTCTATTTTTTAAGTAAGTGATGGGAGAGACATGAACATTTTGATAGGATGTATAGAATAAACTATTGAAAAGAGAAAGATTAAAAACACAGGAGAAAGGTAATTATAATGAAGGAAGTTTCCTAACCTAGATGTTGCAAAGAGATGGGGGGGTTAACTATTAAAAGAAGAAGGATGGTACTTTCTTTGGCACTGAATGAAAGGAGAGAAGGGAAGGATAACTGTGTGTGTGTGTGTGTGTGTGTGTGTGTGTGTGTGTGTGTGTGTGTAGGAATTTGAGGGAGATTAATCCCTTGATATTAGTCTCAATTTTTTTTTTCTTTGAAGTAGGAAACAGAATTGCTGAGAGAAAATACGTAATTGAGGATGGAGCCTTGATGATAATGGTGAACATTTGCAATGCCAGCTGTGGAGGATAAGTGGGCAACAGACATGATAAATTATAGTGGGTTGGATGAATAGATGGATGGATGGGTGGGTGGGTGGGTGGGTGGATGGATGGATGGATGGATGGATAGATAGACAGAGAGACAGAGATAGACAGGATTATAGCCTAGGATGGCAGCATGAGAAGCATGGCTAGATTGACTGCCCTCAAGCTTATGTTGAACGTTACCATTAGCATAGGAGAGGTTAATATTGCAGATATTAGTCTTGGCTCAGCCCTTATGTAGAATGTTGCTAAGAAGTTTAATTTGAGTCATAGGAGAGAGCTTCTATTCTCTATGTCTCTGCTGTCCAATATGGTGGCCATTAGCCACCTGAAACATGGCTGCTTCTAATTGAGGTGTATTGTAAATAAAATATACACCCAGGACTTAAAAACTTAACACAAATTAAAAATGTAAAGTAGCTCACTAATAAGTTTTATTAATTACCTACAGAAATAATATTTCGAATATATAGGGTTACATTATTTTATTAAACTTAATTTTATTTCTTACTAATGTGGCCACTAGACAATTTAAAATTACATACATGGCTCACATTACATTTCTTTTGGACAACATTGCTATTGGTAATTAGAAGATTAGATGATTTCAAAAAATGCTCACCTTAGTCTGGAATCTTAGCTGCTTACTGCATCTTTAAAGGGAATCATAGAGGACCTGGGGCAGTTTAGGAAATTAACCTTCAAAGAGAGTTTGCCCCAAGTGGTTGGATCTTTGGATATACTCTTTCTTCAGTGCTGTCCATAGAGTCAAGGTATCCATATCTGTAAAATGCAAAAACTGTCTGCCTTGTCGGCATAGTAGGGGATTTGTGAGATTCCTGTGAAATAGTACATCCTTTTAAAAACACAAGTACAATTTAAGTGCCTTGTCATTAGCTGTGAGTTTGTTTATAATATTATGAAGACAGTGATTATGTCTTCTGAGTGCCTCCAGTTTGACCAGACACTATTAGATATTTTATGGGCATTGTCTCATTTAATTCAGCCTGATAAGCTGAAGCTATGCCTTTGAGGCACCAAAATATTTCTACTAACTGCTGAGATTAATGTTGCTACTCTAGGACAAATAAACCTCAATTTCATACAAATTCTCTATGTTATTTTATAAATTGGATATACCTGTACTATACTAAGACCAATTTGTTAGACTCACTGTTTCTTTTTTGGCCAACACGCCTCTTTATTTTCCAACTTTTAAGTTCAGGTACATGTGGTAAATGTGTTCCATGGTGGCTTGCTGCATAAATCATCCCACCACCCAGGTATTAAATCCATCATCTACTAGCTATTCTTCCTGCTCTTCTCCCTCCTCCCAGCCCTGGGCCTCTGACAGGCCCCATTGTGTGTTGTTCCCCTCCATATGTCCATGTGTTTTCATCATTTATCTCTCACTTATAAATGAGTATTTGGTTTTCTGTTCCTGCATTAGTTTGTTAAGGATAATGGCCTCTAGCTCCATCCATGTCCCTGTAAAGGACTTCATCAAATTCCTTTTTATGACTGCACATACACCACATTTTCTTTATCCAGTTTATCACTGATGGGCATTTAGGTCGAGTCCATGTCTTTGCTATTGTGAATAGTGCTGCAGTGAATGTACACATGCATATGTCTTTATAATAAGAACAACTTATATTCCTTTGGGTATATACCCAGTAAAGGGAATGCTGGGTCAAACAATATTTCTGCCTCTAGGTCTTTGAGGAATCACCACACTGTCTTCCACAATGGTTGAACTAATTTATGCTCCCACCAACAGTGTAAAAGCATTCCTTTTTCTCTGCAACCTCACCAGCATCTGTTGTTTTTTGACTTTTTATTAATAGCCATTCTGACTGGTATGAGATGGTATCTCATTGTGGTTTTGATTTGTATTTCTCTAATGATCAGTGATGCTGAGCTTTATTTCATATGTTTGTTGGCCACATGTATTAGATCCACTATTTCTTCTTTTTTTTTTTTTTTTTTTGAGACGGAGTTTCGCTCTCGTTACCCAGGCAGGAGTAATGAGATCTCGGCTCACCGCAACCTCCGCCTCCTGGATTCAGGTAATTCTCCTGCCTCAGCCTCCTGAGTAGCTGGGATTACAGGCATGCGCCACCATGCCCAGCTAATTTTTTGTATTTTAAGTAGAGACGGGATTTCACCTTGTTGACCAGGATGATCTCGATCTCTTGACTTCGTGATCCACCTGCCTCAGCCTCCCAAAGTGCTGGGATTACAGGCTTGAGCTAGATCCACTATTTCTGATGGTACTTTTATGCAAGAGGTTTTAGGCCAGGTGCAGTGGCTCACACCTGTAATCCCAGCACCCTGGGAGGCTGACGTGGGCGATTATCTGAAGTCAGGAGCTCAAGACCAGCCTGGCCAACATGGCAAAACCCCATCTCTACTAAAAATACAAAAATTAGCCGGACATGGCAGCACATGCTTATAATCCCAGCTATTCAGGAGAGTGAGGCAAGAGAATCGCTTGAACCCAGGAGGTGGAGGTTGCAGTAAGCTGAGACTGTGCCAACTCCAGCCTGGGTGACAGAGCAAGACTCCATCTCAAAAAAAAAAAAAAAAGAAAAGAAAAGAGCTTTAAGTTAGAAGTCTCATTGATTATAGGTGACTTTGGAGGGAGCCATTTCAATAGAGTGGTAAAGGTGAAAGCCAGATGGCAGAAAGGTACTTACTAGTTGCAAACAGGGAAAACAGAGAGGAAGAAAGGTGGAACCTCAGAGTATCACTGGGAGTTCAGCTCAAGACACAGAAACCAGCCTAGGGACTTCTGTTTAAAGGAGTTCGATTCAAGGAAGTGGCTATTTACGAACTTACTTTCTTAAGTGTTGCAGGGCCCTAAGTAGTAGTTGCCACTGGAGCTATTGATTTCAAGAGTACCTTGCCATACCTAGAGTCCTGAACTGCTGCTCCTATCATAGCAGCGGCTTAGGCATTGAGTCTGCCACTACTCAGACACTTGTGTCTCCCACCTTGTCTGCCTGCAGCAACGTCAGCAGGAAGATGGCTTCTGCTTTGTCCTGTCTTCCAAATCTCATTTAGAACTTCAACATTGCAAGAACCCTAGCCAAAAAGGTGTCTGGGGAATGTAATTTTTAGATTTCTAATTTCAATCTAGAAGGACGATAGAATAAAGAGTTGAGAAAGTCACTCTGTAGAATCTATGACATCTGATTTCTGTTGCTTATTGTAAACCATTTGAAAGGCATATGAACTTCTTAAGAAAGAAAAGAGAATTTCTGAGCCAGGGTGCTCAAGGGAAATAGTGTGTGTTTTCATGCTTGAGGTAGGAAAGAGCTTGGTGCCTTTGAAAAGTTGGAAGGGGTTGATGTGACTAGATTATTTCAGGTGAGTGTGGGGAGGTAAGCAGGAGCCACAGCATGCAGGACTATAGGTCATGTTGAGAATTTTTTCTTAAGAGATGGGGTCTTGCTCTGTTGGCCAAGTTATCTAGAACACCTGGCCTTAAGCAATCCTTCCATCTCGGCCTCCCAAAGAGCTGGGGTTATAGGCATGAGCCACCATGCCCAGCCTGAGAATTTTGCATTTTCTCTTAAGAAGGAAAGCATCAGAGGATCTTGGGCAGGGAAGTGGTGTGATTCAACTTATGTTTTTTTTTAAAGCTTATTCTGACTGCTTTTTGGACAATATGTTTACTAGAAGTGGTGGTATCTAGGAAACCAGATAGACCAGCAGGTATAAAATCTAAAAACCCAATAGTCTCTGCAGGAGAATATGGTGCCAGAGTAGATGTAGAAGCAGACTGATACATTTATATACTAGATACAGGCTATATACCTGTAGTTGTATTGACAGGACTTGGTAAGAATTGGGTGTTAGAAGTGCCAAGAGTGGGTCCCAGCTATTTCATTATTTTGTTCCTTTGGGGAAGTTTCTGAGCATGGAATTGTAGGCTTCTTTAAAATGGTAGATAAAGTCTGGATAGTAATTATTTTATCTGGATGGAGTAGATTGTGGAAGGATTCTTTTGTGGGGAGAGATTAAGAATGGCTCTCTTGCCTTCAAGTCCATGGTGTTAAAAAAAAAAAAAAAGCCTCTTAAATTTTTTAGTAGTAATGTGAGTATTCATTAGACGTTAAATCTCTTAAAATGTATTTAGAAAAGCAAAAAGAAATAGGAAAATATTTACCAAAAAACCCTAACCCTAACCCTCTATGCTAATGTTTGTTGTTAGATTCTACTTATATAGGTGAATCTTCGTAGTTTTTGCTAAAATACTAAGTAATTTATATAAAAGTGAGTTAAGAGATTTGCCCGATTCTTTCTTATTTTAGCTGAGCTCAGCCTTCTGAGGAATGCCCAATTCTTTTAAAAAGAGGAGAACCAAGATATCATTATTTTACTTTTAAAAGTAACACCTGTGTCAAATAAGACTTCATTTCACTTGAGCTGTTCCTGTTGTTGGCTGAACAGCAAGCAGCACAGTACGAGGCAATGGTTACAATGAAAACTAATGAAAAGACAGGATTGAATTGTCTAAATATCTCACCTGAAATAACATTTAACTGTGACCCTCTTCAGGTTCTATAAACTTACATTACAGCTCATTTTTATGTAATGAAAAGTGAGATATGAAGCCTGTCATGGTTCACGAGCCGGATGTTTTAATGATTCCTCATATAAACAAGTCGTGTATTTTCCGTGAACCCACAGGTGGCTCATTCAATGAGATTAGCATTATATAAATAAGTAGTTGAGGTAAATTTTGCAATTACTCTTTCTAAAGCTGATGCATAGGTTCTAGAAGGATCCTTAGACTTAACAGAAAGTAGCTTCTGGGTCTCTCCCCTGGCTTCCTTTTCTATCTCCAATTCCTTCTCCATGTTTCATGATCTAGTGTTAGTTTGAATGAGTCTGACATAGCTTATCTCCCAGGAATATAAACCTGCTTGACTGTTTTAGTTAGTACCAAGTTGCATACTACTGGGAAAAGCTGTTTGATGGGTCAGTCTTAGTACGGTATTTCTGAAGTGCCAGAGGAGTCAAGGAGAGCAGTTCGCATGTGTTGTTTAATACTACAAGATTTGTTGCAGGAGAATACCAGTAATGGATACAAATGGGAATATTTGTTGTTTTAGTTATGGCGGTGGCTTCACTGGCATTTGGTATTAAGTTTTATTACCCTTATTGCCTGGGAAAGGAGGGCAATGATTATAACATTGTTTCACAGCTGTTTTCGGGTTACCAGGACTCGAGCTATACTCGCTCCTCTTTTAATCTTTATCCATTGCTAACATGGTTATCCTATAGTCTACAGAATATTTTTTTCCTTGTACTTAGATTTTCCTGGAATTAGACTAGTGACCTAGTGATAAACCATCATATGCTACTCATTACAGGCATGCACTGCATAATGACATTTCCATCAACATCTGACTACATACGGGATGCTGATCCTCTAAGATTATAATGGAGCTGAAAAATTCCTATTGTGACACAGTCACATAATGCAGTAATCACGTTTGTGGTGATGCTGGCATAAAAAATCTGTGCTGCCAGTTGTATCAAAGTATAATATATACAGTGATGTATGGTACATAACTTGGTGATAATAAATGACTATGTTACTGGTTTACATATTTGCTGTACTTTTTATCATTGTTTTAGAGTATGCTTTTTCTAGTTATTAAAAAAACAGTTAAATGTAAAAGAGCCTGAGGCAGGTCCTTCAGGAGGTATTCCAGAACAAGGCATTTTATCAGAGGAGATGACAGCTCTGTGTGTGTTACTGTCCCTAAAGACCTTCCAATGGGACAAGGTATGGAGGTGGAAAACAGTGATATTGATGATTCTGACCATGTGTAAGCCTACGCTAATGTGTGTGTTTGTGTCTTCATTTTTAGCAAAAAGGTTTCAAAAGAAAAAAATCTTAAAATTAAAAAATAGAAACAGCTTATAGAATAATGATGTAAAGAAAGAAAATATTTTGTATACTCATACAATGTGTTTGTGTTTTAAGCTGTGCTATTGCAAAAGAGTCAAAATTTAGAAAAATTAAAAAGTTTCTAAAGTGAACTAATTACAGTAAGCTAAGGTAAATTTACTATTGAAGAAATAAAAATAGTTGTATAAATTTAGTGTAGTTGAAGTGTACAGTGTTTTATAAAGTCTGCAGGAGTGTGCAATAATGTCCTCGGCCCTCACGCTCACTCACCACTCACTCACTGACTCACCCAGAGTCCTTTCATGGGAAGTGCCACCTATAGGTCTACATCATTTTTGACCATATTTTTACTGTACCTTTTCTGTTTAGATATGTGTAGATACACAAATATTTATCATTGTGTTACAGTGGCCTACAGTATTCAGTATAGCAACATGCTATACAAGTTTGTAGCCTAGGAGCAAATTATATAGCCCAGAGGCGAAGTAGGCTCTATCATCTAGGTTTGTGTAAGTACACTCTACGATGTTTACACAATGAGGAAATCACCTAATGATGCATTTCTTAGAATATATCCCTGTTATTAAGCAATGCATGACTGTATCTGAATATATTCTATAGTTGATATTTTTCTATAAATGGTAAGTTTCAAAAATCTTTTTCTAGTTTGTTTCTTAAATGGAAGGGCATTTTTATTCTTAGATAGCTCTTCTATATTGTGGAGAGCTGATACTGAGTGGCTTTATTATGAAAGTAATTTATTCTTTGTCCAGACATATTTTATCAATCTGTTAGACCTACTATTCAATAAACAGTGACATTCTTTACAATGACACCACCATAGAATCATTACATAAACATTCTCTTTCTTTGTTTTCAGTATTTTGTCAATCACCATTCTATATTTGGTGCATTTTTTGATGTCTTAGATTTAGAGGTCATTGTATAAGCCAGAATTCTTCCTCCCACTGCAGGATTATGTGGGCAGAATTTTTAGTACTTATGATGAGCTGTAACATAACTAAGAATTTGACTTGATGGGACTCAGCATGCAAGGTTTTAGGGGAGGATGAATATGCCTGGAATTATGTGGAGTTTGAACAACTGCTCACCCTCTAAGTAATGAGTCAGATTTTCTAAGCATAATTTGTCATTTATAAATACTGCAATAACAATTATTTATGGATGAAATTGTGTGTTGGTACTTTGTGTTGCTTTTGTGATCTGATAATTGTTTCGCTCTTTGAAGGGAGGGGACTATGCATGTAGTATGGTTTTCACCAGAGTTTAAGCAGCAAGGGGAATGTAAATCTGTTAGAAAAATTAGGGGAAATCCATCAGGAAATGGAGGAGGGGTGTGCTGTTATTATTCCACTCTCACGTTTAGTATTTTTGTAGTTTTTAGTATTTCAGTATTTTTTACTTTATAAGCATACGTGATACTTTACAGTAATCAAAACTAAAATTAATTTATCAATACTTTTTTAAAGAGGATCTAAAATGAAAGCCTAGATTTTTAAGAGCAGCTATGAAGAAAACACCTATTATTTTATATCTTTAGGTTTTGTTGTTATCATTTACCTAAATCATTTTATATCAGTAAAAATACTTCATGTTTTCTGAGGTTTATTAATGAATAATAATAGGTCATAATTAGATTATGATCTAATCTAAACTTATTCTAAAACTATGATGATTAAAACTCTTAAGAGATGTTATATGTTTATTTAAAGATAACACAATATTGGTTAGATTATCTTTGACATTTGTCAAAATATGCCTTTTTGTCTCTTTAAGAATTATCTTAATCTCCTTTAAAGAGATCCTATTTTATCCCTATTTTACAAATAAGAACATTAAGGCAAACACAGAGAGATTAAATAATGTGGTGTGGTCACACAGATAGTAAGGGGCAGAGGCAAGATTCCAATCCAGCGAGCCTTTTTCCACAGCCCCCGCTCTTATTTGCTACTCCATCCTGGCACTCTGAATAGAAGTATTGTCATTTTATGTCAGTCAACAAACATTTACCAAACATTTACTGTGTGTTTTTTAGTGAGATAAAGAATATAAAGGAAGTTTTATATTGTGTTCAGGGATTGAAACCGAACGGAATCTTAATAAAATAGGCTCACAAAACAACTATATAAATTGTAAATCAAGAAGGCCTGTATTGGAAGTATAAACCACTGTAGGAACATTGAAGAAGGAAGGATTACTCTGATTGGGAAGGCTTTATTTTCTTAGAGGAAACAGTGTTTTCAGTGGGCTGTGTAAGCTTTCAGGGCAGGTGTGAGTGAGGTAGATTTAGACAAGAGTCAGGAGGACCTTGAATGCCACACTAAAGAGTTTAGACATTTGACCATAGGCAATATGAGCCTTCAAAAATTTTTTGAACAAGTGAATAACATGATCGTATTGGCATTTAGGTACAGAATTACAGCAGCATGAAAAATGAATTAAAGATGGTTTGTTGGGTTGCAGAAATAGAGATTATCAGTAAGATGAAAATTCATCAAGATGATAGAAGACTGTATATGCCCATCATCTCCTTGCTGCCCAAGTTCTTACAGGAATTTGCAGGAAGTACTGTTTTACTCTGTATTGTTTTAAAGAGTAAATCTCCAATGATGCTGGAAAACAAGAAAGAGTACCTCATCTACTCATATATATATATGTTTTTGTGGGTTTTCTTTTTTTTAGTTTTGTTACAGGCCATAAACTTTAAAAGACTCAAAGCAGATAGGATTGCGTTGTTGAGGAAAACCGACACTCTTTAGAGAGAACTGCTCCAGAAGGGGTAGGGGTGCTAGGTGGGCTGCACATCAGGCATGTGGATAAAAAGTGGAGGAGGGAGCATGGGACTGTAAGAAGGATGGTTAGTCGGAAGGCTGCATGAGGAGTGGCACAGTACATCAGCGCCTTCACACTTGCTTACATTGAGCAGAAGGCAGCTGATACTTTTAGCCACAGCCTAAGGCACTGAATGTGGGGCTTGAGCTAAAGAGGCAGAGCAATGGGAAAGCAGCTAATGACACTCAGGAAAAGTGGTAGTACCCACTTCTGAAGAAAAGACAACCAGAATACCTCATCTAGCAGTATGTCCCTGGCATCTATGACAAGCAAATAGAGAACTCAAAAAAGAAAAACAGCCAGGAATTGCCAACCATTTGAAGTTTTCCAATATCATAAAGAAGATACAAAACTCAACCAACAGAACCTAAACCTAAAGAAAACAAATTATAGAGCTAACAAAAACAGACTGTAAAATAGGAGCGTCAGTTTCCTTAGAAAGAATTAAGAGAATTTGATCCATGGGGGAAAAAAATGTATAGATACTGGAAATTAAAAACCATTTTGTTGAAGTTTTTATAATACACAATAAATTAATAAAATAGCACAGTGAACCTAGTTAAAAGCAAATTAGTGAGGCAGCAGATCAAATGGAGGTATTCTCCAAGAGTATAACACGAAAAGATAATTACTTGGAAACTGTAAAAGAGAAAGGAGAGTTAACACAAGAAATCTCAACATCTTATAGAAATAAAGGCAAGAAGAGGTAAAATTGAGGAGAAAAATAAATAGTGGAAGCTGACTGAAGATGTATATCTTAGATTGAATTGAAGCATTGAGTAGGGAACAGAATGACCGGAAAATGACAAAGGCCTAGTTAAACAGATAGTACAAAACCTTCCAGAAAGAAAAACAAAAATAGTTACTTCAAGGGAATGGTAATCAGATTGCAGTAGTCTGAAGTGCCATAGTGTCTAAAGTGCTATATATGTGTATGTGTGTACATATGTGCATAGTGGTTCTGTGGAGAGCCACTCGGATGTCCCTCTGCCTTTTAGAACTGAAATGCTCATACCTTAGCTGCCGGGAGTGTTAGGAGCTGACAGGAATCTAGAAAATCTCTCTCCAGGAATTGCCCTCTGCTGAAGAAAGTTACCTTGCCCAAGGTCATGTCTCCTTCCCTGGAATGACCCACATTTAGTAATTTATCACTTTGGAGGATAAATGCCTGACCCCTTTGTCTCCATTCAGGACAACTCTGAAGGGCCATTGCAGCTCCAGTGCTGTGTGTAGGATTGTCTGAGGCCATCCTGTTTTCCTTACTTCCCCGCAAGTGTAGATCCTAAGTCCACAACCACTAAAATTTTGCCAACATATCTCCACTTCAGAGTTGGTTTCCCAGGGAATGCAAACTGTGACAATGTTTTTAAACACCATGGGATACTCACTAACATTCATTGTGTATTAGTATACAAAATTCCTTCAAAGACAGATGGAAGAAACCATATTTTCTGACTGTGATACAATATGATCAGATATTAACAACAACCCCAGGAACCACCAGCTAATCCCATTTATATTCACACACACACACACACACACACACACACACACACACATGAATGTCTTCAGATTCCAAGTGCTGTGCGTGTGGCAGACACTTATATGAAAGTAATATTTTAATGAATGTAGGACAAGTCAAATAAATTTTTTTTTTTTTGATACAGGGTCTTGCTCTGTCACCCAGGCTGGAGTGCAGTGGTGTCATCTCAGTTCACTTGAGCCTCAATCTTATAGGCTAAAGCCATCCTCCCACTCTGTCTCCCAGTAGCTGAGACTACAGGTGTGCGCCACTGCACCCGGCTAATTTTTGTAGCGATGGAGTCTCTCTGTGTTGCCAAGGCTGGTCTCGAACTCCTCCCAAAGTGCCAATTATGGGTATGAACCTGGCCATCAAACAAAATTTGAGAGAGAATAGGTTCTAATAAAACAGTCTACTGAAAATGAGTAATTTAAAAGTGTTTTTCCCTGGCCGTAAATAAGAAAAAGAACATACGTATTCATCTTTCATACTTTTATAAATTACATCTTATGTCACAAAATGGCAGCTTACCACTATGTAAGCAGAGTAGGTCTTTTGTTTGTTTTTGAGATGGAGTCTGATCTGTCACCCAGGCCGGAGTGTGTTACACAGTCTTGGCTCACTGCAAGAGTGATTCCCCTGCCTCAGCCTCCTGAGTTTCTGGGATTACAGACATGCATCACCAAGCCTAGCTAATTTTTATCGAGACAGGGTTTCAGCATGTTGAGACAGGGCTTCACTGTGTTGGCCAGGCTGGTCTCCAACTCCTGACCTCAAATGATCCACCCACTTCCACCTCTGAAAGTGCTGGTATTACAGGCGTGAGCCACCATGCCCGGCTGAGTAGGTCTTTAATACTGTATACTTACTTGCTAAAAAATTTATGGAGAACAGAATGAAAGTAATAAATATGAAATAAAATATAAAGACATCCTTATTTTCTACTTTATCAAAATGTTTTTTCTAAACATAATACATTTTTAGCTGACATTTGGTGGAAACCTGGGAAATAAGACTTAAGTAATTAAATAAATACATGCCTTTAAAATATCCTTAAGTGATGGAAACACAAATGTGAGTGCTGCTCGGAATCTTTGCACCCTGAGCTATACCTGTCATGATTCTTTTTGAAGAAGGATTCTTTCTTTATTTCATAGAGGTGGTCCTCTATGAAATTTCACATTTTGTATTATTCCCATAATCTATTGATAAAAAGCAATGCAATTATTATTTTCCCCCGGATGTAGATGATAGCAAACTTTACATTGGGCCACAGAAAAACCCTTGAGTGAACTGAAAATTCTCAGTGCTCAAGATTTGATATCTTGGCCTCTCAATCTGTTGCTTTTCTTTCTTCTAACATTCTTGCCCTCGAACTAACCTCAGCCATGGTAATGCCTTAAAACTGATCATTATCAATCACTGTAGCCCCTTCTTCTCCCACCCCCAGTAATCTCCATCTCAACTGTCTTTTAAATTTCCAGCTCCCTTCCTCTAACATACTGATCTCAATAATTATCGCATCCCCCTAGAAGTTCAGATTTATTGATTCACCTTTTCATTGTCTGTTACCTCTTTATCCCCTAGGTCCTCTCTTCTTGTCTTACTTAAAATTTTTTGTATGTGATTATCATTCCCTTGCCTCTCTCTAACCCTCATTAAATTCAGGGCTATTTGTGACCATTTTTTCCCCTCGAGATGAACTACCACTAAGTTGATACAACTAACGTTGGTAAAAAATCTTTTGAAATCAGTACCATCAGATTGGTTCATTTTAAATGAAAGTTGTTAAGATCTCTATTGTCTTTATAAAATACAAGTCTTTCACCATAATGAACTAGTTTCACATTCTGTGTGATTCCCATAATTTATTGATAAAAAGAAATGCAATTATTATTTTTCCCCCATATGTAGATGACAGCAGACTTTACATTGGGCCACAGAAAACCCTTGAGTGAACTGAAAATTCTCAGTGCACAACGTTTTTGTTTTTGTACATTCATGGGGTTTTTTTGTACATTTATGCTATTTCTAGGAAAAATTAGCACCATCTATATATAACATGATTTCATAATTAAGTTAGTGTTTCGTATAGCTAGTGTTTTTCTTATTTACACCATATGACTAACTTTAATCTATATGCGAATATATATTTAATAGGAAATTGCCCGGCATTTACGCCCCGGAACTCTCAGAGCAATCTTCGGCAAAACTAAGATCCAGAATGCTGTTCACTGTACTGATCTGCCAGAGGATGGCCTATTAGAGGTAAGATAAAGAAGGTAAACATCCTATTTATATTTCAAGCTCATAAATTATCTCAGCAGTTCTGATGCGTAAGAAAATGTTTAATATTCTTGGAAGACTCTCTTACTTGGCCGCCTGATAATTTTGGACTGCAACTTTAAAAGACCAAATTGTACCATGCTGTGCAACCTTCAAAGAATTAAGATTTTTTTTCTAGTTGGCATACATTATGATTTTAAAATAATTAAATTGTGTGAAATTTGTTTTTAAATCAGGTGACTATACCATCCATAAATTGTTAGTCATTAAAATACATACAGTTGGCCCTTGAACAATGTCTGAACTGTGCTGATCCACTTATATACTCATTTATTCAATAATATATTAGAAAGGTTTTTGGAGATTTGTGACAATTTGAAAAAAACTCATGGATGAACTTTGTAGTCTAGAAATATCAAAAAAATAAGAAAAAAGGTACATTATGGAGGCATAAAATATATGTAGATACTAGTCTATTTGTAAGTATATGGACTTTTTATGTTATCAGTGAAGCTCCCAATCAACAGCATTAGTAGTTAAGCTTTTGGGGAGTCAAAAGTTATATGTAGATTTTTCCACCATGCAGGGGGTTGGTACCCCTTATCTCCACACTGTTCAAGGGTCAACTGTCTTCCAATGAAATTAAGAAGTCCAGCCGGGCTTAGTGGCATGCCCCTGGAGTCCCAGCTACTTGGGAGCCTGAAGTGGGAGGATTGCTTGAGGCCAGGAGTTTGAGGCCACATTGTGCTATGATTGTGTTTGTGAATAGCCCCTGCACTGCAGCCTGGACATCATAGCAAGACTTTGTCTCTAAAAAGCGTGGGGAGGAGTCTAATGTACAGTGTGACAGTGTTATCCATGGCAAGTTCATATGGGTCTGCAGCAACCTCAGTACTTGCCTTTTCAGAAGAATAATTCAACCGAGGAGGCATAAGGTGGAAAGAGAGACCCGAGGCAAGTTTTAGAGCAGGAGTAAAAGTTTACTTAGAAACTTTACAGCAGGAACAAAAGAAAGGAAAGTACACTTGGAAAAGGGCCGAGCAGGTGACTTGAAAGACAAGTGTGTGGCTTGACCTTTTGACTTGGGGTTTTTATATGTTGGCATACCTCCGGGGTCTTGCGTTACTTCTGCCCACTCACCCAGCTCCTGAGATCTTACTGGGAAGCCCACTCATCACCAGTTTAGGTGTTCTCTATCTGTTAGGAGACGGCCTTTCCCTGGTGCCAGCTGTGACCAATTATTACTTCAGAGAGACAGTTAACAACCACCTGACCATCACCTGGTGGTCTCCCGACACTCCTCCTGTGAGATAGGGGAGCCCTTTCCTGCCTTGTTCACACCCGACTATCTACCCACTGTAACAATAGCACTAAAAGTGATAGCTAACATTTTGGGCACTGTTATTAACCAGATTCTATGATGACACATGTGTTGTTTAAACTCTTTCTTTTAATTGCCATAGCAACTCCATTCATTATATGTGTTTTTTTAGGAAACTGAAATTAAGACTCAGAGAGGTTAAGTAACATCCCCAAACCAGACAACTAATATGAGACAGAGCCATATTTGACTGCTCATCTTTTAAATTAACATAAAACAAGAAACAATGACAGAATTCTGAGAAAATATATGCGAAAATAGGTCTGGTTTAGGGTTAAGAAAGTTATTTGTAGGCCAAGATCCAAGAAGAAAACTTTACATAGAAATTTTATTTTTTTAACTTCTTATATATTTTTAAATTTTTGTGTCAAAATAAGCTAAATGAAATTTAAAAGGAAATAATAAATTTAAGTGATGTCATAAATGACAGAAAAATGGTTGATATCCTTAATACGTATTTATTTTAATGAATATCTTTTATGTGATGAAATCTATTAATCTTTTTTAAAAAATTATGTCCTGGAAGTTGTGCGTAGAAAAGCCTTCCTGAAATATTTTCTTCTCATTTTCATACATTGAAATGTTCAATCCACCTGGAATTTGTTAGACATACAGTGTGAGGTATGAATTTAGCCAGCTTTCACAATATTGTTTATTAATAGTAAACAGTTTATTTAAACGGCTAAATTTATAGCTAAATGGGTTAAATTCTTCCATCCTTTAATTGGTCTTCCTCATTTATTGAATACTTACATTACACCCTTGCCTGTTTCTGAACTTCCTATTTTACTCCATTGATCTGTGCCAGCAAAATATTATTTTTATTATTGTAGCTTATTTATACTTTACAAAAGTGTTCTGAAATGTATTCCTCCAAATGAACTTTGTTTTATTTATTTATTTATTTATTTTTGAGAGGGAGTCTCACTCTGATGCCCAGACTGTAGTGCGGTGGTGTAATCTCAGCTCACTGCAACCTCTGTCTCCTGAGTTCAAGTGATTCTTTTGCCTCAGCCTCCTGCGTAGCTGGGATTACAGGTGTGTGCCACCTTGCCCAGCTAATTTTTAGATGCAGAGTGACCATAAAATGTATTGCCTAATTAAACACCCTTTGAGACAGCTCTAATCAGACAAGATGTTAGGACAAGAGGCATAAACTAGAACGATCGCAGGCAAACTGGAATATGTTGTTATCCTATTTATATGGCAAGAAGAGAAAGAGGGGAACATGCCACTTCTCTTTAATCTTTCCCTAATGTGATGTTTACTGAGCTATGAGTCATGAACATAGAGCTCAGAAAGTATGTCTTCCATTTATATTTTGTCATTTTTCATGATTTCATTTATTTTTATAGAAAACAATTATGGAACATGTTTTACTTGCTGGATTGTGATAGGATCAAACAATTCATTTCTACTGTTCTCCTAGAGCTCGTAGGAAGTTTGAGAGGTCAAATATCTCAGCATGAACATAGAAATTTGTTTTCTTTGAATATTGCTAATTGTAACCCAGTTGATTTTGTGATTGTAGGAATAAATTATGACATTTATGAGATATTTTAGAATGTTCTTTCACTGTTAATGTTCTCTTATACTCTGATGGCTCTAACTATAAAGATCTTAAATTTGTGTGTTAAAGACAGCATCGATGGAAATGTTCAGCTGAGTAATCGAAGAAATACTAGTTTTTCCATTAATGGCAAAGAGTTTTTGAAGTAATAATGCCCACTGCTGGCAATGCTACAGTAAAGTAGATACCGTCATATAGCTGGTGACAACTATGGGCGAAAAATATTGAAAGCCTTAGAGTTTTTCTATAACTTTTGTCCCAGAATTCTGCTTCTTAGAATCTAAGCAAAGGAAGAGAGTGGCAGCAGGACTACAAGATGGAAAGTTATCTGCACAGATGTTCATGGAAAGAGTATTTGTGGTCATTAAAAATGGAAATAATATGCATGTCTATGGATACATCCTGCCTTCCCCCATCTAAGAAAGCTTCCATGGCACCCAGTCTGCATCAGTCCATATGAGTGTTTTTCATAGCGCTTTGCCTTCCTGTACTGTAGTGGTGTAGCCGAGCCAAAATAGCTCTATACACCTGGGCAAGTTACTCATCTCACCATGCGTAGTGTCCTCACTCTGTAAAATGAGGATAACAGTACCTACCCTATCAAATAGCATTGTGCCTAGCAAATAGTAATTGCTCAACAAATGATAATGGTTATATTATTATTACTATTACAGTATAGTGTGTTTGCTCATGTGAGACTGTGAGTTCACGTAGGGAAGAGATATTTTTCTTGCCTGATATATAAAAGCTATTCAATAAGTGGTTTTTGAAAGTAAGAAAAGGGAAGCGTTTAGTTAAATAAATTATGCTTTTTGCACTCAGTGAAAAAAGTATGTCACCTTTCTTCTTTGGTGTTGATAATGAAGACTCTGTAATAGTGTTTCCTAGCCTTTGTTGCACATTAGAATCACTTAGCCAGTTTTTAAAATACTGATGTCCCGACTCACCCCCACAGATTCTAATTTTTTTTTTGAGATGGAGTCTCACTCTGTCACCCAGGCTGGAGTGCAGTGGTGCGATCTCGGCTCACTGCAACCTCTTCATCCTAGGTTCAAGTGATTCTCCTGCCTCAGCCTACCGAGTAGCTGGGACTACAGGTGCGTGCCACCACGCCCAGCCAGGATGGTGCCAATCTCCTGACCTTGTGATCCACCCACCTTGGCTTCCCAAAATGCTGAGATTACAAGTGTGAGCCACTTTTAAAACAATTTTAAACTTTTAGAAAAGTTGCAGGTACAATACAATAAATTTTTTTTACGAACATTTGAGAGTAAGTCACCACATGATGGGCATACTTCTGAATGCTTTAGTGTGTATTTTTAACATAAAAGAGCATTTTTTAATGTAATCATATTACAAGCTTCCAAGTAAGGAAATTAACATTGATTTATTACTACCATCTAATCCTTAGACTCCATTCAGATTTCACCAATTGTCTGAACAAGGTTCTTTGATAGCAAAAGGATCCTGGTGGGGACCGTGCATTGCATTTAGTTTTCTCCTTAGTCTCTTTTAATCTAGATCAGTGTCTACATTTTTCCTTGACTTTCATTACCTTAACACCTTAAAGATAACAAGCAGAGATTCTGATTCAATTGATCCATTTATCCCTTTGCTCATCAGAAATTTTTCTAGATGGCTTCCACCTACAGTTCTAACAAGATACTGAAAAATTTATTTTGCTGTATGGCATATGTTACTCACAGGAGAAGTCATTTGTTGGCTCCCCATTGTCTGTGAAAGTGAATAATGCTTTTGTGGTGTTATGACTCAACCTCGAGTATGCCTCCCCTCTTCTCCACTTCAGTGTTAGTTGTCATCTCACCCATGTCACCAATGATACTTCTGAAAGTCAGTTTTACTTTCTCCTCACTTCATCTTACCCCAGAATTTGTTGAAAAACGTATCTTTGGGAATCATTGTATGAGGGGAAAAAATATCTACCTATTTGCCTTTTACTTTACCTCTATACCTGTGGTCTTTTCCAAGGACCTTCTTTTTCTTATTTTCTCATACAGGAACAATCAAAACTTTGCACTTACTGAAATTGAAAACCTCAATGTTGATGAATGGGTATATGGTAGAAAATTCAAGAATGTTTGAATTTTAATTCTGTATACCAAAATGATAGGTCCTTTATTATTATTATTATTATTTTGAGACAGGGTCTCATTCTGTCTCCCAGGCTGGATTGCAGAATTGTGATCATGGCTCACTGCAGCCTTCACCTCCTGGGCTCAAGCAGTCCTCCAGCCTCAGCCTCCCGAGAGGCTGGGACTATAGGCTGTGCCACCATGTCCAGATAATATTTTTTTTGTAAAGATGGGGTCTCATCATATTGCCCAGGCTGGTCTTCAACTCCTGGGTTCAAGCAATCCTCCAGCCTCAGCCTCCCAACTTGCTGGGATTACAGGTAAGAATCACCATGCCTGGACTGTATTTGTATTTTTTAAACATTACAGCACTTCACTGGGGACATACCAGTAAACAGAATACATGTGGCTCTTATCTTCACGGAGCTTACCTTTCAGGAGACAGGCATGTACAGCAAATATTTTACAGGGTGATGAACACATGGGTCTTTCCTGTTTTTTTTTCCTAAATGTTCAGTAACTTGGTGATATCACTTTTGTGATTATAAAATTTTAAGCAGCATATAAAATATTTCATTGTATGTATAAGTGTAATTGCCCAATGGGTTCATCCTGCCCCCTACACAGCCAAAATCAGTTCACCGATACTGTGGCATTGAAGTTAGTTGTTTAACTGACAAAAGGCCAACCACATGGGAGATGGAGTTATTACCCAAATCAGTCTCCCCAAAGGATCAAAGATTAAGGTTTTTATGGACAATTTGATGGCCAAGGGCTAGGGAATGGGTACTGCTGACTGATTGGGGATGAAATCATGGAGGTGTAGAAAATGGTCCTCTTGTCCTGAATCTGCCTCTGGGTGGGGCCACAGGATCAGCTGAGTCATGAGTCAGGGTCCAGGTGAGGTCCATCGGTTGCCAGAATGGACATCTAAAAATCATCTCAAAAGACCAGTCTTAGGCTTTATAGTGATGTTACCTATAGGATCAACTGGGGAAATCACAAATCTTGTGACCTCTGGCCACATGAGCCCTGAGAATTAAAGCATTATAGAAATGACATCTACATTTTAGCAGAGTTCAGGCCTCTTTCATGATCTTCATCTTGTGGCTTTTCATTAGTTTTACAAAGGTAGTTTTCAGTTCCTGAGCCAGGAAGGAACTGAAGTTAAACTACAGACTAAATTCCTCTTGTGGTGAGCTTGGCCGACATCGAGAAATGAGTGAGGACAGCCAGCCTGTGGGGCTAGAAGCAAGATGGAGTCAGCCATGTTAGACTTCTCTCACTGTCATAAGCTTTACAAAGTCAGTTTCATAAGTAGTTGATCAAAACAAATCTGAATTTGGATACATAGTTATTTCTGCATGGATTCTTATTCTAGTACACTGAGGGGAAAATAATGAATCAGGAAATAAACATAGGTGCATGGTGACTAAGATGATTGGACAGGCCCCAATTTCTTGGCCATGATTAACGCAGGCCCCTGCACATACTGACACTCACAATATCTTTAGTTTTAGTTTCTATCTTGAAGGAAGAAGAGTTGTGATTTTTACTGGTACGTTGTCAAAGGGAACAACTTGTACAAATACAAAAGCAAACAGCTTTCTCTTTGAGATCTAAGAATAGTGCATCAAGACTGGGGCTTTGACTAGGAGGTGGAACATGACAAGAGATAAAGCGGAGAAGTCAGCAGGGGCCTTGTAAAGTCATATTAAGACATCTGAACTTTATCTTGAGGGCATTAGGTATCCAAATAAGTGCTTTACACAGGGAATAGCACAATCATATCTGTGTTATAGCGATCACTCTGGCTGTAGTGTAGAGAACAGATCAAAGGGGCCTTGGGTGGGGCAGTGGAAACAGGTGGGTGGAGTCTAGGGGGACAAAGACTAGGTAGAAGTCTATTAAGGTATATCAGGAGAAAATTCTGGTTGCCTGAATTAACTATGGCAGAAGGGATAGCCAGAGGCAGTAAGCTTCAAAAGACATTTAATGGGATAGATCAGACATTCTGAGAGACGAATTGGATGTGAAGGGTAACCTGTGGTAATGAATTCAGATTAACGCCTGTCCCCAAGCAGACATGATAGTACTACCTTTATCTGTGATACCAAAATCTAAAAATCAAAAAATGTCTGCAAGCAAAAGTTTTTTCATAGTTTAATGGTAAAGCCTAAATCAAGTTGTATATCATTAAACAATTTTTTTCAGTTGCTCGACAAAACATTCAATGTGTATCATTTTTATTTAACCTATTTAATGTGACTATTCACCTTGCTGCAAAAATATTAATGTATTTGATGATGAGTGACTTCCCAGACCCCTTGGATTATTACATAATATATGCTATGTATTCCGGATTATTATTGAAATTTCCAAATCATCTGCCACCAGGACTATGAATAACAGATAGTAGACAAGGTTTGAAGTGGCTGTGGAGAAAGTGCTGATCACAGAATATATATTTATGGGTTGTATTTACAATTCAATTGATTTAGGAGATTACATGTATTACGGTATTATTTTCTGATGAACAGTTTGACCTAGGGGTGAAGTTTTTACAGAAGGGTACAATGAGGAAAGATAATTGAGGATGTTAGCAACAGTGGTTGGAGTTATAAACAAGGAAAGATGTGATGGCTGGAGGTGCTTGAAGAAAGGGAGAGGAAAGAAGATGGGCCAAGGAACTGAATGCTTCTCTAAGCTACCTACAGAGATCCCAGGAATAACAGGGAGGGAGCTGTGTCATGGTACATTTCAGAAGTGGAGCTTTCCATAGTAATGGATGACATGGTTCAGGGTATGGCCATGGAAAGAAGTAGCCAGTGTGGAGTAGAGATCAGTATCAGTCACTAGAGATATGTAATTTTAGGAACTGAGAGAAGCTCTCATGTTGAGTGGCACTGAAATCACCTAGGATCACAGCTAGGAGGCAGAGTGGAGAGGAAGATGGTGACTCAAAGTCTGAAGTCTTTCACAAATGGGGAAGTGAACCAAAGGAAGCGAGCCAAAAGTGAACCAAAGAAAGATGTGACACCGACAAGGAGAAAAGATTTAGCCAGATGGCATAAGCCTCAAAGAGTCAGGAGCTCGTATTTGAGGGGAGGAGGTCTTAAAGTAGCACTGGGGCAAAGGATAGAACTACTCCTACCCTCCTGGCCGGAGATGCTTTGCCTGAGGACCCCAAGGAATTGATGCCCTTAGGGGATATCCAAGTTTCATTTAAGGCTAAGAGCCCTATGAAGAGATTCAAAGGAGTTTACAATGATACTGAAGTTCTGAAGGAGGAATAGGAATAGTTAGAAATGGGAAAGGGAAGAAGAATCTCAGAGTCCTGTGAGAATAGCAGGATGGGAGAAAAGAAGTGAATAGAATGGCCTCCATGTTGGTGGGTTGGGGTGTGACAAATTAATAATTAATTTTCTGGTCACTAGTAAATAGAGATTGTAAAATAATTTTAAGAATTAGAACTTTGGGCCAGGCGCGGTGGCTCAAGCCTATGATCCCAGCACTTTGGAAGGCCGAGACGGGTGGATCATGAGGTCAAGAGATCGAGACCATCCTGGTCAACATGGTGAAACCCCGTCTCTACTAAAAATACAAAAAATTAGCTGGGCATGGTGGCGCGTGCCTGTAATCCCAGCTACTCAGGAGGCTGAGGCAGGAGAATTGCTTGAACCCAGGAGGCGGAGGTTGCCGTGAGCCGAGATCGTGCCATTGCACTCCAGCCTGGGTAGCAAGAGTGAAACTCCGTCTCAAAAAAAAAAAGAGAACTTTTACTTTTCTGCCCTGTAATTTGAGATCTGAAGGTAGGCATGTGGGACTAGTATGGCAGCTCCATAATACCGTCAGTCACCCAGTCTCCTTGTCCTTGGTGCTGTCATCATCTTTAGTATGTGCTTTTTGTCTTGTTGCCACAGAATGGTTGTCAGAACTTCAGTTATCACCTCTTTTTTCCAGACATAAAGGAAGAAGAGTGAGGGCAAAAGGCAAAGAATACCAGCTGAGCTAACACTTCCTCCCTCACCCACCTTTAAGCTTTTCCAAAAACCAGAACCGTCACCCAACACCTTCTGGTTATGATTTTTTTTTTTGGTTGAGATTTAGTCGTGTGGCCACCCCTTTTTAGAAAGGAAGTGGGTAAATGTAGTTCTGTTAGATGGGAACATTGCTCTGTCTAGCAGAAATCAAGATACTGTTAGAAGGAAGAAAGAGAGAATGAATGTTGGGTAGGTAAATAGGAGTATCTTCCCAAGGTGGTCAACAAGAAGCATTTGTCTAGTATACAGGTTTCCCATAGAACTGGCCCCATTTGATCCCTAGCGTGGTGATTCTTACATGTCCTCTCCTGCTCTAGAATATCTGCATCACCTGAGAACTTATGGGAAATGGAATTCCGCGGCTCCACCGTAGGCCAGTTGACTCAGAAACGCTGGGGATTCAACCCAGGAGTCTGTGCTTTAACAAGCCCTCCAGGTGCTTCTGATGCCCATAAAATTTGAGAACTACTGTCCTAGTGCAGCGGTTCCCAATCAATGGCATACAGTAAAATCACTGATAGAGTTTTTTTTTTAAAACTACCTAAGCCCAGAGCCCTATTATAGAAGATTCTGGTTAAATAGATCTGGGATGAGCTTCTTGTATCTATAGAGTAGTGCCCCCTCATTCATGGTTTCACTTTCCAGGGTTTCAGTTACCTGTGGTCAGCCATAGTCCAAAAATATCAAATGGAAAAATCCAGAAATAAATAATTTATAAGTTTTAAATTGTATGGTACCTTAAAGAGAAGGGTTATAAAAATTTTTTTAAAGTTTTAAATTGTATGTCGTTCTGAGTTTATGATGAAATATTACAGTATATTGTTATAATTATGCTATTTTATTGTTAATCTCTTACTGTGCCTAATTTATAAGTTAAACTTTATCATATATATATGAAGAAACATAGTATAGATAGAGTTCTATCTATGGTTCAGTTCTATGGTTTCAGGCATCCACTGGGGGAACTGGAACATATTCCCCACTTATAAGGGGGCTATTCTGTATTTCATGCTGCAGGTGATTCTGATATGCTGATATGGCTGATAGTTAAACTGGCATTTAGAAATGACTGTCCCAGTGAGTTGAGGGCACACCAGACTTTTTTTAACTTGTAAAACAACCTATCAACTTAGTAAACAGACAACCTACAGAATGGGAGGAAGGTTTTGCGAACTATGCATCTGACAAAGGTCTAATATCCGGCATTTAGAAGGAACTTAAATTTACCAAAATACAACAACGAAACTCCATTAAAAAGTGGCCACAGGACATGAACAGACAGTTCTCAAAAGAAGACATACACCAGACTTTTTAGAAGTCAGCTTTGGTTCTGCTTTTGGGGAAAGCCTAGACCCTGTGAGCAGGCCAGCAATGGGATTGTTTTGCTTTCAGGACTTACTGAGAGTTGGAAACAGCAGCAGCTTCTTAACTTTGAAGGGATCTGTAGCCAAGGGTTGTTACACTTCCAAGGGAGTTCCAGTCTCTGAATGAGGGAATCTTTGGCTTCTGTGGAAAGAGCCAACCATGACCCGATTGATTACCCAGATCTTTGGGGGAAGTCAGTGTTGAGGCTGCCATTTGCCTTCCCAGGGAGGAGAAGAGGCCTGAGATATGTATGCATTTGCATGTATTGAATGAATGCTGAGGCTAACAAGGACAGAGGCGCAGGGTCTCTTGCAGCTTAAAATAGTTATCTTCAGGGTCATCAAATCTGTACTTACCATTTAGCATGGTCATGCGGCTCAGAGTTGTACGGGGGACCAAGTCTTGTCTCTCCCTGTGGGTTGTGTAAGTGCTTTGAGGGCCCAGGGTTATCATGGACTTTTATCTCCAGGTGCTTACATATTGCAGGCTTTTAGTTTGTTGAGTAAATGCATGGGGGAATATATCATGAATGGGGACAGTGTACCTTCATCTCCGTTCTCTTTTCTTTATATGGCTGAAATGTCAAATGACCTGATGAGAGTGAGCCCCTTTCAAGTACCACATCTCGCTATTCCCTCTACCTGCCAGTTGCCAGAAAAGTCTACTACAGCATCCCAAAAATGCGAAGAATTGTTCTGTATCAATTAAAAAGGCCACTTCCACCAACATCTTTTCTCATTGCTGTTTATTCAAGTAAAACCTGAAATATGTGCATGTGGAAAGCAGATAGTTTGCATGGATTTATTTTCTTCATTCTCAAACCTTATATTTCAAAAGTCTCTAAATTCATCTTAAAAACATCATGAAAATATAAGAGGCATTAAGCCATCAAAGTGTAATTCTTTATGGCCCAATTAGTATTTCATCAGCATTTGCTGTTTTCTCAAGTAAAGGAATCTTGGATAAGGAGCAATTTCATGTTCCCTCCTATATCCCGTCATAGTGGGGCATATGTTCATTGCTAGATCAGAGGGAGTTACAGGTTCATAGATCTTTCCATTTCTCAAGTACAGTCCCAGCTGCACCCTTTCGTCAGATGGGCGCCTTCTGAATCTAAAAAGCAACAAGCTTAATAACTTAAGGACTATATTTAATATTATTTATCCCACTTTATATAGGCACTTATAAAATAATTCATTGAAGACTCTAGGATTATTTTAGATTAATTTATTTTTGATAAATTGGTTAATGAATAACTATGGAAAATCCATATAAAACAAATAGACACAGAATCATTGAACTAAAAGTGACCTTAAAGGGGGCATTTAAGAATCTCCAGGCATTTTATCTCAGCACTTTTGCATCTTCTCTGCCCATTCCCTAGGAAATGGTTCTCAAACAGTAGCAGAATTCCCTGGAGGACTTTTTAAATTAAAAAATATATGTTTTTGAGACAGGGTCTCACTCTGTCAGCCAGGCTGGAATGCAGTGACATGATCACAGGTCACTGCAGCCTTGACCTCCCAGACTCAAGTGATCCCCCCTTAGCCTTCCTAGTAGCTGGGACCACAGGCATGCACCATCATGCCCTGCTAATTTTATTTTATTTTATTTTACTGTAGAGACAGGGTCTCTCTGTGTTGCCCAGGCTGCTCTAGAACTTTTGGAATCAAGTAGTCCTTCCACCTGGGCCTCTCAAAGTGTTGAGATTACAGGCATGAGCCACCATGCATGGCTAGGCTTTTTAAAAAGTACAGATTGCTGGGCTCTACTCCAGAGTGCCTAGTTCAGTAGATACGAGATAGGGCCTGAGAATTTGCATTCTAAGAAGTTCCCAGTTAATGCTGTTGCTGTTGGTTTAGAGTACCACACTTAGCCATTGCTCTAAGCCAGAAAACACTGTGCACTCCCCATTACGTCAGGTTGTTCTCTTGATTAATTTTTGTCAAGCTGTCATCAGATTTGGGATTTCACAGACCTGAAATATTTAAAAAAAACAACAACAAAACTAAGCAATAAACAATAGTAACAAAACCCACTTTGGGAATAGACATAATGATAAACTTTTTAAAATTTAACAAATGAAGGCATTAGAAAAATTTGTTTTCCATCATCATTGTTTTGTTTTAAAAGGACATTTAATCATGAACATCATAGAATAATGGACTGTCTCTTCAAATGAATAATTCAGCTTTGTCTGAAGCTCACTTCGTTGCTATGGCATGGCAAAGGCATGATGGTCGAAGCAGTCTGCTTTAGGTACAGGCAAAACAGAGTTGCATCTTCTGTAGATCATTTTAAAACAATAATAGAATCCACTAATAGTTTGTCTGCTTTTCATTATCACTATAAACAGGCAGTTCCAAACAATGTCAGTGAGAAAATGCCTCCCCTTCCCCAGGGTGGACGACTCCTGCCAACTCTTGGTTCATCACTGCTTTGTGTCCTCATTTTTCCCATTTTGCCAAAAAGCAGTGAACTGTCATCCTGGACCCTCACCATCTGGTGGTTGAGAGCAACTGGGCTAAGTTACACGTGCTTATGGAGTCTTTGATTCTTAATTTTATTCAAACTTGATATGGAAAGCATATATCACATTTCATAGGTCAAAGAGGAATATAAACTACTTGAGTCCCAAGAGTGATGATTTTATCTATGTTAGAGAAAATTGCGCCAGCTGCTTTTGGTAATCCCAGCACTTTGGGAGGCTGAGGCGGAAGGATTGCTCGAGCCCAGGAGTTCAAGACCAGATAGGGCAACACAGCAAGACCTGTCTCTATCTTTAAACAATTTTTTTAAATTATACAAATTTTAAAAACATATATGAAAAATTTTTAAATTGTTTATAATTATTTGGAGAAATAGAGTCTAACACATATATAAGCACAAATATTTTTAAAATTATTTATTTAACTAGAAATAATGGACAAAGTTAGAGAATTCTAATTTTCAAACGCAAAGTAAAAAGCCAGAGATTTTTTCATAATATTGAGTTCTTCACCATAACATGAGGAATTAAAAATGATTTTTATTTCAAAACTTAATTTTATCTAATCTATGGCTTAATTTTAAGTTAACTACCACGTGTTATTTTATTTAAATTTCATCCTTTAATTGATAAGAATATGCAGTCATTTCACCAGGTGGTGTTTGAAGATGCACATTTCTGCCAGCACAGTGGCTCACACCTATAATCCCAACACTTTGGGAGGCAATCACTTGAGCCTACAAGTTTGAGACCAGCTTGGGCAACATGGCAAGATCCAGTCTCTAAAGAAATACAAAAATAAGCCAGGCATGGTGGCACGTACCTGTAGTCTCACTGCTCCAGAGGCTGAGGCAGAAGGATTGCTTGAGCCTAGGAGGTCAAGGTTTCCATGAGCTATGATCATGCCACTGTACTCCAGCCTGGGTGACAGAGTGAGATTCTGTCTCAAAAAATAAAAAGTTATTATCCCTATTTGGCTGGGTGCAATGGCTCACACCTATAATTCCCACACTTTGAGAGACCTGGACTCACTTGAGCCCAGGAGTTCGAGACCAGCCTGGGCAACATAGGGAGATATCTCTACAAAAAATACAAATACAAATAAAACAATTAGCCAAGCATGGTGGCAGGTGCTTAAAGTCTCAGCTAGTCAGAAGGCTGAGGTGGGAGGATCTCTTGAGGCTGGGGGTTTAAGGCTGCAGTGAGCCATGATCATGTCACTACACTCTGACCTAGGAGACAGAATGAGACTTTGTCTCCAAAAAAAAAAGAAAAACATGTGAAACTAAATTGTAATACAAAATTAAACACCAGCATAAGAGAATGTTGCCAGATAGTTAATATATGATGAAGTGTTGGAAATAGTAAGTATTAGAGTTTAATGGAGAGCAGTGTGACTGGCTGAAGGGGGTCAGGGAAATTTCACGAATTTAATGAAATGGCATCTGAAGAATAAGGCAGATTCTTATACACACAGAAAAAGAACATGGCAGGCTAGTTTTGGAGACATTGAGTTCCTCTGGTTGAAGTGGAGGGTTCTTTGGCAGAGTATGGGAGATAAATTTGGAAATGTAAATTAGAGCTTGATTGTAGAGAATTCGGAAAGCTTTCTGACGGTAATAATGAACACTATGATAATGGTGATACAAATAATAACTTTAATTTACTAAGCAATATATACCAGGTGCTGTGCTAAGTTGTTTACCTGTATTACCTAAAAACTCTATTGAATAGTTTCTGTTATCTCCATTTTATATGTAAAGATAGTGAGCCTCGCATAGGTGAAATGACTTGGCCAAGATCACTTCACCAATAAGTGGCAGAGAGCTGAAATTTGAACCCAAGTTTGTCTAAGTCCAAAACCAATGCTTTTATAGGTCATCCAAACTAGGTCAAGGATGACAAATGTGTTTCAATTCAAGTGCCAACTTTTGATTTATTGATAAAATCACAACAAAATAGAAAAAAAAATCACCTTGATGGATTTCCGATGTTTGCTGTAAATGTGGGATGAGAGTTTCTTGGTATGCGTGATACACAGTGACGACGTAGGCTCTAGAAAACTGGAAGCCATCAGAGATTTTTGAACAGGGCAGTGACTTGATAAAGTAAAGTTTCCAAAGCTTTAACCAAGCAGCAGAGTTTAAGGTGAGTAGATAATAGGAGTAATGGAAGCATATGCTCTGATCATCCAGTAACAAGTCTTAAGGACCTGGTGGTCTAAAATGAGCCCATTCAGAAATTTTCTTCTACTTCAAGTGATCTATTTTGACTATCAAGATACAATTCTTTGGATAGTAGCTATCTCCTCCACTGACCTCTATGCTCCATGAGAACAGTGAGCTTGTATGTTTTGTTCATTGCTCAATTCCCCAGTGGGTAAGCATTCCATATATTTTTCTTAAATCCAGTAATAGTAAAAGCAATAGTAGTAACAGAAAGCACTCACTTTATGCCCAGACTGGGTTAAGTACTTTGAGTATAGCAAATGCACATGGAATCAGACTACCTGGGTTTGAATTCTAGCTCTGCCACTTTCTAGCTATCTAAGCAAGCTGGTTAAACTCTTCTGCCTGAATTACCTCATCTTTATGGTGGGAATAATAATAGTACTTATCTCAGAGAGCAGCAGCAAGAAATAAATTAGGTGATATATGTAAATCAATAAAAACAGGGAGTATTCAATTAATTATTGGTTACTATTATCTTTTTAAATTATTATCATCTTCACCATTCTATACTTAACTTGTCCATTAGAAAATAAGTATAGTAGAGTCAAAGGAAAGTCTCTAACTTCTATGGCATGCCTGTTTTGTGTCAGACCTGTTAGGCTCTTTTATAAATGATGTCCCAGCTAACTTAAAACTCCAAGTAGAATTGCACTGCCAGAAGCTACTTAATTATCTTTTCACCAAACACAAAACCCACGCAAATCTGGATTTTTTTTTCTTTTCAACTGATTATAGGCTTTAACAAATCTAGTTTCAAAAAATGTATTTTTTAAGGTTAATTTAAAAAGCTTTACACTGGGGGGCTCCCATGGGGAGGCAGGCTTCAGATCAGGTCATGCAGGGGCAATGAACCCGAGGGAGGAGGCAGATGGACAGAGGACGCAGGCAGAGGGAGGGGGTCTGCAGAGAGAAGAAGGTACTGACCAAGGTGTGGAATGACCATCTCTACCAAGAGGCCGTCTACCTCCCAGAGTGTCCAGACACTGGTGCACTCATTCCCACATGAGTGCCTGGGCTGCCACAGCCCTGAAGAAAGTGGCACCCACTCTGGCGGTCAGTGGGTCTGGCCTGGTGAAAGAATCATCACAGGCTTAGAGAGCTGGACAGCCTTGGGAGAGTAAGGGAGACATCTCTTCCAGCCTCCTGCCCTCAACCTGAGTCCAGCTCTGAGCCCTGGGTCACCCAGGGCCACCCCGGACTCACTGGAATTCCTCCACCAGTAGGTCAAGTTCTGTAGAGGTTAAGGGGGTCACAGTCCTACCAAAGCCTCATGCAGTCATCCTCCATCCCCTCAAGGCCTCTTCCCTGATCTACTCCATCCTGCCACTTTACTCATCTCATCAGCTGCCCCTGAAGCACCCTTTTGGTTTTCATTGGGACTCAGGGCTGGTTTTGTCTTTCAAGGCCTTGGTGAAAGGCTGGCCCAGGATTTGCAGCCACACCTCATACAGCACCAGCTCTGCTTTCTCCCCTAGAGCGATGGGGGTAGAAGTGGTATCAGCCTGGGCCCTCCTATCCTAGAAGCCCTGGGATGGGACCCACACCCAAGCTCTAATGCTCCCATCCAGCAGTCAGCCATTGGTGGTCTAAGGGCCAATCCCTTGCTGCCTGTTTTTGAGTGGCCCATGAGCTAAGAATGGCTTTTACATGTTTAAATGGTTGAAAACCATAACAAGTAGAATAATATTTTGTGACACCTGAAGAGTATGTGATATGCAAATTTTAATGTCCATCAATAAAGTTTTATAGGATCATGCCAGGGTGGAGGAAAAGGCTTTTATTCTTTTAGTGTAGCCTTTTATGCTTGAAGAGCAAATTATATTCCCTTGCAAGAAATTCAAAGGTCAGTAGCTAGGTGCCGGCCTCAGCACCATGCCTATCTATACTTGCTGCTCTTTTTTTTTTTTTTTTTCCTTTTCCAGCTTCTCCTCTCATCACATAAACTCTCTTGTCTGTCACCTGGCAGTAAAATTAAACTCATGGATGATTCCCTTTTGTAGCTGAAGTTTAGAGACAAAAGCTAGCTGGCTAATAGGAAGGAGAATACACGTTTTATCTAGTCAAGCAAAACATCCCTTTGCCTGCTGTTTATTAAAAACAAAATCAAAATGACATTTCATCACCACTGAGCAATACTTGTCTCTATTTTGTAGGCCTTTCCTATGACGATCTTTAGTTATGTTAATATAGTAAGTGAGTTTGGCCAATTATTGATCTTTTATCATAAAGGAGAAGTTAAGGGGTTAGCAAGGGCCCTTGAAATCCAAAGATACTAGCAACCATTTTTCCATTAATTGCAACCTATTCACCACAGTACATCTTACCTTTTTTATAACAAGTATCCAGATAGACTAGCTTGCCCTTAGACTCTTAAATATATTTTTCTCAACTGTCTTTTTATAGAGCACAAAAATATTTGTTATGGGCTTAATATGCACACACACACACAGTAAATTAGAGACAATATATCTATATATCATAAACTAGAGACGAGTCTTGCTCTGTCACTCATGCTAGAGTGCAGTGGTAATGATCATAGCTCAATGCAGCCGTGAACTCCTGTCTCAGGCAGTCCTCTGCTCTCAGCCTCCTGAGTAGCTGGGACTACAGGCATGCACCACCATGCCCAGCTGATAAAATAAATATTTTATAATTGAATGACGGTGATTCGGAGTCATGAAGGGACCCAGAGTCATAAAATATAAAGATGTTAAAAGACTGGCTCACATCAGAAGTATAAAGTTCGAGTTTAGTAAGTCAATATCAAAGTAGTCTCCCCTTAGCCGCAGTTTTGCTTTTCATTGGTCTCATTTATTCTCAATCATCTGTAGTTCAAATATATTAAATGGAATATTCCAGAAGTAAACAATCCATGTTTTAAATTGCACACCATTCTGTGTAGCATGATGCGATCTCATGCTGTTTTGCTTTGTCCCTTCTTCATCACCAGAAGCGTGAATACAGTACTCAAGATGTTTTCAGAGAAGACCACATTCACAGCATTACTTTAATTACAGTATATTGCTATAACTCTTCTATTTTAGTATTAGTTACTATTTTGATCTCTTAACTTTGTGCCTGATTTATAAATTAAACTTTATCATAGGTATGTCTGTATAAGAAAAAACATCGTGTATGTAGGGTTTGATACTATATGTGGTTTCAGGTACCCACTGGGGGTTTGGGATAAGGGGGGAATATTCTAATAACCAAATATAATCCTCTAGCAGTAGACAGAAATGTGTAACTAAAATATTAACCTCTCTTAGTTAAATATTTATTTTATGTTTATTTTATTTTGAGATGGCGTCCCACTCTGTTGCCCAGGCTAGAGTGCAGTGGCAAGATTTCAGCTTCCTGCAACCTCCATCTCCCAGGTTCAAGCAATTCTCCTGCCTCAGCCTCCCAAGTACCTAGGACTACAGTATGTGCCACCACACTCGGCTATTGTTTATATTTTTAGCAGAGACAGGGTTTCACCATGTTGGCCAGGCTGGTCTCAAACTCCTGACCTCAGGTGATCTACCCACCTCAGCCTCCCAAAGTGCTAGGATTACAGGCGTGAGCCACCGCACCCAGCCAGTTAAATATTACTTAAAACTAACTAATAGATATGCTCACTAGAAGAGCATTGGTCTAGAATATATTGTGTGTGGGGGCATCTTGTGAAAGAGAACAACTGAGAAAAGATGCTTAGGACAACACATGTATGGGCACATGGCTTTGACCCACATACCAAGTAAGGGAGACAAAGTGCCCTTTTTAACCTGTGACTTTTGTGTCTCTTCACCTAACCCAGCTGGTATTGTATTCATATTACCAACCACCAACACTGTCCAGTCCCTTCATTCTCCTGGCTCTGGAAGACTGCGGAGAAACATGAAACCAGCTCAGTCACTGTGCTTTGCTCTCTGCAGTCTGACTCTGAACTCTTGACTTTGATCTACTGCCTCATTTTTCAGTCAGTGACTAAGCAGTTTTTGAGTTAATAAGTAACTCTCAGGTGACTGATTAAAAATTCTAGGAGGTGACTTAGAAAGGAGTCTAAAATATTGTTGCACTAATCGAATTCATCCTGTTTTTCATTCACAAAATAGTACAGCTACTAGTACTTTGGCTTTAGGGTGAAAATTGTTAAACCCACTACTGTTCCTTGTCCTTTAGACAGTTATGGGCCGTCCTATTTCAACAAGAGGAAACAGAGGACTAGTCTAAAGGAAAATATTAGGCTCAGTGTTCTCAAGAGCACATGTATTGAGAAGATTTTGCAGGTTATGGAAAGCGTTTAAAGAAACAAGGCCAGGTGCAGTGGCTCACTCCTGTAATACCAGCACTTGGGGAGGCCAAGGCAGGTGGATCACTTGTCAGTAGTTCAGTTGCCGTATTGCCTGGCCAATATGGCAAAACCTTGGCTCTACAAAAATATACAAAAATTAGCCAGGTGTGGTGGTGTGCGCCTGTAGTCCCAGATACTCAGGAGGCTGAGGCAAGAGAATCGCTTAAACCCAGGAGGCGGGGTTACAGTGAGCAGAGATGAATCGAAACACTGCACTCCAGCCTGGGCAACAGAGCGAGACTCTGTCTCAAAAAAAAAAGAAGAAGAAAGTTGAAAGAAATTTTGTCTTCAAATGTCAAATACCTCCACTGCCATGTAGATGCTAATATTGTGTAAGCAATTTTCTGTGAGCTAATTGTGAAAGAAGTTATAACAGTTGCTATACCCTTCTTACCTTGAATCTGAACGTTAATTTAGCCGCAAAGATAGCAACAAGACAACATCTCGAACGTGTCTTCTCCATAGCAAAGTCACACTTTCTTTTAAGCATAGATGAAATCTAAACTACTGTAGTCATTAATTTTAAATCTCATATTGGGCAAATGCTTACTTGATATAGTCAGGAGCTTGATACAGTCCTGTTTTTGATGAATTTTAAAAGATAGCTCTGCTGTGAAGTTTATTTGCATTAACTCCTTCATACCATTTGCTTGTGGATTTTGTGTTTTTATGTATATGGTAGGAATAGTAACTAGCTTGTAGGGAGTCCTAGCCATAAGCCAAGCATTGGTCTAAGTGTTTTGTATGCATTAATTGATGACTCCATTTACAGATGAGTGACTGAAACATGGAAGAGTTAAGCAACTTTCCCAAAGTCATACAGCCAGGACATAGCAGAACACAGCCTTGAACCCTGGCAATCTGGGTCCAGAATTTACACTTTCTAACCTCACTGCCTTGCTGTATGATCTTAAACATGCCAAGTATTATTTCTCTAGAGTTCATGATAGGATGGGGAGTAAGAGTAGAAAAATTAAGAATGGGGGAAGATATAATAGGAAATTGAGTCAGAATATTTGGCCTCCCTCAAAAGTAATTAGAACGATTATATATTTACTTATGTTTTATCCTTTTTAACTGATATTTTTATTCATAAGCTTGTCCAACTCAGTTTTAGATTAAAAATATAAAGTTATTTATTTCCTAAAAAATTCTGAACTATCAGACTGCTGCATTGTCAGCAGCAAGAGACCTCTGGGTTCCTGAGGGGGATGAGGGAAGGTCTGGTGCCCCTGAAATTCCAAAGAATTATTCTCATCTCACTGCACTGTGCTTACCCATAATAGAGGCATAATCAATATTTGTTGAATGACCAAGTACATAATTATCATCTCTCTTTATAATGGTAATGTGTCATGTGAGGAACAAAATCACAAATACTTTCTCCTCTTTGTCCCCGGCGTCCTTATACCTACTTCTGTTAATAGATGTGGTGTACTGTAAAGTATTTGTTTCTATGTAGTTCTCCCCTCAGTGTGAACTTGAGGACAGGGGCCATGTCTTACCTCTGTATCCCAAGAATCTTGCATCTGGTTATCAATAACTTAGCTTGTCATTGACAAACGGCTGTGGAAGGAAGGGAAGGAGTGAGGCAGAAAGGTGGACCTAGAGCTGGTACCCTTGTGTATCTGTTTTACGTTTGTTAAAAGTTCATTGAGTTTAATCATTTGAGACTTTTGAAATATATTTGAAGATGATATTTCTTGGATTTGATATGACTCCTCTGATTTAACCCCTGGAACGAGGCCACTGGGATTCAAACAGTGTGTATGTTATAGTCTGTCCCTTAGGAAGACCGCCTGATTTTATTGCAAAATTATGTCGTACTCCAAAGGGCTTTGGATGTACTCTTGGTGAGTCTATCTATAATTATTGATAAATGCATTCATTTTTGCTTAATTTATACAGAATGCTTATGTGAATCACCCCAAATCACTGTAGCATTCTAAATTTCCATCTCATGCTATAGCTATGGACTAGGAAGTCTGCCTTGGAAATGATGGGTTATTCTTTGGAAAACCACATATGTATTTATTATTTGAGACAAATGTGCAGTATGGGGTCTTTTCCCCCTCCAATAATATTAAATGCTGTGTTCTCACTTGTAGGTGGGAGCTAAACAATGGTTACACATAGCCATACACAGGGAAATAATAGACACTGGGGACTTTAAAAGTGGTGAGGGTGGGAAGGAGATGAAGACTGAAAAATTGCCTGTTGAGTACAATCTTCAGTATTAGGGTTACAGTACGCTAGAAGCCCAAACCTCACCATCACACAGTATATCTCTGTAACAGACCTACGCACATACCCTCTGAATCAATACAAATAATATGAAATACTGTATCGTCCACTTTTTACTTTCTTCTCCCAGGCCTGCTGTACTCTCATGTTACACCTCATTTGGCTCGCATCTCTTGCGGTACGCACCGTGCACTCACAATTGTGCTGGATGCTGTTTTTGTTTCTACGGGTTATAAAAATTTGATTTTCCTCCAGAATTCTATTTTTTGTTTTTAAATTCAGGTCAGCATACATGATGACTTCCATCTTTAGTGTAAGCACAATAAAGTGCTTACAATAAAGCTTTCTTGTTTACGGGTTTTACTGACCCTGTCATCTTGCAGAATACAGTCTATCTATTAGTAAGTGATAGCTCTCATTCTGTCATTACCACGGTGGTCTGAGCAAGAGTAGGGGCTGGAATGAGGCTACATATGGATTCTTGATGGGTAGTTTTAAAAACTGTGCTTCCATGGAAGCTTCTGATAATGTGTCCCCACCTCCACCCCACCTCCCACTGTGCTGCTATAACTGGCCTTATGACAACAAATGAATCTGGCATAAGAGAGAAGAGCGCCAGAGTAAGTGAGACAGAACTGTGTGAACTGGCCATGTCATTGGATTCTACCTAGTCATAAGAGAAGAGCACCAGAGTAAGTGAGACAGAACTGTGTGAACTGACCATGTCATTGGATTCTACCCAGTCATAAGAGAGAAGAGCACCAGAGTAAGTGAGACAGAACTGTGTGAACTGGCCATGTCATTGGATTCTACCCAGTCATAAGAGAGAAGAGCACCAGAGTAAGTGAGACAGAACTGTGTGAACTGGCCATGTCATTGGATTCTACCCAGTCACACTGTAAAAGACCATTATGCATTATGCTTATATTCCGTTGTGTAATGAATGGTAATTTTTCTCATGATAAATACTGGTCCCTTTTGATACCGACCTTAGAGTTAGAAATAGCTTAATCTGTTGAGTAAATGAATAAAAACCACAGGTTTAAACAGCAAAAATAATTTCTTTGCTTGGAATATCAGTGTACATATCCTTCCATGCAAAGGTCCCCACTTCGCTCATTACCTATTAACTTGTTGGTTGCTCTGCAATCACCATTTGAGAGCTAAGATCTGCTGCTTACTATTCACAAGGCAGAGAGAACCATAAAACGTTATACAATAGTAGCACACAGCGTAGCTTTGAATCTTTCCATAAAGTCATCATAATGGTACATTTTCTGAGTATTGCCTTCATATTGTTTTGATAAAGAACTCACTGTTCTATTGTTTACATAACGATTTTCTGTAACAGAAACCTATATTGACATTGATACCTTACACATGTTTTAGTCATTTTACTAGGGGTAAAAAATAACTTTGTTGCATAATATATTCTCTTTAATGGCCTTTGTGGATAATTACACATTGCAAGTATTCAATTTTGTTTACTGGTATTCCAGTTTGTCTTCTCTTTTGAGGGTTTTTATGTATGCATTCTCTTAGTTCTTTACCTTGATTTTTTGTTTTCGTCCTTGTTTTCTAAGATGGAGTCTCACTATATTGCCCAGACTAGAGTGCAGTAGCTATTCCCAGGAGCAATCACACTACTACAGCCTGAAACCCCTGGGCTCAAGCAGTCCTCCTGCCTTAGCCCCCAGTAGTTGTGATGGCAGGAGAACGCCACAGTGCCTGGCTTCTTCTACTGTTGATACTTTTGGTACTTCTCAGGTTAACATACATTTATTGAAGGCCTGTTTGTGTCATTCACTGTTATAGGCACCGTGGCTAAATAAGACACACTCTTCATTCTCAAAGAATTTAATGTTCTCTAGGAAAAATTGTTAATCAAAATAGGTCATTTTCACATCAGAAAGTAAATGCTGGCTGGGCGCAGTGGCTCAAGCCTGTAATCCCAGCACTTTAGGAGGCCGAGGCGGGTGGATCACGAGGTCAAGAGATTGAGACCATCCTGGTCAACATGGCGAAACCCCGTCTCTACTAAAAATACAAAAAATTAGCTGGGCACGGTGGTGTGTGCCTGTAATCCCAGCTACTCAGGAAGCTGAGGCAGGAGAATTGCCTGAACCCAGGAGGTGGAGGTTGCGGTGAGCCGAGGTTGCGCCATTGCACTCCAGCCTGGGTAACAAGAGTGAAACTCCATCTCAAAAAAAAAAAAAAAAAGAGAAAAGAAAAGAAAGTAAATGCTAGGAGGTTGATCCTTATTGGGTTTCCGCACAAGAATCAGATGAGCCTCCTAGTAGATAGGAAATCTGCTCTAAGCATTGGAGGACAGCTTAAAAAAATAAAACAGAATAGTATCCAGGCTGAGGAAATAGTGTGTATGCTGAGAAGCTACATGGAATTTGATATATTAGAGTTTAAAAAGACATTCAAGAATTGCAGATGAGCATGAAAAGGTAGCTAAGGCTCGAGACAATGATTATTTTATGCCAAATTTAGGAGTTTGAAATTTATTCACAGGATTAGTCCCTGGACTGACTGGCTGAAATTGTTTGCAAAATGTTGTGGATGTATTCATTTTTTTGGGAAAAATAATCTGTAGCTTTTTCATTAGATATCAAAGTGGTCCACAGTAAAAAGGAATTGTCAAGAATATTTGCAATAAAAATAAATAAAAAATAAAAATTTTTTTAAAATGAAAAAATTTTTAAAAATGAAAAAAAAAACAAGAAAAAAAAGAATACTTGCAGTGAAAAGTTTAAGTAAATGGCCATACTCTTCACTAATTAGAGTGAAGTAAGGCATTACCATACATCCATGTTGCATATTACAGGAAATGTGATGTACAGAACTTTGTCAGTGCAATGGATGGAAGTTGCCAGAAAGACTTCTGTAACCAAAACTAAACCATAAATTCATTCATTGAATATTTCACTGGACTTTTCCTATGCACCCAGAACTGTAGTAGGCACTGAGGAGACAGTAATAAATAAGTGCTCCTTTTCAGACATACATCCTAGTCAGGGCTCAGAGTCTAGTGAGCAAGGCAGACATTAATCAGATAATCACAAAAAAGAAATGGACAAGTACAAACTCTGATTATTGCTGTGTAGTAAAAGAAGGATGAGTTGTAATAGAGGAACCTGGTGTAGATGGGGGATTAAGAAAGGTTTTCTTTAGCAAATGCCATTTGAACTGAGGCCTGTAATGAGTGTCAGCCAACGAAGAAGGTAAAGGACTCCAAGCTGAGAGAATAGCACTTGCTAAAGCCCTTTTGCAGGGCAGTGGTTGTTGTGTTTTAGGAAAGGAAAGAAGAAATATCAAATGAAAAAAAAAAAAGCCTGAGATGACACTAGAGAAATAGAGATTGGGTCATGCAGGGCTTTGTGGGCTATTTTAAGAATATGGATCTTCATTCTAAAAACATCAGGAGGCAACCCTTGAGGGGAATGGGCAGTGACATAATCAGGTTTATATATTTTAAGAGATCTCTCTGGTTACCATGTGGAAAATGGACTGAAGGGGGACAGGTTGGGATAGATTTATTAAATACTAGTATAACAACCTGAAAATACATTGATACCATCTACTTAAATTTATGGATTGTTATAAATTCATAAGATGTGTCTGGGCATTAGTTTCTCCATATGAAAAATGATGAGGCTGAACTTGTGGTCCTTGAAGCTCGGACTCCCCCACAAACAAGCTGAATGATTGATCCTCTGAGACGTGGAGGCAGCAGCTCCAATGCTTAACTGCTTCCTGCGCTGGCTCCAGGATGCCATGCGATAATGAGCTTTTTCTAGGTGCACCATGAGGCGACAAAGATTGAGAGGCCCTTCTCTAACCCTTTCCTGAACTCACATTCCATGATTTTAGGTTTTGAGGAAATCAAATTCTAATGCAACACCTTTGCCTTGAGGGAAGCGTTGCCCAGAGAAGGAAAGTGGCTCACCTACGATTGTCTGGCTCAGTGTATAGAACATGACTCTCCTAACCAGCAATCCTGGGTTTTTCTAGTTTGCCATACAGTCTCTATATCCTTTGTAAGCAGTGTAATTAATTATTATAATTATCAAATTGCAGGTGCTTCTTTTTCTTTCCTCTATCAACAGAAGTACAGTTTATTCTTTTTTGATTACCAGTTAAGAATTTATTGCTCTAAGTCATCAAGCATCATTTTACTCAAACTTGAAGACTACAAATAGAGAAATGAATTCCTAGGAAAACAACACATCTTATCTTATTCTGGCTTAGCTGAAAATATTACAAGACCAGCATTTCTATTTCAAAATCAGTCCAAAGTCTGTGAGCATACAGAAGTAATGAATCAGAAGATCAGTTAGCTGAGCTCTTAATGACTTTTACTTGATTTGAACATGAGTTCAAAGGTAAGCCAAGACTTGAAAGTTAAACTTGAATCTTACTATGCCACATGGACTCTCCTTAGCCTTCTTGAAAATCTAAAGTATAAGGGAGGTCCAGGAGGATGATTCTGGGCATAGACTCTGGAGTCAGGTGGTCTGAGTTTAAATCCCCGGCTTCTCCTCTTACCAATGTCATGATTTAGGAAAAATTACCTTTCTCAGACTCATTTTATCCACTTGCAGACTAGAAATCCTGACAGTTCACAGTAAAAATTAAATGAAGCAATATATGAAGTAACTTTCTCATAAGTCTTGAATTACCTCAGCATTTGCTCTCGCCAATTCTTTCCAGTTGTAAGTGAAAAAGTCCATCCTAGCTATTCCCTCATTATCTCATGAGTCTGATTATATATTCCCTCAGGTTTTATCCATCTAAGAGCTTTTTTACTTTTTTCAACTGCTCTTATTAAAAAAAAAAAAAAAGGCATTCCATCTTCTAAATAATGTTCGTTTGTATTTTCTAACCCTATTATAGTCTTGGAGCTTCTCTAACTGAAATGTGTATAGCAATAAGAACTTCCCAAGAAATAAAATATTCTGTGGTTTGTTTTTCTCGTAAAGAGTACTGTAATTCCTTGGGTTTAACTGACAGCATCCTTTATGAGGACACTCAGCATCTCAGCATTGATGGCCTCCCAGACAGCAGTCTTGGCCCGAGTATTCAGGGAACGACCAGGACATACTCCAAGATCCCTTTTCTGAGTCACTTTATTGTTTATAAAACTCATCTTGTAAACCTGCTTTGATTTATTTTCTTATCAATACGCAAGGTGACCCTGTTAAAGTTTACTCTGCTTTTCTGCCCGTATTCCCCATTTCGTCTTATGAGGCCTACCCATCTCCTTGGCACATTCTCCATGTTAAGTGCCTCCAGAGTACTGTGGATACGAGTAAATGCCAAATGAAGTGGGGGGCTCTATTCTTTCCTCAGATCGCATATAATGATATCAGATGGGCTTGGTTCAGGCTCTGATTTCTGAGGTGCCTACTTTGACTAAACTATCTAGGGCAGTGGTTTTCTTTTTCTTTTTTCTTTTCATTCAGAAACTTTATTGTAAATCATTGTCAACAAGGTCTGCATTTCTAACTTCAGTTTGTCACTCCTCTGAGGCACAGAGAAAGGAAAAGACCAGATTAGGGTTAATGTTTGTTGAGCACTATGCATAAAGGATCTTCTTTAGTCCTTATAAACAATACTAGGGAAGTGGTTTTCAACCCCATTGGACATCAGAAGTGTCTGTGGAGCTCTTTGAAAATGTGGATATCTAGGACCTACCCAAGACCTAATGAATCAGACTCTCCAGGGGTCGGGTGTAAGCATCTACTTTTTGTTTTTTTAAACATCCATAGAGTGATTCTGATGTACAACCAGGTTGAAAATCACCAATCTTGAGAACTGGTCATGATAACTACAATTTCTCTTATTTGAAATGTGTATTTATATTTGAGGATAGAATGTTCCCTGTCAAAATCTTTTCTTCTCTCGGAGTCGCAAAAATGAATTTCCAAGAGGAAGTGTCAAGGTCACCTGAGTCTTTCCTCTCTGCTTGCTTGGCATTCAGAACTGAGAAAACTTATCCCTTAAGTTTCACTGTAGCTGATTTGTAGCAGAGCCCATCCTGAGCTGCTGATTTCAGAGTGGGAACATGGGGCCAAGTGTCCTTTTTTTAAAGGTATTATTTGTATAATGTGCTACAACTTTATAAATCCACCCAGAAACTGACATGCCTACTCAACCCAATGGGGTAGGTTTTATTATCTTCCATTTTTAGACTAGGAAACCGGCTCAGAGGGTTTAAATGATTTGCCTAAGAGCACCAGGAAATAGTGGCTAGACTCAAAGTCAGTTCACCCAGGTCCAAATCTAGCACTCTTTCTGTTCTTTCTACAGATTAATATTTTTATCATTCCATTGTGAAATAATTTCAGACTTACAGAAAAGTTTCAAAAAAAAAAGACTTTCCACAGCCCTTTACCTGTATTTGCCAAATGTTAACATTTTTACCGTGTTAATCATCCTTTCTTCTGTCCTTGTGTACATACGAATTTAATTATTTGCAATTAATATTTGATAATCTATTATCGATATAATTCCCCTTTATCTCTCAATACTTCAGTGTGTATTTCCCAAAAACATTGATATTACCTGCAGTCACCACAGGAAGTGATTATAAATCAAGTTAACATTAATACAATACTATTATCAATGTACGGACCTTTATTTTTTACCCACAAATGTCTTCTGTGGCAAAAGAAAAAAAAATTGTTTGTGTTCAGGATCCAGTCAGGGCTCACATATTGTATGTGGTTCTCACGTCTGTTTACTGTCTTAGTCTTGGAAGTTTCCTTGCTCTGCCTCTGCTGTTCGTGACCTGAATAATTACATATGCTATCATCTGATGAGCAGTGATTGACAGTTCTGGCTGTCAGCACATGATGGAATTATTCAGAAATACTTGGTTTCACTTACATACAGCAGAATGGGCCATAACAGTAGGAGAATATTTGGAAATCAGTAATAATGATATTTATTATGTGCTATTTATGCTGGACACTATTTTAAATGCCTTCCATATAATAATTCATTTCATTTAAGCTTCACAACAAACCTATGTAGTAGGTATTGTTACATTATAGATGTGGAATCTGAAGAACAAAAAAGTAACTTGCTCAAGGTTATCTGACCAGGAGATGGCAGGGCCAGGAGTCAAATTCCAACAGCCAGGCTGCATCCCTAGTGTGAGCTCTGAACCAGCACAGGCTAAACCAGAGACATTTAACAAAGTTATATGCCTTTAGGCAAGTTAATATTGGCTCCAAAAACTTGAGTCTCATGAACTGAAAAATGGGATAAATAATACCAACTTCGTAAAGGTAGTTATAAGGATTACACACAGTCTGTTAAAGCATTTGGTATGTAGCAAGACGTTCATTTTTTAAGAGTAAAATTTAAAATATAAACATGGAAAAATTGACCGTGACTCACACTGAGATGAAAAAAGTCTCAGAGAATACTTTTTTAATCATTACAGGTAGGAAGGAGAAGGGAACAAAAGCAACAAACATCTGATCATATTTTGAGAGACTGGGGAGAGACCATTTACAACCAAAACCATCTTCAAGACAGAAGAGGCTAGATCATGATGAGTCATGAAACACAGTTTGAGGATGAATTTCTGGAGAGTTATAGCCTTTAGTTATATTAGCAAAGACGGTAAATATTTTCATAAAGAGAAGAGTCAGCACCACTCTACTCTGGCCTGAGGTATAATTACCTTGCAGCTTTTCAAAGGGAATTGTTCTCATTAGTGGGTGGCAGTCATAGGAATCGAGGTTTTTATCTTTTTAGTTTTTATTTCATATGTACATATCTATATATATTTTAGAGACAAGCTCTTGCTCTGTCACCCAGGCTAGCGTATAATGGCAAGATCTTAGCCTTGACCTCCCAGGCTCAAGCGATCCCCCAACCTCAGCCTCCCAAGTAGCTGAGACTACAGGTGTACACCACCACAGCCACTTGTTAATTTTTTTGTAGAGACAGAGTCTTTCTGTGTTGCTTAGGCTGGTTTCGAACTTCTGGGCTCAAGTGATCCTCCTGCCTTGACCTCCTGAAATGCTGGGATTACAGGCATGAGCCACTGCACCTGGCCTTGAGGTTTTTAAAAGAGAACTCTAAAGACATTGAGTCTCCAGAATGAGTAAAATATATAGTCATTTTAATGTGATATTTTCATTTAGTCTTATTTATTTATTTATTTATTTGTTTATTTTTGAGACAGTCTCGCTCTGTTACCCAGGCTGGAGTGCAAAGGTGTAGTCTTGGCTCACTGCAACCTCCACCCTCTGGGTTCAAGCAGTTCTCCTGCCTCAGTCTCCCTAATAGCTGGGATTACAGGTGTGCACTACCACACCCATCTAATTTTTATATTTTTAGTAGAGACATGGTTTTGCCATGTTGGCCGGGCTGGTCTCGAACTCCTGACCTCAGGTGATCTGCCCGCATAGGCCTCCCAAAACTCTGGGATTACAGTGTGAGCCACTGCACCCAGCTCATTTAGTCTTAAAACATTTCAAATATGTCCACCAAACCTAAGGAGAAGGTAAGCAGTAAACAGTATCTGAAGAAGATACTGTTATGACTAAGTTCAACTTAATTTTTTAACTAGACTATGAATAGATTTGTGGGGGTACATCTGCAGCCCAAGGGCTTTTGGGGCTCTGAAGCTACAACTGTAGGCAAGGATGGATTTTTCATCTCCTTTCTATCAAGGTTTGAATGTTTCTTCTGAGTCATTCCACCCAGAGAGCCCTAGACTTCTTTCAGTTACCGCTCCTTTCCTCACAACTGTCCACTTCTGAGCCCCAGTTTGGGGAGCTGAAAGTAAGCAGTGATTTGGAGAGGGAGACAAAAAGGAAAAGGGAGCCCAGCAAAGGTTCATTCAAGGCTCACCTGTGCGTCCCCTGCTAGCAGCTGCCTCTCACCATCCCCACAGCATAAGCTCTCTCCTCCTCACCCCAGCCCAAGTCTGCAAGGCACCATCCCAAGGGCCTCTGTCCCATGCCTGCTGACCTGCCAGCTCGCGCCTTCCATAATCTGCCTCACCCGGCACCTTCCCCAACCTGCCCAACTAGCACCATTGATCTCTTTATTGCTTATTTTAAAGCAGCCTTTGCAACCGTAGTTTTCATTCAGCCATTCGGACAACCATGCTAAAGCAACCCTAGTGCAGAGGCCATTGGCTATAAGCAGAACAGGCGCAGAATAAAAATGTCGGGCCCTTTTTTCAAAATTCATTAAGAATTTCAAGACAGCAACAGCAGAGCATTAAACCAAGCACAGGGCTCTTCTAGGCATGTGGCCCCGTGCATAGGCTGCAGGCTCATGAAGCCGGTCTTGGCTGTAAGAGGCCCAAGTGAGTTGAAGGTTGGTCATCTAAATACACTGATATATTTAAAACTCAATATCATATTATTGGAACACTAACAAAATTGTACTTCAATCAAACTGACTAGATTTTACCTGAAAATCTAGTATAATAACACAGGCCCACATATGTGACTTTGGTGTTGGAACTCCACAACAGTGGGATAGATTCTCTAAGTGTTCAAGCACATCTGTACTCTTTATTTAAAACAAAATATAACTCCACAGGCATTTCTGATAATCAGCGTTAAAAACCACTGGAAAATAGATGCCTCCATTCCACCTCTAAAGTGTCTGATACACAAATTAAAGAATATAACAACCTTCACAAAACTATTGGGAAGGAAATGAGATTTATGTATGAAATTAGACTATGCACTATAAAGTAGTAAATAAATGTAAATTACTGATAGTGATAAAGACAGAACAAGCCTTCAAATTAATCTTATAGGTAGTCAAGTATCATTACCTGTTGGATGTGTTGAAGATGTTAAATGAATGGCAGGAGGGGAAGGAGTGGTATCGATGAGGATAGTTTAGACCATGTAAGATGTTTAGAAGTACAAAAGCAAAAATTTCATGAGGACCTCATGTGTTTGGACACTGTCCCTTGGCCCCCCACCCCCACCCCACCCTACCAGTTCATAGTCCGGTGCTGGGTACATAGTAGCTGGCTCAGGAGAAATTTGCAAATGAAAGAAAAGAAAGGCCTGCTTTAGGCAAAGGTTTCAAAGGTTTATGGTAGGCTTGGACTTCTCCATCTATATGTTTCGTTTTCTGCAGTACAACCTGAGTTGTACTAAACTATTCTACTATTCTCTTGCTATCTAGAGGCTGCAATGCAGGCTCATCAGAGCCTCCCCAAGACCTAATCTTTACCTGCTGGTTATTTCAAAACCCCTGCTCCTTATCAAAAGGAATGGATCCTATGTCCTATTCCTGCAAGACTGTTGCATGCTCTTCCTTTAGTTGTTAAGTAACATTGAATTCTTATAACAAGTTACGGGCACAAAAGGGCCACCTTTCATAGATAATGTTTCATTCACAGGAATGTAATAGTTGATCCTTGAAACACGCCAAAAGACATACCCAGTAATGACTATTTCAGGCACTGTGGCTGGCTGAATATGTGAGTTTTAAATTAACCTGGGCTGTATAGGGTCGACACTAAGGGGAAATATATGTGTTTCTGTGGAAAAGACAGCCCTTACAGGCTGCCTATGAGACTCCCGATTTTATGAAATCCAAGTTTTTTCAAGGCTTTATGATAGAGCTAGCTACAGATAGTGTGTTACAGTTTTATTACAATGTGGGCATTCTCTTAGGGCATAGGTTCCCTCTGTGACTAAATGAGAGTTGGATTCCATAGTCAGTAAGAGTCAACACCTTGATAAGATACTTAATCCCTCAGAAAGGACTGATGCTGAAAGTCCTTGGAGAAAAATGGAGAATTAAAGCTTAAACCAAGATACCCGCCTTGTTTCCAGGCTCTTTGTTTCACATGAGTAGGATATGGGTGCTAATTGGAACCATCAGTTGGAAGAATAACAGGCTTATCTATTTCTTGATCAACGTTCCCAAAGTAGAGCCCAGAGGACTAAAGATAACATGTCTGGTTAACACTAGCCCCCTCTGAAAGAAGAAAAGAGAAAGTCATGTTTTCTCAGTTGAATTTGAAACCAAGATCACTTTACTCACTCAATTAACACTGCTCTTGACTGTTCCTGGGATAGTTTCCCTCTGTATTCATAAGGTCCCTTAGTCCTAGATTTCCAAGGTAACGTCATTTGGTTCTCCTCTGTGAGCCAAATATACACAGATATCAAAGTGTTACTAATCCTTTAAGAAGCTAGGAGTTTAAGCTACTACTGAGCTTTCAAAGATTCTGATAACTGAACTTTTGTTTCTGACCAATGATAACATTTTTAATTTGGAGTTAGAACCGTTCCCTCTGCTATTAGGTGCAGCTGGAGCAGACAGGGCATGTTGTTGTTCCAAAGTAGATAGGTTCTGGTAATGCTGTTTTTGGTTAGTTTTTTTGTTTGTTTTTCAAGACTGAGTCTCTCACTCTGTTACCCAGGCTTACTGAAGCCTTGAATCTCCTGGGCTCAAGCTGTCCTCCCACCTCAGACCTCCAAGTACCTGAGATCACAGGCATGCACCACCATGTCCGGCTACTTTGTTTTTGCAGAGACAGGGTCTCCTTATGTTGTCTAGGGTGATCTTGAACTCCTGGGCTCAAGTGATCTCCAACCTTGATCTCTCAAAAGTGCTAGGATTACAGGCATGAGCCACTGTGCCTGGCCAATGCTATACTTTAAAGCATTCAAGCAGAGTCCTAAATTTTAGTCAACCCTTTATCACTTCCATGCTTTTTATCATATTTACCACCTGAAATTTTACTATTTTTCTTTAAATTCGTTCAATGCTATATTTGAACAAATTTATTTTACTGCCATAAATGGAAAACTATTTTTAAATTACTTTGATTTAAACTAGTTGTTTTACTACTTATCCTTAATTGAGGGTAATAAAATAAATACAATGAAAACAAGTTTAAAAAATCCTAGCTAGGTAATATCTCATGGCAAAGCCTCTGAGCCCAAGGTCTGTCCCCTTTTATTCGCAAGGGAAATTAACCAGGGTTGAGGACGTACTAACTCGGTGTTTTTTTCCTTTGGAGAATATGAAGGGTTGAAAAGAGAATCCTTTTTCTCTTCAGTAACTATTTAAATGCTTTTTTTTTTTTGAGACGGAGTTTAGCTCTTGTTACCCAGGCTGGAGTGCAATGGCGCGATCTCGGCTCACCACAACCTGCGCCTCCTGGGTTCAAGCAATTCTCCTGCCTCAGCCTCCCGAGTAGCCAGGATTACAGGCACGCACCACCACGCCCAGCTAATTTTTTGGATTTTGAGTAGAGACGGGGTTTCACCATGTTGACCAGGATGATCAACCTCGTGATCCACCCGCCTCGGCCTCCCAAACTGCTGGGATTACAGGCTTGAGCCACCGCGCCTGGCCCTTAAATGCTTTTCATTCCAAGCAGTAGTCAGCCTAGCTTTGAAAAAACTCAGTCCCTTCACATTCTCAGTAAGGAAGTATTTGACGGGACTTGAGTGAAAACCCTTTTCTTGGATGTAAGAACACCCCAAGGGAGACAGACGACACTGTCCCTACACCCAAGAAATATGTCATCTACTAAGGGTCGGGATAAACTGATTAAAAAGAAATAATTTATTGAAGAGTGTGAGAAATATGCAAGTACTTAATACTAGAACCTGAGCAGCAGAGGAAAGAAGGTGGAGTTTTGTCTGTTTTGTTCACTGATGGATCTATCCCTAGCTGTTAGAAGAGTACTTGGTATATGGTAGGGGTCTGCTGAGTCTAAGAACACAAACCACATTCCCTGGTCTCCTAGTGGTGACACAGCGCTAAAGATCAGGAGTGGGAAATAGATTGGCACAATCAGGAGAAATAAAGAGGTAAAATTTGGAGAGAATCTTGGAGGAAGTTAACATGCAGACACACACAGTGGCTTAGAACAGAGGGTACACGGTACATATGAAAACAGGTTAAGGGAGTCACCAAGATCATGACCTTACAGCAGCCTTAAAAATGCAAACTACCCTCCAATTTGAATGAATGCTCCTCTTTCCTCAGACCTAAAGCCCCATTCCCCCTCTTATTCACAAGCATCACAAATTTATGACTCACATACACCTTACAAAATGAGCTGACATTTCTGCAAGACAGACTTCTATTTCCATAAATGTGGGTTCGTTTTTGAGAAACCCAGTTTCATGTAATTATGTTAGTTTATTTTTCTGTCACTTCAACTACTGAAATCTCCTAAAGACTTCAACTATTAAAGGTAAGCAGTTACGCCATTTCTCATAGTTCCCTCGCTATTTTTTTGGTTAAGTGGAGTCATTGTTCCTCTGGTACTAATGTCACACAATTTGTTGCTCTAGAAATAGCAAAACAAGAGAAATAGATTAGTGTGATTATAAATATGGAGCAACAGGTGGGAACAGAAGCTGTTTCTGGTATTTCTCACCAAAAGTGCCATGGCCTCTTGAGTCTGTCTCTCTGTAGAAGGCAGCAGTGCAACGTCAAGGATGTGTCCGAGCTCTGGCTGCGCAGACTTTGTGAAAGGTTTCCATTTCAGAAATACTATGTTCTGATTTTAGTATGGGTATTTCTCATGTTGGTTAAGTGGTACCAAATCTTCAGTTAATTATACCTGGAAGATGTTTTTTGGAAAGCTGATTTTTATCTTCTTTCACACTATAGCTAATTTTTAAATACAGCGAAGTAAGGACTTAGGCCAATCCCTGAATCAAAAAGCAAGGTCTGAACCTTCTTAATTTACTGAACCTCAACCTAACCTCATTTCTTAAAAATCGAAGTGGTAACTTTTCAACAGACATGTCTTTGAAGCAACAGCAGGAACCAACTTTTCTAAACTGAGTGAAGTAGCACTGCGAAATATTTTAAAAATGGAACTTCAGATGGAGCTTCGCTGATTCTCTGCATCTGATTAACTTCGTGTCTTTGGGAGAGGGTGTGTCTTGGTATTCCAGTGTCTGGAGTCCTGACCAACCTCGAGTCTCTGTTAAGTGGAAAAAGCCAAATTTGTCTGAACTAAATAAATTGTGTGTTTGTCTTTCAGGTTCAATACTTCTTCAAGATTTTGGATAACTAGTGGTGTGGAAAGTACAGAAATCACAGGTTGGGACATTTAGACAAGAGTGAATCACACACATGAGGAATGTGTTCATTCTTTTATTGTCCATTGTTTTAACCTGACTGAATACAAGATCAACAAGAGCACTGTACTCCTGGCAATTATTACATATGTTAGAACATGGATTTTGCATTGTAGACAACATTTAACACCAGTCTATGGGGTACTGCATTGCTTTTTATAAAGTTCAAAATAAAGATTTATTTTCAAACAAGTGACTTTGGTTTATTTCATACATTACACTTTTTCTTGCAGAAAAAAATAAAATTGTACAACTGCATAAATATAAAATTCTTCCACCATGAAAATGGTTAAAACATTCATAAAGACACAGCACCAGCATGTGATGCCTCCAGAAAGGAAAAAAGGAAAGTAAAATAAAATGTATAAAGCAAATTAATTAGCCCCGTCACTAGCCAAAGTGATGGGCAGATCCAGATCTCAGACACAGCTTTAGAACATACCGGAGGACAAGGGAAGAGATGTCAAGACAGCATTCAATACAAGCACAACACAACCCATCACCTTTGTGTGTTTTTCTGTAGTGTCACTTAAATTTTAAAGGGCAGTTCCCCCATGACAACCCCCCGCCCCAGCCCCAGGAAAAAACAAATCATAAAGACCCAACACCACAGGAAAAGACTATGGAGTATGTTAAAAATGTTCATTGATGGGCCATTTTCTTTGAAAGAGCAAAAAAAAAAAAAAAAAAAAGAAAAAGAAAAAAAAAAGTACCATGCCAGTTTTATTCCCGTTGAATATTTACACCTTGGACAGCAAACCTTGCTCACATAAAGTAGAAAACAGATACGATAAAACATGGCTTGAAAAATGACCAGAGTATGCACCTGTAGTACTGTACACTAAATAAAATACACAAGGCAGCAATACTTAGGGGCCAGAAACACTGCTTACTACAAGTCAGTTATGGAATCATAATTTACAGTAAAAATGGGCACGTCCCAAGGCTCAATTTTTCTTTTTTTGTCATTTACAGTAGAATAAATATTTTGTTGCTATTGCTACACTTTAATTTACATTCTAACCTATTAAATGCAGAAAGCGAGTGTAAAGCATATAGATTAAGTGTAGGTCCCATACGTATGACAGTTTGTTCAAGACTAGTAGGTTTTTGTTTTTGTATCTTTTTTACTTATTAAATGGCTAGTGGGAAAGATTTGTGCTTGTGATCAGCTCTTAACTTCAATTTTTACATCAAAACGTCCCTGAAAACGGTCTTTCTCACTGTACCCAATGTTCTCACCGTACGCCTTACACTCTATGCGAATTTCAGTGTCCATGGTGAGGTTGGTGAACTGTACGGCCAGCAGGGGCTGCAGGTATTTGGGCTGCAGGAGTTTGCCATAGTAGGGATAATACTGCAGAGGAAAACCAGGGTAGTTGCCCAGTCCGAAATACTCCACATTTCCAATTTTTTCCTTATCTTCATCTCGCTGAAATCCAGAATGAAATGCATTTTAATGGCTCACATCATAGATCACTATGTGTACTCAAAAACAAGACTCAATCTACAGAGTAGTTTGCAAACTTCTGAGAGAGGAAAGAACATCAACTCAGTCTATTCCATTGCAGCCTTGAGAAATGGTCATACGAGGAGACTATTCTCAATGTGCAAATGGATGGGGAAGCTGAGTCAAGGGCCAAATAAGCATTTCTTCAGGCCAGCACAGCCTCCTAGAAACAAGGTCAACACTGCAAGTCAGAAACTCCTTGCTGTTGGCCCCGTAGATGATATTCCCAGTGATATTATCTCCAACGTTTATTATTTGCCCCTCATTTTCTTGTTGAGAAATCAATCTCTATTTCCTTTCTTGGGGCTAGCGCCGTTTGGGGACTCCCTTTCTTTGTTCTGCCTTTCTCTCTAAACTGTCCATTAGTTTTTAGATCCAAAGGAAACATGCACTAACGGTTAGTCTTTCAATATTTTTTAAAGAGAAGCCCAAAACACAAATTTTATGTGACATTTTTTTTTTTTAATGTTGGCCCCAAATTTTTAATACATGCTGCAAGCCAGAAAGAAATTCTTCTGTGGGCTAATTCACCTCGGAGTTCTGTAAGCAAATATTCCAATGTATTAAATTCAGATATTTGAGTTTCTTATGCCAGTGGAGAAACTGACATCAGTCTTATTCTGATAACATCTTTTTTTTCTTTTAAAAAGTTTTACCCAGTATAGCTACAATTCAAGTCACTGAGACTTATACTTGAAAGCAATGTTTCTTATTTCTTATATTAAAACTTCACCTGTCACTTAAACAGTCTCATTCATTCACCCCTCTTCCCCTGTCCTTCCTCCCACCACCCCAGTAACCCTAAATTTATGTTTACCTTGCCAGTGCACTGAACGGGAAGGACATACGGGTTATACTTCATCACTGGGTAAGTCTCCAAGGACTCATTCTTGGGAGGCTAAAAATGAAACCCATTACTATCAGTAGATCGTAAATGATTTAAGTTTCTGAAAAATAAAACTAGTCTGTAGTCCAAACAAGTACGAACTGGTCACAAAATAACAAAAGACATCAGGATAGCAGAATGAATGACTCCCCTAACCAATTTAAGGTCATGTTTGTGATTCTGTCGAAATGAAAATAAGTGCCCAAGTTTTAAAACCATTACAATTAAGCTGTGATGCAACCCAGTACTAAATGGAACTTTTTAATAGTCGCCCATTATAAGCTTTGCTTAAAGACACTGAAAACTAAAAGCCAACCCAAAATATAATGTTCTTTATTTGCTAAGATTAGATTATATGGGAAAGATGACTGACATTTCTTTTTTCATAAAGCACGGGCTTTCCTCCTGAGTCATGAATAAATAATGCCATCCTTTTCTCTCAAGAATGCCTTCAAGTAAGCTTTCCTTTTTTGTTAGTTTAATCTCCAGTGGGGGAGACTGCCATTTAAGGAGTGTCTCTTTGCAATTTTCTTGGGAAAGTCCAATGTGTGAAACAGGAAGAGATGTCACTGCCTTAAGAGGAAGGGTTGTCTTGAAGGGATAAGTTCACTGAAAGGACCCAGAGTCCAGTCTGAACATTAATGCTGTCGTGAAATATCCAGAGCCGCCTCTCCTATACCCACGGCTGAACTCTTCCTCAGAAGTGTGATGAACATCAATTGCTGGAAGACAGTCACTTGCGTACTCAGATCAGCAAGTGAGTGTTGATGTGAGGGGTGACACATACGTAGTCTAATTAAAGTCAGATAAAACATTAGTTCCACATCAGGAAGGAACTACTATTTATGTACTTCTCTGTGTTGAATGCAAGCAAATGATCATCTAGATTTGACTCTTTTGGATGTTTCTGCCAGCAATATATTTATCTTTAAAAATATGTAGAGAAAATGCTTACTGATAAAAGAAGTTCCCAGAAGCTATCCTCCAAAGGTGAGGACAGTGAGATGCTGGGGATACTACGATCTCTGAAAAAAAGTAATTTCAAAATAGTTGGAGATTTGGGTGGAGGTGATGAATTTAGCCAGTGGCAATGGATAACCAAGTAGAGACCAAAGGAAAAGGAAAAAAAGGACTGAAAAGAAAGAATAGCTGAATTTATCACTGAACCAATTATCTCTAAAGATGTGGGAAGAGATGAATCACAATAGACTAGACTGCCTCTGTGAGGTTCAAATGCCACCACTCAATGTCTACGACGAGGAATGTCAGAAGCAAGGTATTCAAGAAAGCATGGCATCAGTCTTCTCTTGGCCACACCACACCAATTCCTCTTGCTGCTAAATAGCTGATTGATGTCAGTGAAGTATTCCCCAGCAATATGAATATCAAATATATTATGGCATAATGGTTCTCGCCATTTTTCTTCTATTATATCCTGTCTATGTGGAAAGCAGCTTAAAATCCTGTTGAGAGGTACATTAATTTCTGCCAGCGATCCATCAACCCAGCCAGCCAGGAAACCATCCATCCCCCACTGCTCATTTTTGCCTCTGGTGGCAATGAAGGAGCTTTGATGCATCCTTCAATTAACAAAACTTTTTATCTCTATGTTGATTTTCTTTTGAAAAGTATTCATGGGTAACGAGTATTGTAGAAATAATAGCATTCAGTAGAAAATTAATAAACAAAAGAGCCACTTCAGAAATGAAATGAGTTTGTTCACATAACTCAATATATTGCAGTCAATTTCTATCATAATTAAAAACAACACTCATAATGGCAATGCTCATATACGGGTGACTGGGGAAAGCCCATCAGAAGAAGCTAGGCTTAAGGGGAAAATGACAGCATTAATTCATGATCTGGAGGAGAGCTTTCCAAAAGCAGACAACACCAATAAATTTTCCATTCTTATGAAGAATCAATATAATCTCACCAAGTGGCAATTTGCCATTTTTAAGTGATCCAGAGTAATGTTTGCCCATTATAAGCTGCAATAATACAAAAGCCGATAGCATGGCTGGCAAAGTTCAGCCGAGATGATGTTAAACTTCTACTTTTGCAATAAAATTCAAAGAAGTACTTTTTCTGATTATCAATTTTTTTTTTAAATGTTCTTGTGGCTTCAAGAGGACCAAAGACTGTACCTGCAGGTGGTTTAAATTTTTTTTTTTAATATGTCTATAGAATTTTGTTAAAAAATAAAAAATAATTTTTAAAAATAATCCATTCTTTATGGAGTAAAAAAACCCATCTTTTTATTTTGTCTAACCACTAGACCACCAGGGAAAAAAAATATCTTTTTCTATTTTTACTTTTAAACAGTTTATGTCATAGAAAGTGTTATCTGGATACTGAGCAGGAGTATAAGAACAGGGCCACAGACTCACTTCAGAATTTAGCTTTGCCTCGCAGAATTCTTTTAACTTTAGAAAATTCAATTAATGCCCTAACTACAGGAACTGCAGGCTGCATACAGAAGTTTTTGGTGTTACTCTACTGACTGGGTTTCAGAATCAGCACTGAGTATACTTTAAAACTATCCTACATTGTCTTCTGAGATCAATGCTTAGTGTGAATGACTCATCTAAATTTTCTCATTTAAAATATTACTTGCCTTAGGTTTGAAGCCGAGAACTCGGTTGAGCTTTATAATAATACATGGTTTGCCCTCTCTGTAACCATAAGTTTCGTCATTTAATCCAGAGCAATTTCCCAGCCACTCAAGCTTGAATCTGCAGACCTTTCGCTCTCCTTGTTCATGATTAAGGTCTCCTCGTTCTTTGGGTTCACTGGGCACATCTAAAAATAAAAACACAATTTTTATATTATACCAGCAATTCCCTTAGCAGTTCTGAGAAAGAAAAAGGAACTTTCTTCCTTGTCATAGTCACCTACTCTGAGAGTGTGCTATTCTGCATTTAATGCATGATCTGCGTTAAGCAATTATCTCCAGAAAAACCGTCTCCCATCTCTTCACTCACATTAAAAGACAAGCAGTAGCTGGTACATGGGCCCACAGCAAAGCTACATAGTACTTGATTAGCACGGGACATCTAGTCTCTGGCAATATTTCCCTTCATTAAAATAACGGATTATTCAGCTATTTAGAAGACTGAAAGGATCATTTACACTGCCAACAGTGGCTTAGCTCAGTAACAGGGATATTATAGTCAGAACATAAAAGGACTATCAATAATTCTCAGAACTGGAAGGTTTTTATTTGGTCAGAGTTTTCTGGGGCTACGCCCCTAATTGGCATGTTAAACAGTAAAGAAGGAATAGGAAATAACTGGTATATTCCTTTTCAACCACCATTTAAGATTCTTTTTTGAGACAGGGTCTCACTCCATGGCCCAAACTGGAGTGCGGCAGCATGATCATGGCCCGCTGCAGCCTCAGCCTCCTGGGCTTTAAAGATCCTCCCACCTCAGCATCCTGAGTAGCTGGGACTACAAGCGTGCGCCACCCTGTGGCTAGTTTTTTTTTAAATTTTGTAGAGCTTGTGGTCCTGCTATGTTGCCCAAGCTTTTTTGATTTGAGTTTTTGCCTTTTAAAGCTATGCATCAAGCATTTGCTGGATGAAAAATTTTCTTCTGGAATTTTTAATTCATTCCTTATATAAAAGTCAGAAAAAGACCAAGTGAATATAGAATTCAAAGTTAATGCATAGCATGCTGGGGGAAAATAATGCAAATACCATAATTCATGTATAGTTTTTAAGTTCACAAATTAACTATTTTCCCTTCAAATGGTGAAGAGTCTGTATTTAGACTATCTCCTGTGAAGTGATTTACCCTGATTATCCCTTAGGGCCTTTTAATTACTGCAAAGTAAGATGAAAACCTCATTTAAATTCTAACAAGAAAAATCCACAGTGAAAATATTTTTAAATTATTATTTTCAAAATAACTTAAAATGGCAATTCACCCCATACTCTGACCAAGTCTCAGTCTGCTTTATAAAGAAATGGAGTTGGTAAACACTTGAACTGAATCAGAAGGTCTGTTATCACCTATTAAAACTCAGAAAGAGGTTTTATGTTTGTTTTGTTTTTTAATTTTAACTTTTTTGAGACAGGGTCTCACACTAGTACCCAGGCTGGAGTGCTGTGGCATGACCATGGCTTACTGCAGCCTCCTCCCACCTCAGCCTCCGGGGTAGCTGGGACCACAGGAACACACCACCACACTCAGCTAATTTGTTTTTTGTTTTTTTTTTTTTTAAGATGGGGTCTCACTGTGTTGCCCAGGCTGGTCTCAAACTCTTGGGCTCAAGCAATTCTCCCTCCTCAGCCTCCCAAAGTGCTGGGATTACATGCACAAGCCACTGCGCCAGCAAGAGCTTTTGTGTGTGCGTGTGGAAGGAATGAGAACATGGACTGGAAAATTCACAGTCCAGTTAGTAAGAGGGAGGACATGTATTCAATGACTTAATGAAAGTAACAGCCCCTCTTTACCCTTCATAAGTTATTTCCTTATCCTAAATGATCAGCTGCCCAACACGTATTTCACAGGATCAGTGAATGTATACTGACCCTACATCCTCCTTCATGAATGCCAGTGCAGTAACAGCTAACTATATCAAAAGATCTTTCTGATGGGAGAAGGCCCTGTGTACTCTTCTATAGGGAGAACTTTTGGGAGGAAGATAAAGAAATAAGTAGTTGTACTTCTCAGTGGGTGCAAGAGAAAGAAAACCCTAACTGTTGTCTTTGGGTCTGAATAGTAAAAATAGTGCCTCGGAGTGTTTTTCAGTAAAGACACCTTCCCAGTGCAGAAAATAGTTATACTTGAGGCTATGCTGTTTTTCATTGTGTCTTCTTTTTTTTTTTAAAAAAAAGTGTCTAAATATGGCCAGAGTACAATCTTTCATTATTTTAGGATTATCTCTCGATCATTAAATAAAAAAAAGAGGGAAACAAGAATTAAAGAAGTTTTTAAATTCTTTAAAGAAATAAGGAGAAAGAAAACTAGCCACAAACATCTACAATGAGTCTACTTACTGCCACAATCTTCAAAAATCATCTCTTCCTTCTGGGCTGAATCTTTGTACTTTTCCAGGAACCTAACTATGTTCAGCACATATGCCTCATAGCTCTTGGGATCATTAGGACGAAAGGCAATTTCAGTCTTCTGGATCTGAGGAATCTGTGTTAATCCTAGACCAGGTAGAGAGAAAAATCAGAGAGAAAATTATTAGTAGGAAGGCAGCAACCAAGATAATTAATTCAAAAGTAGACTTTCCACATTCAGAACATACTTTGTTAACTCCACCTGGCTAAAAAGAAAGGGTCTTGCTGCCCTTATGAAATCACTCCTCTGGCATTTGGATTAGGCAACCCCAAGTGCCAATGACTGTGCTTCAATATCACAGATCAGTCAATCTCCCTAGATAGAATAATACTTCATGGTAGGCATCACTTCCATTTTGTGAATAAAAGCACTGCTTGCACTGAAAGGCTAAGCACCTGGCCCAAGGTTGCACACAAAGTGGTAGAACCGGAATTCCAACCTAGGCATGCTATACTCCAAAGCCCATTATGTATCTAGTACTCCAACGTGCAGTTTTTAAAATGCCCTTCTAGTTAACATTGCATGCAGGTGGCTTTACCCTCCCTAATTGCGTGTAAGCCTTGGGCACAGTGATCTTTGTTTATAATCCTTGTCAGTAGATGTATAACCATTCCAAATTCTCAGGCTTACCTAATAGGGATATTTCTTTGGATCTCTTAACTTCCGCTGGATCTTTTAACCTAAACTGGAAGAATTTAGGACATACGAACAGTAACCACAAATGGTTCCCAATCCAAAAGTCTGAGCATGTCAATGGCAGATAAAATTCAAAGTCCATGTGCCTTAGATGTGCACTCTCTAAAGAGTTTGTTAGATTCTTGAAAATCCAAAAGCCTCTGCTTTCATGAGACTTCCTAGATGGATATGTGAACCACACTACACAGCACTACTCAGGAGCAATGGCTGTAAAATCCATCACAACTGCATTTCATTCTAGGACTGCCAAATAAAAGACGCCTGGTTACATTTGAATTTCAGATAAGCAACAAAGTTTTTGTTAATATAAGTTTGTCTCCAATGCTACAAGGGACATACTTACGTTAATATATTATTGTTTATCTAAGGCCGGGCATGGTGGCTCACACCTGTCACCCCAATACTTTGTGAGGCTGAGGTGGGTGGATCACCTGAGGTCGGGAGTTTGAGACCAGCCTGGCCAACATGGTGAAACCCTGTCTCTACTAAAAATACAAAAATTTAGCCAGGTGTGGTGGTGCACACCTATAATTCCAGCTATTCAGGAGACTGAGGCAGGAGCATCAATTGAACTCAGGAGGCAGAGGTTGCAGTGAGCCAAGATCGTGCCACTGCACTCCAGCCTGGGTGGCAGAGTGAGATTCTGTCTCAAAAACAATATATATATATCGTTTATCTAAAATTCAAACTTAAGTGGGTACCCTATATTTTTATTTATTAAATCTGGCAACTGGATTCTAATCCTCACTCCCAGATCTCCCCTCACTGTGTAGGGCCCAGAAGGGAGCACCTCATCACAATCCTTGATGAGTGACTCTGCCCTGGCTTCCCATCCTCACCTCCCAGCAGGTCAGGAAAGCACTTATGTCACCATCATTTAGGGGCTTGTCAAACATGCAGTCTCACCAGCTCCCCTCCAGGCCTACCATATCCTAATCTCTAAGAAAGAGATTTGAGAATCTGTTTAATAAGCATAAAAAGATCTTTAAACACCCTCGGCTGAGAACTGCTTCTCTAGGGAATTAGAATCTGAGAGTGACAACAGAGACTCCGATATGAAGACAATGACATTAAAGTGGAACTGATAACTAGAGTATATTCACTGTTTAGCAGCACCATTTGGAGGGCTTGAGAACCAGGCATCAGGAGGGCTAGACTACATGCTGTAGTTCTTTCTAGTGATTGAGGATGCTTTAAAAGTGGTTACATAATGAGGTGGGCTGGGGGTGGGGGTTGTATAGGACGCTTTTCCACACATGCAGTTCCCTAGAGGAATGGAAGGGATACAGAGGAAGACAAGTAATCACTGGAGTAAGGCACGGTGCCCAGGGCAAAGGACTTTAGGACAGTAATAGTCATCTTCAGGCCAGGTGCAGTGTTCATACCTGGAACCACAGCACTCTGGGAGGCCAAGGTGGAAGGATGGCTTGAGCCCAGGAGTTCAAGACCAGCCCAGGCAACCTGTTAAGATCCTATCACAATTAAACAAATCATTCTGAAAAGGATAATGTGGAGACTGAAAAACTCTTGGGACAAAAATTTCGACAGTGATGGAAATGAATCAAAGGGGAAGTGGCAGAATTTGCTCATAAAAATCTTCAGTTTAAAATAAACACAGGTTACAATTTACAAAATTTTGTAAAAATGCCTACAAGCCACAGAAAATTTTTAGTATTTCTAAAGCAATTTAAATATACTCCGAACAATCTTTTTATATGTTAAAATTGGCACTGTGATCATTTATGATGTAAAGCAGCAGTATGGTAAAAGAAGAGACACCTGCAAAAATAGAGGTGAGCAGAAGCTTCCACAGATAGTTAATGCTTGAGACAGCAATGGTAAACAGTTTCCCAGTGAAATGGCGCAAGTCGGACAGGGAGGGTCATTCCTGGTTTGAGTTGCAAATAAGACATTTAAGTCGAGGTGACTTGTTTGGACCTGGGGGAAGTACACGGGCAGGCCCAAAGCCAGAGACTCAACAAAAGTCATGAGAATGGGAGAATCCTTGAGAGATGGTCATGCTGAGGGGCACCGGAAAAGCGAGCCCGTAGGCAGCCACAGAGAGGCAAAAGCCTGTGCATCACTCAGGCAGGAGGTCTGCAGGAACCTCCTCCAGGTATTCTGTGTCATGTTTGGGGGTCAAGGACAAAAATGGACTCATGTGTACAAGGTTAAACAGTGTTTCCAGGCCTGGGAAAGACAAGGCAGGAGGGTGGTGAGTGGCTAGAAGGTTGAAGAAGGAGATCAAATGTCAGAAACCAAGGAGAGATCTCATCTGACTTTCAGGAAAGGTGGGGTGCGGGGTGGGGTGGAGGGGCAGTAAGAACCACAGCCAGGGGACTAAAGGGACATTGGTGTGATAAGCAACAATTATGCAAGTAAATGGGGGGAATGCAGCAAAAGCCAAAACATAAACAAGCCTGATGCTGAGGTTTGGAGAGTCTCACCCAACAAGCTGAAAGGAGGAGTGACCCTAGAAGGTCATGTTGAGAGTAAACATGGTAGGACCTGGATTGCAAACGGGTGTCACAAACACCCTTGTCCTCCCTGGCCTGGCTTCGGGGGCCTCTCCAGTGGTTTACCTCTTACTTTCTGGCTGCCTGCATTCTCTCTTCCAGTGGCTGCTCAAGGTTCCATTATTTTGATATGAGTATGAGGAACGGTGATGTCATTTCTCAGATTCTCCCACACGCAAAAAAAACGAAGAGTAAGAGGAGGAGGTATTATGCTGAGTGCTTTTCATTCCTTCGTGATGTCAAGTCCACAGTCTCCACTATTAACAGTGACCGGGGGACATGTATCAGACCTAAAACATTAGCAACTCTCACTCAGTCCTCTGGGGGCTTTACTAACAAATTGATATTGCTAGTGCATTCCCCAGGAGCCGAGGGGCTATGACCAAAACTAAGTTCATGTTTACTCACAGACCTGTAACAAACCTTTCCTGTAAGTGCCCCAGTTGTTGATCATCCAGGATCTGGTGGGGCATGGTGGCTAATGCTTGTAATCCCAGAACTTTGGGAGGACGAGTTGGGTAGATCACTTGAGACCAGGAGTTCGAGACCAGCCTGGCCAATATGGTGAAACCCCATCTCTACTAAAAATACAAAATTAGCCAGGCATGGTACCACATGCCTGTAATCCTAGCTACTCAGGAGGCTGAGGCACGAGAATCGCTTGAACCAGGAGGCAGAGGCTGCAGTGAGCAGATAGCGCCACCGCACTCCAGCCTGGGCAACAGAGCGAGACTGTCTCACACAAACAAAACAAAAAAACCAAGAAAATGAAAATCTACATGCAGTGGTACCACTGGCCCAGAAGAGTTATATACACAATTGGCCTTGTGTCACTAGATGGGGCAAATAAGAAATAATGAAAACCAAGTAATGGAACCACATCCCTTTCTACCTGAAAGTCCCAATTTTTCAGTAAGCATAGCTCATGATCTAAGCCCAGTCAAGTTTAAAATTACTTTGTGAGAGAAATAAAGATGGAGGCTGCTTGAAGAATCTTGACTTTGTTCTTACAGAAGCATCAGAAACTAAGGAAACCAAGAATGCAAGGGGTGAAATGGACAGCTAAGCATTGGGTCTTAGGACCCTGTGACTTGCCCAGCTGGACTAGATCTTAGGTCAAAGCCTCTGCTCTGTCCTTCCATTTTAAGTAACACAGAATCTTGGTAGAGAGAACTGAGGAATGAATGACAGATAAACCCCAGGAAGCTCAGTCATGTCCTATTCTCTTTTGTGAGCTAAGGTTTCCTTCTGGAGTCTGAGGGGTCTTAGACGGTGCTAACTAATATAAGCCTTAATGACTATCCTTTTAAGACATGGAACTTTTGATCCAAACGTCCCTTCCACTGAAAAAGCAGATGTCCTGGGTTTAGGTCACGCAATCAGCTCACATATACTTACTACATTCATAAACAAACGTCCAGGAGGCCATGCCACAGTCTAGTGGCTGCTGCCTCCTTGGTAGCTCTTCTGCTCTTTTTCCTCAGATTTCTGCAAGGTCTCTCTCTCACTTCACTATCTCTGCCTCCTTTCTTTTCTCTATCTAAAGCCTGATGGCCTGAGAACTTCTCCTGGAAATCACCAAAGATCAGCCCCCAGGTCTGTTCTGCTCTGGATAGTCTTAATTAGGACAGTTTTTGATGAGGTCTTCTCCAAACCATTAGAAAAATTCCTCTTCTCAAGTTACTTCTCTAAAACAACTAGATACTCACAAGAGAAAGATGAAAGACCTTTGAAAGGATGTCCAGATCCTTTAAATCATTTACTTGAGAATTATCAGACTGCTAAGAAGAGGTAGAAAGCAATGGGATTGGATTTGGTAACCTCATTCCAGATGGTTCCCAACTTACAATGTTTGTTATGATTCTTCAACTACACAATTGGCTTAATAGGGTTAGTAAATGCATTTTTGATTCAGGATATTTTTGACTTACAATGGGGTACTGGAACATAACCACATCCTAAATCGAAGAGAATCTGTATTTTGATTCTCCAACCATGACATTCCCAAGGGTTGCACAAATCTCACCTTGCTGACTGGAGTTCTCATGGGTCACATTTTCACACTAGACTGGACACTTTCTCCCAACATGGCCCTCTTTCTACTGCCCACTTCTGAAAGTTAGTTATGAGTCTGGATAACGATGAGCTCTGTTTGCAGTGGAAAATCCCAGAGGGCCAAAGACGGCAGAAATACCCAATTGCTGGCACGCAATTTCAACTTATATTCTAGGAAACAAATTAACCTTTGGCCTCTCCAGTCTTCTAATCCTGAATTTACATTAACCACCCCAAGCTCTATAGACAGCTTCGTTCTGATAAATAATGATATTTGCCTTAAGCTACATATCATTATTTAATAAAGCCACCTGAAGAGGCAGAAATCATAATCTAGGTGTATAAAATTTTAACATTTGGTTTTCAACTAGTATTTCAACTTTAGGTAACATTTGGATTAAAAAAAATACTTTTGGTCTCCCACTTGCTTTTCAAAGACACATTTACCTTTCCTTGGTCCCCATCTCTTGAGAAATAAGGAAGATCCCATGTTTGGCTTTAGTAAGTGTTGAAGGCACAAGAGGGAAAAGGTTTGAGGGAAGGATTTTGTTTCCAATCAGGTTTATGATGTAGCAAGTTCATCATTTCTCACTCTACCTATGAGTTTAAAGTATTTAAACTAGAATGCAGCCATTTTAATCTTGTAACAGTTATTCAAATACACAGCTGCTTGCACCTGTCAATTAATACATCTGATGAATCACTAGGTCAAATCTCTAACTAGGAATCATTTCCCATAGAAACCTCCAGGAAGGTACCCATATAACTGAGAAGGGCACAGGAGGCAAAGAAACACTTTTAAATGTAGCTGGATACAAAACACACATATCATGAGCCTCCTACACATTTCCTATATATTTCAAGTTAAAAAGTAATTTCCAATTTAAAAAAATACAGAGGCATATGAATTCATACACACACTCATATATAGACACTTAGACACATACATACACATGCATACACACTGCATGCATCATATATATGGTAGAAACTTCTCCTTTAAGTGCCATTCTGTAAGACCTAAGATATTTCTGGGTTTTGTTTTTTTTTGTTTTACATCTGTGGGTTGGTATCAACTTACCTAGCAAAATAAGGAGAGAGGCACAGGAAAAAAGGTGCCTTTGCACTTTCTGTAACTAGCTGCCTTTGACTCACCTTCTGCCTCCCGCTCCGCCTTAAACTCAGGCTCTGAGATTAGCAAGGAATAAATCTCCCTGCCTGCAGGCAGGGCCACAGTCACACCCTCCTCACACCCAGAATCTGCTCCCTTTACAAAATCTTAGAAAATTGAATCTCTGGATTATCTGGGTGTTTACTAACACTCAGGGTACAGAAATCATTCCTCCTGTCTAAGCTAAATGCTGTAAACTCTGAGGCCCTTCTCTGATCCATCCTCGTCTTCCTGTGGTTGTAGATTTACTTTCAGGAAAGCAGAGAGTTATTTAGTTTGGATAATCTATCTTTAAAAGTGAATATTCCAGAGGCGCAAATGCTTGGTATGTATTTTGTATAGCTCATAATTGTGCTTATTCTCAATACAGTAAAGAAAAGGTGCCACTTTTATAAAGGAACAACATAAATCGATGAATCCTAGTATTTTACATTAATTACACTCAAAGTCAAACTGAAGAACAAGTACATACAGTATATTTGACTTATCTAGATATAAAACATAACCGTTGTTAAGTAATATCCTGAAACAAGACACTGTATTCTACATGACATTTGATAAGATCTATTCATGCATGTTTGTGGGGAAAAAGCTACTGGATGATACATCCCTGTTCCCTTCATCTCTCCAGCTTCTCACTTGTCTTGGCTGCATCAGACCAGCTGGTCATCAGATTACTAGCATGAGAGAACTGACCAACAGTCCAGAACAACTGTCCAATAACCCCATCAGATTTTATGATACACGTGAACCCATTAGGCTACTTCTATGACCCTTGGGTGAATGCAACAAAAAATTAGTAAATGAAGCTTCACAGATCCAGCATTTTTTTTCCCACTGTCACTCCCACAGATTTGTTACCTGGTCCTCCCCATCAGGTTCCGCTTACTCATTGTACAGGGGGCATACAGAGTAAGATCTGTTTTTCTGTGGCTCCAAGAACACTGTAAAGTAAATCGTTAGGTTTCCTGTGTACCCAAGAGATGACTTACTGTTGTACCCTTGTCTTTAGAAATAAAGAAATCACTACTTGGGTAGTTGAGTTGTTGAAGCCAAACACAGTTCCCCCGACAGATCCTTTACCAAGTTCATAAGGTTGGGGAGTAGCTTTTGGACATCTAATTGCCATCAGTGCTAACTCATCTACCGCCTCAAATTCTGGGACCAGGTAGACAGGATCCATTTGAGGGTGGGAAGAGAGAAGGAGAGGGAAAGTGAGATGCAGTTGGGTGTATACAGATACATCGCGTCAGCTGAGAGATTACAAAGCAGTGTATTCTAACTGGAAACACCTGACTGGCACTTTGCACTAACAATCCCCTCCTAAGTATAAGGAAGCCAAATGTTTCTAATTTCCCCTTTGAAATGTGAGTGAGAAACAGTAATACAAGTATGAGGTAGTTGGGGGGGGGGCAGGGGGCGGGAATTATTCTGAGACTTACATAATGACTTCTCAGGAATTTTACTTAATCAAGCTGAGATTTGAATAATAATGGCTTGAACTCTAATGGGTTTTTTGTTTGTTTTTTTGAGATGGGAGTCTTGCTCCACAGGCTGGAGTCCAGCGGCACGATCTTGGCTTACTGCAACCTCCACCCGCCGGGTTCAAGCGATTTTCCTGTCTCAGCTTCCGAGTAGCTGAGATTACAAGTGCCTGCCATCATGCCCAGCTAAGTTTTGTATTTTTAGTAGAGACAGCGTTTCGCCATATTGGCCAGGCCAGTCTTGAAATGCTGACCTCAAGTGATCTGCCCACTTCAGCCTCCCAAAGTGCTGGGATTACAGGCAGGAGCCACTGCGCCAGGCCCCTAATGGGTTTTAAGATTAGATATTTCCTCTTCACAATCAAGATGAAACTGAAACTGCTGGTGGTGCCAGTGTGGTCGGCTGGTCTGCATCCACCCCACTTCTCCTGCTCGATTCCAGTTACCAACAAGCCAAGAATATGACCCTTTGAAAATGTGTCTGCTAGCGCCTGAGCCATCTATACTGCAGAGCTAAACAAAAAACCACCCACAACCTGAAAAGAAAACACAGTAGCATACATTCATACCTGCCTGCCAGGAAGCAAGCCAGCTGGGAATCTCCCGGACCCACCGATTGCCACACAGTGACCTTCATTTCATTCCACTGTTGCTAAGTGAGCCTGCGGTGGGGGAAGGGCAGCGGCGGAGGTGAAGAAGAGACTTTTCCATTACACCGCTATAGGCAGGCAGCAAGGCAAGCAGGGTCAAATCAGGGACAGGGCTTGGTGAGCCTGAGTGTGTGTGTGTATTCATGAGCATGTACGTGTGTGTGCGCGCATGTGCGCATATCCATGCGCATGCGTGTGTGTGCCTGTGCCTGCTCAGACCTCTGAGCACAGCTAATTGCGGTGGCTCTCCCCAGATCCAACTGCATCAACAGATGAGAAGCGATGCTGCAGACCAGCACTGCAGAACTGCCTAAGAGGGTCTCCTCTGGAGAAAAGCTTGGCAGGGGCTAACCCAACAAGTGTGGGTTCATTAAAGGGAGTGTATTTGCACAACAAATACAATGCCATTTAAATTAACTTATAAATTTTTAAAAACATGTTTCCCAAATGTCTCTTAAACATTTTAATGAAAAGCTAAGGTTTTACTGACTCCATGAAAATATAAGTGTGCAAAGCATCCCTATCATGTCATTCAAAGCTCACAGAGCCTGGAAATTCAGCATCCATAAAGAAGAAACTGCTGCTTCTAGTAGAGAGATAGGGCTATAAAAACAGAGGTTGGGCTGGGTGTGGTGGCTCACACTTGTACTTGAAGTCAGAAGTTCAAGACCAACCTGACCAACATGGGGGTCTCCACTAAAAATACAAAAATTAGCCAGGCATGGTGGCAAAAACCTATAGTCCCAGATACTCAGGAGGCTGAGGCAGGAGAATCACTTGAACCCAGGGGGTAGAGGTTGCAGTGAGCCGAGATTGTACCACTGCACTGCAGCCTGGGCAACAGAGCAAGACTCCCTCTCAAAAACAAAAAAAAAAGCAGAAGTTGCTCTCAACAGCCACCCTACATGTAATACCACTGGTTTTGCCACCATAAGTACTATTTGCTTTACATATGTTTATCATCTCATTTAGTTCTCATAGATTATATGATTCCCCCTTTTTTTTTCTTACTAGGAGACTTTTTAAAAATTTTTGTGTGTAGATATAGGGTCTTGCTATATTGCCCAGGCTGGTCTTGAACACCTGGCTTCAAAGGATCCTCCTCCTCAGTCTCCCAAAATGCTGGGATTACAGGCATGAGCTACCACACACAGCTGCAACAAGAGTTTGTAAAGAATATCACATGCATTAAACAGCCACCATTGCTCAGGGCCAACAAGCTGTATACATTCATCATTTTTTCTTAAATTTCACTTCCATTCTGTAGTTCAGTCCTTCCTCTGAGATTTCATGTTTGGCCTCTCGGCTTATCCAATATTAACGGCATACAGGCCCAAACACACTCATTGCACAATTGCCACTGCTTGATATGGCCACATTCACACGTTATTTAGAAGAAATCCAATTACAAGGTATTCTGGTGTACAAAGGGCAGTCAATACCCAGTCAGGTTGGATTTGCATTCATGACTCAAATTCAGCTGATAATATTATTAGTAAGTCTTTATATCTTTAAATGATATACAAACGTTCACACCCACTAGTGTATCTAACTTAAATTTACAGTTTTCTCTCTTTAACCAACATGAAAATGGAGGCTTTAAAGATACTAATATGAAGTCAAAAAATGATCAGGGTATTCTTAAGCACATCTGTTTAGTCTGCATACTTAAGGAGTTCGTTATTTCCTAAGCAAAATACAAATTTCTAACATCTATTCTGAAAAATGCTAAGAAGCGTCCAGTTAAAACCCTTCAGGCAACACAAGGCCATCAGAGTAGCCCAGGGGATGCACTTTGCGGCAGCAGCAGCAGTGGGAACTCTGCTGGCCTGGCCTGCTCAAGGTTACCATCATCTTCATATGAATGTCATGTCCCTTGGGAAAGGCACCAAAAAACCCCACAGGGTAAGGCAGGTGAAGAGGAGAGGCCTGGACTAGACTCTCCTGAAAGGTGATGGGGGAAGGGTTGAGGAAAAGAAGGGTCAAAAGAATAGGGAAGATGGAGGACTGAGGACTTTTCCTGTGACTCAGACCACAGGACCGGAATGCATTTTTCCAAGATGAGCCACCAGCATTCCTTTGGAGAAGTCAGAGTTTGTCCGGTCAGTCCAACTTCTGTGAGCACACTAAATATAGGTACTAAGAACATGTCTTTTAGGAAGGGGATGAAAGGAAGGGGAGGGAGGCAGGGTGCGGGGGAGTTGGAAACGACTGAGCACTTCAACCAGTTACAGGTAAGGTAATTTCCAAGTTCTTACTTACAAGGTCGGGCACTTTGGCTATTTCTTTTACAATCCTGTCTGCAAAGAGTACGAAGATAATTTTTATTAAAGGCTGACGCCTCAGAATTTATATAGTCAAGGACCATTTCTTTAAAATCTAGAAAATTAAAGAAAATATTTGACTTTGTAGTCATATTTGGCTTTGAGTATAAGAATTCTAAAATAGCAGTCCAGGCGCAGTGGCTAACACTCACACCCCCCAACTCTCTAGGAGGCCGAAGTAGGTGGATCACCTGAGGTCACATTCACATGTTATTTAGAAGAAATCCAATTACAAGGTATTCTGGTGTCAATTACAAGGTATTCTGGTGTACAAAGGGCAGTCAATACCCAGTTAGGTTGGATTTGCATTCATGACTCAAATTCAGCTGATAATATTATTAGTAAGTCTTTATATCTTTATAAAGCCTGGCCAACATGGCGAAACTCCGTCTCCACTAAAAATACAAAAATTTGCCAGGCGTGGTGGCGCATGCCTGTAATATCAGCTACTTGGGAGACTGAGGCAGGAGAATTGCTTGAACCAGGGAAGCCGAGATCATGCCACAGCCTGGGTGACAGAGCAAGACTATACCTCAAAAAAATAAAAAAGAATTATAAAATAGCATGATCATGGAACAGCTTTTAAATGGCAAAACAAAGAACAAAAACAAACAAAAGATCTGCACCAATTAAAATTACTACTACTAATGGTACCATAAAAGTTCTAGTAGAAGGAGACATGAAAAGACACCATGCTTCCCTATCACCGAAGCCGATGTAAAACATGTTTCAGCTTCTCTGCGTACTGCAGAATTCTTGCTTCGACCTTTCCTCAGACCCACCTCTTGTGGAAAACAGTTGCTGGAAACTGGATTGTTAAGCAGGTTTAACTCATGTTATTTACTTACGTGATATTTTTTTTTTCCACTTCCCCAATCCCCCAGATCTAAATTTATCTGGAAATTTTTTGAGTTTTTCTTACAGTGGAGAACTATTTGACTTAGGGCTACACAACAATGCTTGCCACCTCTATTCTGAAAATCTTCCTCTGCAAATCCTTCCCACACTTAAAGTAGGCATGAAAAGTCTGTGGCAGGCAGTGGCCCTTGATCTAGGCTGCTCAGAGCCACGTAGATCATCTGAAGATTGTCACCTAAATACAGCTGTTACTAAACCTTTGCCAAGGGAAAGCAGAGAAGGGACAAGTCATTGCCACCCTTCAGCAGCAGCCTCAAGGTCATTCATAAGACAGAACCCGGAACTTATGCAACACTTTCTCTCTAGGTCCTCCAGACAAGGATTTGTACAGCAGTCAGATGGTAAATTCACTTTTGTGGCTGTTCCACTGCCTCGTCCTGTTCAGCATCAGGCATGATGGTGGTGGGCCTTTCATGGCGTTTCCTGACTGGTGGTGGACACGTATAGCTGTACACTGTGGCACCCAAATCACAGCAGGGACGCATGTGTCAGGTTGCATTTTCTTATGATAATCTTTTTGTTCACCCAAGTTTTTAAGAGCTAAAGGAGACAGTTAATTAAACTACAAAATTGGACCAGAAAGCTGGCAAATGAGATGCTTATTAAACCAATGGGTATAAATATTGAGTAGTGAAAGAAAGAATGACTTTGCTCAAGGTCAAACTGCAAATTAACAGCAGGTGGGATAACAAACCCCTAAAGTTATAGCTCCTCTCCCTCTGAGTAGCTGCCCATTCCACAGCTTATCATCTCTAAAACTAAGTTAGCCTTTTAAAACAGGAGCCCAAGCAACTTTTTTAAAAGAATTTATCTGAATCATAGTCCCCTTCAAGAAGTAAAAATGTCTGTTAGAGTTGAAAAGGTCTGGAAAGAATCCCACTAACCAAACCCTAGAATATGAAAGATGAGAAGACTGGGGCCCCCATCTGAACTCAATCTGTTCAGTCACATAGCTGGTGGGTAGGAGGCTGGGCCAAGCACCAGGACTCTTCACCCTCACGCTAGAACTGTATAAATAAGATGTCTGCAACCCCTGGGAGCTCTGCCTGCAATGCGGGTAGGACATCTGGCTGCAGCCGAGAGACGTTCCACTTTTTCCTTTTCATGATTGCTTTAAAACTACATTACAGAGTAATTTTCCAAAGAATTTTTTTCTCAACAGTAAAGGTGACACTTATGTGATCTCTGAAGGAACCGAAGCTATTCATGTTGATTTTACCTGGTGGGGCCACTCGGTCCTGATATGTGGGCTTAAGTTCACTGATGGTGAGAAGCATCACTTGGATGGTTCCGATGAAGATGCCAGCCAGGCAGCCATAAAATATTACGTAGAATAGAAGGATCTTAACTGCAAGGAGAATAGAAACAAAAAGCTGTGATGCAGTCACATGCTCAGAATGAAAGTTTAATCTTCCATGGATGAATAAACTTCCTTCCTGGCCCCCCACCCACCCCGGCCCCCTGCATGGTTTCTTCCTTCTCCAATGTCAAGTGAGTGCACCTCACCCCCACTGACACAGGGTAAAAATCGAGAGGCTGGGCAGCCCTCCACTTACAGTGTGTATGGGAGGTGGTTAAGGGTAGGAGGAATGTTCAGCTAGAATTAGGATCCTTATATTTTTATTCCCTAAATTAAAAAATCATTATATTTTTTTAATTCCCTAAATTAAAAACAAAGTATCCGTATTTTTTATTCTCAAACTTATAAAAAAAATGGCCAATAAAATCTAGAGCTATGTTTGGATGCTTATGCAATGAATTTAAAATATGACAATATACTCCCTTAGAGACCTGTGTTTTCTTTGCTTGAATATCCCTTGACATTTAAATACTCCAATCCAAGCTCTGCTGCTTCTCCAAATGCTCAGATGCCTGAGGGTTATTTTGCTGTGGCAGAGCAATGAATGCTGAGAAACCCAGTGATGATATTCTCCCGTTCTTTACTCACCCTACCTTTGGTCTGTATTACTGACTAAGCACAGTCTTTCCCCTCGGAGGACAAGACAAGGGAAAAAAGAAGAAAATTTGTATAGCGAAAATGACCAGCACATTTTAATTTCATCTTCTGACTGGAACCAGAATAATGACTGACTTGTTGGGCTGCATTTTCTTTTTCCCATAGTTAACAAGATAACAGGATGGAGGCTGAAATAGCTGTAAAAGCAAAACACAACTGAATACAAAGATGGGAATGAGGGTGGCTATCAGTTACTGGTTTACAAGGATTATCTCCCTGATTAGCTGAGTAGTAACAGGCTGTACTAGGCATTGCCTGGCAGCCCTGCGCCAGCCAGCCAAACAACTCAATGTGAATGCAAAATGGGGAGCAAGTGAACTGTAAGGTTATCGAGTCAGAAACATGACTGCACAAAAGAGCCTTAGGTTACTGCTAAAAAGGTCCAGATCTCATGCATTAAATGCCAGGGTACTTAAGGAAGAGCCACTGAAAAACAGTATCATCAAAAAGGAGTCTATGTGGTAGGAGGAGCCAGGGAGGGAGTGGGTACACAGTTGCAGGAATTAGCCTTATTGCCCACTCCCTACATTTGAAAGCCCAACTTTCCTATCAGGCACTAAATAGTTAAGGGAAATCAGGCTACAGGGCTGTTAAAACAAGCAAAACACACAAAATCTGAACCAAAATGCCTCATCATAATCCTTTTTCTCCTCTATTAAAAGCAAAGAACAAAGATAAGGAAGAAACAAAAGCTGGTGTAATCCAGAACTACAGCGCTCAACTCAATCACTCCCTCCCTGCAGGAGGAGGGTTAAGTGCTGCATTCCGTATCCAAGCAGCAGTAGGCAAATTGCAATGCTGTGACGTCAAGAGATCTGGAAAATTTTTCCAGTGAATGCTCCTAAGAGGTGCAAGAGTTGGTGTAACAGTCAGCAAGACAGCTGTTGTAGCCTTGATTCAAGTTTCCTCTCACTGTTCCCCACCCGCACCTCATCTTGGTGCTCTTACCTTAGGACATGTGCCCCTTTGAACAACTGGAACACCTCTACACTCATTCCCTGGACTCCAGATACCTCATTCTAACAACATAGGAGGGCACCTAACTGATGCTACAGTTTAAAATACAAATAGAGCAATGGAAAAATAAGTCGTTTTGCAAGTATGCCAATTAAGCTCAGAATCATACAGCCTTTCTCCATTCTACCCACACAATATCCTAAGAAAAGTGAAGAATTCTCCTTTTTTGCTCTGACCTGTTACTTGATAAAATCTCCCTAGTTACTGCCATGAGGTCACTGGGAAAGAGTAGAGCATTCAGGACTAGAAGGGCCTATGCAGTGGCTCACCCAGACACAGGCCACCAGGGGCTACCCAAAAACAAGGCTAATACACCAACTAGCTGGGGTGGCACTATTAGGGGAGTGGGCAGGCTTTAGAGGCTTCTCCTTTCATGCAATTTTTCTTACTTTAAGAAAAAGCAACACAGAGGTTTTTTTGGAGGAAAAAAAAGTTTGTACCCTTCAAAAGGTCACAGGCAGGCATCTAGGCCTAGCTATAAATATAAAACCTACCAATGTCTGTATTAACCTAATAAAAAGGTGGAAAGCACAAAGTGATGTGCACACTGTGATTTCTCCAGCAGGTGACAGGCGAGTCTCCTGCGTCCATCTTGGTGAAAATCCACCTAGAAGCAAAACCGAGCCAAGGGCATCCTGTCCTCACCCCAAGGGCATCCATGTTGGGCCCAGTGCTGGAAAAGGGGCATTTTCTCTGTAAGAGCCAGTAATTGCTGTCACCTTCTCTACCTAAGAGAGACTCTGACAGTTGTTACATTGCCAGAAAGAGGCAGACATATTAGCACGAAACAAAAAGCGGTTTTTTAGCCCCGTACCTGTACCACGGAACATGGAAGGGAAGAGGAGGCAAGTACAACAGCCCTCGGGTCTACATTCATAAATCAGCATACTGATAGCTCGGTAGATAGGATATCAAGACATAAATATTGACACACACGGTCTCTCTTTCTCTCTCTCATTGGAGGTGCTGCCCATTAAATGTCGGCTTAAAGAATGAGTCAGTCCATACTGCTTTACTCTCTAAAGCAAATATTATTCTAAGAAGCATAAAATTGGAATGAGGAAAGATAAATGTTTTATGAAGGGGAAAAGGACAAGAAGGAAAATTTCACAATGTCCCTAGAGTCAATGCAGCCCCTGCCCCGTGACGCAGCAGGGTCAGACCACCAGCTAAGGAAACCCCAGCTAACCTGGGAAGAAGGGTGTCCAGACCACAGTGCACCTCCCAGGCCTCCCTCAAGTTACAAGGAGTTGCCAGGAAGCTATCTACACACACCCCACAGTTCTTCAGGTTTTCCTTTCCACATTAAGAAAATACAGGAAACTACCTTTATGCCTCAGACACTATGACAATAATCTCCATGAAGAACAGTCTCCCCAAAACAAAACATTTTTTAAAAAGTTAAAACCCATTAAAGAGGTACATTTTCCATGGCTCAGGGATACCTATGCTTCCCAGTAACACCTTAGAAAGAGGCTTCACCTTGACTAACCTTGAAATGTGATGCATTATTAACCCTTTACTTTTCAATCAAGAGAGTCTAACGGGCTGCCTTTTTTTTCTTTACAAAAATTCATATATTCCAGCTTCTTCCATTTCAAAATGTCAGCTAAGCACTCTTTCCCTGACTCATTCTCCTGCTGATTCCCATAGATCCTCACAAACCGGAACACCAATCGGCCTCTGCTGAGGACTCCGTGAATGACTGCGGTGGTGGTGCTAGTGGTGTTGGCGATAGTCATGATGATCATGATGATCATGATGATGTTGGAGGAGCAGGGGGCAGTGATGTAGCAGGGGGAGTTCCCTCCCTCCCTCGCTCGCTCGATCACACAGTCACGACTTTTATAGATTCGCCTACAACTCTGCCCTTCAAAATGACCTTTTACAAAAAAAAAAAAAAATGTCACCCTTCCGGAGTAGAGAGGCTGAAAACAAGGAATCTAATTTTCGATGGGAAACGTCCATCCAACCAAGCAACAGGCTGCACAAAATATTTTTGATGAGCTGCTTCTGCATTTATATTAGACTAGCCCTTCACCATAATCAACCCAAGCTACTGACTGATCCACATCTGTCTGGGTAGACCTTGAAAACAACCAGACTTTGCCAGGTTTGGGGCCAAGGCTAAGAATCGGAGTCCTGACATGAAGCTTACTGAGCCATTTCTGGGTGGTGATGACTCCAGGGGAGGTCACGGAGGGAAACCCTTAGCCATCGCTGTGAAATACTGCAGTGTGGATGGATTCCTCTCCGCCCTTCCCTTTCCTCTCTCTTTTGAGGTACGTATTTAGACTAGAAGAAAGATGCTGTAACACACAACCTCGCCTGCATTAGATCCCATTGCCTCTTGAGGTTCTCACGACCCCAGATCTCATTTCTTTAAGGACTCAGGACAGAGGAGAGACAGATGTAGTCTCGCAGAGCCTGGCCATTCCCAGGAGGAAAGGGCTCCACCGAGGCACAGTAGGAAAGCCTGCTAATTACCAAGCCAAGATCGCTACAATACGCATAACCTTCTGCCTGTCGCGTTCCAGCCCCGACCCTGCGCCCCATTCTGGGGACTCCGCATTTCCGCACAGGATGGCAAGGCCAGGCCGGCGCGACCGAGCAGTGCCCACCACCCTCACCCCCTCCACCCCGGCCAGCGCGGCGGGTGCCGAACTGGCCGCGAAGCCTGCGCAGGGGATGCGCCACCCGGGAAAGACCGGACACTGCGGCCGGGAGCTGCGGACCCCTACTTACACCAACTGCCACCGGTCCTGCCCAAAAACTCCTTCTTCTCTGAGTTCCAGATGAATTTCTTCCAACTGCCCTCCTCCTTGGCTTTCCCGCGGGCCATGGCGACGGCGGGTCAGCAGCTGCCGCGGTCCGGAGGGTGGGTGGCTGCGGCGCGCGCCCTGGCGTCCTCTGCGCCGCTCCGCGTCTCCGGCCTGGCTCTCCACAGGCAGGACGCGCCGCGGCCGCTGCGGTTCTCCGAGTGCGAGACGCGCGGCGGAGGAGCCGAGGCAGGAGCGGGAGGAGGAGGAGGCGGCGGCGGGGCGGGGACGGAGGGAGGGACGGCGCAGGCTGCGCGGCTCCGAGCCCCGCACCTATTGGTGGGCGCGCGGCCGCTCGCGGGCTTTCTTTGGTCTGCTGGGCGCTCTTCTAGCCCTTGGGGGCTCGGGGGCTCCGCGAACCCGCAGCTGTTCTCCCGCTGCCACTGGGGACGTGTGCTGAGCCCCCGCCTCCCGTGACCACTGCAGAGAAAGGCCAGGGGCAGGAGAGTCAGAAGGAAGGACGGACAAGCGGACTGCAGGCCAGCATCTGCGCGCCCGCCACCAGCCGAGAATTGGCTGAGGGCTCTCGCCCTACCTTTACTATATACCGCGCCCCGGCGGCCGCGCGCCCCGCCCACTAGCGGCCCGGGAGGCCAATCGCCGGCGCGGGGGGCGGGGCCTCGGCCAGAGCGGGCGGGCACGGGGCTGTCACAAAGGAGCCGCCGCGGCTAGAGGGGCAGTCAGGAGCGCGGGGCGTGGGGGAGGCAGGGGAGGAGGGAGAGGCGGGGGCGGCAGCGAGGGACGCTGAAGCAGCCCCGTGCAGCCCTCTCCCCGCTCCCGGCTGGGCGCGAACCGCCCCTTCCGTAGCAGGGTGGTCTACACCTGGTTCGCCCGGAACCCGGAGGACTCCGGCCCGGCATTCCTGGCCCAGCCACCAACCCCCCCGCCCGCCCGCGCTCCCGGCCTCCCTGGGCTGTGGGTCCACCCCTCCTGGGCCCTGGCGGGGTGGGGGAAGGTCACTTTGGGACGCCGGACGGGCGAGGACTCTGCCCAGCTCCGCCCCGCCTCTCGCTCCTGCACCTGCCGCCCCCTTGCACTCCCCGCCACTGCGGTTGCAGTTCCGGCCCTTCCCTCTCCTTGCAGGCCGGCCCAGCCGGCAGCCCCGGTTCCTGACTGCCCGGCTGTGCTCCTTGTGGGCGGCCTGAACCACCTCGAGCTGGACAATGGCCAAACCCACCCAGGGCGGTAGCACAGAGCCAGGGCTCGGGAGGGGTATCCCTTCGTGAGCCGTCCGATCGAAACCGGTTGCAACTTTCGCCAGTCTAGACCCCAGGCGACAATGTCTGCACCTGACCCAGCCACCGAGGACTTTCTTTGATGCCAGGTCGGCAACGGGTATTCTCGTTGGCATGCTTTTATGCCCCCTTGGGTGTATCGATCCCTTTGTTCTGCTGTACAATTATTGGAGCCAAAGGACCTTTGGGAAAGCCTAGCTCACAGGACAAAATCTCACCCTTTATCCGCTGTTGCTGAAAAGCCAAACTCTTGGTTTCATCCCGTACCTATGAACCCCGGAGCAGCTTTTTATACATCCCTCTCAGGGCAGTGACACAGCAGAAAACGCCGGGACGCTTCTGCTTCCACTGCTGAGAAGCCCCATCCCCAGGGGCCACCATGGCCCATCTTGACGTCCCAGCCCCATATCAGAGAATTTCCCAATACCAGGTTGCTTGTCGGGCCATCCCTCTGTCTCCAAGGTCAACCTCGAAGGTTGAAAGACAAGCTAGAACTAATGAAGAATGAGCATTTTCCTACTAATCCTTCTCCAGGCTCGCCTGCAGGACCTGTGCAAACCTGAACATTCCTGAAATTCAGGGGAGAAGCAGCCACCTATCCACCCAGCTTCAGTGGGGGAGGCCTCAGGGCTCTGTCAAGGGCAACTGCGAGAGAGAACAGCTTATTGAGAAAGGAAGCCACCTCTTGCTTAGCCCCTGTAATGTTTATGTTGGAAAAGCCCCAGCTTGGTGGTATGAGAGCTGTAGGAAGAGGCTGCACCTGCAGATATGATGCCCTGGTCCCCTTCAGGCAGAAGTTACCTTATGGAGGAGTTTCCAGCAGGACAGGTTGCTGAGAAGGGTATGTGTTGTTGAGTGCCCACTACTGTAAGAGGAAGGAAAACCTGTGGGTAGAATCAGGAAAAAGAGATGAGTGGGGGAAGGGTAGTGTGGGAAGGGATGAGGTGGTTCGGAGAGTGCCCTTGCTTGTGCCCACCCCATTCCTATACCTCACCCTTAATTCCCAACCCCACTTCCAGAAGAAGCATGTGGTAAAACAAAGTATGTAAAGAGAGTCTCCAATGACCGATTTTCTTTTTTCCTAAAAAATGTCCCACCTTAAGTCTTCAGAGGTATAGCAAAACACCCAGTAGACTGATGAGCCGTCTGCACCTCCTGGTCTGTAGTCTTTGATTTACTGTCTTCCTCTGGAGAATATCTTCCCCTCTCAAATTTTAGGTCCCTAGCTCTACTCTCCCCACTTCCCTACATGGAAACTCTTCACAGGTACTGATAAAGTCCTGAGGGTCACATCTGCATAGCCAATGCAGCAGCTCCATCCTAAGCCAGCTTCCCCCAGGCTTCCTCAAATCTGGGATTGTTGCTGGAGAACATGATCTCAGCCTTATTGAAACCAGATTTCTCCCAGTAGCTCATCTCAGACTCCACTTGCCCAGCCACTCTAGACCATCTGGAATTGTACCACCCATCTAACCACTTCACCACACAGAGCAAGCTGGTAAAGAGCAAGACAGACCTGCATTCACATTCCCAGCTTCAGAACATGCTGGCTGGGTGACCTTGGGCAAGTCACTTGTTCTCTCCAGGGCTGTTCCCTCAGTTATAAAATTGAAGTGATACATAATTGCAAGGATAAAAGGGGAGATGTGGGAAAGTGTTAAGCGCAGTGCCTAGTGCATAGCAGGAGCTACTAAGTAGCTAGCTTAATTATAATCAGCAGTTTCCATTTGACCTTGGCTAACCTTGGGGCTGTTGCTATGAGTTTGTCACCTTCCCACTCTGATACCCACCCCCTAACAGGACTCTTGAGTTCCCATCAGCCCCTAGAAGGTCACCCTGACTTATTCCCCACCCCCTCTGCCACCTTTCCCCTTGCTTTCCAGTGAACTTCCTGCTCTGTGACCTCTTCCAACTCAAGTAATGAATAACTCAAGCACATCCTGTCCCTTTGGGCTGTGCTGATCTGGGCTTTTGTTCCAAGGCCCCTTCTGTGAAGGGTGTTGTAGCAGCAGGTTGAAAGCGGAACGTGTGTAGTTCTCCAAAGGGCAGGGTTCCCCTGGCAGGTGGAATGTGTGGCTGGGTGTGGAGGAGGGTGGGGACCATGGGGAACTAAGACAACTTTTCTGTCAATGCCTATGGAAATTTAGTGTTTCTCTGCAGAAAAGAAAAAGAAATTATTCAGTTCAGTTTAAAGGCTCAGGAGGAGGAGAACAATTTGTAATCCCCTTTTTTCAGTGCAGGCTGAGGAAGAGGGATGGTTCTGCCCAAGGTTAGTGCTCTGTGTGTGGGTGGATGAGGGGAAGCAGAGAGCAGGAATGGCAGGAGAGCAGTGAGGGACCTCCATCCCAGTAAGGATGACAAGTTCTAACTCAGGAAATGACTAGATGCTGTTGTGATTGAAGAAAAATCCATGCTGGGAGGCAGAGACAGGCTGGCAGGTAAAAGCAGGACAGGGCAGTTCTGTTTGTAGCAAGATGGCCAGTCAGAAGCTAGGCTGGGAGAAGAGGCAGGACAAATCAACCCCCAGCAGTAAGATTCTTCTGTTCAAGATCAGAGAAGCTAAAGTGAGGGCGCCTGCAAAAGAGATGGTGCAACTTGGCAGGCTGCATGAGGTGGAACCAGATTTGAAAAACAGACCTTCCTCTCTCTGCCCCTCCCCAAATACTGGCTCTCTGAATCTCTCTGCCAAACACAATGCAGACTGCTCTGCAGAGGGCTCTGCAGGGCTGAGCTGCCAATCCCACCTTCACACACGTGCTCACTCACAGTGGGGTTCTGTTCGGCCAGCCCTGGAGTATTTTAAGTACAGCGTGGAGGGGATGAGGGTATGTGTTGCATGGTGACTCATTCTGGCAGCAGAAACTATGCGCAGTGCAGAGAAAAATGGCTCAATGGCAGGCTCTGTTTGCAGTGGAATGCACAGCTCTGCACTGGACGACAAAGAGGGCTGGGAGAGGGCGAGCACTGGGAAATGCTGCCAAACTTGTCACCTTGGCCAGGACAGGCGTAGATACCTGGGTAGCACCTAACATGGGGCTGGGCTGAGGGCCTTACCTATCCATCTCGGAAGGATGCTGGATTGATTGCTCCAGGGCTTCATTCTGTGCTCCACAATGGCCTGGCATGTTTGACAGAAAACCAAATCGTTCTCCAAAATGGTTCTGGTTTCTAACAATAATTTAGCTCTGCTTCAGTTTAAACCCTGGATGACGACAAACCACTTTCATCTGAAGGCATTCTATTCTGGCAGGTTTCTATTTTACTGGTTCTGGAATTGAATCCTTGTCTTGTGTGAGGACATAGTATGGAAATAAAAAAAAAAACCACTTATTTTTTGGATAGGGATTTTGGTAAGTGGACTGTCCTGTCATCAGTGGGAATGGTAGCTCACCCACTCATCACCTTGGCTGCCAGGCCTTGACTAACAAACTCCCAGAAGTTGTTTTCTGCTATGCTGTTTCCTGTTTCCTAAGAGGAAGTCCAGAAAGCACCCCTGATATAGAGAGACATACTGGGATTTCTCTCCACCTGCCATTTCCTTTGCCAAATTATTAAACATGTGGATAATGGAAGTGACCAAGGCAGACACAGAAAAGAAGATGCATAGGGAAGTATTTTGTTTGGTCTGTTCTAGCAGGACTGCAGAGGTGTCTGGTCTCTGCAATAATCCGGACTTACTTGCATGATTAGTCGGTGGTAGGACTGAAGGCCGTGGATAAACTGTGCTAAAGTATGGTTAGAGCTTTCAGAATTAGCTTGCCTGCTTTTTTGTACCACCTGCCCTGGGCTGGGGGGGTAAATTGGTTGGATTTGGGTTTTTTCCTTGGAAAATTGTCTGGCACCAACCAACACATCCTCTAAGCTTTAAAAAATAAAGTTCCTTTCCAGAATTTTCCATCTGCTTAAAAGACAATGAGCAAACACCCTTCTAAGAGGCTATCTCAGTAAGAGGAGGTCCCACAACATCACTCCCCTGGCAGAGGCATGGTCTCACCAGCCCCAGAGACAAATGTAGATAAGAGAGGGTGTGAGATATTTCATGACTCTTCTCTTGCTGGACCACTTGGAGTCTTCTAGAGATAAAAAGGAATGTCTATTTTATGGTCTGCTTAATCTTCAGCTTCTTTCTGCAGCTTTCGCTGAGAGCCTAGAGGTAATGTTTAGTCACTGTAGATAAATCCATTGTGCATAACACTGGAGATACTGTCAGATATTCTCTATTCCAAACTCCCCTCTCCTGGTACAAGGGAGCTGGTCAGCTAGTCTCTCGTTGAACACCCCCAGAGGCTGTGTACTCCCTGTCTTGCAGCTCTCATTCCATTGTTGGGAAACTCTGGACTAAATTTTAGCTCCTTGTAACTTCTGTCCAATCCTAATTCTTGCCTTTAGAGGAACAAAATGCAAGCTCAGTGTATCGTCCACGTGGAAGCTCTACATATATTAGAAACATCCTTTGTCTCCCTAATTTTTACTTTTCCAAGTAAAAAAATCTCCTATTTCTTCAGTACTTGTATGAGAAACTTTCCAACCCTCTCATTATACTTGCTGCCTTCATCTGCATGATGTCTCATTTGCTCATGTCCTCTTTAAAACAGGTACCCCCGGTTCTGAGGAGATCAGAGTTCAGTGGAGCTGATGTTTATGTATGATCTGGACACTGTCATCTTGCCAACTGCTGTTATCACAAGGTTATGCCTGAATGGCTTTTTTGAGCCAACGCCTCTCTCAGTGACATCAGGTAAGTGTTTTAGAAAAATCTCTTGTCCTTGCAAAAAACAGAGGTACTCCCTGCCTCAAAACCTAACACAAGTGATACGGATACCCATGAAGCAATAAGGGCAGGGGACCATTCATCCCTGATCTCCAGGGCAAGGTTGTATAAATACTGTCCTCACGAGGACTGTCCTGGGATGCTGCTGGGCCAGGGTCCGGAGATCTTGGTTCTGGACATTCTAGCATTTACCCATTAAAATTACTCAACTGAACTCTGAATGCTGCTTTTTCCTTCTAAGTAACTCCTACTTTCTCTGCTTCCTCAGCTCCCCCAATGCCCAGCTTTGTCCAACATACAGGTCAATTGGCTGAGGTTGTTATGGTCCTGCCTTCCTCATGATCCTGCAGCTGCAGTTCCCGTGGCTAACTGGCAAAGCTTACTTTGCCTGGATTCCAGGCAGAGGGAATTGGATTGACACATTCACATTTTCCGGCCAGGTCACAGGTTGCTGGGAAACCTAAACCTGGACTGCCCTGGTGTAGGTTCCTCCCTGCAATGTGGTCAAGGTACAGAGGAGGGAGTCATTAATGACCAAGCAGGATTAAATGGCTGCTTGGTTGTTGCCTGGTGCAAGGCAGACAGGCACTCTCAGATAAGCAGGCTGACAGGTAGGCAAACAAACACAGAATAAAGAACCTTTTATACCTCATAAAATATGCCAACTTTTCTTCTTTGTGGGGTACTGTACCTTTCCACATCTTTCTGGAAATATCATGGCTACTTTGTAGGGATCAAAACAAAGAGAAGAAATGAAAAAAGACTGTTTTGCATTTATTTTACTTTTGGGAGGAGCTGGGAGGCAGGAAAATGTAAAATAATTTGCATAAACTAGCTTACAACTTAATTTATACTCATCTCTGTGCTGAGTAATGAGGAGGTTTTATGATCTGAAGGAGCAAATCCTTTAGGAAAACTGGCTGTTTGCAAAATCTGTATTCTGGCTAACAGCATGTTTTTGATGAATAAATGATAACATTCAGTCTTTCATACCTATCATGCACATGGCATTGCACCCAGTCATCCCAGCAGAAGGCACACGCCCTTTATTAAGATGTTACTGAAATGTATTCTGCGTACCTGATGGGCCTCCTGTCTAGTTACATAGCATGACACTTCCCACTGGGGAACTTGACTTCTTGGTTCTTAAAGTCATTGCTATACCTTTCCTTACAGTGATACCGCCAAGGATACTGCCCACATAAATAAGTGGAATGATGGAAAGACCAGGATGATTGAGCCCTGGCTTCTCTAAGAGTTCTTGTTCCATTTAAACCTTCTGTCATCTTAGAAGCCACACTGATAACTGCATTTATCAGACACTTACTGGAAGCCAGACACTATGCCAAGTATTCAATGTGGATTACCTTCCCCTCTCCCCTGTTTTCTGCTTTGTATTACATTTCTTACAACTTAATGAGGTAGGTCCTATTAGCATCATCTTCATTTTACAAATGAAGCAGCCAAGTCTCTTATAGACTAAGGCTAGCAAGAAGGGAGGCCACCTTCAAACCCAAGCAGTCTAGCTCCAGAGACCAGGCTCAGATCCACTAGATATAACTGCCGCTGCAGGAGGAAAATGTATACTCATAGAAAGGGCAAGCATAGCTCATGGCACCAAATGGGTTCTGTCGTGTAAAGGCTGTTTGGTTTTTTTTATGTTAAAATCACTCCAAAATCATGTAAGTCTTCATGGGGGTCACAATTTAAAGAAGCATTTTTTTGATTCATGCACTCATCCATCAATCATTTGTCGATTGCCTACTGTGTGTATAGTATTATATTAGAAACTGAGGGAATAACAAAGGACATGACATCTGAGATATGGTCTGGACAGTTACGCAGCACACATTCCGGTTGAGGAGCACAATACACAGAAGTCAGTGAACAACAATGCAAGGTGCTAAATGATTGTGTTTCACAATGAATACCACGAACAAGAGATACAATGTGAGTTTAGAGAAGAGTTACCCTTTGTGCAAGAAGTGAATCCTGAACAGGGATATTGATAGTGCCTGAGATGATACCAGACAGGAAGGAATATTTGTTTTCCAATTCATTGAATATTGATGAAGCTCACAGTGTGCTGGTCACTTTGCTGGTCACTGGAGACTCCAGTCAAGCAGTTTATTCTCTCATGTGGGGACAGCCTGAGATTTGCCCAGGGTGCTAGGAGCGCATGCAAGACTTATCCCCTCCTGAGAGTTGGGGTGACTTCCTAAAGAGGGGGACATCTGAACAAGGAAGAATTAGACTGTGTGAGGAAGTGAGAGGAAAAGTGTGGGCAGAAGGGAAGCATGTGCAAATGTACAGAAACACAGGTTATGTTTCATCAGGGTCAAATGAGAGAACGCTTTTGATTGGGACAAAGAGGGTTTGCTTTTGCAGTCATTGTTTTTGAGACAGGGTCTCTATTGCCCAGGCTAGAGTGCAGTAGCATGATCATGGTTCACTGGAGCCTCAACCTCCTGGGGTCAGTGATCCTCCCACATGAGCCTCTACAGTACCTGGGACTACAGGCACACACCACCACACATGCACAATTTATTTTTTGTGGTGATGAGGTCTCAGTATTTTTTTTAATTATTATTTTTTTTAAGATGGGGTTTCACCATGATGGCCAGGCTGGTCTTGAACTCCTGAACTCAGGTGATCCACCCATCTTGGCCTCCCAAAGTGCTAGGACTACAGGTGTGAGCCACCACGCCCAGCCCAAGGTCTCACTATTTTGCCCAGGCTGGTCTCAAATTCCTGGGCTCAAGTGATCCTCCCACCTCAGCCTCCCAAAGTGGTAGGATTATAGGTGTGAATCACTGTGCCAGGACCATTTCTTTTTTAATAGAGAAAATATAAGACTTAAAAGTGCAGGGCCAAGACTTCCCTTTGTCTTTCTCTTCCTTCCTTCATTTCTTTTCTTTTTTAAATTTTTCTTTTTTACCTGGGAGCATAGATTCAAGTTGCCCTAAGTATACACTCCCTAGACCTTTCTTTTCTTCTTCTTCCTCCTCCTCCTCCTCCTCCTCCTCCCTCTCCTCCTCCTCCCCCCCTTCTTCTTCTAATTTCTTCTTTCTTCTTCTTCCCCTTCTCCTTCTTCTTCTTCTTCTTCAAAAATCCAGGTAATGCATGGATTTTTAAAGCATAGCCTATTGGTGAGATGCAAACTCTTCATCCCAATAATAATTTCCCTTCATTGGCAGATTGGTGCAGGGGTTGGGTGAAACTGAGCATGCCAAATCTTCGAAATGATCAGATCTTTAAGAAAACTTAGAGGCAATGTTTCAGATGAGAAAGTGGAAACGCAGAGTGGAAAATGGCTGGTGAGATTGGGGCAGGGCTGGTCTTTGACTCTTTAAGAGTACATAAACAGATGCATGCAGAGGCCTCATTCTTCCAGTCCATGTTCATTTTCCATCTCATGATTCTGCTGGGTTAAACTGAAGAAGCAGCCACACATGAAGATGGAGAATATCACCGCCTACATTTGAGGAATTCTAAGTAAAAAACCTCACTGTGATCCTCCATCAAAAAAGAAAAAGGGAAAAGAAAGAAAAATCCCCAGGATAGATTTATCAGTTAGGGTTAGGTTTGTCTGTAATAGAAACCCAAAATAACAGCAGCTTCAACATCATGATATTCTATTTCTCTCTGACTTACAAGTCCAGAGGTAGGTAACCCAGGACTGGGATGATGGCTTTATTCCAGCAAGTCCTCAGGGAGCCAGGCCCCTTCCAGCTTATCTTTTCATATCCCTTCTACATGGCCCTTGCACTCATGGACATCAGTCATCACATCCAGGCTGGAGGAGGAAAAAACAGAAGTGCCAACCACCCTTCATGGAAACATCTATCCTAGAAAATTGTCACAGGCCACTTCTACTCCTATCTCATCGGTCAGAACTTGGCCTCAGGGCAACCCTTAGCCATATGGAATGTTTGGAAATACTGTTTTCTCTCAGCACCTGTGCCCAGTTAAAAATTAGAAGTTCTGTCACTGCCTCTGCCGCAGTGATGCAGAGAAACTTGACACGTATTGATGTGCTCTTTTGTGTTCATATTGTTGAAGCCTTTTTCAAAGATGAATCCTGGGAGGGGGCCCATTATCTCATATTTTATTCTACAACGAGAAGATCAAATCTCTTTCTTTTGTGGTAGGAAAACAAGCCATTTGAGGAGCAAACAATTAGAAGAGTTCAGGCCCCTGGGGTCAGGAAACATGGCTATGGAAACGACAAGGGTGTAGAGCTGGTGAAAATATTTTTTAAAGAAAGAGTGCACCAAAACAGATGCATACAATGCCATGGCACAGTGTATGACCCTGCGCAGCTGGCAAGGACTAGCTCTGCTGATATTCTGCCCACCCACCACCCTTCTCCACTTCCTGTTGCAATCATGGCTGCAATCTCTGCCAGCCTCTTTGGGGGCTTGTGGGATTTAGACAACTATTGCCCATTCTTAGTACAAGTTGTGGCAGGGCAGGTTGTGGTTACTCAGCCCCAGCATGCCAGCTGGCTGCCGGTTTCAGCATGTTAATTGACAATAGGGCTTAGTGTGGTTCCCATTTTGCTGTAAATTAATAGCTACTTTCAGCAGATCATTAGTCCTTCAATTTCACCAGCCTTCCAGAAGGATGGAATGTCACAGTGACACTGGGAAGCTTGTATTCGAGTTGACCAGCATTGGACTGCACATTATTGAGGACACTAGGTTGCTTCTCAGACTCTACAAACTCCCTGTGGCCCTAAGACCTTTGCATACGCTAGTTCCTGTGAGTCTGGGATGTTTATCTTTCCCCTTTTGGCCAGATAAGACCTCTGAAGTCTTTTGGGAAGATATTCTTGACTTCTAAGAAAAAAATCCCTTAGCCACAGGTTTTTCTGTCATTGCATAACTCTTCCTTGTGCCACTTGTCACAGATAATAATTTTATATTCATGTAATTATTTGCTGAGAATTTAATTTTATGAGAACTAGCTGTCACCATCTTTGGTATCCCCCATGTCTAGTACAGTGATGGGTACACAGTATGCCCTCAATGAATTTGGGTGAATCCATGATGTGGCTGCACCTGCACATTTGTCTCCAACTCTAATGCAATTACAGAGTTTCTCAATATGTTGATGTGAAGTGTCTATATCAGATTTGCCAGCTTAGCTCCATTAAAATGCAGATTCCTGGACTTCATCCCAACTCTATTGAATCAAGGCATCTGACCGGGGGACTGGGATCCTCATGTGAACAAGCTTCCCAGGTAATTTGCACACACTGCAGTGTTTGAGAAACCCATTGCAGTTGGGAAGACAGTGCAGTATAGGTATTATTAAAAGGCCCATGCGGCCGAGCGCCGTGGCTCACGCCTGTAATCCCAGCACTTTGGGAGGCCGAGGTGGGTGGATCACGAGGTCAAGAGATTGAGACCATCCTTGTCAACATGGTGAAACCACGTCTCTACTAAAAATACAAAAAATTAGCTGGGCATGGTGGCGCGTGCCTGTAATCCCAGCTACTCAGGAGGCTGAGGCAGGAGAATTGCCTGAACCCAGGAGGCGGAGGTTGCGGTGAGCCGAGATCGCGCCATTGCACTCCAGCCTGGGTAACAAGAGCGAAACGCCATCACACACACAAAAAAAAGGCCCATGCAATGCACAGGAATGAGCCTTAAGGATAAGACTGTTGTATTCAAGAGCTGCCTCAGTCTGTTTTAGAGAGAAGAAACTTATAAAAACAACTTTGCTCTTTGAGATTTGAAAATGCCAAGGAAAATTTGGAGACAGCTGTTAATTGAGCTTAGGGAGTCCAGATTATGTGGAAATAAAACAGTGTTCACAGTAGCACCTGTGCACAGACAATTTTAAAGAAATAAACCAAGACTTGATTGTCACCAGTAGCGCTCTCTCTGCCCTCACCCCCACCAACTCCTCTCCCAGGTGGAGTGGTGACAGGAAATTCTTGCTGAGGGACTTCTGAAGCAAAACCTAAGTTCTCCATGGAAACTTGAGTCTGATTTTCAGCCTCCAAATTTAATCACACATATGGTCACCTATTAAAGGTTATCAAAACCTGTGAGCTGATGAACTTTTATCCTTGTTTTCTTTAAAATTAAAAAAAAAAAAAACGGAGTATACTTGTTCTGAAGATGAAAATCCTCATGGCCAACCACACTTAGGTCTAAACATGCCATTTAACAACAAATGATGTGAAAACCCTTTAAAACAAGAGTTATACTGAACCTTTTGGTCTTCATTTCTTTCTGCCCACCCAGTTGCTTTTTTAACTCAATGCCAAAGGTCTCTTCTTCTAAGATTCTTTCCTTCTCTCTCATCTTGAGGGCAGGTTCCTACCTTTCTTTCAGGATCATAGATTCTTCCAAGGATTCTTTCCTTTCTCCCATTGCCCAAGGGTTTACCTCCTCTTTTTAATAATTTTAAGAAAGTTTAGAATAACCATTGTCATTTCTATTTTAAAAGTAAATCATTATGTTACCTTGCCAAATAGCCAACTCTTATACATTAATAGCCCCACTAAAAGGAAAACTGCATGAGCTGTTGCATGAATTGGGATTATGAAGAAAGATTAAAAATTCAAACCATGAAGTATTCAAAACATAAAATATCCTTAAGAAGGACTCAAGCACAGTATAGGGAGAACAACTAAGAAAAAGATCTATATTCAAACTGTGAACTCCTTAAGAACAGAGACATAAGTATTACCTACCTGTGAATCATCCACAGTTCCTAGCACAGTGCCTGGAATGTAAGAGTTTCAAGAAATATATCTTGAATGAATCATTGAAGGAGGAATCTCCAGTTTTAAACAGGGACTTGATAATTTAATGTAAGGTTGATATTCAAAGTAAACTTCTTCTGAACCCTGAAAGTTTATTGCAATCTAGCAGCAGCTTACCTGGCCAGATGGTTCAGAAAGTGGGTTGTGGGCAAGAGTTATAAACCGTTCCCTCCTTGAAGTCCTTGATCCTCCCATCACAGCCCTTGAGACCTTACATTTCAAGATCCTCAACTTTTCAGGGATCTTTCTGGGTTATCATAGTAAAAAAAGAAATTCTTTGCTGAAAAAATATAGGGAATTTTATCTAAGAGCCCCTTTGTAGAATTAGCCAGCTATATCTCTCTGTGGTGTTGTGGAAAGTGCATGGGTTTCAGAGACACAGCCATCTAAGGCTGTGAAAGTTACCTAACTATATGAGGCTCCATGTTCTTATTTTGGAAATGGAAATAACACCATCTATATTTTATTGTCATCATGGGAACTTAAGACAATTAAGGCCTTAAAACCTAATAGAAATCAATAAATGATAGCTTTTCCCTCTTGAATTTAAGCTGTATAGTGTCTGATATTTTTGTCAGGCTTCCAGTGCCTGACACAGAATAAGTACTTAAAATATTTGCTAAATAAATTACGTTTTTGTTTACTTACCAAGTCACAGACTGGAGATGCATCCTTGTATTTTGAATATTCTAAAATAGTAAAATGTCTGGTGTTCCTAGTAGCATCTGGCTTAAAGATGTTGTATACTATGCCAGTGGCAGCTGTGTGCATTCCCTACATCACATGGGGCAGTAGTACATGCAGTGTATAAGTAGGTCTTACAGTGTGGTCCCCAGACTAGGTGCATCAGCATGACCTGGGAACTTATCAGAAATGTCAATTCACAGGCCCCACTCTAGAACTACTGAGTGAAAAATTCTAGGGGTGAGGGTCAGTTGATTATGTGTCAGAATTTGAGAATCAGAACTACAGGTATATATAAACCTCCCCAGTGCTGTAATTGGACATGATCTGAGCACTGGATGCCAGAGAATTGATGACTTGCACTGAGAAAACAATCACTGGGGATTTTAGAATATGATGTTTCCAGAGTTAATATCCTCCTAGTAGAGGATTTTCAGGAACCTGACGGATTCTGTTAAAATGCTTCTTCAGCAAACTGGCCTCCTGATATTATCTACAGACATGTGCCAGAAGGATTACCTAAACTGCTGTTTTTACCACGGTGCCCCTTCCACCCAGCCATAGCAGAGTGGACTGGGGTGGGTGCTGACTCAAGGGCAGCTCCGTCTGTAACCTAGCCCTCAATTCTTGTAGGCAAGACGTAAACCGTGCTGCTTACATTTAGAGACCCCAAAATACAGTGAATCAAAGAATAGAGCAGTTCTTTCCTTCCTTCCTTCCTTCCTTCCTTCCTTCCTTCCTTCCTTCCTTCCTTCCTTCCTTCCTTCCTTCCTTCTCTCTCTCTCTCTCTTTCTTTTCTTTCGTAGCAGCCTGGAGGTGAATAATCCAGGCTGGAATGGTGGCTCTACTGTGTGTTCATTGAAAGAGCCTGCTCTCCTGTGTTGTTTCTCTTGCATCCCCAATGGTGGTGGCCTCTTTTGCTTGACTGAGCCTGGGTCAACATTACAACTGCATTCCGTCTTACTGCAAGGAGAAAATCCAGGACAAGTGGCTTTGTCTTTAAGAAGATGATGCCAAATTTGTACATCTCACTTCCATTTATACCTCATTACTCACATAGTCATACCTCGCTGCAACGCAGGCTGGGAACTGTAGTGTGCAACAAGCAGCAATGTGCCCACATAAAGCACACAGGATTCTATTACTAAGAAGAAAAAAGAAGAATGAACACTGGAAGACAGCTAGCAGCTTCTGCCAGAATTCTGAACATCTTCTCAACTCCTCTTCTCATGGGGCCCACTGTACCAAGGAGCTCTATCCTTGGATTCCTGTGAGATTCCTACATTAAAACCCTCTTTTCTTGACTTAGCCTGAATGGGAACCTGTTCTTTGTAACCAAATGCTGAAGATTAGAACAGCATACCTCAAATCCCCCTTATCTTAGTAAATGTTGAAATTGCTCAAAGCAATCACTAAACACAAGCACTAAGTGAGGATTGTGCAGTCCTGACTACAAGAATGGTTGTAAGATGAGGTTGGCTGAGAATTTCCCCCACACAGCAGTTCTGAGCTGTCTTGAACACTCTGTAACCTCCATGAGAGCCCCAAGCCCAGGCAAAGCCATGGAGTGTGTTAACTTGTCTTTGGCAGCTTTCATCCTCTTTCTGCATTTTCAGCCAGTGGGATCCCTGCCATCAGAACTCCCACGCCCCATGTTCATTCTGTCAAAATTCTGTGTTCTGTTGTGTGCATAGGCACGAGAGACTCCTTGGGGATCAGTGCCTTCTTTAATGCGAAACTCTAGTCATGGGGAATTTTTGGTCCATTTAGTTTATTAGGGGCTTTTGGTGCCCTGCACACAGCACCCAGGCAGGGTCCTTCGGCCATGTTGCAGCAGCGCTCTCTGTCCACATTCTAGTATAACAGACTGTGAGAGAAGTAACATCTTTCTTCTTCCTTTAGGTTCAATCTCTCTTTACAATTCCCAATGGGTTTTTTTGTATAGCAACGCAGAAATACTTTGAGAAGTTCAGGGTTCTATTTCCTGGAAAAAATAAAACAGGTGGAACTCTTAGATCTCTTCTCTCTCCAGCCTTGTTTACCTTTCCTCCTCTTTTTAAGTTGACTGTTTTGACTCTGCTGTTTAAATGTCTGGATCAGATAAAATGCCAGGATTGCTCATGGCACATTCAGTAAGGGATTATAATAAACCCAGGGGAATCAGAAGTAACCTACAATGATGGGATTTAGCATACTCAAAGTTGAAAATAAAGTCAACATTTGTCTTTAATCAGCTCAACACCTGTCTTGATCCTATTCATCCTGGGTTTCCTGACTCTATCTCCAGTTAGTTGACTCTTCCTTGGGCTGCATCTTGGTATTCCATAATTCTCAGTGAAATACATTACAGCCCCATGATATTCTGTTTATAGCAGGTCTTATAGAAGGAAGGTAAGAAGGTGGGGGTTGGGAGTGAGCACATTACCAGGTGAATGGCCATTGTGTGCCAGCCACTGCTAGACGCTTTTAATCCTCAAAACGAAACAAAACTGGAGAGAAATTAATATGGCAATTTATGAGAAAATGGAAGATTATGTAATTTACCCAAGTTACTAATACCTAAGAAGTGGTACACTTGAAATCTAATCAAGGGTGCCTGACTTTCCAAGCCTGTGCTCCCAAATTGGTGTCAACACATTTATGTAGAACCTTTTATTAATGCCATTAATTGTTATACCTTGGGAAAAAGGAGATGCATATCGCCTATTTAAATCATATTCTTTATTAGTGAACCAAGGATGGAAGGGGAATGGAGAATCACTGTGAATAAATTCAGTAATTTATCAACAGGGGACTATGTTTGACCGCAGCTTTGTTGCTTGACTCCAGAAGAACCCATTGTCTACTCGTGACTTAGTTTTAGTGTCAGATTTTTTTTTTTAAATAAGACAATGTTCCCAATGTTTGAAGGGCTTAGTAGAAATCTAGATTTTTATATGGTCTTTTGCCTAGATTTCTTTTTTATCCTAGGATTTTTATATAAATTGTTTTTATTTAAATTATTTATGTTTATATAAATTATACAAAATAACTATTAAAATGTTATATATTGATATTAATATAATATTGCCATATAACATAAATAATATTTATATGCTTACTTATATAATCAGTTATAAATACCCCATACAGAGCAACTTCATTTTAATTTTTTTTTTTGAAACAGAGTCTCACTCTGTCACCCAGGCTGGAGTGTAGTGGTGTAATTTCAGCTCACTGCAACCTCCTCCTCTTGGGTTGAAGCAATTCTTGTGCCACAGCCTCCCAAGTAGCTGAGATTACAGGTGCTGTCATCACATCCAGCTAAATTTTTGTATTTTTTGTAGAGACAATGTTTTGCTGGGTTGGCCAGGCTCTTCTCAAACTTCTGGCCTCAAGTGATCTACCCACCTCAGCCTTCCAAAGTGTTGGGATTGTAGGCATTAGCCACTGCTCCCGGCCCATTTTAGTTTCTGCTACTTCACTAGATTTAAGTTTCTTAAAGGTAGGCCTTAAATGTCTTTATCAAGGAATCCTAAATTGTTAGACCTGAAGGGAGCATTAAAGATCATATTGTGGCTGATGATAACTTTTTTCTGTTTCCCTTACATGACCCAGCACCATACCTTGTATACAGTAGGGGGGTTAATAAATAGCAAATGCATAAAAAGCATATAAATGCTTTATGTGCTTTATAATTTGACTTCTCCCCCATACCCTCTGTGAACAAGGATACAGGAACAATTTGAACCTCTAAACACAATTATTACATATTTTATGCAATCGGCCACTACGATAGGAGTTTACTTGTTTTTATGAGTGTTTTCCTCCTGAAGTGACCTTTACTATCAGTTAGGTTTAGCTTAAAATATGAATTCCATGTATTCAAGCATTTTTGTAGAAAAACACCCTGTGTCTTCTGTGATTGTATTAGATCTACATGATGACAAAAACAGCATTTGGGTAACACCATGAAACTGCATCACTGATTGTACTTATATCATCAATATGATCTTCTGTACCAAGCCTGGAAACCAGTTTGCCTCTGCCCTGGCTCTAGGGCTGGCTTCATTGATGTGCAATCTATGCAGTTACATGGGGCCCTTAGCTGAGTGGAACTCCCTGCTTGTGTTAATGCTCAGTTGTCATCTTCTTGAAATTCTTAATAATTATTTTTTAGCAACTGCCTGCATTTTCATTTTGCACTGGGCTCTGCAAATTATGTAGCTGGTCCCCACTCCCTGTCTGTGTTTGAGCAGTTTCTCTCTCCCTTCACATTCTCCAATCCCCCTTCCCAAAGGCAGAGACATCATACACCCTCATGTTAGTGGGATCTGAAACATCTGTCAGGCCTTTAGAATAAGTTAGTAAGTGAAGTGTTCAAAATAAATGAATATTCATGCGTATTGGCAAACTAATGGAATGAACATGCATTAATCATTGGCTGGTGCCAGCCACTGAGCTATAGTTTATATTCTGGTTTTGTTTAACAGCCACCTCAGACCTATGAGAGAGTGCTATTTTTCTGTTTTACAAATGGGAAAATGGAGGCTCAGGAATGCCGGTAAGTGGCAGAGCTCACACACTGAGTTATAATGTGTTTGAGTCCAAAGCCCATTCCCATTTCACTACATTCCTAACTGAGGCCTGGAAAACTTACCCCTGAGATCACAGCCTTGCCTGAAAGGAATAAGGACTTTTCCTATGGTTTTCACACCTTCACGTTTTACACTGGATCTTTCCGTTGTGTGGTTAACAACTAGGCTACGCCATTCTATGTCGGGCTTTCAGTTACAGAGCAACTTTCCCAGGACCATCCATAAAACTAGAAGTGAAGCGAATATATCGTTGTTCTCACTGACGTGCTCTGAGGTCCTGAGGTCCAAGCCAACTTTCAGTGGCATATCTCACTCAGCAACACTCTTACCTGTGTTCTAGAAAACAACAGCCATTTATTCACTTGGTGATTCGTTTTTCTCCACAAGCCTCTGTGCAGCAACTGCTATGTGCAGACACTGCGCTAGGCGCTGTGGAGACAATAATAAAAAAGACATAGCCCCTGCTTGTCAGATGGTCACAAATTGGCAGAAGGGTGCAAATTCGTAACTCTCTTTATTCCAACATTTTGCCAGCTCTGGTTCTAAAGTTGAGGAGTTAGGAGTTGGTGCAAATTTAGGAAATGGGTGGAATATTATTTCCTCAGCTCATTGGAATTCTCCCTTACCTGAGCCTTGTTACAGATCAGGGCCCCAGGTTGGGTGGCATACCTATGCCTGTCATTATTTGTATCCCTGGTTTAACAGCTGGCTCTGGCCAACCTTATACTATCCTCTACCTTAGCAAACAGAAACACAGGTTTTGAAAATTCACATGAGGAGGAGTTGAATAGCAAACAAGTTCAGCCTCGAGGCCCCACCTATTACCTGGCTGTAGAGCTTTGTAAAACCACTGATTGTTTAACAGCTAGCAGGGCGGGAAGGCCAGAATTATGCTCAGCAAATGCAGAAACAGAGCACAGTTGTCTGTGTGTGTTTCCATGGTAACAGTGATAACAGCTTATATTTATAGACCCTCTATCTCCAAGGAGCTCAAAGCACTTTACAAACACATCATCTCTCTTCTATAGGGAAGAGAGAGGGAGAGAAGAAGAGAGGTAGAGAGAGAACGAAAGGGAGAGAGGGAGGGAGAAGGAAAGGAGAGAGGGAAGCAGGGAGGGGGAGAGAACAAGGAAAGAGGGAGGAGGGACAGACGGACTTGGTGTGCTATTATGCACATTTCACAGATGGCACAGAGTGGGGAAGTCAGTGACCCAAGGTGGCAAGGTAATCCAGTGACAGATGGTAGATTGGATGGACCTAGTGGCTCATGTAACTCCTGGAACTCTTGCTGCTGGCCTTGAGCAGATGTCAGGGCTGAGCTGCTGTCTCCCAGTCGTCTTGCTCTGTTCAGTGTCAACTAGGTGATCAGATAACTCTGGGGACATCAAAGGCAGTTTGGCTCAGTATTGTTGGTAGGAAATACAGGGATAATTCTTCCATGGGGAGTTGGGGATAATGTCCAAAGTCCTTATAGCCAGATATCCATCAGGCAATCCCAGACTGTGTTCCCAGGGATGAGAGGCTCAGCTGTGCTGCACACTTATGCAGAGTCTCTGCACATTTTGATGGAAACAGTTTTCTTCAAATAGAGCCCATTTCACAGTTTCTGAAGGACCTTTGGAGAAAATTCCTTTTGGGTACTTCTTTCTGGGACAACTATTAGACATGTGACATTACTTGGAGTTATTTGAAGACTATAGCCTGTGAAATTGAAAATGAGTTTTGCAAATCACAGATTGACTATTTTCTGTATAAAATTTTTGTGTGAATAGAGCCACATCCTCTGGTGGAGGCCTGAACTCTAGGAGTGGTTTAGCATGACTCTTAAGCTCCTGAGTCCTGGATAGGCCTGTCCCCATTCTTCAGCCAGAGTTGGCCTAGCTCCCCACTTCTTACCCTCATAGGCCTTCTGTTTCCCCCCTCACTGCCACCTCACTCCACATTTAGCTTTTGGAAAATAGCAACTATTTTCTCTTCTAAAAAAGAGTCATTATCTGCCCAAGCATTCAGTCAATCCAGCCAGCAGTCCCCATGGCAACGCTGAAATAAGATCCTTCCTCATGCAGGTCTTCAGTGGTCTTGATTAAACAAATCCCACCAGTTCCTGCAGCCCCTGACCTCAGGCTCAATCCAGAGATGAGCTTCTCTCTTGCCTTTGCCTATTTAGGCTTCAGAGACACTGGACTAAGGGGCTGATAGTTTGAGTAGTTGAGTCCCAGCAAAGTTTAAATGCTTTACAAACAGGCTTCTGACCCCTAAAGCAAAAATAAATTAAGCAAAGAACCCCCTGAAGAAGGAGGAGCAGTTGTTGGAGTGCCTTCTGGTTACTGTACCATCTTATGAAGTTGACTTACATTTACCAGCACCCGGAGGCTCACCCAGCGCCTGGAGCCTACCCTGGGAGGGTAGGCTGTGCCCTCACGCTGAAGTTCTTTCTCTTCCTCCAAGATGCCAAGCTCCCTCTTACCTTCTGGCCTTGAGCTCCAAGTGGGAAGGAGCCCTGTGTGGTTTATCACTCTACCTCCAACCCCTGGTTTTGTGCCTGGCACATAGTCAGAATTTGTAAAGGAATGAACTCCCTGAACTCCCTTTGGCTTTCCCTCCCTCCCTGCATCCTCACACCTTTTTCTTGGCCTTCCCAGTCCTCCTCCTTAAGGTGTCTCTTAGACACTGAAATTCCATCTCTCCCACTGGTTCCGATATAGTATTTTATCTTTTGTTTCATTACAGCACTTATCACACACTATGGCAATTGCTTATTTCAATAGGAGTTTCTAGATGTCACTGAAAATGGCTTTTGCAGGTTTGTTGGAAACGGCATTTAAAGATAGAATTAAAATCATAATTTATTTGGGTTCAACTTATATGTGTTATTCTTTTACTTTATTTTTTTCCCAACGTTTAAGTTCAGGGGTACATGTGCAGGATGTGCAGGCTTGTTACTGTTTTATTTTTAGTCTAGCAGAGTTTAGCAATCACTTCTAAAGGGCCTGTGAATAAAGTTAATTACTTACAAATATTTTAAGCTATGATTATTAGTTATAATCTCCATCTACTCCTCTCCCTATATGCATTTGTCTGTATTAACAAACAAAACTTTTTGGGGTACCTTAATACTCATATACATTTAAGCCCTTAAATGTATAAATATAAGGTTCTAAGGTTCTCTTATATGTATTGATAAACTTAAGAACTCAAAACCATAAAATTTCACATTAATTACTCAATTATGTTTTATTTATTTACTTTTTTTTGTACTTTAAGTTCTGGGGTACATGTGCAGATCTTGCAGTATTGTTGCATACGACACACTTATTATGGTGGTTTGCTGTCTCCATCCCCCCATCACCCACATCAGCCATTTCTCCCTGTGTTATCCCTCCCCAACCTTCCCACCCTCTATTGGCCCTCCCCTACCTCTCTTTCCCCACAACATACCCCTGTGTGTGATGTTCCACTCCCTGTGCCCATGTGATCTCATTGTTCAACACCTGCCTATGAGTGAGAACATATGGTGTTTGGTTTTCTGTTCTTGTGTCAGTTTGCTGAGAATGATGGTTTCTAGATTCATCCTTGTCCCTACAAAGGAAATGAACTCATCGTTTTTTTTGGCTGTATAGTATTCCATGGTGTATATGTTCCAACATTTTCCTTGTCCAGCATATCGTTGATGGGCATTTGGGTTGGTTCCAGGTCTTTGCTATTGTAAACAGTGCTGCAGTGAACATATGTGTGCATGTGTTTTTATAGTAGAACGATTTATAGTCCTTTGGGTATATACCCAGTAATGGGATGGCTAGGTCAAATGGAATCTCTATTTCTAGAGATTAGGTCCTTGAGGAATCGCCACACTGTCTTCCACATGGTTGAATTAATTTACACTCCTACCAACAATGTAAAAGTGTTCCTATTTCTCCACATCCTCTCCAGCATCTGTTGTCTCCAGATTTTTTAATGATTGCCATTCTAACTGGTGTGATATGGTATCTCAATGTTGTTTTTATTTGCATTTCTCTAATGCAAATGACCACTGATGATGAGCATTTTTCATATGTTTGTTTGTTGGCCTCATAAATATCTTCTTTTGAAAAGTGTCTGTTCATCTCCTTCACCCACTTTTGAATGGGTTTGTTTTTTTTTTCTTGTAAATCTGCTTTAGTTCTTTGTAGATTCTGAATATTAGTCCTTTGTCTGATGGGTAGATTGTAAAAAATTTTTTCCGTTTTGTTGGTTGCCAGTTCACTCTAATGATCATTGTTGTTGTCGTTTTGCTGTGTAGAAACTCTTAAGTTTAATTAGATCCCATTTGTCTATTTTGGCTTTTGTTGCCATTGCTTTGGTGTTTTAGTCATGAAGTCTTTGCCTATGCCTATGTCCTGAATGGTTTTGCCTAGGTTTTCTTATAGGGTTTTTATGGTGTTAGATCTTATGTTTAAATCTTTAATCCATTTGGAGTTAATTTTGGTGTAAGGTGTAAGGAAGGGGTCTAGTTTCAGCTTTCTGCACATGGCTAGCCAGTTTTCCCAACATTTATTAAACAGGGAATCCTTTCCCCATTGATTGTTTTTGTCTGGTTTGTCAAAGATCAGATCCTTGTAGATGTGTGGCATTGCCTCTGAGGCCTCTGTTCTGTTCCATTGGTCTGTATCTCTGTTTTGGTACCAGTACTATGCTGGTACAGTTTTGATTACTGTAGCCTTGTAGTATAGTTTGAAGTCAGGCAGCATGATGCCTTTGGCTTTGTTCTTTTTGCTTAGGATTATCTTGGCTATTTGGGCTCCCTTTTGGTTCCATATGAAGTTCAAGGTGGTTTTTTCCAGTTGTGTGAAAAAGGTCAATTGTAGCTTGATGAGGATAGCATTGAATCTATAAATTACTTTGGGCAGTATGGCCATTTTCACAATGTTTATTCTTCCTAACCCTGAGCATGGAATGTCTTTCCATCTGTTTGTGTCCTCTCTTATTTCCTTGAGCAGTGGTTTGTAGTTCTTTTTGGAAAGGTTCTTTACTTCCTTTGTTAGTTGTATTCCAAAATATTTTATTCTCTTTGTAGCAATTGTGAATGGGAGTTTGCTCATGATTTGGCTCTCTGTTTATCTATTATTGGTGTATAGGAATGCTTGTGATTTCTGCACATTGATTTTGTATCCTGGGACTGTGCTGAAATTGCTTTTCAGCTTAAGGAGATTTTGGGTTGAGACAATAGGGTCTTCTAAATGTACAATCACGTCATCTACAAATAGAGACAATTTGACTTCCTTTTTTCCTAATTGAATACCCTTTATTTCTTTTTCTTGCCTGATTCCTTTGGCTAGAATTATAATTTTAAATCAGCATTACAAGGCTATCATTCAATAAGTCTGATTCTATTAAAAATTACAAATATAAAAAGTCGCAACTATATACAATTTTCTTCTTAATAGAAACTTATCAATACTATGATTTGGTTCTTTCAAATCTCCACACTTAATTCTCAATCTTCCTGGTGATAGGAAACATGTACCTACCTAAGGGAAGGCATTTTCCATCACAGGTAAATGAAGTTAGTTTTGTCCAGAAGGTGGTCTTCTTAGTGACCATGATGGAACTTGACCTCATTTAATGCTTATAGAGTCATGGACTTTCACACTAAAGAGGTTGATTTCTGGTCGGGCACAGTGGCTCAAGCCTGTAACCCCATCACTTTGGGAGGCCGAGGCAGGTGGATCATGAGGTCAAGAGCTCGAGACCATCTTGGTCAACATGGTGAGACCCCATCTCTACTAAAAATACAAAAAATTAGCTGGGCATGGTGGCGCGTGCCTGTAATCCTAGCTACCCGGGAGGCTGAGGCAGGAGAATTGCCTGAACCCAGGAGGCGGAGGTTGTGGTGAGCCAAGATCGCGCCATTGCACTCCAGCCTGGGTAACAAGAGCGAAACTTCGTCTAAAAAAAAAAAAAAAAAAAAAAAAAGAGGTTGATTTCCCAGGGCCTTTGTCGCTCCATCTGATTCTTTGTTTATGCAGTGGAAGTCTGTAGTTCCCATTCTTATTGATCACTTCACTGGATTTTGTATTTCCTTGTCCTTTAAGATTTGTCAATATATTTACAAGTAACTCTAACTTAAATTTGATGGTATCGTAAGATTTGTGTATATTATCTTCTTGTTAATAATAAATACATTTGGCCTTGATGGTATTTCCCATTCTCTTATATTCTTGGGATCATACAGTCTTAGGGCTACTACACATGACACTCTGTTGGATTTTGTCTGAGTCTTTATGACTCTTGAGATCATTCTGCTTGCTGCTCCATGGTCTCCTCCATTAGACTGTGAGCTTCCTGAGGGCAGGGCAAAGATAATTTGTTCAGAGTCATAAGCCCAGAAGTCAGCATTTTTCTTGGCAAAGCACAGACATTACTGTCACTTGGCCCTCCAGTTAAAGATAACCAGGCGCACACCTGTCAGTCAACAACTTGGCCTTATTACTCATTGTAATGAGGCAGAACGCACACCATGAGCAACCATGCGATGTTTCAGTAAAAAGGAACCAGAGGACTTAGGAAAGGATTGGGCTTGCATTAGGTTATTTTGGGTATGGTTTAAAGAAGCAGGCTCTGCTCTGGATTGGATGCTGTCAGAAAGAGGGATAGCTGAGTATGAGGAGTGCAGACTATACGGAGTGAAGACTAGAATGAGGCTAAAGCTGTGACTGTCAAAGTCACAGTCATTCATATTAGTCAGACTAGGAGAATGTTTAGCATTTTTGAGACTTGAACAATGTTCACATTTTCATCCGTTCATATAAGATCGGAGTGTTCTTGTTTTTGTCTTGCTGCATTATGGTCACAGAGTTTCTACTGCTGTGTGAAGTTGTTTCTGTTTAACAGAACACAAAGACCTATCAATGAGTGCTGGGCCAGCTAGTGGAACACCAGGGCCTAGCAGTGGTACCAGGCAGCTCCCAAATGTCAAGGGCGACTTTATTTTCCTCACTATACATATTTGAAAACAGGTAACTTAAGGGATATCTCATATAACTCTTATTGCAACTGTAAGGGAGATGTATTTCCATGTTATAAATAAAGAAACTGAAGCTCAGAGAGGTTCAGTAATTTGCTCCAAGTCACAGAGCTAATTAATACTACTGGGATTTTAATCTGGATCCAGTGGACCCCAAAGCCCAAGCCACCATGTGAATGAACAGCCATCCTGGCACAAAATGGTTCTGAACACTGGTCTGCTGCCTCATTCCTAATGAATGTATATTAGGATTAGAAGACACTTATCGCTTCCATGAAGAATGAATCTTATAATTCAACTTACTCCTAGAACTGAGGGTTATGATTTGTAGAGGAAAGTAGATTGACTGAGGAGTCCTTAAAGAAGTCTGAGGAGAGTGTGAGAGTGGCAGATGTTGGTACACACGTAATCTGTGAGCTTCTTACACCTAAAAACAGTGGGCAAGTAGGAATCTTGATTGGGCTGACAACTGAAAGCCGGTTTCCTACCTGGCAATAAACCAACAGACTCATGTCCAAATGTGATAGGTTTCCCCAGAACCTAAAAGAGACCCCACCAATGCCATCACTAGACATAGTAAGACATAATAAGATAATTGAAACGTGGAATAGCACAAACTCCCACTTATTTCAGAACTGTGTGATATATTTCATTGTAGGAATGGCCCTGCAGACTTTTCAACAGAGTACATGAAAGTTGCATTTGTAACTGCTTGCCTATAAGGGGCCTATATTCTCAAAAGGCACTGGGGCTGGCAGGAAAGTTTTGATTTGAATTTTTTGCAATGTTAAATGGCTTTCAATCTACAATCTGCAAGGTTCTACATCTCAACCCTGGTTTCACAGGCTTAATTATTTGGTGAGATTTTTTTATTTTCATAGCAATGAGGTCTCACTGTGTTGTCCAAGCTGGTCTTGAACTCCTGGACTCACATGATCCTTCCAACTCAGCCTCTCAGGTAGCTGGGACTACAGCCACATGCCATGGCACTTGGCTTTCATTTCAGAAGAAAGATTTTGATGTCCAGATCCCACTCTGGACCAACGGAATCAGAACCTCTGGGAGTTAGGTTTGTATAGGGATCTTTTTCATTAAGGTATAATTGACATACAATAAATTGCACATAAAGTATACAATTTGGTAAGTTTGATATACGTAAACCACCCATGAAACCATTACTGCAACCAGATAGTAAACATATCCATCACACCCAAAACTTTCCAAAATTTTTGTGTCGTTTTGCAGTCCTTTCCTCTGACCTCACACCCACTAGCAACCAGTGATCTGCTCTCTGTCATGACAGGTTAATTTGCCTTTTCTGGAGTTTTACATTAATGGAATCATGAGTATGTGTATTCATTCAAATAATCTGCCTTCTTTTTTACTTGACATAATTATTTTGGGATCCATCCATGTTGTTGCATATATTATGGACATTTTCTTTTAAAGTCAACTTTTTCTTTTACTTTTTTTACTGTAGCCAGGTTGAGAACAACCAGCCAAGCCCTACACTCAGGGGTGCTAGGGAATTCCAGATGCTACTCAGCATCTCATTCACAAAGGCTCTGAGCAGCTCTGAGACAGGGCTCCTCTAAAGGCTGGCTCAGAGTGGCCCTTAGCCCAGTTATGGCTGGCCCAGGCTCATTCCCCTACTGCGCCCCTTTCAGAGTCACGGAGCCTAAGAAGTAGCTTATATATGGCCTTAGCATCTAATACCTCTTTCCCTCTCCCCCAGCTCCCTGTCTCCACCATTCACCTCTCAGTATCACAATACTCTATGCCTTGGAGTCTAGGGAGCAGGCTGGAGGGCCCAGCAGGCATTTCCCTTCCTTGCATGGGCTTTTGCTTACCCATAGGTCAGATATTTCCATCCCGGTAGCTGGAGTCAGCAAGGCTGGCACAGACCAGGCTCTCAGCCCCCTGCTGTTTACTTGCCAAAAATATTTCTGCAACTGGAATTCAATTTGGAACATGTTTTACAAATATAATTTATTAGGAGAATATTTTAATTTCCTAATCAAAGTAAGATGTGCTGTTTTTCTGGCTAACAGCTCCTGATATTTTAGGAAATGAAGATCCCAGCTGATTAATCTTCCTCAATTTCATCCCAGTTCCTTAATTTGGACGCTATTAAAACTAGTAAAGACTCCAAACATAAAAACACCTAAAGTGTACAGACATATTTAAAATGTTGACTCGGGGAACTTGTTACTTCTGCAAAACCTTTGACTGTAAGGGAAAAAGTCCTTTAGAGGAGCCCTGTCTCAGAGCTGCTCAGAGTCTTTGTGAATGAGAAGCTGAGGAACATCCAGAACTCCCTAGCACCCCTGAGTGTAGGGCTTGGCTGGTTGCTTTCAACCTGACTGCAATTAAAAGAAAAACAAAGTCAGTTAAAAAAAAATCCATGATACATGCAACAACATGGATGGATCTCAAAATAATTATGTCAATTTTTTTTAAAAGGCAGTTAAAAAAAAAAAGTAAAAAGCCCAGAGCTTGAGGATTTGTGTCATATACTCTCCAACAAGTTTGTTCTCCTATTCCACTTTCAGCAGCTATGAAGAGTCATTTTGAAAAGCATAGCTTTTGAAGACTAACTCCAATCTTTATAAGGCAAGAAAGAAAATATCTATATCTATGTCTATCTAAAACACTATTGCAAGACTTTTTGATAAAGAAATTTTTGGAGGTTTTTAGAGTGACATTTTAATTCTAAAACCTGCCTAGGAAGTAAACTATTTTAACAAACTCTTATCTGATATTGGACAGATATATAAATATCTTCTGTCTCAGAAAGCTGATGTTGTGTTTGCTAGTAATAACAATGACTCTCCTTTGGGAATGCTTATTAAACCTACAGAATAAAGAAGGTGTTGGTTCCTCCTTAGGCTTTTAAATTAAATTGCAGAATTTCTTTAACCAAAAAAGGAAAGAAAAAAAGAGAAGAGCATAAACCACCGCTGTGCCTTAGAAAGACTATTAGAATGAAGAAGCAAATTGCTGGCGAGAAATTGAAGAATAGGTTAAGATTTACAGGTTGATTTATTGTTGGTGGACATCGGCCTCTTTATAGACTTCCATTTTAAGTTTCATATAAATGTGTTAAGGGCAAAGTACAGAATCCAAGTATGCAGGGGAGATCCTGGCATGATGGAACATGAACTGTTCGAGAGTCAAGAGACCTGAATTCTAGTATCACTTTTGATGTTACATGTTGAGCTCAAGCAAAACTTGAAAACAAAAATATCTGAATCTCAGTCTTTGTAAAATGATAATTATACTAGCTGATCTAGTATGTTCCATATAGCTTAACTCTTCTAGATTTTGTAGGTACCAATGCATTCAGTCAGTCATATAATATGGGAATCTCACAGAAAAATAACTCTATTATTAGTGCATGCTGCCACTATGTAAGGGTGATACTTTAACCATAGGTCATATGCTCCAAAATGGTAGGCTGGGAGGCTGAGGTGAGAGGATTGCTTGAGCCCACGAGTTTGAGAACAGCTGGGGCAACATAGCAAGACCTTGTCTCTACAAAAAATAAAAAAACGTAGCTGAGCATGGTGGCATGTATCTGTAGTCCCAGCCACTCAGGAAGCTGAGGTAGAAGGATCACTTGGGCACTGCACTCCAGCGGGGCCACAGAGAGTGATCCTGTGTCAAAAACAAAAATGGACAAATAAAACCCCCAAAACCAATCAGTCAACCAAGCAACAACAACAAAAACTCCAAAGTGATAGGCTCATGCCGTAGCTGTGGTGTATCTGAAATACATGTTATATTTCTACTTTCACCACCATTAAAACAAATATTGCTTAAACATTAAGCTATTATCATATGCTTACTAGCCACAGTCATGACTTGCTCATGATCTCATTATTATTATTATTTTTGAGACAGACTGGTCTCCAACTCCTGGCTCAAATGATCCTTCCACCTCAGCCCCTCAAGTAGCTGGGACTACAGGTGCCCAACTGTGATCTAATTTTATCCATTGTCTACACGTGCTTCTTGGTCTAGCAGCTCAGAATGGGTTTTGGTGATAGTAATGTGGTGCATCTCTGTGCCCCTACGATTATGAAACAAAACCTTGTCCACTCAGAAAACAGTAATTCCCCTGTTTCTCCTACGGCTGGAAATGCTTTGTATTAATAGAAAGATTATAGGTATTAATAGCTTAACTAGATGTTTGCTAGAAATGCAAATATTGCATTAAGATTTTTTGATAAGAAAATTTTAGAGTTTTTTTAGTGTCTTTTTTTTGTTTTACTTTTAAAACCTGCCTCGGAAGTGAACTATTTTAACAATATCCTATTTGAAAACATTTGTTTATTTTCTTCATTGTACATTATATGTTAGATAAAATGAAAATACAAAAGTTCACAAGGATTTTCCAAATATTGTAAAAGGCTTTCAGGAGAGGAGACCCTATCAAAAGTTGGGTTGGGGAACTAAAATTTAATCCTATGCCCTTCAGTAGCAAGATCATAACTATAACACGTGGCAGCTGAAGACCCAGAAGGACATTGGAAAACATTCAGAGGACAGACTGTCTGGCATAAAAACCTCCATTAGCACCAAAACCTGCCTTAGCATACAGATCTACTGTACTGATTTTGGCAATGTGTCTACCTTGTGAGGCCAATAAAATTAACTGAAGTTGAAAACTGAATTAATAGCACAACCTAGTTCCCTCTGTCTCTCCTTTCAATGGATTGCGATTTGGTCTGGCTGAATGTGGCAAGACCTATCTCTCTATGCCCAAGCTCTTCTTCCTCTCCTGGTCAGGACCTGGGCAACCCCAGCTCCAGGAAGAGGCAGGCTGCCTGAGAAAATCATTCTTGTTGGCTTCACATATCCACAGGCACTTAATGTCTGTTTAAGAAAAAATAATCTATTTACTCTGCAAAGTGTATTCACTGTTGTTTTATCTATAGACAGATGTGTGCCTAGTTAATCCAGTTGTGCAGAAAAAAAAAGATTAACATGGATCTAGCTAAACAGTAGCAATAACAGGGGAAGCATTTCAGCACTTGCTTGGTGGCTCATGGGACATCCCTTTATGCTTATATAGCTTGGAGATCACAGAACAGTTGTGCCCAGGGGAACCATGGATGGAGGGAGGGTAGGGTGGCAAGAATGTCTACATGGCACATATCAACTAATAATTTTTTATTTTTGAAGAATGCCAGCTAGCACTCCACCTGAGGGCAAAGGGAAGGGAAGAATATGGGCTTCTTAGAACCATGGGCTGTTTGATCTTCAGGAGCCCTTACTTGTTTTCAGCTAGAACCTGTTCATGTTACAGGTAAGAAGGCAAAGTTCCTGAAAGGATAGGTGTCTGCCCAAGGACATGTGGCTGATTAAGTGACAAAGCCGATGTCAAGACCTGGGTTTCCTGACACCCTGTCCAGTGCTTTTTTTTATTATACACTGTCTCTTTTATTTACTAAAGCCTCTTCACACTTTGGAAGACAAAGGATTCTAATCAGAGCCTCACTACTGATTTTCCACATGACTTTGGGCAAGTCACCCTCTCTGTGCTTGAGTTTTAGTCTCTTCAGATGGGGCTGGGATGGGCCAAAGTGACCACTCTCTAGAGCTCAAACTTTCTGGAGAAAGGTATGCTCTAGATGCTATTTCATGTGAGTTTCCTGGAAGGGTGCTCTCTTGTAAACTTTACTGAGATGTGCCTGCTTTCTTTGCTTTTCTTGTGGATGTGGAAATTGCTTTGTTTCTTTATCAGAGTCTGTTAGAGGCCTCTTTACAAGTGTCAGTAGTTCTAGCAATCAACCTGTTAAAAGACAAAATTACAACAAATTTTAAAATCTCAACTGGCTTTATTGCAATTCTAGAATCAGGCAAGACTTTTTTCCATTAAATAGAATGTATTCTCATGAGTCTAGAAGAGGAGGCTGGTTTTAGAGAAAGAAGGGGCTGGAGAAAGCAGAAACAAAGTACAAAAGGTAGACTGGTTATTTAAAAGTTTTGTTATAAGGAAGAGACAAGAAGACAGAATAATAGAAGGATAACTGATTGGTTAACATAAGGTTACTTCAGGCTCTCTTATTATGTAAGAATTAAAGTACAGGTAACTTTATTATCAGGACAATTAAAGATTGAAACTGGCCAGTTTGGGATATTGGCTGTTAACTCTTCTGATTTCTTGGAAGGGCAGTGACAATTTTTAGATTTGTGATGTGGAATTTTGGCATGGGTGACTCCATTTTGATTTTTCATTTGGTCTGTTGGGACTTAGTGCAGGAGCTTAGTCCAAAACAATGATTTTCTCTAATTTTTGTTTAAGAATTCAAGTTCTTTAAAAATGTGAATTCTTCCCTTTTAGTCTATTCCCAAAATTGTGGAGAAGGTGACTGAAATCTGCAAATGCGGAAAGCACAAATACAACACAGACCAAGGTCTTTCTTAATATGATTGAGATTAAGGATTTGATCAGGATATTACAAAAAATAATTATTTGGTTGTTTTCTGGTTTAAGGAAATCTAAAAGTTGAAATGATATGAACTTCCAGTAAGAAATTCAAGGCACTAGTTATTCCCATTCTCAAATGATTCTTTGCTTTGCTTGCAGATTTTTTCATTAGCATGATGGAAAAATGCAATTCAATTTACACACATCTGTTGCACCAAATTTTTAGAACTCATTAGGGTCATATAGTATATGACCCTCCTTATCCCATATTTATCACATATGAACCACAGTTCTGGTGATTTCTGTCTTCTCCCATTATTAAGTCATTTTAAATATTATTTTGAAGATTAAAATTAACATATATGTATCTTTTGTAAAAGGCACATGTAATTATTGTGAAAGAGTGAAAAATTACTCCCCAATCCTACCACATTACCACGTTGCTACATTTACCACATTGCTACATATCCTCACAGAACTATATATGTAATAACACTATTATGCAATACTGAAAGTACTAACTAACATAAAATAATACTAATTGTATTACTTTCTGCATATTTTCTTCAATCTGCTTTTTTCTATTAATATGTTATGAATAGTTTTCCATGTTGATAACGTAATATTATAATAGCTATAATTTATGCAGACATTCATACACGTTTCACAAATGCAACTGGTAGACACTAAAGTTGCTTTCAGTTTTTATCTATTAAAAACAACACTTCAATGTACATCTTTAAAACTTAATCTTTGTGCATGTCCTTGATTATTTTCTTATGGTAAATTTTTGAAGTGGAATTGCTTGGCCAGAAGAAACACTTAATTTAAAACACTTGATACACATCATCAAACTACCCTGAAGAAAAGTTGTACCCCAAATCTGTGAGTGATTATTTTTCTCCACATTCCAATAGCTATGTGCATTATCTTCACTTTTGAGATACAAATGACAAATTACAAAATTCACTTATTGCAAGTGAACAGTTCAATAACTCCTCATAAATGCACACAGTTGTATAACCATCACCACAATTCAGCTTTAAAGCATGTTCATCTTCCAAAATTTCCCTCAGCATTATCTCTTAAAGTTTGTCTTATTGATATAATTGAATACAGTAAAATGGTAAGATTTTAAGTTGGTTTTGAGGAATGCACGTCAAGACATGGGGCATTTCAGTCATCCATGAAAGCTTCTTTGTCTCTTCCCAATCAACCCCTCTCACTGTCCACCCCAGAAGCAGCCACTGATGATTTCTATGACTGTAGATTCTAGAATTTCACATAAATGGAACCATATACTATATGCTTTCATTCTAATTAATCTTTTCGACACTTATCCAAGTTATTTCATGTATCAGGAATTTGTTACTTTTTTATTGCTATTACTCTATTGTATGATTATATAACAGTTTGTTCATCCTGTTGATGAATATCTGGATTATTTCCAGTTTTAGCTATGATGAATAAAGCTGCTATGAATATTCTTGTACAAGGCTTTTTGTAAACATATATATTTGATAAATAGCTAGGACTGGAATTGCTGGGTCACAGGGTAGATGTCCATTTGTCCATCTTGACTTTTTTCTTTTGAGATGGAATCTCACTCTGTCACCGAAGGTGGAGTACAGTGTCTCGATCTTGGCTCACTGCAATGTCCACCTCCTAGGTTCAAGTGATTCTCCTGCCTCAGCTTCCTGAGTAGCTGGATTACAGGCAAACACCATCATGCCTGGCTAATTTCTGTACTTTTTTAGTAGAGATGGAGTTTCACCATGTTTGCCAGGCCTGTAATCCCAGCACTTTGGGAGGCCAAGGCAGGTGGATCACTTGAAGTCAGGAGTTTGAGACCAGCCTGCCCAATATAGTGAAACCCCATCTCTACTAATAATACAAAACTTAGCCAGGCGTGGTGGTGGGCACCCATAATCCCAACTACTTGAGAAGCTGAGGCAGGAGAATCACCTGAACCTGGGAGATGGAGGCTGCAGGGAGCTGAGATCATGCTACTGCACTCCAGCCTGGGCAACAGAGTGAGACTCCATCTCAAAAAAATAGTACATTGGTGTTATAAACCAATGTACACACTGATCAGAGTCCCATTTATTGTACATCCTCTCCAATATAAATGTAAATATTTTCCATTTTAGACATTCTAGTGGGTATGTAGTGGGATTTCATTGTATGTATGAGTTTTTTGTTTTGTTGTATTTGAGACAGGGTCTTGCTCTGTCACCCAGGCTGGAGTGCAGTTGTGCAATCTCAGCTCACTGCAACCTCCGCCTCCTGGGTTCAAGAAACTCTCAGCCTCCCAAGTAGCTGGGATTACAGGTATGTGCCACCATACCCAGCTCATTTTTTTGTATTTTTAGTAGAGGTGGGGTTTCACCATGTTGACCTTGCTGGTCTCGAACTCCTGGCCTCCAGTGCTGGGATTACAGCTGTGAGCCACCGAGCCTGGCCTTCATTGTGGTTTTACATTATCTTCAAAATGGTACATTTTCAATTACTTGATTACCAGTAAGGTTGACTAATTTTTATGCACTTATTGATGATAATTAGATTTATTTCATTCTCTTCATAAATAGAAATGAAATATTTAAAAAGTCTGAAAACACTAGATCTCTTTTGGAATTAAAGTTTAATTTTCAAACTAGTTTAGATTTCAGGACATGGACCTGTCCTAGCTTTCAGTGTTATCTATGGAAATTATGCTTTCTTTTAAATTTATTGTGCATTCATTAGGGAAAGAACATAAGTTTAACCCCCCTTTTCAATTTTTAATTGTTATTATTTAACAAATGAGGCCAGATAGATAAAGAGATGCACTTAAGTTATAGCACTAGTTATATAACCAGTACATTATACACAATAGATGCTTTAAAAACTTTTATTGCATAAAGGAATAAATGAATAAATAAGAAATTTAAAGTCTAGGATTCTTTCTGTTGCAACTTCTGTTGTTTTCACTTGTGTTTGGTTTTCTTCCTGTTCTTTCCTTGCTAAGGTTTCAGTAACCAGGTGCTCATGTGGATATTCGCACACTGACTCTTTGGGGTTTGAGTGTGTTTAGATAGAGTACCTGTGGTTGGGAGAACCTGGAGGAAGTCAGTCTTAATTACCTTCTTTGTCCTCTTCTCCTTTGCATTATTATTTATATCTTGCCATTCCTGCATGTGTGTGTGTGTGTGTGTGTGTGTGTTGTAAGTTGCCCTCAAGCCTTTTTGGAAAGGATCACAGAACAAACAAAACATAATGCACAAGAAATAAAAGGCTTAGCCCTGGCCCTAGAGCAAGAACAATCTGGTCGGGAAGACAGATCCACCCACAGGAAAGCTAAGAGCGCCGGTAGGTGCAGGGGTAATCCCAGCACTGAGTGATCCACGCCACCCAGGGATTTGGGGAAAGGAATATTGGGAGCTGGACCTTAGGAACGGCTAGGATTTAAATAACAAATATTACAGAAAATGAAGACAATGTAGATGTGCAGAAAGAACAAAGTTAACCGGGGTACATAAGAATAAAATAGGCGAACAAGTAGAGGAAAACACAACCAGGCGAGCAAATGTTTGTGGTAGGAGAGAAGTGTACACTGAGCAGGAGACAATAAAGCTGGAGCGCAGTGGAGGATGCACATTACAGAGAGAGGCAGGGCCCAGAGAGAAGGGGAGTGGCGTGGGGCAGAATCATAAAGTAAGACACTTAAATGTCCAGCTGTGGAACTGGAGCTTTCCATGTGGATAATAAGGGATCCCTGGGCATTCTTGAGTAGGGGAGAAATAAGATGAAAACCAATTGTTAGCATAATTAATTTGGTGATATTTGGCCAGCTGTCTGAAATCTAGGAGAGACTGAGGAAACTGATTCTGTGATAACTTGGTAGAAAACTTTTCTCTTCTATACCCATTGCTCTGCCTTTCTCTGACAAAATTCTATGAAAAATGAATTTTATCATGGATATTATCTCAGGTGATTCCAGAGCCTAATGTTACGGATAAAGAAAGTTCATATTTTACTTAGTGAATAGGCTGGGCATGGGGTATAATCCCAGCACTTTGGGAGGCTGAGGTGGGGGGTTGGGGGATCACTTGATGGCAGGAGTTCAAGACCAGTCTAGGCACTCCATCTCTACTCGGGGAAAAATATAAATAGTGGGTCTGGCAGCACATGCCTGTGGTCCCAGCTACTTAGGAGGCTGAGGGAGGAGAATCACTTGAACCAGGGAGGTGGAGGCTTCAGGGAGCTGAGGTTGAGTCACTGCACTACAGCCTGGGTGACAGAGTGAAACTCTGTTTCAAAGAAAAAAGTGAATAATGTTTCCTAATGACACAAAACTAGAAAGAGGTGACATGAGGACATTGTTTAAAGTAAAGAGTTAAATTTGTCAAAATCAAACAGAATGTGTTTCTGGAATTATAAAGGAATCTAATAGAAAAACAAGGTTTAATTTTTAAATATTCAAATCCAGAGAAGCTCTCTGGAATACAACTTTTGTGGGATGTGAGCTTCCGTGGAGTACTCTTTGAAGTCTAATCTTTTTTTCCTGCTTTTTTGTTGATAATTGCTAAAGTATTGCCACCACCATCACCATCACTGCTTGTACCAGAAGCAGCACTATCACCACCATCCTCTTTGTATCCCAGGCTTACTTCAAGTCCCACCCTAATAGAACACACCAGCATTTATTGAGTGCTTACTGTGTATAAGGCAATGTAGTAAGCACATTTCCTGCATCACTTCATTTATTTTCTACAAAGACCTTGTAATGAAGGCATTATTATGATTATCACCTCCATTTCATAAAATGAAAAGGAACCCTTAGCAAGAGAGATTATGAACCTTGCCCAGATTCACACAGCCAAGATGTAGAGGAGCCAGGAATCAAATCCAGTTTTGTCTTCCTGAAGAGTCCAAGCTTGTAACCACTGAGAAGTAAGCCTAAGATGTTTCTCTGGTTTCATTTCCTGGGAAGGTCCTGGACACTCTGTCAAGAAGCAGGGAGTATCTTGTTGTTCTTGAGTATCTTCATCTCCAGTGAGTGACAGGCGTGAGCAGCTCAGCCAGCAACCAGTCCTCAGGGGAGAGCTGGTATTTCACTCAGCCTGTTTCTTGTGCTTTTTATCCTCTTCCTTTTGCCAGTATAAGTTAGTGCCAATAAAATATCATTGGCTCGTGAAGGAGGTGCCAAAAAAGCTGTATAGAAAAATATCCTCGATAATATTCTGTGCTTGGCACATATTATCTGAAAATCTTCAAGCATAGTGCAGCCCGCAGGTTCCTGAGTTACACACACATCCCAAAAGACATCCAAGGAAAGAAGATGAAACAAAGATGGCTGTTCTCAAAGTCTTCCCAAGGATGTAACATGAGGCTGACCAGCAAGTTATCATTTATGACCTTACTTTAGTAACAGGCAAAGAGATACAGAAGCCATGGGTTGGTCCCCAGAGAGAGTCTGGAAAGTCTTTTGCTCTACCAAGCTCTGCCAAAGCCTGAAACTATGAGAGGTTGTGGAAAAGTAATTTTATAGATAGGTTCTAGATTTAGACTTACTGGGTGAAGCTCAAATAACCAAATAATTCTATGCCTCAAATTTCTCATTTGTAAGATGGGCATGATACACTTGACTGACTGCTTTGTAGGATTATTGAGGATTGTGAGATAGTTCTAGAGAGAGGCTTAGCAAAGTGGCACCTTAATTCCCAATCAATGGTAAATATATATGTAAAACTCCAGTGGGAACCAATCTCTTTTAGCATAAGTTGTTGGTTACTAAGGAGGAAATCACAAAGCCATGAGAGAGAGGCATCCTGCTGCTGTCAGGAAAACACATTCATGAGTGCCTTCTCTACGGTGGTGGGCATTTGGGTTGGATTGAGTTACGTATTATTGTTATCATTTTATAAGTTAAAGTGCGGAAATCCAAGTCGATAGCTCAAGTTAGGTGAGAAAACCATGATTATAACTGTTCTTCCTGAATTGTAAGGATTTCCTCTATGATGTCTCAGGTATGCATTTTTAGACATAAGGTGTTAAGATGTTTCTATGATCTAACACCTCAGCATGACTTAGCTGTGCTTTGCTGGTGTAAGGAATCTGACTCTACAAAAGTGAAAAACTTGAATGCCCATGGGGCCAAGGAGGGGACTCTGAGTGGATGTAAGAGAAATAGCATGGCAAGCTGCCTGATAAATAGCAGAGAAACCTAAGCCTAGCTGATAGACAATAGGGAATGATGAGGACTGGGATGACCCGGCAAAAGGGTGAACTGGCCCAGGCTTGAGGTGCAACTGCTGCTCCTCTCCAGCATGCTTCAGCCATATTTGGTAGTGGATTAGATGCAATTTTTTTCAGAGAAGGTAGAGATTTAGATTTTTATGTGAAATCACATTAAACCTTTCATTTTAAGAATAGTGTAGATTCACATGCAGTTGTATGAAATAATACAGAGAGGTGCCTTATACCCTTACCCAGTTTCCCTCAATAGCAAGTTCTATATTGTGATTTATAATAAGAAATATGTATTTGGTCTTTCTCCTCCTTTCCTGACACACACCTCCTAAAACACTTGGTGTCTTCAAAGTGATGTGTCTTTTTGTATGCTAGTAAGATAGCTGATGGCTAGGGACTCTTGGATAGCCTCAGGATGGGAGTTAGGTGCCCGGGGAACCAACCTGTGATTAGAGGATTGGAACTTTTAGTCCCATCATCCCAACCTCTGGGGAAAGAAAAGTAGCTGAAAGTTGAGTTTATTACCAACTGTGAATAATTTAATTAATCATGTCTTCATATTGAACTTCCATAACAACAGAAAGGACAGAGTTCACAGAATTTCTGGGTCGCTGAACATGCTGGGGGTGCGAGGAGGGAGGTATGCCCAGAGAGGGCTTAGAAGCTCCACACTCTTGCCCTACATCCTGCTCTATGCATCTTCCATCTGGCTGTTCCTGAATTGTATCCTTTTATAATAACTGAGTAAATGAAAGTAAAGTATCTCCCTGAGTTTTGTGGGTCATTTTAGCAAATGATGGAATCTATAGGGAGGTTGTAGAAACTTCTGATTTATTGTCAGTCAGTCAGAAGCACAGATAAACAACCTTGGACTGAAATGTGGCAGCTGAAATGTGGGCAGTCCTGTAGAACCTAGTCCATAACTTGTGGAAGCCGATGTTATGTCCAGGTAGATAGTGTCATAATTGAATGGAATCATAGGACTGGAGATTTGCTTGATGTGTGGAGAAAACCTACCCCCCACATCTTGATAACCAGAAATGATCAGTGTTGAGAGTATAGCAGGAGAAAACTGTTTTTCTTTTTGTTTTTCTTGAGACAGGGTCTTACTCCAGCACCCAGACTGGAGTGCAGTGGCATGATCATGGCTCACTGCAGTCTTGATCTCCTGGGCTCAGATGATTCTCCCACCTCAGCCTCCTGAGTAGCTGGGAATATAGGCACATGTCACCGTGTCTGGCTGATTTTTGTGTTTTGAATTTTTTGTAGAGACGGGGTTTTGCTGTGTTGCTCAGGCTGGTCTCAAACTCCTGGGCTCAAGCAATTCAGCCTCCCAAAGTGCTGGGATTACAGGTGTGCACCATTTCTAATTATTTTTTAGATTTTGGAATTTTTAAAATGTATTCTAGGTGCTCATCCTTGGTCAGATGTGTGATTTGTAAATTTTTTTCTACCACTCTGTAACTTGTCCTTTTATTCCCTTAACAGAGTTTATAGGGAAGCAAATTAAAAAAAAATTGTGATGAACTCAGTTTATTAACTTTTCCTTTTTTTTGACTTTTGTTATCAAATCTAAAACATTTCACCAAGTTTTAGTTTCTGAAGCTTTTCTATGTTTTTAATGGTTTTATAGTTTTACATTTTACACTTCAGTACATGATCCTTTTGAATAAATTTTTATCCAAGGTATGAGTCCTAGGCAGAGTCATCTTTTTTGCTTACGGATGTTTATTTACTTCAGAATCACTTGCTGCAAGTCTTTTCTCCACTGAATTGCTTTAGCACATTTATCAAAAACATATTGGGCATATTTGAGTGGGTCTCCTGGATTCTCCATTCCGTTTCTTTAATATGTGAGTCTATCCTTTTGCCAACTCCATTTATTTAGGTCTTCTTTGATATCTGTTTATCAGAGTTGTGTAGTTTTCCAAATACAACCTCTATATTTGTTTTCTTATAGTTTTACCTATTTCATTTTTATGCAATTATAAATGATATTATGCTTTTAATTTTAGAGTCCATATGTTTATTGCTAGTGTCTAGAAATACAATTGGCTTTTGCATGTTTATTTTGGATCCTGAGACCTTGCCAAACTCACTTATAGTTCTGATCCCATCAGCAGTAATAAGGACTCGTTTGACCCCTCACCGCCTGTCAAAGGCCAAGTGGTGAGCCTGGACTTCTACCCTGACCTGCAAGTTAAAAGGTGGCAGACCCCTCTTACCTGCTCAGATGGCGTCCTTGTTACTACCGGTGGGATGGGGACTCCAGTGGTGGGGGTGTCTTCATTACTGCTGGCTAGTGGTAAAAGTTCTTATACTCCGTGAGGCTTCCCCTCACACATTCCCATTGGAGAGTGAGACATGTGCCTCCTTACTGCTGCATAGGGGTGAAACTCCAGGCTCCCCACATTGGGAAGAAAATTAACACTTTTTGGAAAGGGTTATCACAGAAAAGAGATCTATAGGCCTTATTTGGCCTAAGAGCTGCCTCCTGGTCATAGTAGATGAAAACCCTGGCTCATTCCTTGGCTTTCACTGACACCACCCCAATCAGGTGGTTGGTGTGCCTTGTGATACAGCCTCCTGATGTTAGAAGTTGAAGTTCTGTAGTGGGCTTTCTGTTGTGGGTGAAGTGGAGCCACGTTTCCCCCCACTACCCCCCTAGCGTTTGGCTGGAGTAGAGCCATTATTGTCTATAAGTTTTGTTTTGCTAGGTTGCTTTTTTCCTGTTTTTCTGGCTAGGGATAGCACACTTTTCTTGGCCCTATTTTTGTCTGCTCCAGTTGGTGTTTCTGGGTTGTAGGCTTCTTCAGTTCCAAGTCTGGGATGTAGGAGTCAAAAAGAAAACCCATAGAACTCACTAATGTGCTGTTTCTCAGGTCCTAAGTCCCTATCTAATCTGGCTTCTTCTCTTTACATTTTGGAGTCATTTTTATTTTATATATAATGTCCAGGATCTTTAGTTGCCCTCAGTAACAGGAATAGGGTAAAAGTATGTCAATTCCATCTTCCTGGAAGTGAAAATATCTCTTATTTTTTAATATTGACAACTAGTAAAACGAAAATTAACACATTTTGGAAAGGGGCATCAGAGAAAGATCTATAAACCCTATTTGGCTTAAGGGTGTCTTTTTGTGATTTCCATGCTAACAGAAGGGCATTTAAGGAATAAGAATCTTTACTTGTGTAGGGGGATGTGGTCAGGAGGTATGGTGGGAAAAAGGGAGAGATGATAGAGAGATAACGTTGGAACTTGGGGATCCATGCGGCATGGCTTAGAAATCAGACACCTTTAAAACAGACCACAGCAGGTCTCCAGAGGGAGCATTCCTGGCTTCTGGGGAAATTTTAGTGCTTGAAATCCTGTGTTCAAGTTTGTTGGGGTATGGCAAAACTCAAAAAAATTATTTACTGAAAAGAAAACTGCTCTTTTGATTATAAAACTAATATAGTTTCCTGTTGGAAAATTAGGAAAACACAAAGGAGAAAGAAGGAAATCATATTTAAACCCCTTATCCAGAGACTACTATTAATACTTTAGCATGCTCCTTCCATTCATTTTTAAAATCTGTCTATCATGTATGTAAATGACACTGTGGCTATTCTTTTTGCATACTTTTAACTACTTTTTGCCACTTTAATTATATCATAAATGTATTCCCCTGGCAATGAATATTTTGGAGAGAGCAAGACTTTTGATAGCTTCTTTGTATTTCATATGTGAAATTTAGCAACAGTTCTACTGTTAAATGTTTTCTGTTCATAACTTTTCATTATTATAAATAGTGCTGTGATGAGAATGTAAGAAATGTTTGGCCACATGTCTCATTAAGCTTTAGAACTGGGATTACTTAAGCAAAAGGCATTTAAGGCTTTTGATTTGATTTTATAATTAGATTATTCTCCAGAAAGATCACCAATTTACATTCCCACCAGTGGTATGTAAATTTCTGCCACAGTGCACTCTTGTAGGTACTGAAAGTTATCATTTAAAAAATCTTCACAAATTTGAAGGCAAAAAGGTATCATATTATCTAATTCTTATTTATTTTATTAGTAATTGCTATTAAAATTAAATATCATTTCTCTTTTTTTGTCTTTTTAACTTTTTTCTGATAACTGCTTTTTGTTTTTTGTTTTTTTGAGACGGAGTTTCCCTGTTGTTACCCAGGCTGGAGTGCAATGGCATGATCTCGGCTCACTGCAGCCTCTGCCTCCTGTGTTCAGGCAATTCTCCTGCCTCAGCCTCCTGAGTAGCTGGGATTACAGGCATGCACCACCGCGCCCAGCTAATTTTTTGTATTTTTAGTAGAGACAGGGTTTCACCATGTTGACCAGGATGGTCTCGATCTCTTGACCTCATGATCCATCCGCCTCGGCCTCCCAAAGTGCTGCGATTACAGGCTTGAGCCACCATGCCCGGCCTGCTTTTTGTTATTTGTACATTTTTTTCCTGTTATGCTTTTCTACTTGTTTGTTAGATGTATTACAAGGATGGTTCTCAAGTTTGTCATTGCCTTTTAATTTTGTATGTGATGATTACTTTTGACATAGAGCAGTTTACAATTTCAAATATATTATTCTTTCCTTGGATTCCTAAAGAGCTTTTGGGTTTGGGGGGTCCTTCTGTACCAGTCCAGTTTTATCTATTACTGCATATCAAGTGACCTCAAAATGTAATAGCTTAAAACAACAACCACTTTATTATATTTTATAATTTTTGTAGGTTAAGGATTTGGGCAGGGCTCAGCTAGTGGGTTTTCTGCATTACTTGTGGTGTTGACAGAAGTCAACCCATGTTAATTACCTGGTGGATGGGCTAGTTTGGAGAGTCCAAGGTGGAGTAGCTCACGTGTCTGGAACCTTGGTGGGGATGGTGGCTCATCCAGTGATCTTGGGGTAGTTAGAACCTTTACTTGGCAGCCCAGGGCTCCAAAATAAGTGTTCTAGGAAACAAAGAGGAAGCTGTAAGGCCTTTTATGACAAAGCCTTGGACGTCAGCTACTCTGTTGGTGAAAGCAGTCTCAAGCCTACTCACATTCAAATGGGTTTCATGGAATATGGTATAGCATGGAATCTGTGGCCATATTTTAAAATTGCCACAGCAGCCCAAGATAAGTTAAATGTACACTTACATTTTTTTCTAGCTTGTTTATGCCCCTCTGCCTCCTCCTGCCCCTCCTTTCCCTTCTCCTTCTCCTCCTCCTTTCTTTCTTTATAGAAATATTAAATCCTTAATCCATATGGAGATCATTTAATACAGATTTATAATGAGGTTCAAATTTGAATTATTTCTCTAGTAAATGGTTTTACTGTAATTTTTTTTGTTGGATAATCGTTTCTTTACTGAGAGCTGCTGACTTTTATAGATACTAGGGACTGTGTGAATGTTCTGTTAATGGGGAAGAAAATGCCGTTCATGCTATATGATTCGTTTTCTAGCACTGGTCTCACTTGTCCAGCTTTCAGTCTGAGAAGCAACCAAGCACACTGCTGATGCTGGGCTGTTCAGTAAGTGTCTGGCTGGCTTACTTTCTCTGGGTGGCTTGCTTTCTGGATGGACTTTCTTGGCTAGAAGGACTCTGCAACTCGGGGCCTGATTGTTGACCTAATTTAGAGGGGCTCCTATTTTTCAATCTACTCAAAATAGCAGGCTTTGGTACTTTTTTTTTTTTGAGACAGAGTTTCACTCTTGTTACCCAGGCTGGAGTGCAATGGTGCGATCTCAGCTCACTGCAACCTCTGCTTCCTGGGTTCAGGCAATTCTCCTGCCTCAGCCTCCTGAGTAGCTGGGATTACAGGCATGTGCCACTGTGCCCAGCTAATTTTTTTGTATTTTTAGTAGAGACAGGGTTTCACCATGTTGACCAGGATGGTCTCGATCTCTTGACCTTGTGATCCACCCGCCTTGGCCTCCCAAAGTGCTGGGATTACAGGCGTGAGCCACCGCACCCAGCCCAGCTTTGGTACTTTTGAGAGCTCTGTGTCTTGGGCTATTGCCATGGCATGTATCTGAGGTAGTTTTGTTGTTATGATTCTAAGTGTGCTAGTTCCCACGAAAGACTATTTCCCAGATGAAGTAACTTGACTGTTTCTAATGGGGAGAGCATTAACTCATTTCATTAACATACTAAGCTAAAAGAGGAGAGAAACTCCTGTGCCACAAGAAGGTTTCCCTACAACCTCCCCCTCTATCTGAAGGTCGTATCTAACCCTGGCTCCACTCAACATTCCTCCACTCCAGAAGGACCTTCTGACCTGGACCCCAGCTTCCTCGCCCCCATCTCGACTTCTTCCTTTCTACTTCTACTATCACCAGGAAGTGCAGAGCTCAGCCCTATGGTCAGAGCTCTTGAAATGCTAAATTTTCCTTGATCATTCATTTTATTAATAACTACCAACACTATTGCTGTTGTTGCTGCTGCCATTCACTTGCCTATGTACTCCATAATCTGCTAGCTTTACTATAATAATTCCACCCAACAGTTTGTTGAGATAGCTACTAGTATTCCCTTTATTTATTTATTTTTTTTTGAGACTGGGTTTTGCACCATCGACCAGGCTGGAGTGCAGTGGTGAAATCTTGGCTTTCTGGGTTCAGGTGATTCTTCTGCCTCAGCCTCCCAAGTAGCTGGAATTACAGGCGCTCGCCACCACACTCAGCTATTTTTTTTGTATTTTTTTCTAGTAGAGATGGGATTTTACTATGTTGGCCAGGATGGTCTCAAACCCCTGGCCTCGTGATCCCCCCACCTTGGCCTCCCAAAGTGCTGGGATTAAGGCATGAGCCACTGTGCCCAGCCATATTCCCATTTTTAAAATGAGTGGATGGTGGTTTAGAGATGTTGAAAAATATGTTCAAGCTGTGTAGTTAGTAAATGATGGATCAGGACTTTTAAGTCTGGTAGTCTGCTAACTTTTAGACAGTTTGTTTCTTCCTCCCTTCTCTCATAGTAATCCCCAGTTCCTAACTGTAGATGGGTATTTCCACTTCTCCCTGTAAAAGGGCCACATGCTGCTGATATCGTGGGTCACAGGGTGGAATATCTATTTGAGGACATACAATCCCTGTCTGGCAGGGACCCACATTTGAAACTCAGTCCTCCTGAAGGTTTACTTACCTGATCCCTCTGTTTCCAGCCAGCTCTTGCTGAGGGGCAGGAGCCTCATTCTCTTAGACAACACAGAGTGGAGACGTGCTTTAGGTAATTGGCCTGCCCTGTGAAAACTCCTTGCTGTTTTCTCAGGTGAGTTTGCTTGTAACTTAACTGCAGCTCCATGACTTACTGCTTCTTTTCCAGGCTCTTATATGGTAAATTTGCTTCTGTGGCCTGAGTCCAGAACACATCCTAGTCTTCTCTGGAGAGAAGCAGAGTCAGGGGAAGGAAGAGATTTTGTAATGTGGACAGTGTTCAGTGTTCATTGCTGAGGAATCGAGAGTCAGTTTGCATTCGTCATGGGCGGAGGACCCCGCAGCTGGTGGAAGGCCAGCAGCAGTGTAAAGGTAAGACTGAATGGTGAGGACTTCCTGGGATGGAGGAGGTAGGGAAATTAAAGGAAGCTTCCTGAGGTTATGCCCCTTTGCTCCCTGTGTTCATTTTCTGGAGCTGCCATAACAAAATACACAGCCTGGTTGGCTTAAACAACAGAAATGTATTGTCTTACAATATTGGGGGTTGGAAGACCAACACCAAGGTATGTTCAGGTTTGGTTTCTCTTGAGGCCTCTCCCCTTGACTTGCAGATAATGGCCTTCTCCCTGTGTTTTCACATGGTGTCTCAGTTGTGTGCCCTTGGTATCTCTTTTTGTGTCCCAATTTCCTCTTCTTATAAGGACACTAGTCAAAATGGATTAGGGTCCACTTTAATGACTAATTTTAACTCAATCACCTTTTAAAGGACCCTCACTCCAAATCTAGTCACATTCTGAGGTCCCAGGGTTAGATCATCAACATGTGACTCTTAGGGGGAACATAATTCATCCCAAAGGACTCCCTTTCGGCCCTTCTGAGAATACCAAGCAGTGGAGACCTAAGCTTTTAGCACCTCTGGTCCTGCCAGACCTCAGAGAGTATGAATGAGAGAATGGCCAACCTAAGGTTACATAAATGAATAATGAGTCACCAGTGAGCAACAATTTGATCATCAAATTTTGTGTTTAACATAAATCTTGGCAAGGGAAACGTATTGGCATGTCTTCAGGGCCATACAGTTCTCTTACCTATTTATTTCTTTTGCAAGGAATTAGAAGTTTTCAAGTTAAAAAAAAAAGAAAAAAAAAAAAACTAAATCTTTACAAAACCTTAACAGAGTCTCCAGGGAAGCTGTGAATTGTGTGTTTTTGTCCATTAAACAACGTATTGTATTCTCCAGAGGGAGGCATTGGTCAATTTTGTAACAGAGACTGAAATTGAGGCCAAATATTACCATTTCACTCTTGACATTTATCTGGAATTAGGATGTGTACAAACCTTGTGACCTAGCATTACAAGAAGATTTTGTTTGTTTTGCATTGGTGAGCCTACTTTAACCCCTTTTATACTAGAAGATTTTGGTAGTGCTTTGCTTCTGTTGCAGCCCATATAGGTAATGATTATAAAGTCATCCTAAGCTAATGCTTTTGAAAAGGCTTTATCTCTGCAACCAAATTGTAGCTCTGATTAAGAAGGGTCCTTGTCTTACATTGGCTTATTTTGCTAAGTATAAAATTGGAGTAATTTTACTCATTACCTGCTACTTAGAGGTCAACATGTCCAACCTCCTCTGTTGCAGACACTGTTGGTTGCCTGCCAGGGAGTAATTTCCCCCTTTCTACCTTTCTATCAACACCCTGATTTTAGTAACCCTCCTTTGAGGGGTCATGTTCTTTTTAAGAATTGGTTTCTACCCAACCATAGAAGGTAAATCTTCATTGGTTTAGGCTAATTTATGGTGGCCTTTCCTTGTCTGGTGATTGTTTAATCAGGGGTAAGCTATGCTGATTCTTGACAAGGAAAGATAGGGGGACATCTGATGGAGGGACACAAGATTGGGACATTCTTTTTTTCTGCCTCTGAAGATTGTTGATAGCATATGAGACCTGACCCACAGAAGATCTTAGGACTGTGGAGGAAAACTGCAGAATAGCTGGGCTGGATCCATGCTGTATCTATGTCAGTGAATTAATCCATCTTGAAATTGCTCTACCGCCACACTTCATGTTGTGCACAATAATAAATGTCCTTATTGTTTAAGCGACTTTTGGTTAGGTCTTATATAATTTGCTACCTAAATCATCTTACACGGACTTTGGAAAGCTGACGTTGCCTGGGAAGCTGAGTGATTTGTTCCATTTTGTGTTGCTATAAAGGAATATCAGAAACTAGGTAGTTTATAAAGAAAAAAGATTCATTTGGATCACAATTCTGATGACTGAAGAGCTCAAGATTGGGCATTTGCGACTAGTGAGGGCCCCAGGCAGCTTCCACTCATGGTGGAAAGTGAAGGGGAGCCAGCATGTGCAGAGATCACATGGTGAGAGAGAAAGCAAGAGAAAGGTTGGTGGTGCCAGTGTCTTTTAAACAAAAAGCTGTCATGCGTACTAGTAGATTGAGAACTCACTCATCTCCTAGGGAAGGCCTTGCTGTATTCATGAGGAATCCACCCCATGACCCAAACACCTTCCATTAGGCCCCATTCCCAACATTGGTGTTCAAATTTTAATATGACTTTTAGAAGCAACAGATATCCAAACCATAGCACCGAATCAAAAAAACTCCTTCCTTTCTCACATATGAAAGGAGAAAGAAGGCAGCTATGTCTGGCTAGCAGTTCTGGTTGGTCTGTCTCCTGAAGAAGCTTCTCTGCTAATGTTCTTCAAAGACCTGCTGCTGATAGGAAGACTATTTCCTAAGATTGAGCTGGTTCAAAAAGAGAATACATTCAATAGGTAGCAAAGAAAGGTCTCTTCCCATTTGACAGGTGACAGAATTCATTGTTGATGACTTTCTGGATACCAAGAAGGGATTCAAGCCAGGAAGTCATTAGCTGATTGCAGCAATTTTTGCACAAATGTGATTTCAAAGTGTGACTCTCATCTTGCCAACTTTGTGAGGTAAGGATCTAGCCAGGGATGGAGAGTGTTTCATAAACATTCCCTTAGCATTGCTAGAAACCACAGAGCTCAGTGATATCGCTGCCAGACAGTTGTGCAGTGCCTAAAGCAATTGACACTAGGAATCTGAGTTTGACACCAGCCTGGGAAACATACTTAGAACCCCATCTCAAAGAAAAAAAAGTAGCCAGGTATGGTGGGGAGCACCTGTGGTCCCAGCTACTCGGAAGGCTGAGGTGGGCGGATTACTTGAGCCCAGGAGTTCAAGATTGCAGTGATCTATGATGACATCACTGTACTCCAGCCTGGGTGACCCAGCAAAATTCTGTCTCAAATTAAAAAAAAAATGAAAGAAAGAAAATAGGAATCTTAGAGGGAAAATAAACTGTGGTAGGGTGGCAGCTTTCTTCTGTACACATATGCTGAGCTGAGATTTGGGACATTTGGTAGTGAAACACCTGATGTTAGAATTCCATGGAAAGTTAAAATCAAACCAGGGGCCCAGTCTCCCCAAGCATGCTATCTAAATAAGGTCATTATCAGCAATACTCAATGAATGCCAGGGGGCTGCTTGGTACCCTACTTTGGGCTCAGATAGACTGAGGAGTATGGGGAAGGCAGTTTCTGGTCTACATTGTCTTCTGAGGGACCCAGGAACTCTCTTCCGCTAGGCAGGGCTTATGTAATCTTTTCAAAATGATACAAACCATGATTGGTCTTACCCAGGGATGATATATGACCTGCATTTGATAGGGATTATAATCTTTCACCTACAGAGCTATGGACAGCTCCAAAATGAGTAGTTCCTTTAGATTGTAAGGATAGATTTCTACTCCCTGGAACTGAGTTCTTGAATTCACCACGACCTCCAACCTGCATTCTGCACATTTTTCTTCATTCTTGGTACATTTCTCTTTATTCTTGGTACATTTCATACCTTATCCTGTAGGTAGGAACCAATTAGCTACCCAACTTCTCTCCCATTTCCACCCTCACCAAATTAATTTTTCTGTATTTGCTAAAATAATCCTCTGACTGGAAGACAATGCTCCTCAGCCTCCAGGAAGAATCTAAAATGGGAAACTAGGAAAGCAAGTCAGAGAGCAAAGGATAAATCTCTCTTAAAGCATTCGTTCATTCATTCATTCAAAAATATTTATTAACTACTAGTCAGGAGGCTGTGGCATGAGAATTGCTTGAACCCACGAGGCAGAGATTGCAGAGAGCTGAGATTGTGCCACTGCACTCCGGCCTGGGCGATGGAGCAATGCTGTCTCAAAACAAAACAAAAAAAACACCACATAAAATGTTATTGAGGTCCTACTTGATGCTATGCTCTGTGATAGACACTAGAGATGCCATCATGAACAAGATAAATATCTCTGCTCTTAGAAGTTTATAGTCTGAAAAAGACAGAGAAGGTGATAAAATATTCAATTATAAATTCAAATAAGTGCTTCAAAGGATAAAAACTGGATAATAAGAGGCAAAAAGTGGCAGGACAAACCTACTTTGCTTTTATGGTCAGGGAAGGAGGTCACATTAAAACAAGACCTGAGGATCAAGGAATCAGTTGTGAAAAATCTTTCTAGGAGGGGTATATACTGTACTTTGAGACACTGTGGTAAGAATAGACTTGAGTGTTCAAAGAATTAAGAGACAGGTCATGTGGCTGGAATATTGAGGGGAGGGAGAGGATTTGAAAATGAAATTAGAGCTGGATGTGGTCGCTTACACCTGTTATCCCAGCACCTTGGGAAGCCAAGCCAGGAAGATCCCTTGAGTCTGGGAGTTCGAGACCAGCCTAGGTAACATATTGAAACCCCATTTCTACAAAAAAATACAAAAATTAGCTGGCAGCTGTAGCACATGCCCGCAGTCCCAGCAACTTGGGAGGCTGGGGCTAGGTGGGAGGGCTACTTGAGCTTGTGAGGTTGAAGCTGGGAAGTCAACCTTGCTGCAATGGCAGCTCCCCCACCCTGCTACCACTTACTAAAAACTACACAATATCATTTCTAGCGTACAGGGAAGAATGCTTGTGTGGGGAATGATAAGGGAGGAATATTTGGTTTCCTATGAAATCACCAGGCTTTTGAAAGAACTGTGCCTGACTGTAAACAATGCTGTGTCAAGTATGTGATTTTCAATATCAAGATTAGCACAATTAATATGATAAATTGCCCTTCAAAAGAGAACTTGATGAACCAGTGTTTTAAAAGGAAGTTCTGATTGAAGTAATTGTGAAACCTGCAGATTTGACTCAGTTTCCCACCTAACTTCCTCAGTGATACAACCAAAGTGACACAGGTCAAAATAAGTACATCTTTGTTGAGTGTGTATTCCATGCTTAGCACTGTGATAGTTGTGGTGGCTTCAAAGTCAAAGAGGCCTCTGTCCTCAAGGACTTTAAGATATAGTAGGAATGGTAGAAAGAGTACACCAGCACAATCAATCGAATTGCATATAACCACCACTTTGGATTTCTAATTGGCATATCACACACAGAATTCAATCTGATCAAGGGATGAGAATTGGAAGGATAATTTAGGAGCCATTAATGAAATTTGGCCAAGCAAAGAGGTGAACAAGAATGCTGAGATCCTCCTCACACAGTGCTATTTTTCCCACAGGATTATTCTAGGCACCTGAATAGAACAGGCAGCCAGGATGGCTTCTTCCTGTTCTCCTATGCTTCTATCATTGGCAGTAAACTTGTATGGTAAATATCGGAACCCCTGGATACCATAGTAATTTCCCATACTTTGAAATTACCATGAGGTGGGGCCTGTCCCCAATGTCATAGTTCCCCTCTTTGATACAAAGCATGGGATAGGAAGGAAAAGAGGGTTCCATAGAACTTGTGTAGAGAAAACTTTGGTGCTCAGGCTTAAATGCCTCTGAGATTGTAGGCTAGCATGACAGAATTCAGAGTCTGAGCCTTTCATCTTGAGCAAGACGTTTGATTTTATTCTATTGGAATGAACAGTTTGGACTTGATGAATACCAACCAATAACGTCCCATTCCAACTAGTTGACCCTGTTTCGCCTGGAAGTAAGGGGCTCAAACTCCTTTTGGCGGGATTCCATTTTGCCCAATAGCATAAGACATGCCACAAAGATCCCAACTATCTTGTTAGAGATTATATAGGGTTCAGTCATGTCTTTAGCTAAAGAAGAGTCCAGTGGTGTGTTCCTAAATTCCTTTCCCAGCCTCTAACACACACAATAGATTTCCTTACATTTTTCTTTGGTTTGGTTTTCACTAGAATGGGCACTGGAATGGTTGGTATTATAGGTAATGGCAGCATCTGGGAGTGGAATTGATGAACTGGGAGAAGTCCGCTGTTTGATTCACCCATGATTTTTATTTCACAGGTATGGATTGGGTGGTTATTATGTGCCAAGACACTGTCACAGACACAGGCCTTATCACTTTTAGGAATCAACATAGCCATTACAGAAAACAGGTTGATTACCTCAAGCACTCTCTTAGAGCAGCTCTCTTAAATGTCTTCATGCTTCCTGGGGTTCAAGCCTCGAACCCCAGGAAGGGGGTCAGAGTGTTGAGTTGTATTTCTAACCACTCACCTACTGGCATGTTAAAAATACCATCCAGAAGAGGATCCTTTCTTTGGCTTATGTTAGGAGTTACTGTTATTTGGTGGTGTCCCTTCCAAAATTCACTTTGAAATTTAATCCCCAATACAATAATATTAAGAGGTATATGGCCTTTGGGAAGTAATTAAGTCACAAGGGTTCTCCCCTCATGAATGCAATTACTAAGATTTAGTAATTTAGCCCTTAAGAGAGGGCTGAAGGTTGAAAGGTGCCTGTTCTTACCCTTCTGCCATGTGAGGACACAGTGTTCCTCCCCACTGGTGGGTGTAGCAACAAGGCACCATCTTGAAAGCAGAGAGCAGCCCTCAGCAGACACTAATCCTGCTGTGTCTTGATCCTGGACTTCCCAGCTTCCAGAATGAAGAAAAATAAATTTCAGTTGTTTGTACATTGCCCAACCTGTAGTATTTTGCTATAGCAGCTCGAACGAACCAAGATAGGATCCTCCTTAATCCTTTAGTGGGCCTGCTGGTTATCCCAGGCATTGCTCTCTCTCCTTCAGCCTTCCTCCTCCAGTGCACCTTATCCAAAGGGATCAGACCCTGAGATGGCTCATTCCTTCTCAGTCATACAGGAGAAAACTCAGGAGATGTTTACCAACATAGAATTGAAGGCAGCTTGTTGTGATCCAATGCATTTGATTATTAGAGCAGTAAGACCTTTAAACTTGGGTTTCTTCACTTACTAGTTGCATGATGCTGAACAAGTTAATCACTGTAAATGAAAATTTACACTGTAGGTGCAAAGTACTACACAGATGCAAATCAGTCCTGTTAGGCATACTGCTAAGGTAGGTGACAGATGTTAAAAGTGCCTGGCTCAACTCAACTCCCACCACTCCCTCTCTATGGAGTGGCAGGGTCTAAAGATCCATGGTTTCTCATTTCATCCATTTAATGCTGTAAGCATAGGGTCTAGGATTTATATCTTTTCAAGGGCCTGTTAAAATATTTGTAATGTGTGAGACATGGTGAAAATGTAAACACAAAACATGTAAAGAAAACTGCAATATAAAAGAAGAAATGAATGTTTAAATTAATGTCTATGAAATATTTCTTTTCAATTAGTCAACTGCAACACAACTCTTACTGTGTGGTATATCAATTATTTTTAATGTGTGATATGCATGTATCTTAATAGGCTTGATATAATAAAAAGTAGGACTTCTGAAAGGAAGTTTTTAGAGCCTATGAGATATTTGGGCAGCTTTGTCTAGGTCTATGGAGAATGTGATGGAAGAACAAAGGCCTTTTCTTTTTCTGTAGTTAAACTCATATTCGTCTGTTGGGATCTAGTATCATATTTATTTTTAACTGGATGGTTAAAAAAATTCTCTTTTCACTGCTTTCCTTCCTTTGGTGTCTTGCAACTTATCTACTTCAACTAAAGAAGATGAACTAGCTCTTTCTATTCAGCTCCAACACTAGATATGCCCACTGTCTATATGTTTTGGGGAATGTTTATACATCAGAAAGGTCACCCCAATTCCCTTCCCCCCATCTGCCTCTCAGCTTCGTGTCCTATTCTTGTGGTCTGCGATATGGGACTCTGGTTATTTGAAGGTATTTATAGAATTGTAAGAAGGCTGTTTAGCCAGGTGGGCCTGAGCTGGAGCTAAGATGCTTTGTGAAAGCAGATGAACACCACATGGGGCTCCCCTCTTGCCTCTGCCACTCTGCTGCCTGACCCTGAACAAGCCCTTTCCTGTCTGCTCTTCCACCTGCTTCTCTGTGTAATTAGATGCATAGCATTCAGGAGAGTGGATGAGCACTAAGATCCAGCCTTCTTGTTCTGTGCTTCTGATGACACTTCCCAGTGACCCTGGCATACAAGTGTGTGCCACAGCCACTCAGTGGGGAGGCATATCCATAGCCCACTCAGTGGAAGAGATCAGGCTTAGCAGACCTTGGTCTGCTGCTTTCTTCCAAGTTGACAAAGTTGATAAAACTTTTCCAAATTGGGAAATCAATCTAATGGATTTGCCTAATGAAGTGTTGCATACACCAGATGATTTAACACAAAAGCATAACAAAGCCCTTTCATCTCAGGAACTGAAAGCCACTTGACATTCATTTTTCCCCCATTAATCACCCTGCTTTCCCACAGGGCTCTTTGTGATGGTGAGTGGTGGGGAGATGAAGGTGTTGAGGTCACATTTCAGTGGCTGCAAGACTGCTGACAACCATTCCCTGCACTCTGCCTTACTAGCTGAACTTTGATTTGGCTTCAGTATCAGTGGCCACACTCTTCAGGGAGAGACACGGCTAGGAGGTGGAAGAATCTGGATTAGATAAGCCAATTACAGAAATGCTATTCCTCCTGCCTGTAATTTTGTGCTATGATTCTGTCCAATGAGATACATACCAGGGGAAATCTGCTAGGTTGGCAGAACCTACTGGGGAAGTTCTTGTTTTCTACAAAGGACACGGAGTAGGAAAGCTGCCGCTCTTCCTGCCCCCTTATCATTGTGCGTGTATATGATGCTCGAATGTCTGGATATTGCAAGTACAAACATCAACAAGCTGAGAATGGCAGAGAGAGAAAATGGAAAAAAATCTGGGTCCCTGATGATATTTTTGAGCTTCTCATTTAAGCAACCTTGGAGCTTCTTTACTATGGAAGCTGTAATTGTGAGAGATAATAAATAGTTTGTCCTTGTTGCTCAGGGCCACTTCTAGTTGGGTTTGCTGCTGTAAGAGTATGCTAACGGCTGAGCGAAGTTGCCTCTTTTGCTCCCACCTGCCTATCCCTGCTTAGAGAGTATCTGGGAGAGGTGATCCTAAAGATAAGGGCACCATCAGAGTGCATGTCTCTTATCAGAACTTTCCAAACCAATCTACAACGTAGGGCAGAGGAGAGGGAAAGTAAATCCCCTGTAGAATTGGTTGGGGTGCAGAGGCAAAGCCTAAAGCTGCCAGCCAGAAAGCTGAAATTTATTTGACTTCCTATGTTCTTAACTTTGAAATTCATGTGAAATTTTCATTCTAGTTTTTAAAATGTCTTGTTCTTAATGTAAAACTCCTCTTTTTACCTACTTAACAGTTCAATTATTTAGCTCTTCCCACCATGTGAGGCTACCCCAACCCCTGGCAAGGCTTGTGTCCCACGTGATATCGAATAGCCAAACACCTGCTCCTAGAAGCAATCTGTGGACAGAGCTTGCAAAGGTCCGTGAATCACTGTTGCAAACAGGGGAGAGGTCAAAGCAAAAGGAAGCACCGTGGGTGGATGTGGCAGCTTTCCTCTCCTACAGATCCTCTGGATGAAAAGTGCAGGCAGGGGGTGATGACAGAAGCCAAGCACAGACGACATTCCCGCCACAGGTGAGGTCTGTCTAGGTGAATTCCCAGGCTGCACAGGTGACCCTTGAAGGATGGCTGAGAGGCCAGGTGACTTGCTGGAGACTGCATCTCACTTCCATCATGCTTCAGAAACTCTGGCAGGCTGCACTTAGACGTGAAAGGAAAATTACTGACATTATTTTGAATGTTTCTCCTGTGTTGCCTCCACTTACCTGGGCTATATTTTGGTGAAATCTAAATTCTCCTTTTGTTTTTTTTGGGGGGGGTTTTTGAGACGGAGTTTCGCTCATTACCCAGGCTGGAGTACAATGGCACGATCTCGGCTCACCGCAACCTCCGCCTCCTGGGTTCAGGCAATTCTCCTGCCTCAGCCTCCCGAGTAGTTGGGATTACAAGTACGCGCCACCATGCCCAGCTAATTGTTTGTAATTTTAGTAGAGACGGGGTTTCACCATGTTGACCAGGATGGTCTCGATCTGTTGACCTCGTGATCCACCCGCCTCGGCCTCCCAAAGTGCTGGGATGGCAGGCTTGAGCCACCGCACCCGGCCCAAATTCTCCTTTTGTTAAAGCTCCCTGGACTGTAAGCCCAGGGAGGCCAGGGACTTTGCCTGTCCTGTTCCTTGTGGAATCCCCAGTACCTAGAACTATGTCTGGCACATAGTATGTGCTTCATAAACATTTTTTTAATGATGGACTTTGAATATATTGAGTTAGGGATACTTTGAAGGCTCTCCTATATTAGGAAAGAAGAAAGTCTCTATAGTTACTGAGGGCAACTATAGTCTAAAATAAGTTCAGACAACAGGGATAGAGAGTAACAAATGAAGACAGGGCCCTGGACACCCAGGAGTGGATCTCAGAAGGCATCCAAAGAACGAGCTGCTGGAGGAGGCAGGGGTGGGGACCTAAGTGTGGCCAACTGCAATAGGCACTGGCAGGTCTCAGGAGCCCCGAGTGAGACCACAGCTCATCTCTACCTGTGCCAGCACCTCCATGGGCCTGGGTCTAGGATGTGGGCCACATGACGTTCTTGTGGCCCCTGGAGAGAACTGTGCTCCATCCCTTAGTGCCTCACCCAAGGCCTTACTGGGAGGATGGCATCTGACGACAAGATTTTTTTCAGTCCCTGTTCAATGATCTCTTCCTGTTTAATCACCCAGCAAAGTTTCAGGACACCTGGGGTGGTTTCCACATCCTGAAGGAGAGGCTGTGGGGAATCCCCTGAATTATTCCTGGTGGGAGGAGAAGTAGGAGGTGGTGCTAAACTGCACAAGCTTGAGAGAGCTAAGCTGGCACAGTGGTGGTGGAAGAGACCCTTGTTAGAATGTTCAAGGCCTTGTCTGTTAAGCACGTGGGGAGAGCCCAGTAAGTGGCTGAGTGGGGCCAGGCCTCCCTCCTATCTGGCTGTCTGGCAGGGTTCCTATACTTCTTGTGCTCTCTCCTCATCAACAACAACCTGGCATTTCTCTTTCCAGACTCAAGAACCTTTTGAATTCTTGGGTTCTATTCCACCTGCTCCCTCAGATACCCTGCCTCTCAAATTGGAGTTTCCAAGGGAGGGAAAATTTAAGCCAAAGGTTTCCCAGCTGCTTATCTGAGCTGAGATGATCTTAGCAGTGTGCATAGTGGTTGGGCACACAGGCTCTGGGGTCAGCTCGCCTGTGTTCCGCTCCTTGTTATGTCTTTACTAAACTGTCTAATCTTGGACAATGCACATAACATTGGTAGACTCTAGAGTTCTCCTCCATAAAAGGGGGTTAATGATAAAACCCCTGGGATTGTTCTGAGGATTAAAATAGATAATATATGTAAGGCATTTAACACTGGGCTTGCCACAGAGCAAGTGATCAAGAAATGTCCACGATCATTATTTTTGCTTCCCTTTTTTATGCTTCCTTTTATCTTTTTGTCTAAATTGCTAAGTACTTTCACATTGTTTCATGGTGAGTGTGTTTGTGAAGAGTGAAGATAGGAATGACAGGGCACAGAGGAATTTTTTTTTGTCTGATTTTTCAACTCATCTGATGCATACAAAAAATTGCTACTTATTAAGGACTGGGCGTGTATACAATGGTGTTTTTAAAGGATGTCCACAATTTTTCAGCACTCTTTCAAAAGAAGGAGGGGTCTAATTCCTCTCCCCTAGAATATAGTTTGGTGGTAGTGACTTGCTTCTAACAAATAAAAGGCAATGGAAGTGATGCTACTGTGTGACTTTCCAACCAGGCCAGAAAAGATGATACCGTTTCACCTGTTTCTCTCTCAAGTGAGACATGTACCTTTGGAGCCCTGAGCTACCTCGTAAGAAATCCAGAAACCCTGAAGGGTCCGTTTGGAGGGACCCTGTGGAGGGGCCCAAAGAGATAGAGGGAGGTGCCTGGGGAGCCACAGCTACTCCAGCCCCTGCTCACTGTTTGTCTTCCCAGCCCAGGAAAAAGACGTGTGAATGAAGAACCCTTGAAATTGACCCCAGCTGTAGGCACTCGCCACACTTGCCTCAATCTCCTGGGAGACCCGGAGTCAGACTAGTTCAGCTCAGCTGCTCTCAAATTCCTGGCCCGCAAAACCTGCAAGAGCTAATAAACAACATTGCTTTGGTAAGGCTAAAAGTTTTGGGCTGATTTCTTATGCATTGCTAGATAACAAATACAGACATGATATCAACTAGTAACTCTGTGTGACATGTATTATTATCTGTTTCCCAAATGAAGAAACTAAGGTCCAGAGTTTGTACTGGATCCTCTGCACCAGGAGGCTGCCTCACTGGATGCTGGAGGAGGTTGGCAAAAGTTGGTAAAATTGTGTTTTTCTGTATTTGCCCTACTATCCTCTCACGAATCTAAGATTAAACACACGATCGTATTGTGTTTGGAAGATCACCACCTGTTCAAAACACTCAAGGCTCATAGTTAACTGGCAGACCCAGCCCCTGAAGTGGATTTACTGAAAGGCTGTGTCCTGTGTCTCCTTAAAACAGTGTTGGGTTTCAAAGTCAGCGTCAGGGCAGAGCTGCTAGTTAAAGGGGGTAGTCAGCAGGCCCAAAGGGCCCAGGTTGCCCTGGGAAAGCCTGGAGAAGGCTGTGAAGTTCCAGGCTTCAGGCAGGCAAGGAGGGAGCCATATGGTGTGTGGTGAAAATGGCAGAAGAAAACAGAACCAACAAAGCTGAGGAGTGGGAGCACAGCTGAGACGGAGGTGAGAAAAGCACGGTGTAACGCAAGCTCTGAAGAGCAGTGAGGGAGATCTTCACAGGCGGGATGGCCGGATGCTCCCCAGAGACAGACAAGGGCTCTGCTGGGGCTGCCAAGGGGAAGCAGTTGGTTTGATATTAGACCCAAGGGGATTTACATACTAAGGTCCACATTAGAATTTCTGTCCTAATCTCTGAACTCATTTACTTCTAAAATGTAGATGTAAATGTTTCTGAGAAGACAGGGTCCATTCATTCAGGTTAATGTCTACAAAGCACCTATTATGTGCTGGTGACCAGTGACAATGGGACATATATGGAATATAAATAAAACATGTTCCTCCCAAGAGGAACAGGGTCTGGAGGGAAATGATAATTTTTGGAGACCTGTTGTATGCCAGGTCCTATTTGGGGTGATTTACTTAAATTATCTCATTTAATCTTGACACCAATTCTACAAAATAGGCATGAATTTTATAAGAAGCTGAGCTTAGAAAAATTAAATAACATGCTTAAAGTTATATACAGCAAGAGTGTGTGTGTGTGTGTGTGTGTGTGTGTGTGTGTGTGTGTATGTGTGTTTTAACCCAGGTTAATCTAATTCTAAAGTCCGTAATTACTCCATTGCCAACCCTGCCGCTCAGGCTTATGGGTTCTTGTTTCTGGGTGCAGATTTCATGGAACTGTGTACAGAGGGCTTTGAGTCTGCAGAGGAGGAAGTGGTTAGTTCTGCCTTTGAGGAGGTGCAGGGAGGGGACATGGTTTCACAGAAGCTAGATCAGGGCAGTGTAGGGAGTGGAGGAGTTCAGTAGTTGGAGAAGGACATTGTAGACAGAGGGAGTTGCAAGTCAGATGGAACAGTGTGCCAGGGATGGAATGGAGGAAGACAGAGCTGGACAGACAGGCCAGGGCTAGACTGTAAGTAATGATTTCTTTTTAAAGAAATATGGGCAAAGGGAAGCACTGAGATTTTTAAGCCAGAAAGTGATTTGATCAGATGTGTCTTTTAGAAAGGTGATCCTGGCTGGGTGTAGAGGCTCCTGCCTGTAATCCAGCACTTTAGGAGGCAGAGGCAAGTAGATTATGAGATCAGGAGATCCAGACCATCCTGACCAACATGGTGAAAAACTGTCTACTAAAATACAGAAAATTAGCCGGTTGTGGTGGCACGTACCTGCAGGCCCAGCTACTAGGGAGGCGGAGGCAGGGGAATCGCTTGAACCTGGGAGGTGGAGGTCACAGTGAGCCGAGATCATACCACTGCACTCAGCCTGGTGACAGAGCAAGACTCTGTCTCAAAAAAAAAAAAAAAAAAAAAAAAAGGAAAGGTCATTCTGGTACCTCTGGGCAGTATCGTTAGGAGCAGGGAAACCAGCCCATTTTCACTTGGGCATTGCACTGACCCCTGAATATCAAAAATCTCACAATGAAATGCATGATCTGTCTTCTTCCTGCTTGCAAACTCTCATCTCCTCCTGGGTACCCAACTTGGTAAGCACCTCACCATCCACCCAACCTACAAGGCTAAGGACCTTGGCTGGTAAAGAGGTGGGTGTGCAGGGCTGATGACAGAACTTGAGCTTCAGGGCCTCTCACTCACACGAGCACTCTCCGGGCTCTGCACTGCATTTTGTGTTTACAGCTCGTAGTCAAGAGTTGTGCTAATCTCTTAGCTGTGCCATTTATTCTCTTCAACTCTTTCTCATTTGACTTTCAGCCATTCTCTGCCACCTGGATCCCTGTAGTAGCTTTTGCTCAGGTTAGCCTGCTTCTGTACTTGCCACTGGAAATTTTATTCTCAGAGTAATTCTTCTAAAACGGCTGATCATGTTATTTCTCTGCTCAAAACCCTATCATAGTTTTCAATGAGAGTAAAAGTCAGTCCTTAACATGTGCACTAGGGCCGAGCATCATCTGACTGCTGTTTCCTCTTTGAGTTTTTGCCTCACAACTCTTCCTTATACTTGTGCTACTCTAGCCATGCTAGCCTGCCTGCTCCCATTGTAGGGCGTTGGCGCTAATCTTTCTTCCCTTTTTCAGGAGACCCCTCCTGCAGATACTCACCCGCTACAGGTTTTTTTTGTTTTTTTTTTTTTTGAGACGGAGTTTCGCTCTTGTTACCCAGGCTGGAATGCAATGGTGTGATATCGGCTCACCGCAACCTCCGCCTCCTGGGTTCAGGCAATTCTCCTACCTCAGCCTCCTGAGCAGCTGGGATTACAGGCACGCACCACCGTGCCCAGCTAATTTTTTGTATTTTTAGTAGAGACGGGGTCTCACCATGTTGACCAGGATGGTCTCAATCTCTTGACCTCGTGATCTACCTGCCTCAGCCTCCCAAACCTGCTACAGGTTTGTGTCAAGTCTTGCCTTCTTAATGAGGCCCATCCTAACTACTATTTTTTTTTTCTTTCCAACTTGTATTTTAGGTTCAGGGAGTACATGTGCATGTTTGTTACATGGGTAAATTGCATCTTACAGGGGTTTTGTGTACAGATAATTTTGTCAACCAGGCAATGATAGGTAGTTTTTCAACCCTTACCCTCCACCCACAAATAGACCCCAGGATCTGTAATTTCATTCTTTGTGTTCATATGTACTCAATGTTTAGCTCCCATTTATAAATGAGAACATGTGGTATTTGGTTTTCTTTTCCTGTATTAATTTGCTTTGGGTAACAGCCTCTAGCTGCATCCATGTTGCTGCCAAGGACATGATTTTATTCTTTTTTATGGCTGCATAGTATTCCCTGGTGTATGTACCACATTTTTTTTAAAAAATCCAGTCCATCATTGATGGGCATCTAGGTTGATTCCATGTCTTTGCTATTGTGAATAGTGCTTCAATGAACATACATGTGCCTGTATGACCACTGTTTTTAATACTACAACCTGCCCCTTCCCCTCTTCCCTGCAGCCCTGGTTTACAATATTTTCAGAGATAGAAATCATACACTTTTATGTAACCTATGTATTAGCAAATGCCCTATATCTACATATATTGGCTTCCCAATTATTTATAATAATTTTGACTCGACAGAGAATTTTACAGCTCATAAATCCTTTTTATATCTATTCTCTCATAGGAATCATTGTCTTCCTGTTAGACATAAGAAAACTAAGCTCAGAGTTAAGTGAATTGTCTATTAGTAACCACCAAATTTTGGCACCTACTCTGTGCCAGGAGCTGTAAATATATCACGGATAATGCTTACAATAGACCCATGAAATGAATATTTTTTTCTGTGTCTTGCAGTTGAGAAATCTCAGTGTCTGACACTTATGTGATGGTCTGAGGTCCCATTGTCCTTCACATCAAGGCCTGCTTGATCCCAGAGCCCATTCTCTTTCCAGTGTTCATTTCTCCATGCTGCTTCCCAGATGTGGGCTTAACAATGGGAGATACCTTGACTTAGATTTCTTCTTATACATTTTAGAGCTAATTTAAAAATTTTTCCATTTTAATTTTTTATTGATGCCTCATAGATGAACATGCTTTCAGGGTACATGTGATAATTTAATACATTCATGTAATTTGTAAAGATCAAATCAGTGGTACTTGGAATATCTATCACCTTAAATGTTTGCCTTTTCTTTATGCTAGAATCATTCAAATTCTTCTCTTCTTGCTATTTTCAAATATACAACAGATTATTGTAAACTATAGTCACTCTGCTATAACACTAGGTCTGATTTCTTCTCTCAAACTGTATATATTTATACTTATTAATTAACTTCTTTTCATCATTCCTCTCCCACTCCAACCTTTCCTGCCTGTGGCAATCACCAGTCTACTCTCTATCTTCATGAGAGCCAGGTTTTAGCTGAAACATGTGACTGAGAACATGTGATTTTTCATCTTTCTGTGCTTGGCTTATTTCACTTAACATAATGACCTCCATATCCTTCCATGTTGCTGTAACAACATGACAGGATTTTTTTTTATGACTGAATAACACTCCATTGTTTGCATATGCCATATTTGCTTTATCCATTCATCCACTGATAGGCACTTACACTGATTCCATATTTTGGCTATTGCGAATAGTGTTGCAATAAACATGAGAGTGCAGGGGTCATTTTGATATATTGATTTCCTTTCTTCTGGATATATACCGAGTAGTGAAATTGCTGGATCACATGGTAATTCTAGTTTCAGTTTCTTGAGGAACCTCCTACTTCTTCATAGTGGCTGTACTAATTTACATTTCCACCAACAGTGTAGGAAGGTTCCCCTTTCTCTGTATCCTCACCAGCATCTGTTATTGCCTGTCTTGATAAAAGCCATTTTTTCTGGGGTGAGATGACATCTTATTGTAGTTTTTATTTGCATTTCTCTGATATTAATTATGTTGAGCATTTTTTCATATACCTATTGGACATTTGTATGTCTTCTTTTGAGAAATGTCTATTCACACTTTTTGCCCATTTTTAAATTTGACTTTTTTTTTTTGCTATTGAGTTGGTTGAGCTCTTTATATATTCTGATTATTAAACTCTTGTCATATGGGTAGTTTGTAAATGTTTTCACCCATTCTGTGAGTTGTCTCTTCACTTTGCTGATTGTTTCCTTTGCTGTGCAGAAGCATTTTAGCTTGATGTAATCCATATGTCTATTTTTGCTTTAGTTGCTTGTACTTTTGAGGTCTTCCACAAAAAGTCTTTGCCCAGACCAATGTCCTGGAATATTTTCCCAATGTTTTCTTCTAGTAGTTTTATAGTTTCAGGTCATGGATTTAAATCTAATCTATTTTTATTTGATATTTGTTTAAGGTGAGAGATAGGGGGTCTAGTTGCATTTTTATGCATACTGTTACCAGTTTTCCCAGCACCATTTATTGAAGAGAATGTCTTTTCTTCATAGTGTGTTCTTAACACCTTTGTTGAAATGGTGTTGGCTGTAAATGTGTAGATTTATGTCTGGGTTCTCTATTCTGCTCTATGAATCTGTTTGTTTTTGTGCCAGTACCAGCCTGATTTTGTCACTATAGCTTTATAGTACATTTTGAAGTCAAGTAGTGTGATGCCTCCAGCTTTATTCTTTTTGTTCAGAATTCCTTTGGCTATTTGGGGTCTTCTGTGGTTTCGTATAAATGTTAAGATTTCTTTTTCTATTTCTGTAAAGAATGTTATTGATATTTTGATAGAGATTGCATTGAATCTGTAAATTGCTTTGGGTAGTATTGTCATTTTAACAGTATTAATTCTTCCAAGCCATAGGCATAGAAAGATAACTCCATTTTTAGTGTCCTCTTCAATTTGTTTCATCAGTGATTTATAGTTTTTCTTGTATAGCACTTTCACTTCTTTAGTTAAATTGATTCCTGGGTATTTTACATTCTTTAAGCTATTATAAATGGGATTGTTTACTTGATTTTTTATTAAAGTAATAAAAAGTGAATAACTCCTTTTAGCATTTTGGTTTTTACTATGGATCTCTGGTAGTGAATTCTTTTAGATTTTATTTGTCTGGGAAAGACTTTCTCTTTCATCTTTGAAGGATAACTTTGCTGGGTACAGTATTATTGTAAGGTAGTTGTTTTATTTCAGCATTTTGAAATGTTGTTTTACTCCTTTCTAGCCAGTATGGTTTCTATTGAGAAGTCTGTTGCCGGAAAAACTGGAGCTCTTTACATGTAATGTGCTTCTTTTCTCTTGCTGCTTTTAGAATCCTCTTTGTCTTTGACCTTTGAGAGTTTAATTATTACATGCCTCGGGGTAGTCTTATTTAGATTGAATCTGTTTGTATTCTCAGACTTTCTTGTGCCTGGATATTTATATCTTTGTAAAGTTTGGGGGAAGTTTTTTGTTATTCTTTCTTTCAATAAATGTTCTAGTCCCTGCTCTTGCTTAGTTCCTTCTTGAATACCAATAATTCTTAGATTTGGTGTTTTGAGGAAATTTTCTATATCTTATAGGTAATCTTCATTTTTTTTCATTCTTTGCCATTGATTGTATATTTTCAAATAGCTGGTCTTGAAGTTTACTGATTTTTTTCCCTCTGTTTGGTCTATTCTTCTGTTGAGAGTCTCTGATTAGTTCTTTAATTCAATAAATGTATTTCTCAGTTCTAAGATTTCTGTTTGACTTTTTATTATTTCAGTCTCTTTGTTAAATTTCTCTGATAAATTTTTGAATTGCTTTTCTGTGTTTTCTTGGAGATCACTGAGTTTCCTTAGACCTGCTATTATGAATTCTTGGTCAGAGAGCTCACAAATTGCCTTCTCATTAGGGTCAGCCACTGAATTTTTGTTTTTCCGTTTAGAGGATGTCATGGTTCCCTGTTTGTTGTTGTTCCTCATTGGTATACATCTTTGTGTTTGCACTGAAAGGTTTAGTTACTTATTCCAGTATTCTCTGTCTGGCCTGTATTGGTTTTTGTTGCATATTTTGCTTAGCAAATCTTTGCCATTAGGTCAGATTTCAGCTCTAGGTGATGTCTTAACTCCAAGTGTATCTCAGCTTAAGTAAATGATTGGAGCACTATCCTTCTTGAGTTGAGACAATCCAAATGGGGATATCCCAGCATTGTGGGAAGACTGGGTAGGGGTTAGTGCCCAGGAGACCTATAAGATGAATCTCCTACAGCACTGTGCTGCTGAACAGTCACTCCAATTTGTAATTTCCTTTGGCTGAATTACAGAGTAGAGTTTCTGGGGCTGGGGATGATAGACCCACCTTCCCCCCTTGTGTCTGCCTCTGATTGTCCTCAGGCATATTTATTCGTTTAACACTAGCAATGCTTCCCATGGGTTAAGGCAGGTATGGGTCTCCTGCCAGGGAAACCATAATGTGAGGAGGCTGGTTAATTACCTTCATCTCACTTTTTACAGTGTAGAAACAGTGAGTTTTGGTAGAGAATTTTCTGTGTGCTTTGTGCTGAGTAGAATGGGAGGAGTGTCATTGTGAATGTGGAAATCTGATTCTCTTTCTGACTGCTTGGAGTTTTTTCACTTCTCTGTGGCCCTGGGAGCTGTCTCATCTTCATATTTGAGTTCTGGGATATTTCTGATGATACTCTTAGTGTTGTATATTTGTTTTTGCTTTTCTGTGGGGATGAATGAAGCCAGTTTGCTTCTATGCTGCCATTTTGGAAGCAGAGGGCAGTGCTAATAATTACTTAGAAATTTCTTTACTAATAAATGTAACAAAATTTATTCATTAGTCGCAAATGAGTATTTTGTGTTTTTGTCAGCAGCAGTTAATTTTGGGAGGTAAAGCTCCTTTGGAACTTTAAATGTTCAAATGAATCTGGACACTACCATTTAAGGTATAGAAATCTTGCCTATAGTTTCCTAGCTAGCTTTTCAAGCTGTGATTTTAAGTCTTTTTCTATTAAGCTGTAAATTTTTTTTCAAATAATATTTTACACAGAATCCCAACATAGATCAGATAAATCAGAGAAGCGGTGGTCCTTCCTGAGGAGTACCCACAGGCCTGTGGCCACAGTTTACTTTTTGAAAAATTAGTTACCTCACAAAAAACATATGTAAGGAAGTAAAAATAAGGAAAAAATCTTTGGCTTTGACAAAGAGGTTCAACTATCTGCTAAAATAGCTCTGGATTTTTGGTTTCTACTTTCCATTGTTTATGCCCATGTAATAATGTGAGCCCAGGTCCTTGAAAAACCAGACCTCTAAGAAACAAAAAAAGAAATTGAACTTGATATGCTGTACCACGTCTCTTTAATTCATTTCAACATTCCTAATTTGTCAGTCTCAATGAGGCAACATAGTGTCCATTAGCCAAAGTCAGAGGTAGGGAAATTCGAGACTTTAAAATAAACCTCTCTCCCATTAAGCCACTTTTTGTTTTCATGGGGAATGTAGCTGTCTTCACTGCCAATCTGGGTACTTCCATATAACAGGGCTGGGAGGCTCTGCCTCAGGTCACTCTAGAGCCAGGGATTCAGAATCCACAACCAGTGGTCTTTCCACTGCACAAAATCATTTCCTGGTCAATCACTGATGGCTGCTTCATCATAGAGGGCGTTCCTCTTCTCCTCAGCCTGGCCAAAATAGTTTGATTTTTCATTTCAGACTCAAATCTAGTTTCATTTTCTCTCAGAAGCCACCTTTGGGGCCTCTTTGCTTAGTGATTTTTTTTGTTCTTTGAAGTTAGAACTGACACTTGAATCCCTTTTCCTATCTACCTACCTTATTCCTATGGTCTACACAGTATCTCAGCATAATTTGTCTGGATACATACTAGACTTTTATGTTTGTATTACATTTTGATGTGGAAAACAATGTGGTGGTGAATATCTCGAATCTTTTCTCTTGGCACATTTGTCTCAATAGACGGGTTAATTCCTACTACTAAAGCTGTTGGGTTAAAAGGCATACACATTACATGTTTTTGATAGCTGTTACTAATTATATGAGAGTATAATATTTTTATACTTTCTACACACCCTGGGTATCATAAATATTTACGTAGAATATTACCAACACTGGGTATCATAAATATTTACATAGAATTTATTTGGTTTACATGTGTTAGATTAAGTATATAGTTAGCAAGGCACTTAATAAATGTATGTGTACCTGCTATAGACTGAATGCTTGTGTCCCCCCTAAAATTCATATGCGGAAATTTAATCCCCAGTGTGATGGTATTCAGAGGTAGGGCCATTGGGAGGTGATCAGATCATGAGTGTAGAGCCTTTACCCTTATGGGCTTAGTGCTCTTATAAGAGACCCCAACAAGATCCTTTGCCCATTCTCCCATGTGAAGACACAACAAGAAGGTGCCATCTATGAATGAAGAATCAAGCCCTCACCAGACACAGAATCTGCTGGAGTCTTCCCAGGCTCCAGAACTGTGAGAAATAAATTGATGTTGTTTAGGAGCCACCTAGTTTATGGTATTCTGCTATGGCAGCCCAAACTGACCAAGACTGCACCCTTTCTTTTTTTCTCTAGAGAAAGGACTTTCTAGTTGGTATGACATTTGACCAAGAGTCATCTACTGAGTCTCAGTTTCCTTATTTGAAAAATGGGGTTAAGAATACCTCCTTGTCAAGTTGTCGTAAGGATTAAATAACACAATGTAAATAAAGAACCTAGCGCTATGTTTGACGATGCCCAATAAATTGCAGGAACCTTCTCTTCGTGTTCCCTGCAGTGCTTGGTACATATGGCATTCAATAAAAACAAAGTGAGGAAAATTAGTTTACAATTGTCCTACCTAACATCTGCTGAATATTGGCCACATGTGGCCAACATTCTAAGTTTTTAAGAATTAGCTTATTTAATGCTTACCACCACACAGTGGTGGGTGCTATTAATATCCCTGTTTTATAAAAACATGAAGTTACAAGCTAGTTAACAGTGGATCCAGGAATCTAGAACTTGGGATGGTAAATACTCCTCTTTCAGAAATGAGTAGCTGCAGAGCAGGTTGCCCACCTTGTGTCTGTCTGGGGCTGACATGCTTCCTCTAGAGGAGCCATCTTGAGAAGGCTGGTCAGCTTCCTCAGGCCGGCCTTCACCATTCCTCCCTGGGGGTGATATTACATTTACAAGCACCACCTGTTGTGATTCAACAAAAACACTAATTAAAGAGAACAGCCAGAGGAAAACAAGAAGCATGTTTACTTCAACAAAGATTAAAAAAACTACAATTATTTATTTGTCTGAAGATTGATTTCATATCTAGCGGGTACTGTAGAAAGCCCCTCACATAAAGCCCTACATGGATCTCTAACAGCCAACATTTTACATGAGGCCTTTATCAGTGTGCCTTGAATAAGTCATGGGCTTGTATGTTTTCAGATGAGTATTTAAAATGTATTTTTTTTTTAAATTTTATTACTTTTTGAGACAGGGTCTTGCTCTGTTATCCTGGCTAGAGTGCAGTGGTACCATCTCGGCTCACTGCAACCTCCACCTTCTGGGTTCAAGTGATTCTCCTGCCTCAGCTTCCGAAGTAGCTGGGACTACAGGTGCCCACCACTACACCTGGCTAATTTTTATATTTTTAGTAGAGACAGGGCTTCACCATGTTGCCCAGGTTGGTCTTGAACTCCTGGGCCCAAGTGATCTGCCCACCTTGGTCTCCCAAAGTACTGGAATTACAGGTGTAATTCACAGAATTTTAAAATAAGTATAAATATTCATTTTGTGGTTTTACTTTTTATAAGTTCTATGCAGATGCCAGCACAGGGGGGACTGAAGTAAGAATTGTGCACTTTAAATTTGAAATAGAGAGTATCCCCCAAAGCCCAAAGGATATAGGTAATTTTATTTTAAATACAAATGCCTAACATTTAATAAAGGAGGGGTGATAGATGGTGCTGATCTTATTCTCAATTTACAAATAAACATTGAGGCTGTGAGCTTCAGGCAGCAGGTTTGAACTTTTGTTGTGCTGTTAGGGCAAATGGAGGCAGGTCTGTGGAGGTGCATCATTGGGCTTTCAAAAGGGGGCCTACTCTGTGCATTTAAGAAAGATCAGATATAATCACACACAGAAAAAAAAATCTGGAAGGATATACAGCACAGTGTTGTATATCACTCTACGTGATGTGATTAGAAGAAATGTATATTTTAAAAGTACCTTGCTGAGTTTCCTGAATTTTGTTTTAAATGAGAATTTACTCCTTTTATAATCAGAAAATTAAAAAAATAACAAGGAAATCCAAAGGTCAAACATGGTGGCTCATGTAATCCCAGCACTTTGGGAGGTTGAGGCAGCCAGGCCTTGTCTCAAAGAAAGAAAGAAAGAGAGAGAGAAAGAAGGGAAGGAAGGAAGGAAAGAAAAGGAAGGGAAGGAAGGGAGAGAAGGAAGGAGAAATAACTAAAACCAGGGAAAACAAAGAAAGGAGGCTGTGCTTTCCTGGTCCAGATGTGAACAAATTTTGGCTGCATTCCTTCCCTCCTGGCAGTGCTTCCCAATCTCTTCTCAGATTAGCCTGCAGACTTAGGTTCTTCCTCTCACCCCACGAAGACGTGGCATTGTGCTTCAGCTTCATTCTGTGCACTCGCAGCAGCCCTGGAGTTTCATTCCAGGGGAGTTCCAGCCCAGTGCCCTCTGCTATCTGACCTGCCTCCGGTACTCAGCATAACACCTCAAATGAATTCCAGACCTTGAGTTACAGAAAGAAGGGCTTTAGAATCAGATGAACCCCTGGACAATGTTTAGCCAGTATGAATTTTGGTTTCCTTATCTCTAGAGTGTAGAATATCATACTACGTTTTCTTTGGTTTGTTGTAGGTATCAGAGAAAATATACTTAGAATGTTTGCAAAGTCCTTGGCCTTTGCTCATTCAACAATAGCCATTCATTGTGCATCTATTTATTTGCCAAGCATTCCTCTGGACACTGATGATTATTCAGAATAAATGTATTTTTAAAGAGAAATATGTATTTTTCAACTTCTTAGTTTAGTATAGAACATCCTTTACTTATGACCTTTCAACTTATAATTTCCCAGATTGCAAAGCTATGCCCTAAAGCTAAAGCATATTAAATCTGCCCCCACAACAGGTTGTATTAGCAGTCACCTTAGGTTATTTTAGAGTTGCCCTCAGTCATGGTCTAAGGTAGGTTTGCTGGGTTTTGTTTTTTTGAAAAGCAAGGCAAGACAAAAAGAATAATCTAAAAATACTGTCAAATTTAATACATTTTGAAATTATAGGCATTTCATTTTACTGAAAAGATCCTCTCTTTGTTTAGATAATCAGGATCCTAACTTAAAGAGATTTATGAAAATATCTATATTTGTGTAAGACATAGCTTGTTATAATTTTTTATGTGGTAAAGAAAGACAAAATAAGAACATATTTTTAAGAGAGTTGAAATAAAAAGGAAAAGTTGAAACTAATGCCATCAATATTTATAGTTCTCTGGGGAAATTTCAGTTTTTGTCACTAGCCAATAGTGTTGACAATTATTGAACACTTTCTATGTGTCAGGCACTGTTCTAAACGTTTGGAGTAATTTTATTTTCACAACAGAGAGATATTATTATCCCCTTCCCCCATCTTAAAAATGGGAAAACAGGAACAGAGATTACACAGCCAGGTCACAGGTGATAAGTGGCAGAGGTGGGATTGAACCCAAGAAGTTGGGCTCCAGAGGTTGCACATCAGTGTGCTGTACTGTCTGCACACACTGGTTATTTGTTTAGCTTCACTATTGGCTTTTGAAAAAATTGATCTATTACAGATTTTTGAAACCTAACCTACTCAGTAGTAGAGAAGCTCCTGAGTAGACACCAGTGTTGAAATGCCAGACATAGAAGTCACTTGGCTAGAATCACCCATGGAACACCCATGGAACATTCTGTTTGTCAAGATCTCGTGATACTCAGAGAATATGGGGAAGAAAGGAGATCTTGGTGAGGAATCTGTAATTTCATTTAAAAAATTTCATTTCGTCGAATATTGGCTGTTTAAATAGAAATTTTTAAAAGTTAATAGACTAAAAAGATCAAAGACTATTTAAGATACTTCAAAAGGGACAAGAAGTTACTGAAATAGCAATCTGGGAAGGAAGGAGAAGTCAGGAATAAGAAATAAGACATAAATGTAGTTACCACAAGTAATCTGTTTCTCACTGGTAAGACAGCCAGGGGGAGGTCCTGCCTGCCCGCCTCAATTCTTTGCATTTACTCTACAGCTGGAACCACAAGGAGGGGCTTTTTCTAATACTGATAGTCTGGAAATCAACTGGCATCATAATTCTAACAAGGGTAAGTGGCTAATAGCTAATATAACTGGCTGACTGGTCAGAGGCTGTGTAATGCTCGAGGCAAAGCCTACTCTAGCCTTAATGTCTCATGAGGGTTGTAGAACTTCTGACTCTAGGATTGGCTCAGGATCAATGTGCAACTCAGGCCTGAGAGAAGATCAGGTTCACTGAATTGTGGTTAAAGTTAGTATATCTCATCACAGAAGCCATTTGACCTAGATGATTGTAATTCCTTATTCTCCAGATTTTATCTTTATGTTTATATTTTGGGAATAACTTAACTAACTTGTTGCCTTATGTTGTTATATAAACAGTTATGTTTTTAGAAAATATTGAAATTTAAATTTATTTCTTAATTGACAAATTAAAATGATATCTGGGATACAACATGATATTTTGATACATATACACATTGTGAAATGGTTAAATCAAGCAATTTAACATATCCATCACCTCACATACTTTTTGTGTGTCAGAAACAATTAAAATCTACTCTATGGCAATTTTTGCATATATACTATATTATTTTTAACTATAGTCACCATGGTGTACAGTAGATCTCTTGAACTTACTTCTTCTCTCTAACTGAAATTCTGTATCCTTTGGCCAACATCTCCCCAATTCCACAGTCCCCCTGCCTCTGGTAACCATCATTTTACCTTCTACTTCTTTGAGTTCAATGTTTTAGGTTCCATATATAGGTGAGATCATGTAGCATTTGTCTTTCTATACCTGGCTTATTTCATTTAACATAAATAATACTGAAACTTTTATTAAAAATGTTAAAACCAGTATTAATCACCAGACTTAAGAACAAGTGTAATAATTAAGAGTGGATGACTTGCTTCAAGAAATTACACTTAGTTGTAATTAAGTACTTGCCCTACAAATCCTTAATCTAATGATTCTAAATTGTTTCTCTTTTTTCTTTAATGTAAGCCATTGATTTTAGAAACTTTTGGGGACATTCTGGTGATAAATCCATCATGGCTCAAATTCCACTACAAACCAAGAATTATAGTGGTGGTGACCTTGTTGCACCATGAAAATGATCTACCATCTCCTCTTTCCCTTCTGTCTCTGTGGAAGAGATGTCCCTTTCCCAGTTCCTGGGTACAGACCATCTCTCCTCTCGTGTTTGTTGGGATGCTGTCTCATGAGTTATCCTGTCTTTCCTGGATTGTCTTTCTCTTCTTTTCTAGTGGTTCTACTACTCTGGTTTCAGGAAAGCTCATTTCTATTCTACTATGAGCAACTTGATAGAAGGGGCTGTGGGATATTTATTTTTGCATCTCCAAGCCTCCTTAGCACACTGTAGGAGGTGAAAATACAATTATTTTTAGAATTAATATGTGATTATAAGGATAACTTTTATTTTTCCTCTTAATCTGAGTTGGTGAATGGAAATAGGCTAACCTTAGCCAGAGTTCAGCTATGCATTCACTGAGTGCTCAAGTCTCTTTATGATGGTAGCTGTGACTTGGTTTTAGCTCCTGTGCTACCAGAGAGATGATTGTGCAAGGAAGAGGTGGGGAGAGATGAGTAGAATGGGCCATGCTTGCTTTTGTCATTCTTGTGGCTAACTTCTCTCCCTTAGACAGAAGCAGAAAGAAAAGTATCGTAGTTTCTCTGTGTTAACACACAAAACCCCGTCATCTCTTATCAGTCAGGAATTTCTCTACCAGTTCAGCTTTCTAGGTCCTTCATTAACACTCACTGTGTCATCATCCTGCCTGCAATAGGATTTTCCTTAGTAGGGAGTCCTGACAATAGTCCATGCGACCCTTTGCAGTATAGTTTGCTTCTGAGAAGACCTTGGAATTATAAAATTTCATCATGTAGCAGACTGTTTCTTAGGACAGTCAGTATCTCTTCCAGAACAAGCCGTTTTAGGCTAACCAGAAACCAAATTTTCTTTCTTTTTTTCTTTTTTGAGATGGAGTCTTACTCTGTCACTCAGGCTAGAATACAGTGGCGCAATCTCAGCTTACTGCAACCTCCGCCTCCTGGGATCAAGCAATTCCTCTGCCTCAGCCTCCCAAGCAGCTGGGATTACAGATGTGTATCACCACATCCGGCTAATTTTTGGATTTTTAGTAGAGATGGGGTTTCACCATGTTGGCCAGGCTGCTCTTGAACTCCTGACCTGAAGTGATCAGTGCTGGGATTATAGGTGTAAGCCACCACCCCCAGCCAGAAAACAGATTTTCTAAAAGCACCATTTAAGATATTATACATAAAATCACACATATGTCATGAGCCACAAAAGTGATTACCTCTGACCAAGAGAAGCTAGAGGAGAAAAGCTCAAACATGAGCCCTGAGTCTGGGAAGCCAGAATGGGAATTGTGTTTGGTTCACGGGAGAGAGGGAAAAAGAAAATAATCGCTTGTCTGTTTCCAACAGTCCTGTCTCTCCTCGAGCTCATGCAAGTACAGATAATTCTTTTTTGAGACGGAGTTTCGCTCTCGTTACCCAGGCTGGAGCACAATGGTGCGATCTCGGCTCATCACAACCTCCGCCTCCTGGGTTCAGGCAATTCTCCTGCCTCAGCCTCCTGAGTAGCTGGGATTACAGGCTTGAGCCACCGTGCCCAGCCAGATAATTCTTTTTGTAAAGCCAACAAAACTACAGAGCCCTAAGCACTCTTTTGGCTCCATCATGGTCTGGCTGAGGGCTTTCCCCGAGTCTATTCCCCCAGACCCATGCTTTTAAGCATGAGTGATTAGTGGGCTGAGGTGTGGCGTTGCTGAGATTTGCAGAATATGGTGACATGCCAGTGATAATCGAAGGAAAGGGCAATGTGTAGCTGAGAAACACTGACATCTGAGAAGTGTTCTGCTCTGGTGACTCCCTAAATTGATGGTTGATGGCAGTTATTCATAGCAGCACTAATTTCTTTTCTTGCCCTCTCTCCCTCTCTCTGGCCAACCTGTTTTAAAACAACATCAAAGGAATGAAAGAAAAATGCCAGAGTGCATCAACTTGAATCTCTCCACTCTAGCATGCCTAAATTTATTTCATTTTATTTTTTGGATGTTCTAATCTTTTAATCTGTGTAACAGATAGTTAATGATATAAAAGGGAGCAGAATCTTTTATTTAAATTTTCCTATTCAGACAAGGTGAAGGAGATATTTTCATGCAGGTCGGGAAGATCTGGTAATATGGTGATGGTGTTTGTGACCTTGGCAAAGTGACCTCATCTCACTGTGCCTTGTCTAGAGTGGCTGATGTCTGCCTTGACCTGGAGAAAGAAATGACCCCAACATATCTGTGGGAGTGTTGATACTAATAGTTAACAGGAGGCACTCTACTTTCTCTTTGTAGTGGTTAATATTTCCCCAACCTTTTGTTTCTTTAAAAATTCAGACCTACAGAAAAGTTACAAGAATAGCATAATGATGTTCATTTACCCTTTATCTAGATTTACTAATTGTTAACATTTTACCACATTTGCTTTTTCTCTTTTTCTCCACACACTTGCATGTGCACACAAATATTTTTTTGGTACGCCATTTAAGAATTCCTTTCACAGAGAATTCAATTACTGTTACCCTAAATATCTTAACACATGTCTTCTAAGAACAAGGACGTTCTCCAGCATAACAACAATACAAGCGTCACATGCAGGAAATCTAACACTGAAAACACAATATTATCTGATATATAGACCAAATTCAGAGATCTCCAATTGTTCCAACAGTAATATTTTTAAAAATGTTTTTTTCTTACCTTTTCAATCCAGGATAGAATTAAGAATCACTCATTCCATCAGCTGTTCTATTTGTTTAGTTTTAAAAAATCTAGAACAAGGCCAGGCATGGTGGCTTACCCCTGTAATCTTAGCACTTTTGGAGGCCAAGGTGGGTGGACCATGAGGTCAAGAGATCAAGACATCCTGGCCAACATGGTGAAACCCTGTCTCTACTAAAAATACAAAAATTAGCCGGGCATGGTGGTGTGTGCCTGTAGCCCCAGCTACTCAGGAGGCTGAGGCAGGAGAATCACTTGAACCCAGGAGATGGAGGTTGCAGTGAGCCGAGATCATGCCATTGTACTAGACTCCGTCTCAAAAAAAAAAAAAAAAATCTAGAACAGTTCCTGAGCCTGTCTTCTAAAAAAAAATTCTTATCATCTTAACATTTCTTTTTGAGATGGAGTCTCACTCTGTTGCCCAGGCTGGAGTACAGTGGCATAATCTCAGCTCAATGCAGCCTCTGCCTCTCAGGTTCAAGCAATTCTCCTGCCTCAGTCTCCAGAGTAGCTGGGACTATAGACGAGCACTACCACACTCAGCTAATTTTTGTAGTTTTAGTAGAGATGGGGTTTTGCCATCTTGACCAGGCTGATCTCAAACTTCTGACTTCAGGTGATCCACTTGCCTTAGCCTCCCGAAGTGCTGGGATTACAGGCATGAGCTACCGCCAGGCCTCATCTTGACATTTTTGAAAAGTTCAAGCCACATTATTTCTAAAATGTCTGTCAGTTTGTATTATTCTAATTGCTTCCTCATTCTTGGATTCTGATTGAACATTTGGGGCAGGAATCCTGCATATGTGACACTGTGTCCCTCTCTGTGCATCACCACAGGAGGCACAAGATGGCGCAGAGTTCCAACTCTGATGTTCACCAGGATCACATAGGGAGGTTGATGTCCACCAGATCTCTCCATTTAGAGGATACCTTTTGTTCCCTCCTTTTTTTTTTTTTAATTTATTTTGAGACGGAGTTTCGCTCTTGTTACCCAGGCTGGAGTGCAATGGCGCGATCTCGGCTCACTGCAACCTCTGCCTCCTGGGTTCAGGCAATTCTCCTGCCTCAGCCTCCTCAGTAGCTGGGATTACAGGCACGTGCCACCATGCCCAGCTAATTTTTTGTATTTGTAGTAAAGATGGGGTTTCACCATGTTGACCAGGATGGTCTCGATCTCTTGACCTTGTGATCCACTGGCCTCAGCCTCCCAAAGTGCTGGGATTACAGGCTTGAGCCACCGTGCCCGGCCTGTTCCCTCCTTTTTTAAGTTAATATGTAACTTGCAGAGTAGTATTTTTTTCTTTTTTTTTTTTTTGAGATGGAGTTTTGCTCTGTTGCCCAGGCTGGAGTGCAATGATGGCACAATGTCAGCTCATTGCAACCTCTGCCTCCTGGGTTCAAGCGATTTTCTGTGTTAGCCTCCCGAGTAGCTGGGATTACAGGTGCGCATCACCTTGCCTGGCTAATTTTTGTATTTTCAGTAGAGATGGGGTTTCACCATGTTGGCCAGGCTGGCCGGGTGCGGTGGCTCACGCCTGTAATCCCAGCACTTTGGGAGGCCGAGGTAGGCGGATCACTTGGAAGTGAGGAGTTGGAGCACTATGTTAAGATCATTCACTGCTCATGGTTTCTTGTATGCTCATTTTTGCCTATTGCAGCAAGTATTTTATTTCATTAAAGATCTCATTCATAACAATTATTTTTTAAAAAATCTGACAGTTCCACAATATGCAATTCTTGGGTGTCTAAATCTGTAGTCACTAGTAGTGGTTGTCATCTTCACTGGTCCATTACTTGAGCTTACAGAGATGTGAGTCCCATGGGTGAACCTTCCCACAGAGAGGGCTCGACTTTAACTTTTGCCAGTAGAGGCACCACTTACAACCCTCCTTTTAGCTTTTGACTTTGAATGAAAATGCCAGGCTCAGCTTTCTTGCCTCAGTGTTCCTCCAAGATTCACTCTGTTTTCACTACAGAGAGGCAATTGGGAGCTTGCCTCCCTCTCTATTTAACAACAGGGCTTATAGGAATCTTAAAGTCACCGTTCCATGGTAGCCTTACAGGGAGCCCAAGGTGGAGAAAGACCTAGCTCAGAGAGATTTGCAGCTGTGGCTCTTTGCCTAATGGAATAAATTATAAGTGAATATGCCAATAGTTCACAAAGTTTTTGAAAGAATCATATTAGCTTGCACAGAAAGGAACAGAAACAGTACAAATGAAAGTCTGAGACCTTTGAACCCCCGGTTGATAAAACTGCTCAGCTGCAAACTCAGGCCATTCTTATAGCAAAGGAATTATGATCCAGCAGGCACAAGTGAGAACTCCTGAGGGCAGAGCCGAGAGCTAGAAAACAAGCAGCAGACCTGAGCCTTAATCAGAAACAGGCAACATGCACCCAGCTGGATATCAGAGCCACAGATGGATCTATGATTGCTATGTGCCTCTTATTTTCTTCCTCTTTGGATGAGAGTATCCATGATGGTATGTCTAACCATTGTATAACTGGGTGCATGGGGTCAAGAACTTTAGTTTGCTGGTGTTTAGACTGGAGGAATGGTCCTCAATTGCTGTACCTGAGGAACTCATGAACACTTGAACCTGATTTACATAACCTGAACTGATGTCATAATGAGATGGGACTTGATGGCCTTGGAGGAGAGGAAGGGTGCATTTTGCATGTGAGACAGATGGGAAGAATCATTGCCAGAGGATAGACTGTGTTGATTGTAATTTCCAAAGATGGCCACAGTAATTTCTCTCTTTTTATGTGATCTTGACACTTTCCCATTAAGGGGTAAGGTCTACGATCCCTTTCCTTGAAATTGGACAGACATGTGACTACAGCAGAGCGGGGCTGCATTATAAATCGGGAATCAGCATGCTGTCTGGTCATAAATAGTGATAGTTTCCTGTCTTGCTCCCTTGAGATTCTTGCTCTTAAAATGCAAGCCCTTTGCTCTGAAGCCCAAGCAGCCACATGGAAAAGCCACATGTAGGTGTTCCAGTTGATTGCCCCAGCTGAAGGCCCAGCCAATAGCCAGTATTGACCACCAGACATGTGAGTGCGTAAGTCTTTGGAAGATTCCAATCTCCTGTTGTCAAGTCACCCCCAGGCTTCAAGTCTTCCCAGCTGACAGCGCAGATGGTACCACAGAGATAAGCTGTCCTTTTCTGAATTCCTAACCCACAGAATATGTGGGTATAGTAAAAAAAAATTGTTTTATTTTTCTCATAAGTTTTGGGTAGGCTGTATGACAGCAGTAGGGACTGAACATTGACTACTATAGTTTGCAGTTTCACTGGGAACATACAAATGTTTTTCTGCAGTTATTCGTGTTATTCCCATTGCCTCGCAGTAGAAGGCTTTTTTGAAGGTAGATGTCGGAGATCTTCCTTCTTACCTCCCTCCCTCCATCTTTCTTTTCTTTTTCTTTTGTTCTTTCATTCTCTCTCTCTTCCTCCCTCCCTCCCTTCCTCTCTTTCTTTCTTTTTTCTCTCCCTCCCTCTCTCTCTTTCATTCTTTCTTCTTTCTTCCTCCCTCCCCGCTTCCTTCCTTCCTTCTTTCTTTCTTTCCCTCCCTCCCTCTTTCTTTCTTTCTGTCTCTCTTTTTTCTCTCTCTCTCTTTTTCCCTCCCTCCCTTCTCTCTCTTTCTTTCTCTTTCATTCTTTTCTTCTCTCTTCCCTCCCTCACTCCCTCCTTCTCCCTCCCTCCCTTCCTCCCTTTCTTTCTCTCTTTCCTTCTTTCTTTCTCTCCCTTCCTCCATTCCTTTCTTTTCTTTCTTCTTTCTTCCTCCCTCCCCCTCTTCCTTTCTTCCTTCTTTTTTCTTTTCTTGCCTCCCTCCCTCCCTCTTTCTTCCTTTCTTTTTCTTTCTTTCTCTTTCTTTCTGTCTCTCTTTCTCTTTCCCTCCCTCCCTCCCTCCCTCCCTCCCTTCCTTCCTTCCTTCCTTCCTTCCTTCCTTCCCTCCCTCCCTCCCTCCCTTTCTGACAGAGTCTCACTCTGTCATTCAGGCTGGAGTGCAGTGGTACTCAAACTCCAAGGCTCAGGTAATCCTTACACCTCAGCCTCCCAAGTACTTGGGGGCCACAGGTGCATGTCAACATACCTAATTTTTGTATCTTTTTGGTAGAAATGGGGCTCTGTCATGTTGCTAGGCTGGTCTGGAACTCCTGAGCTCAAGCAATCTGTCTGCCTCAGCCTCGCAAAGTATTGGAATTACAGTACAGGCCTGAGCCACCATGCCCGGCCAAAATCCATCATTTTTAGTAAACTGGAAGTGAGGTATTAGGTGTGAGGGGATAAGGCTTAATGCCAGATATTGCTTGAAGAAAAAGTATTTTCAAAAATGTAACGCTGTTGGTAGACTGAATCTACTCCAAGGCCAGACTCAGAGTATACATCAAACACTGCTAAGCACCTGGGTATGGTACAAATGGGAGGGAAGAGACTAAGAATATACAGCATCGCTATTTCGTCTTTTCCTCTTGTGGCCAGCAGGCATATTTTCCACTTCAAGTTCTCAGGAAAGAATATGTGTTTCCTACATATTGACTATGGTCGGTCCCGCCTGGACAGAGTTTTCATATTAAGCCACTTGATGGCCTACTAGCTAACCTATGTATTGGCCTAATAGCTAACTCCTGCCTATGGGTCAGGCATCTGCCCCATTCTAATCTATGATAGTGGTGATTGAAGCGTTTTTGAGTTGAATTGTATCCCCTCAAAATTTACATGCTGGAACCCCACATCTCAGCACTTCAGAATGCGACTATATCTGGAGATATGGCCTTTAGAAATGTGATAAGGTTAAAGTGAGGTTGTGAGCATGGACCCTAATCCATTCAGCCCGGTGTCCTTGTAAGAAGAGAAAATTTGGATACAAAAAGAGATAGCAGAGCACAGAGAGGAAAGATAGTGTGAGAACACAGCGAGGCAATGGCTGTCTGTAAGCCAAGCAGAGAGGTCTCGGGAGAAACCAGGCCTGCCCACACCTTGATCTTGGACTTTCAGCCTCCAGTGCATGTGAGAAATAAATTTAAGCCATCTAGTCTATGGCATTTTGTTATGACAGCCCCAGTGAACAAATACAGGAATGCAGTGTGGCTGCTCGTTTGGTCTAATTCCCTTTAAAAGAGGGCTCTGGGTGAAGCAGACGCACAGCTTGTTCTATACCCAGATATTTCCGTCAAACTATATAATCCATTTGTAGGAAAAAGGCTAAGAGATATAAAAACCAGTATATGAAAATTAGGTATGAATGAAGTGCCACAGTATAGGATACAGAAAATTATGTGGCACAGTGTTTATGTTGTATGAATTTGGAGGAGGGAGAGCTCAATGTGAGTTATAGCAGTGAAGGTGAATCTTATGGAAATGATGGGCTGCGTCATCAACCTTTTTTGTAGAGTGGGATTTAAAGCAGTGTGAGGGAGGTGAAAGGGCACTTCGGGTATGGGTAATTAGTGTGCGCAAAGCAAAGAGGTAGCACGGAGTGTGACACATGAATGATAGAAAGGCCGTTAGAGAAGTGGTAGACTAAATGTGTTGGGAACTAGTGGGAGACAACAGTGGGCATGTAGAGTAGATGGAGATTGTAGGTGACCTTGGAAATCAGGCCCAGGACTTCTCATGGTTTTTAGGCGTGATCTGCTGGCAAAAGTTATCCTTTCAAATATCCCAGGATTCACCAGCAACAATAGCAATTTTTTTTCTTTGAGATGGAGTCTTGCTTTGTTGCCCAGGCTCGAGTGCAGTGGCACTGTCTTGGCTCACTGCAACATCTGCCTCCCAGGTTCAAGCAATTCTCCTGCCTCAGTCTCCTGAGTAGCTTGAATTACAGGCACACACCACCTTGCACAGCTATTCTTTGTGTGTGTGTGTGTTTAGTAGAGATGAGGTTTTGCCATGTTGGCCAGGCTGGTCTCAAACTCCTGACCTTAAGTGATCTACCTGCCTGGGCCTCCCAAAGTGCTGGGATTATAGGTGTGAGCCACCATGCCCGGCCATTTTTTTCTTTTCTTTTTTTAAAGTTACAAGCATAATAATTCATTGGTATAATATGATACCAATAATGGGTATAATAATTCATTGAGAGAACTATATGAGATAAAATATTAATATTACTATCAGAGGGGTTTCTAATTATAAGAAGAAAAATCCAACCTGTGTGTGGGAAAACAGAATTGTTCATTCATTCAAGAAATATTTGCTGAATACTTACTGAGGGCTGCATATGGACATAGAGATGAGAAAGATATTATTTGCTCTTGGGGCTTTTGATGGACAGGGGGTTTTAGGTTGGCTGAATGTTAAGGAGGGCATTCCAGAAGAGTGAACATCTAATGACAAAGGTACAGAGGGAAGAATAAATGAAGTAGAAGATTTATTCATGGGGCAGCTGGAAGTGATGCTGCAAAAGAGAAATGAGCTATTATAGATTTAATGTGGGGCTTTACAAATAAGGCAGAGGAGTTAATCTATAAATCCCCCTTTCCAAGGCAGAAATATGAACATCATAATTTAGAAGGTATCTACCAGAAGATGATGGCATCAAAGCTTTGTCATCTGAAAAAGAAGGAGATCATGTCCTTTGCAGGAACATGGATAGAGCTGAAGGCCATTATACTCAGCAAACTAACACAGGAACAGAAAACCAAACACTGCATGTTCTCACTTATAAGTGGGAGCCAAATGATGACAGCACATGGATACATAGAGGGGAACAAAAGACACTGGGGCCCTTTGAAGGGTGAAGAGCAGGAGGAGGGAGAGGATCAAGAAAAATACCTCATGGGTACTGCGCTTAATGCCTGAGTGACGAAATAAGCTTCACAACAAACTCCTATGACACAAGTTTCCCTGTGTAACACAACAGCACTTGTATTCTTTTTATTTTAAATGAAAGTAAAAAAAAAAAGTCTTTGGCATTCTAAGAATTAACTTATTTATATCAACACACTGCCCTCAACAACCCATTAAGGTAACCAAGCTATAAAACAAACTTGGTCATCTTCTCTTAAAAAATACTTTAAAACACAAAATAGTCTTTCTTGTCAGGAATTAGAAATACTCGAGGAAAGTTGTAAAATGCTATACATATAATTAAGCATGTTGTCATTAACTTAAATTTAAAGGAGGTCATAAAAACAAAATTGATTCTTAAAATTTTTTCATGTATTTATTAACTTTTTTAGAGGCAAGGTTTCAGTCTATCAACCAGACTGGAGTTCAGAGATGCCATCATAGCTCACTGAAGCCTTGAATGCTTGGGGACAAGAGATCTTTCTCCTTCAGCCTGTTGAGTAGCTGGGACTTCAGGTATGTACCAGAATGCCTGGCTAATTTGAATTATTTTTTATTTTTATTTTGGTAGAGATGAATTTTCACTATGTTGTCCAAGCTGGTCTGGAACTCCTGACTTTAAGTGTTCCTCTTGTCTTGACCTCCCAACTTGCTGGGATTACATGAGCTAGCATGCCTAGCCTTGATATTTCTTTTTTAAAAAGGCACTTGTATTGTCTAACACCTATGGCTAGAGGATGAACATTTGGTCAAGGATCAACATTTGGCCTCTGAATATAAGTGTCTATTTAGTTAATCAAGATGGGCATCACATTTCAGGAGACTGGTGGGTTTCTTCTAGATGAAAAGGTCCTTGGAGACCCTCTATTCTAACTTTCCACATCCCAGAGAAGAGACCTGTCCATCAGAGAGCACCTGGCATCCTCCCAGATTCAGGCACTTACTCAGGGAGCAGAATTGGGCTGTTCCTGTAGCCCAGCTTGCATGGTCCAAGATGGTTGAGTTCCAAAGTTGAGCATTTAAAATATCAAATTCTGAGGGGAATTTCCTCAGAGTTTGGTGCCACAAAGTGCCCTCCTAAGAATGGACATACATATTTCCCAGCACCTCCCTTTGAAGCTCCTGGGCTGGTTATTTTTAAAAAGTACAGATTTACAGGATCCCACCTATATCTAAAGAATCAGAATCCTGGAACAGGGACTAGAAATTTGTATCTTCATAAGCATCTTCTGTGATCTTTATTTACACTCAGGTTTGACAACTGCTACCCTAGGACAAGTACAGATTTTTTGCAGTTGCTTCTGATAATCAATCCATGCCCTAACACCCTGCTGGGTCTCCCAGCTCACTCTCCTGTGGCCCTGCTTTCTATCTCTGGCTCTTCATCTTTTCAGTGCCTGAGCATTTTTCCTCTTCCTTTTCTCTCCCCTTCTCTTTGTTGCTCTTTTGTGCTTTCATTTTTTGTCTCTCTTTTCTTCTTCCTCTGTTTGTTATTTACTCTTTCCCTTGCTCCCTGCCCCACCCAGACCATTCCAAAGTGGTGCTGGGATATGGAGGAGGAGCCAAAGGCAGTGAGTTGAGCCCGGGCACTCAGAGAGCTGAGTTATGATTAGAGAATGCAGTTCAGAACACACCTGGGGAGCTCAGAGACACCGAAGTTGGACTGGAAGAACATGGAGAGTTCAGCTCAGGGCATGGGTGTGGTGGTGAGGAGAGGGGAGGGTGCAGATTTATGGCATGGGAAATTCCCTGAGGAAGTAGATCAAGGAGCCCAAGTCACCAGCAGATCAGGGCAGGGAGCCCCATAAGCACCTGTCCCCTGCCTTCCCTGTTACCTGGGTGTGGGTGAGCTAATGAGCTACTGGGAGGCAGGTGTGCACTGCTGCATAGACACTTCCCCGTACCTTCTCCTGAGCACTTACTCTAAGAAACGGTGTGTGCCTCCATTTGGCAGACTTCAGACTTTTTAAGAAAACAGTCAATATATCTTATAGATAAGGAATCTGTTTTGAAGGAATGGAGGCTTTCCAGATGTTCCTCATGCAGAGGTTCAGAAGTCAGGATTCCAACTGGGATTGTACAGACAGTGTCTCACTATGTTGCCCAAGCTGGTCTCGAACTACTGACTTCAAGCGATCCTCTTGTCTTGGCCAAAGTTGAGCCAAGTACTTTGGGAATCCTGAATTCTGTACTTGTGTCTTGGGCAAGATTGAGAAACGGTCAAAGCTTTGTCCAGTAGAACCTAACAAGCTGGTATATCAGCATTTTTACTTGTTGTGTGTGTGCACTTATACTCTGGCACAGAGTAAACACTTAGTGCATGTTGGGTATTATTTCTTATTATTAAGAAATTGTCTTGTATTTACTGTATTGCCTGTATTCATCACGATTTCCCTTTAAGGGTAGGCTATACGTTTGGCCTTTTGGGATGTCTCATAAGGAGGTCTTTGTGGAAGAACACCTGGAAGGATTATTGCAGGCAATTTCTCCCTCCCCTGGAGAACGTAGATGCCATCCTGTTGGGTGCGGGCTGGGTTCTTAGGAGGCCCAGGAAGTGCCATTGCTCCTAAATGCTCTGTTTGGCTGTTCCCTGCACCTGTTGCAGGAGGTGTGACACATTTCATAAGCTTCAGGGGGCAGGATGACACCTGGAGGAGCTGCTAAAGGGTCCTCACTTGGGAGCTCTCCTTTGCCTGGTACTCCCACCCTTGAACAGTGCTGTCTGTGAGGAGGTACATCAATGAATGGGCATGGTAGTGCCTGAGGCCTGAACTTGGGGTGACTTTCCTTTCTTCTTGGTCTAAATAAGGCAGAAACCAACTTCATTTCCTTATTTCCTTTCCTTGAATTCCCAGTATTCCCCCCATCCCAGATGGCTGTATTCTTTAAGGCTGGGACTGCCCTGGGAGTAGGGGCTGCTGTGTTGTCTCTGCTCCACCTTCCAGGGCAGGGAATTTTACTAGGCATTTCTTGCAGTTGCTGTCTCTGAATTTGAGTCTGAGTTTCCTGATCCTTTGCAAGCTGCCTTTTAGAATCAGAGGGTATGTGGCCTTAGCAAATCCTGAGACCCATCCTCTCCTTCTACTATCCTCCACCACTACTCAGCATCACTCATCACCCCTTGCGCTTCTGTCCCTGCTTGCTTTTCTTCATGCTCTCTTGTCTACTTGAAATATTCTTGTTCACTTTCTTTTCTGTTCATCTTCCAGTCAAGGCCCAGCTCAGAATAAATTTCAGAAGCTTTCCTTGCCTCCCTCTGCTTGGTGCCCTCTCCATCCCAGTGGAAAGAACCTGCCTACCCTCTGTGTTTCTGCTGCCCTGTGCACACACCCCTGTGACTGCACTTCTCCTATTGCCTCATTAGGTGTTTATACCTGTGCCTCCCCCAGGTAGGACAGGGGAGGATTGAATGAGAGAGCTCCACAGGTCTTTTAATGGTGTCCCCAAGGCCAACCTCAGGGTTTCAACACAGTGAGCTCTCAGGAAAGGAATGGCTGCATTTTATTCTGACTTTGTTTCCAGAATCCTAGTCCTCCTCTCTCACTGACCCTGAAGATAAACACTGGAAAGGGGAGCTTTGGGCAAATTCCTCTGCCTTGTCATCTGCATAGAGAGCCAAACTTAAATCTCTACTGCCAATTGGATCCTGAGGTGTCAGAAACTCTCCTGAGATAAAGGGGCTTCTAGTGACCAGCATCATTCTGGACCCAGCTGCATTGTGTTTGTAATCTCATTCATTCACTCATTCACTATTCCAGGCCTCCCCGATCACCCTTCCTAAAGTAAGATCCCTCTGTTGATGTTGATGAAATAACACTGTTTATTTTCTTCAACTGAGAGTCTAACACACTGTGCCTTGGGCAAGGTTGAGAATCGGTCAAAGCTTGTCTTGTTTGTCGAAAATAATCTAATAAATGGGTGTATAAGCACTTGTACTTTGTGTAGGTGTGTGGGTGTGGACACTGATATTCTGGCACAGAGTGAGCACTCCGCAATAGTAATCTATAATTATTTCTCTACTACTAATAGATTATGATCTATAATGACTTAATAATCTACAATGATAATAACCTATAATTATAATTATCTGCAATTATTTATCTCGATACTGTCTCTCTCACCCCTATTAGGAGACCGACTCCATGAGGCCAGAGCTTCATACTGTCAGCTCTTTTTGCTCTTGTACCTTTAGCACCAAGTACAGTCCCTGGTCCAATATTTGTGGCATGAATAAATGAATGACGAGACATTCACTGTACTATGTATCTGCATGTCAGACTCGGGGTTAGGGACAGGAGATACAAAAGGAATAAGACATAGCTCTTATCTTTCAATAGCCTCACTTGCCAGTGGGGGAGGCAGGTTACAGTTACAGTGCACAGTGATAACTAATGGCATAGCAGGACACACGGGTTACAACAGGAAGGAGGACCAGTTCAGACTAATGAGGAGGTAGATGTCAGGGAAGTTTGATATTTGGATTGAGTCCTGAAAAGAGAGGAAAAGCTGGCCAGGCTAATGAGGTTGGCAAGGACATTCTAGGGAGTTGAGGCCATGTGTACAAAAGCCCAGAGGGGAGAGAATGGAAGACGAAAGGGTGTGTGGCAATAGCTGGAGCCTGGTGTGCAAGGGAGCCCTGGGAGGAACTGGCCTCTTGGCAGGGCATTTGGCTGTCCCTGCATGGTTGAGTGCTAGGGCTTTATTTCCTCTGGCTCCAGGCCAGCATGCAGACCTCAAGGTGGAGAGCAGCCTGACACAAGAAAGTAAAATGTTGCATCCCTGGATGACCCAAGTTCCTGGCTCCACATGTCCCTTTCTGTTTGCATTATTCTGGAGAGACAGAGGAGAGACAGGGTTTTGGGTGATCCTGCCCAGTGACCTCTGGGTTGAGAAGTGCAGAGGGCACCGGGCTCTCTCCGTAGGGGGAAATGCTCTGAGAAAGCCTTTTAGAGAAGGGCTATGGCTGCTGTTTTGAGAACTGTGCTGTTAGCAGCAGGAGTAGGAGAAAGGGAGAAGGACATAGGAACTTCGGGAAGCGCCTTTTCAATTCTCTGCGGGTCCCCTTAGCTAGTGCCTTCAGAGGTTTGGGATGCCAGGGAGTCAGGGTGATAGCCAGCATGGCTTGTCCTCTTCCTCCTTTTCTTCCTACTTTCTTCTTCTAATTAATGCTTATAGAAGCATTAATTGCTGTTGCATGCAGGGCACTGTTCCAATCATGGAATAGGTGAGATTAAGCAAAGCAGTCAAAGTCCACTGCTTTTTGGGATCAGGGATCAGGGATGGACTCACTGAAGAAGGGACATTTGAACAGAAACATGAATGAATCAAGGGAGACCCTGTGGGTCTCTGGGCAAAGTGTGCAACTGTTAAATGAAGGTGTCGCACTCTAAGCAGGTATCTGGTTTAGCAGGCGGAACATTGCTGAAAATAATCTCCCATTCCATGAGTGACAGGGAAATCTAATAGGGTGGGGCTAAGAGTTAGAGAAAATAATTGAGCACTTTTCTCTTTTCGCAGTTCCTTGCCACTTCTGAATTTCCCCTCTATTCATTTAGTAACGTGATAGTATCAGGTGAGATTTCAACATTTGAGTGAGAACGTATCAGGTGAGGCGTCCAACTACTGACAGTTATGAGTCACATTTTTGGCTTTTATGTTCCAAACTAGATTGCTTTATTCTTATAATTTTCCTGTAGAGTAGGTATAATTATGTCCATTTCTGAGGTGAGGAATCAGGGCTTAGATATTCTTAAACTTGAAGCAGAAACAGTTATCTTACGAGCTGAGGTTTTGATTTGCAAGAGTCAAATCTCTTTTGATAATCTGTTTGAAACCAGCAGATTGTTAGAGAAGAGCTGAGCCACCAGAAGCCCTGCTCCCTCAGAGACTAGCTCAGGGCAGTTGGGTGGGGAGAGAGGGCAGTTAATTAGATGGGAACAGGAGACTCCAGAGCCATGTTCGGTGGCAGTGGAAGGGGGCTCTGAGTCTGGCCTCCCACTCTGGGATGAAATGATGTGAGGGGCCAGGATTCTGAGAGCCAAGGCCACCTTTTACTATACAAGGTGGCCACCATGCCTCTGGAGGTGGACGGAAAGAAAGGGCTGCATGGGTCTTGGTAACTGGGCTGGTACAGCCCTTCTGAGTCTCCCTCCTCCTGTCTGGATGGCCCATCAGGAGGAAGGGCCCAAATAATCTCCTGGGTGGTTAAGAGGGCATCACCGTTAGTCAAGTGATGGCCTGTATACCTTGAAATCTGGATGAGGCAGAAACAGAGAAACCCAGGTGCACCAAGGCCTTAAAATTAAGAGCCTGATTTTCCAGCAAGTGCTGGTGCAGACAGGGGTACATGAAGGAATTAGGGTAGCATGGACGGCTGCCAACAAGCTAAGGGACCATGTGTCCCAGGCCTTCATGCCATGCAGACCTTTAGAATGTAGATGCCACCTAAGGGTGAGGAAGATGGGGGAGCAGAATATGGAAATGCCCATGTTTAAATTTGAAGTGACCAGTGTTTTTACCTTAAGGGACTCGATCAAGTTTCTGCCAATAGGCAGAATTGGTACATAAAACAGAAGTTGAGTTACAGAAGAGTAAAGAAAGTTATTATTATTATTGTTATTATTTCGCACATTTGGATCATGTAGTTTGCAAATCGAGTATTTTCAGCAGCTACACTAATTGTTAGGTAGCAAGCAGATACACAAAGAGTTATCCGGGAGATTTTCCAGCTAGTATCTTAATTATCAGCTGTGTCTTATGAATCTAGAAAATGTGGTAAACTCTCCTCGGAAGAAAGACATATGAGAAATTCCTTAGCTTAAAAGCCTGTGGTTCAAAGAAGAGCTGGGAAGTCAGAATCCTCCTTGCTTTTCTAAAAATATTGCAATTAGCATGGTACTTCATTTTACCCTAAGAGCCCGCTCAGTCCAGAGCCTTTGAAATTCCCGGCCCAGGCTTGTGTGATGCTCTCTGCGAATGATGACATTCTCAGGGGAAGGTCGATACCTGGGGTTTTGGAATAAGGAACAAAGGAAGTTTCTGGGCTAGAGTGGAGTGTGGTCTGAGAGGCCAAGTACGTTGTAAAAAGAGAAGAGAATTTAGAATTAGATTTCGGCTTTCCTGTTTGCTGGCTGTGTGACCTTTGTAAAGTTACTTTACTTTTCTAAGCTTCTGGTTAATGGTCTTGAACATGGACATTATATTTGCTTTTATAGAGATACTATAGAAATAAATTGAGGTAATAGATTAGCTTGCCAGGGCTACCATAACAAAATACCACAGACTAGATGCTTCAGCAACAAAAATTTGTGTTCTCATAGCTCTAGGGGCTGGAAGTCCAAGAAACAAGATGTTGGCAGGTGTGATGTCTTCTGAGGCCTGTCTCCTTTGCTTGCAGACATCCACCTCTCACTGTGTCCTCACATGGTCTCTCCGAGGACTGTGTGTTATATGTGTCCTAATCTTATCAGGACACCAGTCATATTGGATTAGGGCTCACCCATATGAATGCATTTTACTTAATTACTTCCTTAAAGGCCCCATCTCCGAATATGGTCACATCCCCAGTTACTGGGCATCTGGGCATCCACATACACAGGTGGAGGGATCACAGTTCAGCCCATGGCAGGTAGTATATGAAAGGACTCAGCACCCAGGAGGTGCTTAGTCAATGTTAGCTCCTACCATTTCTTCGGGCTGTAGTTTGAGATTCAAACTGTTAATGACATCTACTGTAAAACAATGTTCCCAGCCGGGCGTGGTGGCTCAAGCCTGTAATCCCAGCACTTTGGGAGGCCGAGGCGGGTGGATCACGAGGTCAACAGATCAAAGACCATTCTGGTCAACATGGTGAAACCCTGTCTCTACTAAAAATTACAAAAAATTAGCTGGGCACGGTGGCACGTGCCTGTAATCCCAGCTACTCAGGAGGCTGAGGCAGGAGAATTGCCTGAACCCAGGGGGCGGAGGTTGCGGTGAGCCCAGATTGCGCCATTGCACTCCAGGCTGGGTAACAAGAGCGAAACTCCATCTCAAAAAAAAAAAAAAAAAAAAAAACAATGTTCCCCTCTGAGGCTGCCTGTGGGCTAAGGGCTTGGAGGCAACATAATGAACAAAGGAGATTTAATAGAGCCAGAATATTCAATTCTGCTGCCACTTTTGAGAAATTTGAACTTGTACCAAACTCATAATTTCTCTGATTTACTTCTGATAATAATAACTAGCCAGCAGGGTGGGTATCAAATTTATAACAAAGTAATAGATCTGAAAGTGCCTAACATGTTGCTTAATTTCTGTGAAATGCTTCATAAATATTTATTCAGCTGGGCATGGAGGGCTTTGGTAAAGTACACAGTGTTAGATATATGTGAGATACTATGTTCCCCTGCTCCCCTGGCCTCTCAGTTTTGTGAAGTGGAAATACCCACATGGTATAAAAGACCCGATTTGCTGGCCACTTTCATGCTGTCTCCTAGGTGACTAGTTCCCTAAGATGTGCAGGGCTGGAAGGCTCCACCTTAGGTGCCACCTGAAGAGAAGGCTCCAGTAATTGTTCTTCACGGCCATAAGGGAAAAACTGGAGTGGCTACTGCTGCTGTTTTTACCTCTGTTGTGCTAGAAGTGGGTGAAAGCTGTGTGGAGCCTGGGAGGCCATCTCTCAGGCTTCTAAGAATCTTCTCCTAAGAAGACACACAGAACCCTCCAGCTCCCTAAGTGATGTGTCTGGGAATCAAATGTGCTTTAGAAACTTCTGTGCATGATTGGGCCTCCTAAAGGCAGGGCCAGGTACCGTTTCCTCTTCAGCTCACAGGCTACTGCCATCATGTCTGACAAATGGTTAGTGCACAAGCAGTGTTTGATCAGTGGATGCCGAGTTTCCCTGTTCTTGGCTGACCTGCCTTTGAAAGTAGTAGGAGTCAGTCTCTCAGGCATTCATAGTTCCTAGAGCCTTCTTTAACTCCATGGAGACATTGTTTTGGAGAAGGCTTCCCTTAGCTGTTAGGGCCCACAGGAATGGGGAGGGCTTCATGGAAGAGAGGAATTCTAGTTTGTGTGCTTCAGCAAGAAACTGTAAGGTAAGAGTTGATGTGTATTGCTCGGTCTTATTTTTTATGGAGCTGGCTTTTGCTTTCCATTTTTGTTTTCTTTGTCCCTCGAGGCCTTACCTATCCAAATGCTCTGGTTTATTGAAGCCCAGAACCAAATTACCTCTTCGGGTCTACTGGGGATTGCCTGCATGCTGTTGAGGCACTTGTGTGGAGAATGAATCTCCAATTCACTTCTGCTTTGAAAAACTGGCACCGAAATTCAGTAGACAAAGACACTTAAAGGATAAGATTGAAAAATCCATTTGCTGAAGTTTTCCTCTGCAGTGAAAAGAGATGTGTTTAGGCTCGCTGCCTGGAATGCCTAGTGATGTCAAATGTAGATTTCACTGGATTATTCTCCTGCAAGGGAAAATTTTGCAGAAAAGTAATCCAATGAAATCCTGATATAGCACCTAAAAATTTTTTTAAGAAAGCCCCGTTTGGGGTTTAGAAAATTCCTGATATAGCACCTAAAATAATTTTTTTTGAAAACCCCATTTGGTTACAATGATTCCTTTTTAGTGGCTAATATTAACTTTCTTGAGTAGAGAGGTGATTATTTGATTATGGTATTTGTTAGCACAGGGGAAGCCCTGGTTCTCCAGAAAGTTAGTTTAATTGTGATGATGTTTATGTGGAATATACTATTCCTGGGAAAATAAATGCTGCAAAATATTATTTCCTGGCTTATGTGGTATAGATTCTTGCTGTGGATTGGTGGTCTTGCTTCTTCTTTGGATATGGGTATTCTTACCTGGAAAAGGAAAGGGCCTTTATTCCTAGAGTGATGATAATTAGATAATGGTTGTCATGTATAAGGACACATTATGGCTCCTTGCAGGTGATAAAGGATAATGTTAGTGGCTACCTTGATTTGGATATATTTGTTGTCCACTTCATTCCCCTATGAAGTAAGTTGTATCTGTATTCAAATTATACAGATGAGAAAGCAGGCTTAGGGAAGGTTAAAAGCATGCCTAAATTTCCACAGCTAGTGTATGGCCAAACAGATTCAAACCCATGTCTAATTTGACTCTAAAGCTTTTTCACTTAATGGCTACACTCTCCTGCCTCTCAATTTGGGGGTTACCTTACAGAACATCCAACAGTAGTTCTCAAAGTATGGTCCTTGGACCAGTATTGGTAGTATCACCTGAAAACCTGCTGAAATGCAAATTCTCAGGCAATTTCAAACTATTGAATTAGAATTGTTGGGGTCTTGAGCTTGAATATCAACATTTCAAACAGTGTTTATATAGCCTCTGCACTGAGACCTCCAGAGACACGGCTTTTACTCTCCTGTAGGGTAGTCATTCTCTCTGCTCTACTAGCTTAACTCCAGCAATTGTTAGGAAGTTTTTCTTTATATTGGGGTACAGTTTGCTTCCACTTAGTGTTCACTCATTGGTTCTAGTCCTTTCCTTTGTCCCATCAACATGATAGCTGAACATAGCTGTTTAGACTCACACAATCAAGAACAGAAAATTGCTGAGGTATTAAGAAGAGCTTGTCTGATGGAAGGTGTAGTTTGAATGCCAGCTGCCTTTTTTGGTATTTTTACCAGAGCTGCTTTACTCTTTGCCCCACAAGTGAGATAGAAGTGGAACATTTTTGAAAAGGAGAACAATGAACGACTGAAGAGTCAGAGTTCCAGGGTCTAATGTTTCTTTAGGGAGTAGTTCTAGCAGTTCTGGGCCTGGAAGATATTCTGTTTCCTGCAAAGTCACAGGTTGGATATCAAATCCCTCCTGATGAACAAATAGGATCACTGAAACGTGGGTGAGTTTCTACAGAGGAGCAAGCCTAGGCTGGCTAAATTACCATAGGTCAAAGTGCCCAGGAATCAGATGTGATAAGTGGGTTATTGAACCTGTGTCCATAGCACAGTGTTGGGGTTCTTGTACTTCTCTTTTAACCTGGGTGCCCCAGAAAACAGAGCCTGAGGCAAAGGACTTCCATGCTACTAATATATCAATTGTCATCCTGAGGAAAAAAGAGTGTTGGAAAAAGAGTGTGAGCCAGGGAAGAGGGGAAACCAACAAGTCGATGCATTATTGAGTTGGCTTCTACTAAGGATGATTGCTTGCTTGCTTCTGTTGGAATGGCTCTACAAAGTCAGATGACAGCATTATAGGACAGTTGTTCTCAGGGGTGACAGTAAATTTACTTACTGGCTTCCATTTCAAATCTGTGAAAGATTCATCGTACAGAGAATTAACTTCCCCCAAATCTGGATCATTCATATGTGGGCTCCATCTTGGCTTCTACAACATTTCCATGCCTCGGTGTCAACAAGATGGGATGTAAGAAGCACTTGGTACAGTCACAGAATGACGTACTCTCAGATTTCACCTGTATGAAATTGGTCAGAATCCAGGCAGAGCTGGTAATGGTAACTGGACCAAGAGTTGGGAGAGGCTGAGAGGATCTGAAATGGCCCTTAAGAGTTTTCTGATATGATATACCTAAGGTAATTCTGGGCAACAGTAACTTTATATACATTATAAAATTGATGTCTAAGTGTTTTCTTCATTAGTCTAAATGATGGCAAAGATAGAATTCCTAGCCTATCATAAGTGTTGACATTCTAAAACAAAATTGGATTCTGCTTCCAGGTATAATGAACTAAAACCCTACTGAATGACCAGCCCACACTTTTTCCATCCATGAAGAAAACCACTGCAAAACCTGGCCCTAAGGGGCATACAGACTCTGGCATTCAGATGTGTTGGAAAAGGAAGACTATAGAACAAATATGTTCTATAAGACAGACACAAATACGTTCCTGTGTCCAGGCTTTTGACTGGGACTAAGTGCAGTGCCCATGTAGCAGCAGCATATATGACAAACTTGCAGTCTTTCAGGCCTGAGAAGTAAAAAAGTGAAATCAGGAAACCATAAAAACTAAAAATGGTGAAAAAATTCCGAAAGGGAAAGATTCAGAGAGGTGGTTTCCAAACACTATCTACCCAAATCTCTGACTGAACTAAAAATTTATTTTAAATTTCAGTTAAAAATCTATTTTAAATTGAACAATCATTCTCTACAGTATGACTATGCAACTGGCTAAAAAGATAAATGTATTAAATATCTTGATGAATATCAAGAGTAAAATTTTATCTTGCAGATGCAGGTCTTAATAAGACAGTTGGGATTATTTTATTGTTTAAATTTGTGTATCTTTGGATGAATATTATAATGTAAGCTAATATTTTTATTTTTGATAGGTATAAATACTGAGAAACTTCATTCATATAAATAAGTAGACGGAACTAAAAGGGAGTTATATCAGTGGTAGTTAATAGTTATTACTCGTCAAAAATGATTTTTAAAGATTTCTCAACTAACACCTTCAGTTTTTTGGGGAGCAAAGAATTTGAAATCACCTGATTTGTGATTTTTTTACTCTAGGTCATTAGAGCTACTGACTTTCTTGTCATGGAAACAATATTTTAAATTGCCCCTTTGTCTAGTGCCCTGGAGATTTTTTATTTTGTTTTGTTTTAACACCCTGGGTTGATACATTGAAGTGAGTTTTAGAATGAGTAGGAGGTAAGTTTTTCCTTCATTAAATTGGACAAGGATGATTATTAGTAAAGAAAAAAGCTAGCATGAGCAGCCATGCTCTCACCCAGAGCAATTCAGGGAAGAGTTTGGACACATGTTGAACATCTAGAAACTGATTTTGTAAACTACACACTAGTATGTACTTCCTGGAAACTCCTTAGGTATGTAAATATATTCTCCAGTTTGAAGACCACTGACTTGGAGAATCAGGGAGCCTGAAACCATCTATAGGAGTAAGAGACCTCAAAGAAAGTTTAGGTTTGAGAATCCGTCTTTACCTAGAAGGGTAGGAAATAAATTCCAGGCTAACCCCAGCCAATAGCTTAGAGCAAAACTGGGAAACCTTGAGTTGGTACAGATTAACAGTATGCAAAGTGCAAGTGACAAAAATAAAGGCTCGGATTTCTCAAGGAGATGGAGAAAAAAAGTTCTCCCCTTAGTAGTGTGATGGAATAAATAATTGTAGAAAAATACCAAGAAACAAAGATGCAGGAGAGTGGCAGATGGATTTTTTAAAAAAGCATTATGAGTAGCACTTATAATAAGTGGTAGAAAGCCATGTTCATTAGATGCTGGATTTGAGTGAGTGCATTGGAGTTGGAAGAAAGTGGAGGTGTCCTGCTTCTAGATATATTAACACCGGAGGAAAACCATCATCAGTTCAGTGAGATTCAACCTGGGACTTAAATAGCAGACATCCATAATTAAAGTAGTGATGGCACAAAATTGAGGTTACTCAGTGATCAGTGATAGTTACTGGTTATAATATTGGTGCAGAAAATAGGGTCCAGTCTTGTGCTAACACCTTCTTTGTACATCATCCCCTTGCTGTGTCATGTGACCCTTTAATCACCTTGAACTATCTCTTTTGACTGTACTCCTGACTGTCAGTATAATACCTCAGACAGAGCCTAATATTTCAGCTCTTGTCTCTGAACAGGCATATTGGAACTCTGTTTTTCGGTTCAGGGAAGAGGGTAGAGAACTATAGCCATTACCATTTATTTAACATCTACTATGTATAAGGCACTGATCAAAGTGCAATATCAGAAAGTAAAGAAAAAGAGAACTTGTTCTTTGGGGCAGTATTAAGTTCCTAGAGGACTGCAATCAGCTTTGGTTATCAAACTTCAACATGTAGTAGAATTAGTAGGATAAATCCTCGCCAAGATATAAGCATCAAGAATTTTTTAGTCATAAGTGACAAAAACCTGATCTAGGCAGGCTACACAGAGTTTATAAAAAGGTATTATTGGCTCAAGAAATTGAAGAATTCCTGGGGTAACTCTTGCTGCAGTTATGTCCTGATTGAGAAACCCAAATATCACCAGGATACATTTCTCCACCCTGTTTCCACTTGTGTGAGTCTTATCCTCAGGTTCAAGTTTCACACATGGTTCTCTGACAGTTTTCCCAAATTTCATATCCTCACATCATCAAGCACAGAAGAGAAAGTCTGTGTACCATTGTTTACTGCACAAGTAGCAATGTTCACACATATTGGATTGGTTTAGGTCATATGCTTTTCCTTCTTTCTCCAAACCATCGTTAGAGCCATGGGAAATAAGATTGACTGATTGACTTAAGCCATTTGGGGTTCATTCCTGGATCTGAGAGTGGGTTTCATGTAAACCAAACTCTATAGGTATTTCTCAAAGGAAAATATGGGCATGCTATGGTAAAAACCAACACATGTCCAATACGTCATATGGATAAATTTCAAATCATACGTGATGGTCACATTCACAGAATTTTAAAGTTGAAACCGATCTCAAATCACGTAGTCTAGTGTTCTTAGTGGAGAGCCTGGTAAAAAGCAAGGGGAAAGTAATAGATTAAAATATTTCCGTGATGTGTGGGAAAGGAAGTAAACTGCTCTGGCCCCTAGAAGACTAAGCTAGAACCTAAGCTAGAATGGTGGAGGTGGACAGAACCTAAGGAAAAAAATATTTCGATTACCATAAAAGCCTAATCCTGGAATAGAATTTTTTGGGCAATAGTATATTTTCTACTGTACTTTGCAATAGTACAAACCTATGTCCAAGCTCTGTTCTCCCCTAAAAATTTATTTCAGTGTTCATTGAACCGGGAGGCTAAACATAAACATTTAGGGATGTAGTAGAAGACAGTTGTGAATTGCATGGGGATTGCAGCCGATGACCACTAAGCTTCATTCCAGTTCTAGCATCCTGTAAGATGCTAGAACTATGTGACTGATCATACCAGCATTATTCCTAATGCCCAAAAAGTGGAAATAAGTCAAATGTCCATCATCAAATGAACTGCCAAATAAAATGTAGTATTCACACAATGGAATATTATTCAGAAATAATAATGAAATACTGATACGTGCTACAGCATGAATCAACCTTGAAAACATTACACTAAGTAAAAGAAGCCAACCATAAAAGACTACATGTCATATGATTCCAGTCCTATGAAATGTCCATGATAGGCAAAATCAACAGAGGCAGAAGGCAGAGTAGTGGTTGCCTAGGCCTGAGGGTTGGGGATGACTGCTGGGTATAGAGTTTCTTTGGGGGATGATGAAAATGTTCTAAATTGATTGTATTATTCTGTGATGATTGCATAATTCTGTGAATATGCTAAAATCTATTGAATTGTATACTTAAAATGGGGGAATGGCATTGTATATGAATTGTATCTCAATGAAGTTGTTATTTAATAAAATGAAGACTATGAAATAAATTTTAAGGGAAGAACAGAGCTTGGACATAGGTTTGTACTGTTTTGACAGAGGACTGAAAGGAAAAAAAGCCCAGAAGTAAGACATATTAACTAGGGAGGAGGGCTAATTAAAATACAACTCTGTTCAGCCCTGTGGGGAGGTCAGGGCAGAGAGCTGGCAGCAAGAGGACAGTAGGCATTTGGTGTGGGTGAGGATGCTTTAAGCATGTCCTGAAATGGACAAAGAAGCCTTGTCTGAGAACACTGGGGAGATTCTAAGGCAAACTCCCTCTGCTTCAAGATCTGCCTTTGCCCAGATCTGCACATGAGCATGTCTTTCTAGATAGACCCCTTAGTCCCTCTACCCCCACACTTACATCCAAGTGGCAAAAGGCATAGTTTTCCTCCCAGCTCTTTAATCTCTTAAACGTTTTCTTTCCTGGTGTCTGCATCACTTGACATAATGTGTTTCTCCTCTTTTTGTTTTGTGCTTACCAGTGTACTTTCTCTCCCCTTGGCATAGGCTATTTCTTGTTTTTTATTATTATTAATAAGTCAACTTTTGACTTCATATTTCATTAATTCTTCCCTTGGGTCCCGTATGACTTTGTCATAGGTTTCTTGTGTATAAATGTGAAAATTATTTTCTAATACATTTCAAATGCAGAAAACCAGTGTATCAAGTACTCATATAAAAAGTCCTATACAGGGCCGGGCGCGGTGGCTCAAGTCTGTAATCCCAGCACTTTGGGAGGCCGAGGCTGGTGGATCACGAGGTCCAGAGATCGAGACCATCCTGGTCAACATATCCTGGTCAACATGGTGAAACCCCATCTCTACTAAAAATACAAAAAATTAGCTGGGCATGGTGGCGCGTGCCTGTAATCCCAGCTACTCGGGAGGCTGAGGCAGGAGAATTGCCTGAACCCAGCAGGCGGAGGTTGCGGTGAGCCGAGATTGCGCCATTGCGCTCCAGCCTGAGTAACAAGAGGGAAACTCCGTCTCAAAAAGAAAGTCCTATACAATAAAAATAAGGACAAAGCGACCTGACATTTATTTGAACAATTTATATAATAAAGCCTCCTTGAAAGACTTTTTTCCCTCTGTATTCTCACTGATTCTTTATGACAATAGGGGTACAGGTTTATGTCTTATCCAGGGTTTATTCAATGTATCCTGTAAGTTTTCACCCAACTAAAAGTAATATTAGATGTCTCATTTGTTCATCTAATCAGCTATTCATTCATTTATCTGCTCATGCAACACATGTTTGTTGAGCATTTATTAAGTGCTAGGCACCTTGCTAGGTGCTAGGAATATAATGATGAATATAAGAGCTTGTCCCTGCCTTTCATGACACATACAATCTAACAAGAGAGATGATGTCAAGCAAATACTTACACAAATTTGACAATTACATGATTAAGTTTATGATGTGTTACCAGAGGAAACATTTAAGATTTCATTATAATATATAGTAGTGCCTTTTCTTTCTTGCCTTTCTTTCTACACTTACTTACTAAAGGAGTTCCTGAAAACTATTGGCTGGAAAGAGAAATGTGTAAAAAAGAAAAGTTATTCATTCAACATTTCAACAAATATACATTGTTTTAAGCTTGGATAATCTTCATTAATTCTAATTGTGTGAACATTTCAGCAGTGAGAGGGATTTCAAATTGCTCAATATTTGAAAAAGACATTATAATTTAAGTCTTTCAAGTAAATGGTTTAATTAACTAAAGTACAGGTGGCCCTAATTTAATGACTAGATCACTCACTTGTGTCAAGCAACATTAAAAAAAGTTTTAGGCAACTTTTGACTTAAATATAATGTAAATAAGGAAAAATGTGGAGAGTATATGTATATGGCTTGATAATTTTTTACAAACTGAACACAGCTATATAACTAGAACCTAAGTCAAGAGTCGGGATATTCCTGGACCCCCAGAAGCTCCACCCATGCCCACCTTCAGTCACTAAATTAGAGTACAAAAGGACTAATATTTTTGAGCACTTGCTATGTGTTAGTCACAATGCGAAGTCTTTTATAGATGCTATGGTGTATTAAGAGTGGCTTTTCCCCTTTTATATATATTAAATTATGAATCTAGTTGACATTAGTCATTTAATTAGTAAATTCTTCAGAAAGTCTCCATTGGCCCAGCATAGATAGGACTTTGGCAGTTTTGCATTCCTAGAGGTTTTCTACAAGTATAGGAAATTTCCATGATGCCAGAGGCCATGGAGCGATGAACAGAAACGGGAATGCCGGTTTCCCTGGATGGCTGTGAGCCAGGCTTTCAGGCACAGGGTGCCAGGACTTCTTCACTTCTTGCCTGCATCTGCTCTTCCCCTCCAGGGGAAACCCTTCAACCTGTGTGCCCCTCCCCACTTCTTTCACCTCAAAACGCTTCTCAAGGATAAGGAGGACTGACTTGCTAATTTCTCTGAAAAATGAAGATCACTGTAGGGTGAGCACTTCTTGGATTACTGTAATCACTCAAGGGTCTTGAGAAATTTCCATCTGGTGTTTGAGGCACTGTCAACTTCTGGGTGCTTGTGGCAGAGGAATGCAATGGGGTTTCAGATAGAGTCTGGCTGGGAAGAAAAAAATCTAAAGGACCCTGATAGATTGGAACAGAAAAAGCCACCCATTGCCCAAAGGAGGTTTGGCCTTTATGGCCAGAAACAATACAGGCTTAGGAATTTAGCGAGAGCTCAGAATTTCTGACCAAGACTTCTGTAAAACTGTACAATCTTGCTGCTTCTGAGTGGTGATTTCCCTCCACTGTGTATTCTCTCTGGTGTTACCTGCCATGATTGTGCCAAATCTTCTTTTTCTCTTCAATCCCCAGCCCCAACTTACTATTTCTTCCACTGTGGGGAGACAACTTCACCCCCTCCTTTGCTACAACTTTTATAGTCACCAAACAAGGTCTTATTTCTTCTAGATTTCTTCCTCCATCCCTGAACACAGTCTTTTCATATGTTCTTTCATGCGTGTCCCAAAGCTACTCTCTGTTCTTCTTCTCTGGTATTGTGCTTTCTTGGTAACTTAATCTTGCTCCATAATTTTGTTTAAATTTTTATTATAAGAGCTTTCAAACATATGCAAAAGTAGAGAGAATAGCATAATAATCCTCCCAAATTATCATTTTTCTACTCTTACTTTATTACATTTTTAAATTTCTTCTTCTTACTGATTTATTTGCATTAGGACAGGTTGAGTATCCCTTGTCCAAAATGCTTGAGACCAAAAGTGTTTTTGATTTTGGATTTTTCTCAATTTTGAAATATTTGCATATACAGAATGAGGCATCTTGTCTAAACATGAAATTCATTTGTTTCATATTTATCTTGCACACACAGCCTGAAGGCATTTTTATACAACATTTTAAATGATTTTGTGCATGAAACAAAGTTTGTGACATTGAACCATCAAAAAGCAAAAGTGTACGTTAAATAAAAGAGTTTCTGATTTTGCATTTTTCTCAATTTTGGAATATTTGTATACCTGTAATGATGCCTCTTGTCTAAACACAAAATTCACTTGTTTCATATTTACCTTACATATATAACCTGAAGTCAATTTTATACAACATTTTAAATAATTTTGTGCATGAAACAAAGTTTGTGACATTGAACCATCAAAACGCCAAAGTGTTAATATCTCATGCAACATTTTGAATTTTGGAACATTTATGATTTGGGATTTTTGGATTTTTGGATTAGAATGCTCAACCTGTATTTTAAAGCAAAATTCATCATTGTCTCAAAAATATCTTTTTATGATTCAATTAGGATTCAAATATGCTTTACATAAGACATTTGGTTGTTATGTCACTATATTCATTCTTTTTTATCTAAACACAAGCAATTCTACAGTTGTTTTTTTTCCTATCATGCTATTGACTTGTTGATTTCTGCTTTTTGCAGGTCAGTTGTTTTGTAAAATGTCCAGTAATTTGAATTTTTCTGATTGTTTCCTCTTGGTGTGATTTAATAGAGGCTCACTCTCCTGCATTTTCTATAACCTGGAACTTTGATCTAAAGGCTTACTTAGCTTGGGGCCTTCTTCACCCTCTTCCTCCTTCTGTTTTATGTCCTCTGTCATGCACAAATGGGTCATTACTATTCATTATAAAGTATTTGCCCATTTTTATTGTCCTCTAATGTCCTCATCATTGCCACATGTTTAGAACAAATAGTCTGCATCAATTTTCTCTACCTATTCACACACACTTATCCTCTAACTCTTATATAAGACTTCTCTTTCTGTCACGTACAGAAATAACTCTTTTAGAGATCACTAAAAATTCTTTAACAACAAAGCCAATGCTTTATTCCTGGTGTTATAATTAATGATGATCATCATCACCAGGTACCAACTCCCATTTGCAGCCTTTTAACAGTCTATAAAATATTTTCATATACTGTTCAGTTATTTAGTCCTCCTCATTTTCAACCTCATCCCTTCTTTCCTAACTTTGATTTTTGCACTATTTATTTTTATAATTATTTTTTATTTTAAGTTCCAGGGTACATATGTAGGATGTGCTGCTTTGTTACTTAGGTAAACGTGTGCCGTGGTGGTTTGCAGCACCTATCAACCCATCCCCTAGATATTAAGCCCAGCATGCATTAGCTATTTTTCCTGATGCTCTCCCCCTTCACACTCCCTGACAGGCCCTAGTGTGTGTTGTTTTCCTGATGCCCTCCCCTTTCATGCTCCCTGACAGGCCCTCTGTGTTCATGTGTTTTTATTGTTCAGCTCCCACTTATACGTGAGAACATGTGGTGTTTGGTTTTCTCTTCCTGCGTTAATTTGTTGAGGATAATGGCTTCTAGCTTCATCCACGCCCCTGTAAAGAATATGCTCTCTTTCCTTTTTATGAATGCATAGTATTCCATGGTGTATATGTACCACATTTAAAAAAATCCAATCTATCAGTGATGGGCATTTGGGTTGATTCCATGTCTTTGCTATTGTGAACAGTGCTGCAATGAACATACATGTGCATATATCTTTGCAATAGAATAATTTATATTCCTTTGGATATATACCTAGTAATGGGATTGCTGGATCAAATGGTATTTCTGCTTCTAAATCTTTGAGGAATCACCATGCTATTCTTCCACAATGGTTGAACTAATTTATATTCCCACCAACAGTGTAAACATATTCCTATTTCTCCACAGCCTCACCAGCTTCTGCCATTTCTTGAGTTTAATAATTGCCATTCCAACTGGAGTAAGATGGTATCTCAATGTGGTTTTGATTTGCATTTCTCTAATGATCAAGGATGTTGAGCTTTTTTTTTCATGTTTGTCGGCCACATGTGTTTCTTCTTTTGAGAAGTATCTGTTCATGTCCTTTGCCCACTTTTTAATGGGGTTATTTGTTTTATTCTTGTAAATTTGCTTAAGTCCCTTTTAGATTCAGCTATTAGACCTTTGTCAGATGTATAGACTCTGATGATAGTTTCTTTTGCTGTGCAGAAGCTCCTTAGTTTAATTATATCCCACTTGTCAATTTTTACTTTTGGCAATTTCATCATAAAATCTTTGCCCGTGCCTATGTCCTGAATGGAACTGCCTAGATTTTCTTTTAGGATTTTTATAGTTTTGGCTTTTACATTTAAGTCTTTTATCCATCTTGAGTTAATTTTTTTATAAGATGTAAGGAAGATGTCCAGTTTCAATTTTCTGCATATGGCTAACCAGTTCTCCCAACACTATTTATTAGATAGGGAATCCTTTCCCCATTGCTTGTTTTTGTCAGGTTTGTTGACGATCAGATGGTTGTAGAGGTGCAGTTTTATTTCTGAGATGTGTATTCTGTTCCATTGGTATATATGTCTCTTTTTGTACCAGTACCATGATGTTTTGGTTATTGTAGCCTTGTAGTATAGTTTGAAGTCAAGCAGTGAGATGCCTCCAGCTTTGTTATTTTTGCTTAGGATTGTCCTTGCTATACAAGCTCTTTTTTTGGTTTTATATACATTTTAAAATAATATTTTTTATAATTATGTGAAGAATGTCAATGGTAGTTTAATGAGAATAACATTGAATCTATAAATTGCTTTGGGCGATATGGTCATTTTTAAGATACCGATCTTTCCTATCCATGAGCATGGAATGTTTTTTCATCTATTTGTGTCCTCTCTGACTTCTTTGAGCAGTGGTTTGTAGTTCTCCTTGAAAAGGCCATTCACTTCCATTGTTAGCTGTATTCCTAGGTATTATATTCTCTTTACAGCAATTGTGAATGGGAGTTCATTCATGATTTGGCTCTCTGCTTGTCTGTTGGTTTATAGGAATGCTTGTGATTTCTGCACATTGATTTTGTATCCTGAGACTTTGCTGAAGTTGCTCATCAGCTTAAGAAGCTTTTGGGCTGAGTCAATGGGGTTTTCCAGATACAGGATCATGTTATCTGCAAACAAACACAATTTGACTTCCTCTCTTCCTATTTGAATACCCTTTATTTCTTTCTCTTGCCTGATTGCCCTGGCCAGAACTTCTAATACTGTATTGAATAACAGTGGTGAGGGAGGGCCTCCTTGTCTTGTGCCGGTTTTCAAGGGGACTGCTTCTAGCTTTTGCCCATTCAGTATAATTTTGGCTGTGGATCTGTCATAAATAGCTCATATTATTTTGAGATACATCCCATCAATATCTAGTTTGTTGAGAGTTTTTAACATGAAGGGATATTGAATTTTATCAAGGCCTTTTCTGTGTCTATTGAGATAATCATGTGGTTTTTGTCTTTAGTTCTGTTTATGTGATAAATTACATTTATTGATTTGTGTATGTTGAACCAGCCTTGTATTCTGGGGTTGAAGCCTACTTGATCATGGTTGATAAGCTTTTTGATGTGCTACCGGATTTGGTTTGCCAGTACTTCATTGAGGATTTTTGCATCAATGTTCATCAAGGATGTTGGCCTAAAGTTTTATTTTTTTTGTTGAATTTCTGCCAGGTTTTGGTATCGGGATGATGCTGGCCTCATAAAATGAGTTTGGAAGAAGTCCCTCCTTTTATTTGTTTGGAATATTTTCAGAAGTGACACCAGTCCCTCTTTGTACCTCTGATAGAATTCAGCTTTAACTCCATCTGGTCCTGGGTTTTCTTTTTTTTTTTTTGGTTGGTGGGCTATTTATTACTGCCTCAATTTCAGAACTTGTTATTGGTCTATTCCTGGATTCAACTTCTTCCTTTTTCAGTCTTGGGAGGGTGTATGTGTCCAGGAATTTATCCATTTCTTCTAGATTTTCTAGTTTATTTGCATAGAAGTGTTTATTGTATTTTCTGATGGTTGTTTCTATTTCTGTGGGGTCAGTGGTGGTATTACCTTTATCATTTCTGATTGTGTTTATTTGAACCTTCTCTCTTTTCTTCATTAGTCTAGCTAGCAGTCTATTTATTTTACTGATTTTTTTTCAATAAACTAGCTCATGGATTCATTGAGTTTTTGAAGGGTTTTTCATGTCTCTTTCTCCTTCAGTTCTTCTCTGAGCTTGACTATTTCTTGTCTGCTAGCTCTGGGGTTTGTTTGGTCTCGGTTCTCTAGTTCTTTTAATTGTGATGTTAGGATTTTGACTTGAGATCTTTCTAGCTTTTTGATGTGGGCATTTAGTGCCATAAATTTCTCTTTTAACACTGTTTTTGCTGCATTCCAAAGGCTCTGGTACATTGTCTGTTTGTTCTCATTAGTTTCAAATAACTTCTTGATTTCTGCCTTAATTTCATTATTTACCCAGAAATCATTCAGGAACAGATTGTTGAATTTACATGTAGTTGTGTGGTTTTCAGTGAGTTTGTTCCTTTTATTTTTTTTTATTGAGACAGAGTCTAGCTCTGGTTGCCGAGGCTGGAGTGCAGTGGCACAATCTTGCCTCACTGCAACCTCTGCCTCCTGGGTTCAAGCAATTCTCCTGCCTCAGCTTCCTGAGTAGCTGGGATTACAGGCATGCACCCCCATGCCGTGCACACCACCACGCCCAGCTTACTTTAGTATTTTTAGTAGAGGCGGGGTTTCACTGTGTTGGTCGGGCTTGTCTCAAACTCTTGACTTTGTGATCTGCCTGCCTCAGCCTCCCGAAGTTCTGGGATTACAAGCATGAGCCACCACACCCACCTTTTTTAAATTTTATTTTGTTTTCAGATGGAGTTTCACTCTTGTCACCCAGGCTGGAGTGCAATATCAAGATCTTGGCTCACTGCAACCGCCTCCCAGGTTCAAGCAATTCTTCTGTCTCAGCCTCTCTAATAACTGGGATTATTGGCACCCACAGGCACCTACAACAATGCCCAGCTAATTTTTGTATTTTTAGTAGAGACAGGGTTTCACCACGTTAGCCAGGCTGTTCTTGAACTCCTGATCTCCTGTGGTCTGCCTGGAGTGAGTTTCTTAATTTTGAGTTCCAATTTATATGAACTGTGATCTGGGAGACTGTTTGTTATTATTTCAGTTCTTTTACATTTGCTAGGGAGTGTTTTACTTCCAAATATGTGATTACTTTTAGAGCCAATGCCATGTGGCACTGAGAAAAATGCATACTCTGTTGTTTTGGGGTGGAGAGTTCTATAGATATCCATCAGGTCCACTTGATCCAGAGCTGAGTTCAAGTCCTGAATATCTCTGTTAATTTTCTGTACCAATGATCTAATATTGACAGTGAGATATTAAAGTTTCTCACTAGGGGGGTCTAAGTCTCTTTGTAGGTCTTTAAGAACTTGTATTATGAATCTGGATGTTCCTGTATTCGGTGCATATATATTTAGGATAGTTAATTCTTCTTGTTTAATTGAACACTTGTACCATTATGTAATGCCCTTGTTTGTCTTTTTTTGACCTTTGTTGGTTGAAAGTCTATTTTGTTGGAAAGTAGGATTGCAACCCCTGCTTTTCTCTGCTTTCCATTTGCTTGATAAATTTTCCTCCATTCCTTTATTTTGAGCTTATTGGGACATTCGGCCTATTTACATTTAGGGTTAATATTGTTATGTGTAAATTTGATCCTGTTATCATGATGGTGGCTGGTTAATTTTGCAGACTGTATTGTAGTCGCTTCATAGTATTGTTGGTCTGTATACTTCAGTGTGTTTTTGCAGTGGCTGGTAATGTTTTTTTCTTTCCATATTTAGTGCTGCTTTTAGGAGCTCTTGCAAAGCAGGCATGGTGGTAATGAAATCCTTCAGCATTTGCTTGTCTGAAAAAATTTTTATTTTTCCTTCACTTATGAAGCTTAGTTTGGCCAGATAGGAAATTCTCGGTGGGAAATTATTTTCTTTAAGAAGGTTGAATATTGGCCCCAACTCTTCTGGCTTTAGGGTTTCTGCTGACAGGTCTTCTGTTAAGACTTCCTTTTGTAGGTGACCTGGCCTTTCTCTCTAGCTGTCCTTAACATTTTTCCCATCCTTTCAACCTTGGAGAATCTGATTATATGTCTTGAGTTGATCTGTTTGTGGAGTATCATATTAGGGTTCTCTGGATCTCCTGTCTTGCTAGGTTGGGGAAGTTCTCCAGGATGATATCCTGAAGTGTGTTTTCCAGCTTCTTTCCATTCTCCCCATCTCTTTCAGTCACTCCAATCAGTCAAAGGTTTGAACGTTTGACATGGTCCCATAGTTCTTGGAGGTTTTGTTCATTCCTTTTTAATTCTTTTTTCTCTAATCTTGTTTGCCTGACTTAGCAAGATAGTCTTCAAGCTCTGTTATTCTTTCTTCTGCTTGGTCAATTCAGCTATTGATACTGGCGTTTGCATCATGAAGTTCTTGTGCTCTGTTTTTCAGCTCCATCAAGTCATTTATATTTATCTAAACTGGTTATTCTAGTTAACACCTACTATAATCTTTTATAATGGTTCTTCACTTCCTTGTGTTGGGTTAGAACATAATCCTTTAGCTCAGCAAAGTTTGTTATTACCCACTTTTTGAAGCCTACTTCTGTCAGTTCATCCATCTCAACTTCAGCCCAGTTTTGTGTCCTTGCTGGAGAGGTGTTGCAATCATATGGAGAAGTATTCTGGCTTTTGGAATTTTTAGTATTTATGCACTGGTTTTTCCTCATCTTCCTGGATTTATCTACCTTTGATCTTCGAGGCTGTCGATCTTTGGATGGGATTTTTGTGGGGCCTCTTTTTTTTTAAGTTCTGGGGTACATGTGCAGATCTTGCAGGATTGTTGCATAGCTACACACACGCCATGGTGGTTTGCTGCCACCATCCCCCAGTCACCTATATCAGGCATTTCTCCCAGTGTTATCCCTCCCCAACCTCCTCACCCCATGCTGTCCCTCCCCTAGGCCTCCACCCCCGAATAGACCCCAGTGTGTGACATTCCCCTCCCTGTGCCTATGTGTTCACATTGTTCAACACCCACCTATGAGTGACAACAGGCAGTGTTTGGTTTTCTATTCTTGTGTCAGTTTGCTGAAAATGATGGTTTCCAGATTCATCCATGTCCCTACAAAGGACGTGAACTCATCGTTTTTTATGGCTGTATAGTACTCCAGGATGTATATATACCACATTTTCTTTGTCCAGTCTACAGTTGATGGGCATTTTGGTGAGTTCCAGGTCTTTGCTATTGTAAACAGTACCATAATGAGCATACGTGTGCATGTGTCTTTATAGTAGAATGACTTATAGTCTTTTGGGTATATACTCAGTAATGGGATTGCTGGGTCAAATGGAATCTCTATTTCTAGGTCCTTGAGGAATCGCCACACTGTCTTCCACAATGGTTGAACTAATTTACACTCCCATGAACAGGGTAGAAGTGTTTCTATTTCTCTACATCCTCTCCAGCATCTGTTGTCTCCAGATTTTTTTTCTTTGAAAAGAAACTTGGAGCTCACTATATATATTTGTTGTTGTTGCACTTTAGGTTCTGGGATACATGTGCAACACACATGGCAGTGTGGTTTGCTGCCTCCATCCTCCTGTCAACTATATCTGGCATTTCTTATCCTGTTATTCCTCTCCAACCTCCCTACCCCTGTCTGTCCCTCTCCTATTACCCCCCAACAGACCTCAGTGTGTGATGCTTCCCTACCTGTGTCCATGTGTTCTCATTGTTCAACATCTACCTATGAGTGAGAACATGTGGTGTTTAATTTTCTGTTCCTGTGCCAGTTTGCTGAGAATGATGGTTTTGAGATTCATCCATGTCCCAACAAAGGACACAAACTCATTGTTTTTTATGGCTGCATAGTATTCCATAGTGTATATGTGCCACATTTTCCTGGTCCACTCTATCATCGATGGGCATTTGGGTTGGTTCCATGTCTTTGCTATTGTAAACAATGTTGCAATGAACATGCATGTGCATGTGTCTTTATAATAGAATGATTTATAGTCCTTTGGGTATATACCCAGTAATGGAATTGCTGAGTCAAATGGAATTTCTATTTCTAGATCCTTGAGGAATTGCCACACTGTCTTCCAAAATGGTTGAACTAATTTACACTCCCACCAACAGTGTAAAAGTGATCCTATTTCTCCACATCCTCTCCAGCATCTGTTGTCTTCAGAATTTTTAATGATTGCCATTCTAACTGTCATGAGATGGTATCTCAATGTGATTTTGATTTGCATTTCTCTAATGACCAGTGATGATGAGTGTTTTTGCATGTTTGTTGACCTCATAAATGTCTTCTTTTGAAAAGTGTCTGTTCATATCCTTTGCCCACTTTTGAATGGGTTTGTTTGGGTTTTTTTTTTTTGTAAATCTGTTTTAGTTCTTTGCAGATTCTGGATATTAGCCCTTTGTCAGATGAGTAGATTGCAAAAATTTTTTCCCATTCTGTTGGTTGCCAGTTCATTCCAATGATTGTTCCTTTTGTTGTACAGAAGCTTAGGAGTTTAATTAGATCCCATTTGTCTATTTTGGCTTTTGTCACCAACGCTTTTGATGTTTTAGTTATGAAGTCCTTGCCTATGCCTATGTCCTGAATGGTTTTGCCTAGGTTTTCTTCTAGGGTTTTTATGGTGTTAGGCCTTATGTTTAAGTTTTTAATCCATCTAGAGTTAATTTTAGTGTAAGGTGTTAGAAAGCGGTCCAGTTTCTGCTTTCTGCACATGGCTAGCCAGTTTTCCCAACATTTATTAAACAGGGAATCCTTTCCCCATTGATTGTTTTTATCTGGTTTGTCAAAGATCGGATGGTTGTAGATGTGTGGCATTGCCTCTGAGGCCTATGTTCTGTTCCATTGGTCTATATCTCTGTTTTGGTACCAGTGCCATGCTGTTTTGATTACTGTAGCCTTGTAGTATAGTTGGAAGTCAGGTAAGGTGATGCCTCCCACTTTGTTCTTTTTACTTAGAATTGTCTTGGCTATGCGGGCTCTCTTTTGGTTCCCTATGAAGTTTAAGGTGTTTTTTTCCAGTTCTGTGAAGAGGGTCATAGGTAGCTTGATGGAGATAGCATTGAATGTATAAATTGCTTTGGGCAGTGTGGCCATTTTGACAATATTGATTCTTCCTAACCATGAGCATGGAATGTTTTTCCATCTGTTTGTGTCCTCTCTTATTTCCTTGAGCAGTGGTTTGTAGTTCTCCTTGAAGAGGTCCTTTACATCCTTTGTTAGTTGTATTCCTAGGTGTTTTATTCTCTTTGTAGCAATTGTAAATGGGAGTTTAATCATGATTTGGCTCTCTGTTTGTTATTGGTGTATAGGAATGCTTGTGATTTTTGCACATTGATTTTGTATCCTGAGACTTTGCTGAAGTTGCTTATCAGCTTAAGGAGATTTTGGACTGAGACAGTGGGGTCTTCTAAACATACAATCATGTCATCTGCAAATAGAGACAATTTGACTTCCTCTTTTTGTTGAAATTGTTGTTGCTTTCTGTTGGTTTGTTTTTCTTCTGACAGTCAGGCTCCTCTTCTGCAGGGCTGCTGCAGTTTGCTGGGGATCCACTCCAGACCCTCTTTGCCTGGGTATCACTAGTGGAGGCTGCAGAAGAGCAGAAATTGCTGCTTTCTCCTTCCTCTGGAAGCTTTGTCCCAGAGGGGCACTGACCTGATGCTAACCAGCACTCTCTTGTATGAGGTGTCTGGTGATCCTTGTTGGGAAGTCTCTCCCAGTCACGAGGCACAGGATTCGGGACCTGCTTAAGGAAGCAGTCTGGCTGGCTTTTAGCAGAGCAAGTGCACTGTGCTGGGGTGGCGGGGAATCCCCCTTGTTCAGATTGCCCAGACTCTTCAGAGTCAGCAGGCAGGAAAGATTAAGTCTGCTGAACCTGAGACTACAGCTGCCCCTCATCCCAGGTGCTCTGTCCTAGGGAAATGAGAGTTCTCTCTGTAAACCCTTGGTTGTTGTTGCTGAAATACCTACAGGGAGGCCATGCCTGGTGAGGTGGGATAGAGCTGTCTCCTACCTAAAGAAGCAGTCTAGCCATGATCTACCACAGCTGCTGTGCTATGCTGTGGGGAATTCTGCCCAGTCCAGACCACCTAGTTTCCCTAGCACTGGCAGGGGAAGACTGCCAACTAGAGCTGAAGTAGTGGTAGTCACCCCTCTCCCTGGGAACTCTGTCATCTTAGGCAGACTCCTGGCTGCTGTGCTGGCCCACGGGGATTTCAAGCCAGTGCATCTTAGCTTGTGGGGATCTGTGGCAGTGGGATCTGCTGAATGAGGCTGCTTGGCTCCCTGGCTTCAGCCTCCTTTCCATGGGAATGGATGGATCTCCTGCCTCACTGGAGTTCTGGGAGCTGCCAGAGTATGCAAAAACTCCTGCAGCTCAGTGCCTGCCCAAGTGGCTGCTGACAGGAGTGGCTGCTGTGGTTCTGCACAGCTTTGTGCTTGGGACCCAAGGCCCTGTGGTGTGTGCTCATGAAGGAATTTTCTCATCTGCAGTTGCAAAAACCTGTGGGAAAAGCATAGTTCCTCAGGTAGGTAGCACAATCCCCTGCCCTATTTCTTTTTCTGCAACACTAAGGGAAACTTTTCTGTTTTCCTTTGCTTGTTGCTTTTTCTCCTACTACCAACAAATGTCTGTGATGATGTTACAAAATATTGTCATTTTTATTCTTTGTTTCAGGAATCTCAGTGCTTCATTGATCACCTTTGTGTGATGGCTCTTAAATCTGTGTCTGTAGCTCTGAGCAATTCCTCTGAGCCCCAAGCTCATGTCTCCTTTTCCCAACTTGGCAATTTGACTTCTGGATAATTCATCAACACCTGAAATCTCAGTCAATTCCAGTTACATTTGTCATTTTCCCCTTAAATGAGTTGCTTCTCCCAATTTTCCTTCTTCTGTAATGATATCCCGGTTTTCTGTGCTGCCATTTCCAAGCAACAGACAGTCTAGCTTAGCCTGGTTTGCAATGTCTTTCCCAGTCACTTCTTCTTTTCCATCTTTCACAGCTCATTTTCTCCAGTTTTCTCTTCCTAATAAAGACCTTATTAATCTCATGTCCTGACCATTCTATTTACAATTGAGCCACCTCCATATTCCCTATCCGTTTCCCTGCTTAATTTTTCTCTAAGCACTTAGCACAGTCTGCCATGCTATGTATTTTGTGTGTCTATTTTTGTCTCCATTGAGTGGAATGAAATCCCCATGAAAGGAGGGCTTTTTGTTTCTGAAACATAGGAGATGTTCAGTAAATATTTATTGAAGAATAAGTCAATAAAAACATGTAAAACATGTACCAGAAAATCAGACTCAATTTATACAATTTTTACTGCATAAACTTATTACAATGTGAATCTGATTTTCTGAACTAAACTGTAAGTTTTTTGACAACAGGATTAATATCTCATCATTTTTCTTGCCTTATGTCACACTCATTCACTCCCAACTCCACTGAAATACACATCTCTGTTCTCAGCATGGGCAGCACAGGACAAAAGCTGCCATAACTACTCTTTGGTGGTTAACTTGGCATGTGGGACATGGTATTTTTCCAGGTCTATAGCATGGTGGAGAGGGAAACTGGAGTGAAAGCAGGAGCTGTAGGAGGGCAAGAAGGATAATGAGGGAAGTCTCATCAGTAGGAGTGAACTGAAGAAGGCCCTGAAGTCCAGGGTAGGTGCTGGGAGATGGTACAATGCAAAATCTATAGAATGGCAGCTGTGTTTTGAGAATGAACTTCCCATCTGTACAGGCCCACAGGCTTGGCTAGTCTCTAGAGAGTTAATTGCACCCTCCTCACCCAGCAGACAATACAAGCATGTAAAAAGGAACTCAGAGAAGGTTAGTTTGGACTGGATTCTACATGTATGTAGGATGTCATGGAAGGTTACCACTCAGTCATAGAGGATTTTGAATACTTATTTGAAGGCATTTCCCCCTGTATTTATTAAGAAAAATGGGGTACTTTTGTAGGCTTATGAACAAAAGGAATAAATAATGAGAGAAGTGCTTTGGGATTCTTGAAAGAAGTAAGAGGTTGATGGAAGAGGGACAGATAGGGAAACCTATTAGGAGACAGGTATTTAAGAGGACATGAACTTGAACTAATGTAGTCACCAAGGGAAATAAGTGGGGATTGGAAATATTTTCAAGTGATGTTTCTTGGGTAGTATCCACAGAGTATGCAAACAGAGTAGAAAAATGAAAAAATTTGAATTTTCAAATCTTCATAGTAATAGCAAATATTGCGTTTCAGGCAGTAGTATGAGGGCATTACCTTTCAGTTGGCAGATTAAACATCTCCACTGGGATGACCAATAGGTATTTCAAGATTAACACATATAAAGCTGAGTTCCGATATTTCTCCTCAAATCTGCCTATTTCTGTCTTTTCCATCTCAGATAATGGGAAATCCTTCCAGTTATTTCCAAGATCACAATTTATCCTTGACCCCTCTTTTTTTTTCTGATACCTCATTGCCAATTTGTCAGTAATGCTTGTTGACTGTACCTTCAAAATATATCCAGAATTTGCGATTTCTCACCATGGTCACTGTCATTACATGGTCTAATTACCATCATGTCGCACTAGGATGGTCTCAGTGGCCCTCAACTGTTCTTTCTGTGCTTCTGCTCAGGCCTCCCTTCAGTCTCTTCTCTCACTACAGCAACCAGAGTAATCTACTAAAGCATAGAATGATTATATTAAACTTTGTTTCAAAAACTGTCCAGATGAAGTTGGAGGCCTTAGCGTGTGCCCAAGGCTCTTCATAACCTTCGCCCCGGCTTACTCAAGTCTAGCCACCCTGGAATCCTTGTTCCTCTTGGTTGCCTTCTCACAGCCTCTGTACTTGTGCTTTCTTCTTCCTGGAACACTTTTCCTCTGGAGATCTGTAAGATTTGTTTGGGGTCTTTGCTAAAATGTCACATTATGAGTAAGACTACTCTATTTAAAATTGCAACCTGTCCCTCTCGCCTTCACATCCTTTTTCTCCCATTACACTGCTCTGCTTGCCCGCCCGCGCACCCTTCCATGCATTCATTACTTAGGGCCCCTAGTGAGAACATGCCATACAAAGGGAAAGGCGGGGGGGGCAAACTCAGAAAGAAAGGTGGAGAGACTCTACATTTTCCCCCTAGCTGGAGCCACAAATATAGCATTTCCCCACACTATCCTTCATCTTTAGCCAGCCAGCTTTCTTATCTTAGCACCTGAGACTGAACAAGAAAGGAGGATGATGAAAAGTTTTAACACAGAAGAACGTTTAGAGGAAGGATTTGAATCATAGTCTTTTTCAAGCTGTGACCTTCAAATGCTCTTTGAACTCTGGATACCCCTCACACTCTATCTAGAAACCATTTCTAAATTTGCTCCTGTAATAAAACATATTTACTTTATGCCTCTGCGTCTTTTGCTCAGCTCTGTGAAAGGCAGCAGTGAAAAATCTAAAGTGTCAAATCAACAAAGGTTGGGCATGGCCTCCTAGCTCTTGGGAGCAATGCTGCTGAAAACAATCAAATGGTGTACTTTGTCCTCAGGTGAATGCAGACAGGGTCCTGCTCCTGGTCGCTGCTGTACCGCTTGCTGTGAAGGCCCAGAGAAAATTATAGACTGTCCATCCCAGGGCCAGGCCCTGAGAAAACTGATGAATTTGCCTTGTTCAGGGCTGCCTTGATGTCTATGCATAGATGTCTCATCTTCGTGGCTACCAAATCTGCATACACAGAAAGATCTCTTTTTTAATCATGCTGATTTCTACATGTTCTGAATCTGAATTTTTGGGAGTGGAGGGTCCAGAAATCTTTATTTATAACAAGCTTCCAGGTGAGTCTTCTTTTTTTTTGAGACGGAGTTTCGCTCTTGTTACCCAGGCTGGAGTGCAATGGCACGGTCTCGGCTCACCGCAACCTCCACCTCCTGGGTTCAGGCAATTCTCCTGCCTCAGCCTCCTGAGTAGCTGGGATTACAGGCACGCGCCACCACGCCCAGCTAATTTTTTGTATTTTTAGTAGAGACGGGGTTTCACCATGTTGACCAGGATGGTCTCGATCTCTTGACCTCGTGATCCACCTGCCTCGGCCTCCCAAAGTGCTGGGATTACAGGCTTGAGCCACCGCACCCCGGCCCCAGGTGAGTCTTCTACAGCCCGTTAGTGACTATTGCATGGACCAGTGTTTGGAAGCCACTGTTCTTCCTCACTCTCAACTGTTACCCCATCTACTTCTGAGAGCTGGTTGATTGTGAACTAAATCTAAATCACAAATAACTTTGTTCTTCATGAGATAGAGGTGTTTTCTCTTACTTCCTGAAACTTCATCTTATTTGTAAGCTCCATCTCTCAGTCATATACTGTGTATTTACCTAGGAAGTACCCACAGTCATCAATTATCCCCCTAACATGGTCCCTAGACATGTGCATTCCTCTCTACAAGAGTGAGATTAAGTGGTATGCATGGGTGAGGGAGGGGGGTGGTCTCTGGGAGGCACCAGCTGATAGGAAGCCTTAAACACAGCTGGGTGTGGAAGAAGACTAGGAGAGTTGTATTTACCAGCATTTAATCAGAGAGTGAAAAGCATAGTTTGAAGGGTTACTTTGGAATGTGGCTTGGAGAAGGGGTTTCTCTTGAGAATCATGCTTCAGTAACAACAGATGGTCTTCTTGAGATGGGACGAATTTGGTTAGTGGCAGAGTTTAGAGAAGAAAACTATTGTATGGGATCTTCTGGTTTGAGGCTTGGGCTCCATAAATCCATCTCTGCCTTTCTCCTCATAGGAGTCATCATCTTTTCTGAATAGATAGTAAACAAATATGGTCTACCAGGAGGGAGACTCCAATGGGGAGTCAGACAGTACAGATTTTAGAATGGCTGTCACTGCTCTGTGGTAGCTTCCGTAATCTTTCCCAGAAGACTGAATCCCAGCCCAAGCATTTTCTACCACTGTGGCATGGTCTACAGATTGACTCCTTATAGGCTGAGCATGTGTTACCTCTCCTACAGGTTGTGAACTTCTTAAGGGCAGTGCTCCTGTTTCATGTACAAGTTTGTTTATTCATTCTTTACATTATTTAATAGTTCTCTACTATGGTTAAGGCACTTTGATTTGACAAAGTAAAACCATAGGATAGGAAAGAGATAAGAGGGCAATAGCAATGGTGAACATTAGTCAATTCTGATATTAAATTTATTTATCTTTAAGGTACTTTGGAAGTTTATTTAACCATCATGATAATCCTATGATGTGGTCACTATTATGATACTTTTTTTACAGATGAGAAATTGAGACACAGGTTAAGAGAACTGTCAAGAGTTCAGAGAGAGAGAGACAGGAAGCGGTTGGTCACATTCCAACAAAAGCCAGCCAAAGCCATTTCTGCCTGGCAATTAAATGGAGGCTGGCCTTAAGTTGCGGGAAGAGACGTATCTTTAGAAATCAATTGATGAAGACACTCAAAATTAGAAATTATAGCAATTATAGAAACAGAGTCTAAAGTTTTTAATTTTCAATAAATTGCAATATGATACTAAAAAGTTCAACCACCTGCAGTTGCTATTTCCATAATGTCCTCAGTGAAACTACTCTTCAGATATAATTATAAATAGTTTTTTGGGTCTGTTGGGCTCCAACTGAGAATTATAGTCAAGATTTTATCCAGAGTGGGCAAATCAGGAAAAAAATCCACTTAGAGAATTCTGTTTTAAATAAGGATTCTTACTCTCTGTGTGTGCACAGTATTGCACTCAAGGCTGGGGGCCAGGGACGGTGGGGGAGGGAACATAGAAGAAAAATCCCCATGTAAAGTGAGAGTTCTGTGTGTTTTGCTCAGGGTTATATCATTAATTCTTGAAGACTTAGGGGTGGCTGGCAAGGTGGCCAAATAGGAACAGCTCTGGTCTGTAGCTCCCAGTGAGATCATTGCAAAAGGTGGCTAATTTCTGCGTTTCCAACTCAAGTACTCAGTTTATCTCATTGGGACTAGTTAGATACCAGATGCAGCCTACAGAGGGTGAGCTGAAGCAGGGTGGGGCGTCTCATTACCTGGGAAGTGCAGGGGGTTGGGAAACTCCCTCCCCTAGCCAAGCTGTGAGGGACCATGCCATGAGGAATGGTGCATTCTGGCCCAGATACTACACTTTTCCCATGGTCTTCACAACCCACAGACCAGGGTATTTTCTCAGGTGTCTATACCACTAGGAACCTGGGTTTTAAGCCAAAACTAGATGGCCATTTGGGCAGACACTGAGCTAGCTGGAGTTTTTTGTTTTCAGCAAGACAGAATTGTTCACTCCTCTGGAAAGGGGACTGAAGCCAGGGAGCCAGTGGTCTTGCTCAGTAGATCCCACCCTCTCAAAGCCTAGCAAGCTAAGATCCACTGGCTTGAAATTCTTGCTGCCAGCACAGCAGTATGAAGTCGACCTGGGATGCCCGAGCTTGGTGCGGGGAGGAGCGTCTGCTGTTACTGAGGCTTGAGTAGGTGATATTCCCTTCACAGTGTAAACAATGCCCTGGGAAGTTTGAACTGGGCGGGGCCCATGCAGCCCAGCAAAGTCACTGTAGCCAGACTGCCTCTCTAGATTCCTCCTCTCTGATAAGGGCATCTCTGAAAGAAAGGCAGCAGCCCCAGTCAGGGGCTTATAGATAAAACTCCCATCTCCCTGGGACAGAGAACCTGAGGGAAGGGATGGCTATGGGTGCAGCTTTGGCAGATTTAAAGGTTCCTGCCTACCAGCTCTGATGAGAGCAGCAGATCTCCCAACATAGCTCTTGAGCTCTGCTAAGGGACAAACTCCCATCTCAAGTGGGTCCCTGACCCCTGTGCCTCCTGACTGGGAGACACTTCCCAGCAGGGGTCAACAGACACCTCATGCAGGACAGCTCCGGCTGGCATCTGTCAGGTGCCCCTCTGGGATGAAGCTTCCAGAGAAGGAATAGGCAGCAGTCTTTGCTGTTCTACAGCTTCCAGTGGTGATACCCAGGCAAATAGGGTCTGGAGTAGGCCTCCAGCAAATTCCTACAGAACTGCAGCAGAGGGGCCTGACTGTGATAAGGAAAACTAACAAACAAAAAGTAATAGCATCAACACCAACAAAAAGGATATCCACACAAAAACCCCATCCGAAGGTCACCAGCATCAAAGACCAAAGGTAGATAAATCCATGAAGATGAGAAAAAAACCAGTACAAAAGGCCAAAAATTCCAAAAGCCAGAATTCCTGTTCTCTTCCAAAGGATCACAACTCCTCACCAGCAAAGGAACAAAACTGAATGGAGAATAAGTTTGATGAATTGACAGAAATAGGCGTCAGAAGATAGGTAATAGCTCCACCAAGCTAAAGGAGCATGTTCTAACTCAATGCAAGGAAGCTAAGAACCTTGAAAAAAAGGCTAGAGGAATTGCTAACTAGAATAACTAGTTTAGAGAAGAATATAAATGACCTGATGGAGCTGAGAAACACAGCATGAGAACTTCATGAAGCATACAGAAATGTCAATAGCTGAATTGATCAAGTGGAAGAAAGGATTCAGAGATTGAAGATCAACTGGATTAAATAAAGCATGAAGACAAGATTAGAAAAAAAAGGAATGAAAAGGAATGAATAAAGCCTCAAAGAAACATGAGACTATATAAAAAGACCGAACCTATGTTTGATTTGTGTCCCTGAAAGTGATGGGAAGAATGGAACCAACTTGGAAAACACTCTTCAGGATATTATCCAGAACTTCCTCAACCTAGTAAGGCAGGTCAACATTCAAATTCAGGGAATACAAAAAACACCACAGAGATACTCCTTGAGAAGAGTAACACCAAGACACATAATCGTCAGATTCACCAAGGTTGGAATGAAGGAAAAAATGTTAAGGGCCACTAGAGAGAAAGGTCAGGTTACTCACAAAGGGAAGCCCATCAGCATAACAGCCAATCTCTCTGCAGAAACTCTATAAGCCAGAAGAGAGTGGGGGCCAATATTCAACATTCTTAAAGAAAAGAATTTTCAACCCCGAATTTCATATCCAGCCAAACTAAGCTTCATAAGCAAAGGAGAAATAATATCCTTGACATACAAGCAAATGTAGAGAAATTTTTGTCACCACCAGGCCTGCCTTACAAGAACTCCTGGAGGAAACACTAAATATAAAAAGGAAAAATCAGTACCAGCCACTGCAAAGACATACCAAATTGTAAAGACTATTGACACTATGAAGCAACTGCATCAATTAACAGTAAAATAACCAGTTAGCATCATAATGACAGGATCAAATTCATACATAACAATATTAACCTTAAATGTAAATAAGTTAAATGCCCCAATTAAAAGACACAGACTGGCAAATTAGATAAAGAGTCAAGACCTGTCAGCATGCTGTATTCAGGAGAACCATCTCATGTGCAAAGACAGACATAGGCTCAAAATAAAGGGATGGAGGAAGATTTACCAAGCAAAAAAATAAAATAAATAAATAAATAAAAAAGTAGGTGTTGTAATCCTAGTCTCTGGTAAGTCAGACTTTAAACCAACAGAGATTAAAAAAAAAAAAAAAGACAAAGAAGGGCAGTACATAATGGTAAAGGGATCAATGCAGCCAGAGAGTTAACTATCCTCAATATATATACACCCCAAACAGGAGCAACCAGATTCATGAAGCAAGTTCTTAGAGACCTACAAAGAGACTTAGACTCCCATACAGTAATAGTAGGAGAGGTTAACATCCCACTGTCAATATTAGGCAGATCAACAAGACAGAAAATTAACAAGGATATTGAAGACTTGAACTCAGCTCTGGACCAAGTGAACCTACTAGACATCTACAGGACTCTCCACCCCAAATCAGCAGAATATATATTCTTCTCAATATCACATTGCACTTATTCTAAAATCGACCACATAATTGCAAGTAAAACACTCCTCAGCAAATGCAAAAGAATGGAAATTATAACAAACAGTCTCTCAGACCACAGTGTAATCAAATTAGAACTCAGGATTAAGAAACTCACTCAAAACCACACAACTATATGGAAACTGAACAACCTGCTCCTGAATGACTACTGGGTAAATAATGAAATTAAGGCAGAAACAAAGAAGTTCTTTGAAACCAATGAGAACAAAGAAACAATGTACCAGAATTTCTGGGACACAACTAAAGCAGTGTTTAGAGGGAAATTTGTAGCATTAAATGTCCACAGAAGAAATCAGGTAAGATCTAAAATTCACAACCTAACATCACAATTAAAAGAATTAGAGAAGCAAAAGCAAACAAATTCAAAAGTTAGCAGAAGACAAGAAATAACTAAGGTTAGAGCAGAACTGAAGGAGATAGAGACATGAGAAACCCTTCAAAAAATCAATGAATCTAAGAACTGGTCTTTTAAAACAGTAACGAACATACATGTGCATGTGTCTTTATAATAGAAAGATTTGTAATCCTTTGGGTATATACCGGTAATGGGATTGCTGAGTCAAATGGAATTTCTATTTCTAGGTCCTTGAGGAAGTGCCACACTGTCTTCCACAATAGTTAAACTAGTTTACATTCCCACCAACAGTGTAAAAGTGTTCCTATTTCTCTACATCCTCTCCAGCATCTAGCGGCACTCTTTACAATAGCAAAGACCTGGAACCAACCCAAATGCCCATCAATGATAAACTGGACAAGGAAAATGTGGCACATATACACCACGGAATACTATGCATTTATAAAAAATGATGAGTTTGTGTTATTTGTAGGCATACAGATGAATCTGGAAACCATAATTCTCAGCAAACTGACACAAAACAGAAAATCAAACACCACATGTTCTCACTCACAGGTGGGTGATGAACAATGAGAACACAGGGACACAGGGAAGGGAGCATCACACGCTTGAGTCTGCTGGTGGGGGCCAAGGGAGGAACAGTGGGGGAGTGGGGAGGTCGGGGAGGGATAACATGGGGAGAAATGCCAGATGTAGGTGACAGGGGGATGGAGGCAGAAAACCACATTGCCATGTGTGTACCTATATAACAATCCTGCATGATCTGCACATGTACCCCAGAACCTAAAGTATAATAAAAAATCAAATAAAAACAAAATAAAATAAATAAAAAAGAGTAATGAAATAGATAGACCGCTAGGTAGACTAATAGAAGAAAGAGGGAAGAATCAAATAGATACAATAGAAAATGATAAAGGGGATATCACCACTGATCTCACAGAAATGTAAACTATTATCAGAGAATACTATAAACACCTCTATGCAAAGAAAGAACTAGAAAATCTAGAAGAAATGGATAAATTCCTGGACATATACACCCTCCCAAGACTAAGCAAGAAAGAAGTCAAATCTCTGAATAGACCAATAACAAGTTCTGAAATTGAGGCAGTAATTAATAGACTACCAATTTAAAAAAGCTCAGGACCAGAAGGATTCACAGCCAAATTCTATCAGACGTACAAAAAGGAGCTGGTACCATTCCTTCTGAAATTATTCCAAATAATAGAGAAAGAGAAAGAGGGACTCTTCCCTAACTCATTTTATGAGGCCAAAATCATCCTGATACCCCAAACCTGGCAGAGACACAATAAAAAAAGAAAATTTCAGACCAATTTCCGTGATGAACATTGATGTAAAAATCCTGAATAAAATACTGGCAAACTGAATCCAGTAGCACATCAAAAAGCTTATCCACCATGATCAAGTAGGCTTCATCCCTGGAATGTAAGGCTGGTTCAACATACACAAATCAATAAACGTAATCCATCACATAAACAGAACCAATGACAAAAAGCACATGATTATCTCAACAGATGCAGAAAAAGGCCTTTGATAAAATTCAACACCCCTTCATGCTAAAAACTCTCAATAAACTAGGTATTGATGAAATGTATCTCAAAATAATAAGAGCTATTTATGAAACACCCATAGCCAATATCACATCGAATAGGCAAAAGCTGGAAGCATTCCCTTAGAAAACTGGCACAAGACAAGGATGCTCTCTGTCATCACTTTATTCAACATAGTATTGGAAGTTCTGGCCAGGTCGATCAGGCAAGAGAAAGAAATAAATTCAAATAGGAAGAGAGGAAGTCAAATTGTCTCTGTTTGCAGATGACATGATTGTATATTTAGAAAACCTCATCACCTCAGCCCAAAATCTCCTTAAGCTGATAAGCAACTTCAACAGTATCAGGATACAAAACCAGTGTCCCAAAATCACAAGCATTTCTATACACCAGTAACAGACAAACACAGAGCCAAATCATGAGTGAACGCCCATTCACAATTGCTACAAAGAGAATCAAATACCTAGGAATACAACTTATGAGGGATGTGAAGGGCCTCTTCAAGGAGAACTACAAACTACTGCTCAGGGAAATAAGAGAGGACACAAACAGATGGAAAACCATTCCATGCTCATGGATAGAAAGAATGAATATCATGAAAATGGCTATACTGCCCAAAGTAATTTATAAATTCAATGCTATCCCCATCAAGCTACCATTGATTTTCTTCACACAATTAGAAAAAACTACTTTAAATTTCATATGGAAACACAAAAGAGCTTGTATAGCCAAGAGAATCTTAAGCAAAAAGAACAAAGCTGGAGGTAATCATGCTACCTGACTCGAACTATACTGCAAGGCTACAGTAACCAAAACAGCATAGTTCTGGTACCAAAATAGATGTATACACCAACGGAACAGAACAGAGGCCTCCAAAATAATGCCACACATCTACCACCATCTGTTCTTTGTCAAACTTTACAAAAACCAACAATGGGGAAAAGATTCCCTATTTAATAAATAGTGTTGGAAAAACTGGCTAGCCATATGCAGAAAACTGAAATTGGACCCCTTTCTTATACCATATACAAAATTTAAATCCAGATGGATTGAAGACTTAAATGTAAGATCTAAAACCATAAAATCCTAGAAGAAAACCTAGGTAATACCATTCAGGAAATAGGTATGGACAAAGACTTCATGACTAAAACACCAAAAGTGATGGCAACATAAACCAAAAGTATCAAATGGGATCTAACTAAACTAAAGAGCTTCTGCACAGCAAAAGAAACCGTCATCAGAGTGAACAGGCAACCTAGAGAATGGGAGAAAATTTTTGCAATCTATCCATCTGACAAAAGCTAATATTCAGAATCTATAAGCAACTTACACAAATTTACAAGAAAAAAACCCATTAAAAAGTGGGTGAAGGATATGAACAGACACTTCTTAAAGGAAGACATTTATGCAACCAACAAACATGAAAAAAGCTCATCATCACTGGTCATTAGAGAAATGCAAGTCAAAACCACATTGAGATACCATCTCACGCCAGTTAGAATGGCGATCATTAAAAAATCAGGAGACAGATGCTAGAGAGGATGTGGTGAAATAGGAACACTTTTACACTGTTGGTGGGAGTGTAAATTAGTTCAACCATTGTGAAAGACAGTGTGGCTATTCCTCAAGGATATAGAACCAGAAATACCATTTGACCCAGCAATCCCATTACTGGATATTTACCCAAAGAATTATTAATCATTCTACTATAAAGACACATGCACACGTATGTTTGTTGCAGCACTATTTGCAATAGCAAAGACTTGGAACCAACCCAAATACCCATCAATGATAGACAGGATAAAGAAAATGTGGCATATATACACCATGAAATGCTATGCAGCCATGAAAAGGATGAGTTTATGTCCTTTGTAGGGACATGGATAAAGCTGGGAATCATCATTCTCAGCAAAGTAACACAGGAACAGAAAACCAAACACTGCTGGTTCTCACTTAGAAGTGGGAATCAAACAATGAGAACACATTGACACGGAAGGGAACATCACACACTGGGGCCTGTTGGGGGTTGGGGGCTAGGGGAGGGATAGCATTAGGAGAAATATCTAATGTAGATGATAGGTTGATGGGTGCTGCAAACCACCATGACACGTGTATACCTATGTAACAAACCACTTTCTTCATATGTACCCCAGAAATTAAAGTGTAATAAAAAAAGAAAAGAATTTAAACAGTGATTGGTGCATTTATTGTGCTCTTGATTATGTGTGGGATGAATAAACAAGTGACAGGGGAGAAGTACAGCTAAAGTTTGGTAGAAAAATGTGCATAGTAGGTACTCAATAATTATATGTGAGATTGAATAGAAAAGACAGGGTTCACTTGGAGGCCTCAGTAAGAAGGAAAGAGAGTAAAAGCCAAATAAGAAAAACAAAAAAATCCTTGAACAAATTCAAAGAGAGGTAGTGAAAGCTAGGCCCGCCTGACCTCCCAGGATTTGGTCTGTGATAGCACATGGAATATTCTAAGTGCTTCTTATAACATAGAGTCCTGTTCATATGTTCCCTTTCTACTTCCCTCTTCTTCCCTAATCTGTTATATGGTGATTCCCATGAAAAAAGCTAAAGGTTTCTGTTCTCATCAAGTCTTATCAAGGAGAGCTGAGATGAGAGTAGAGAAGAATGAAGACTCATTCCTGAAAGAACTTGGAACAGGGACTGCTGAAGGAGCTAAGAGATGAGAGTATTCCAGAAGTCCTGGGCTCCCTTTGGCAGGGCCCCATGTGAGAAACCCTCTTCTTTACTATTTACAGTGTCACATCTCTTTGCACTGCCATTGCATATTTTTGCTGCTTGGGTCTCGTTTTGCTGCTTGACCTAGTTTGCCAGTGACGAGTGTGTATTTGTCACACTGGCATTTTCTGTATGTTTGGGAGGGCATGTCTGCACATGAAACAAGACCTTTCTTATCTCCTCTGATGCCTTGCTTGGGAAACCCCTCTGTCTAGAGTGGCTTCCTGGTGAAGACCTGTTTTTCTAGAAAGCCTACCTTGAAGTTAACTTTAAAGTTCTCACCCACCTACTCAGGTAGAAATAATCATACTGTCTACTTTGCTATCTGCTTTTCATATACAATTACATCTATTACATGAATGGATGAGTCAGTGAGTCAGGACGTCTTATTGTACCTTTCTTGGCAGCTCTAAAACTTTGCACAGCACCTGGCCTAAAAACTACAGTATCATAGTATACAGTAGAGGTTCAGTAAGTATCAATGGTATGGAACGTCACTTTCCATTTTCTTCTCTTCTCTTTGATATGATGATCATAAAATATTAGTTCATAGGAACTTCAGAGATTATCTGCTCCTTTATACTAGTCAATGTAGAAATTCTCTATAGAGCAGGTTTTATTGTATATTCAAACATCTGCAATGGTGCGATGCTCACTACCTCATAATCCAGCATGGTCCATTTTGAACCACTCAATCTTCAGTGAAAAATTATTCTCTATTAAGCTGAATATTATCTCCCTGTAACTTTTACCTGTTGGTCCTATTTTGCTCCACTGCACACACACTTGAAATTATTCAAAGTGAGTTTGATTGTCCTCCATATGGCCATCCTGAAGTACTTGAAAACAACTGTCATGTCCCATTTAATATTCCTTTTTTTCTCAAATTGGGCCATTCCATGCTAAATTAGACTTCAACAGTTTCTCATATAACATGCTTTCTAGGCCATTCCTCTTCATGGTGTTTCTCTTTTGACTTCAGTCAGGGTGGCCTGTACAATGTGCTACTCAGGACATGTGCTATAGTATCAACAAGGTTGAAATCTAGGTATATTTCCTGTTCCTTTTTTTGAGTCTTTTAAGTTCCAGGGCAGTGCTAGTCACTGAGCATTCAAAGATGGCAGGTCTCTGGAGGAAAAGGGCTCCTGGAGGAAGAGATGCGTCACCCCAAAACTCTGCTCTGAGACTGTGTTTGTCTGGCTCATGCTGCTAAGGCAGGGACATGGTGCTTCCTCAAGCCGCAGTTTGGATGAAGGGAGTTTACCTTTTTTTGGTCTTTTTTCTCCAGCTTTATTAAGGTAAAATTGACAAGTAAAATTGTATATCTTTAAGGAGTACGATGTGATGATTTGATATGTGTATACATTGCAAAATGATGACCACAGTCAGGTTAGTTAACACATCCATCATGTCACATGGTTGCTAACTTTTTGGGGTGAGGACATCTAAGATATATTCTCTTAGCAATTTTCAAGTATAAAACATTATTAAATATAGTTTCCAGGACTTATTCATCTTATAATTGAAAGTCTGTATCCTTTGACCTATACATCTCCCCATTTTCCCCAATCCCCAGCCCCTGGCAACAACTGTTTTATATCCTGTTTCTGAGTTTGACTTTTCGGATTTCACATGTAAGTGAGATGATGCAGTAATTGTCTTTCTCTGTCTGGCTTATTTCATTTAGCATAATGTTCCCTAGGATTATTCATCTTATGGTGAGTGACAGGATTCCCTTCTATTTTATGTCTGAATAACCTTCCATTGTATATAGATAGATTATGATATTGTATGTGTGTATATATAGTATATACTATATTATAATACAGTATATTAAATATACACGCACAATGTTTTATATATATATATGTAAATATATGCATGTGTGTATGTATGTATATACCTCCCACTTTTTGTGTTTTTTTGAAGTGAAGTGTTGCTCTGTTTCCCAGGCTGGTGTGCAGTGGCATGATCTCAGCTCACTACAACCTCCACCTTATGGGTTCAAGTGATTCTCCTGCCTCAGCCTCCCAAGTAGCTGGGATTACAGGCACCTGCCATCAAGCCCGGCTAATTTTTGTATTTTAGTAGAGATGAGGTTTTACTAAGTTGGCTAGGCTGATCTCTAACTCCTGACCTAGCGATCCACCTGCCTCAACCTCGCCAAGTGCTGGGATTACAGGTGTAATCCCATACTGGCACCATGCCTGGCCCTACAAATCTACAGATCACTTTGGGTATTTTAACAATATTAATTATTCCATAAGATATCTTTCCATTTATTTGTATCTTTTTTCAATTTCTCTGATCAATGTCTTATATTAATAGGTTTTAGTGTACAGATCTTTTACTTCCTTGGTTAAATTTATTTCTAAGTATTTTATTATTTTAGATGCTATTTTAAGTGGGATTGTTTTCTTAATTTTTCTATATTTTTAAATGAGATTAGTTTTACTTTTCTATGTTTTAAAATGGGATTCTTTATTATTTTTCAGATAGTTTATCTTTAGCATATAGAAACACAACTGATTTTTGTATGTTGGTTTTGTATCCTGCAACTATATTGAATTCATTTATTAGTTCTAACAATTTGTTGATGGGGTCTTTAAAGTTTTCTATATATAAAATTGTGTCATTTGTAAAAAGACAATCTTACATTTTCTTTTAGAATTTGGAGGTATTTTATTTCCTTCTCTTGTCTAATTGCTCTGGCTAGGACTTCTAGTACTATTAAGTGGTGAAAGTAGGTGCTCTTGTCCCCCGAACTTAGAAGAAAAGCTTTTAGCTTTTGTTTACTAAATATAATGTTGGCTGTGGGCTTCTGATATATAACTTTTATTCTGTTGAAGTACATTTCTTCTATACCTAATTTATTGAGAGTGTTTATCATAAAAGTATGTCAAATTTTGTGAAATTATTTTTCTGCATCTGTTGGAATGATCATATGATTTTTATCCTTCATTCTGTCAATGTGGTGTTTGTTGGTCTCTCTTAACTGAGGTAAACTGGAATGAATGAGGCTGCCCAGAACTGGGGAGTGGATAAGTGCGGCAGTGGTCAATGGTAACATCTGGGGCTCAATCATCACTAGCAGAGATTGAGAAAACTATGTGAAGGGATGGGAGTGGGTGTGTCAAAGCCAGAAGATTACCCAGACAGTGGGAGAGCTTGGCACAGCATTGCGTTCATTTCTGAGACTTGATGGGAGTGCTGTGGCAGAGGAATCTCAAATAACTCCAGTTTCATGCACCTCTGGCTATAGTCTGCCTCATTATCTATAAGTGTCCCCTTACAAGGCATAGGAGAGGCATGGAACAATTTAGAGCAGGTGCCAGGTGTCAACCACTTAGGGATGAGTGGGAAAAGAGTGAGGCTTCATTATCTTCCCCTGCAATATTTACAGCAGATGCACAAATACTCCAAAAGTTGCACATTCCAGACAAGACCTGACTCAATCAAGAGATGTTTTTGGAAAGGTCTTTCCTACTTCCAATCTCCAGGTGGGGTCTATCTGCTAAGCATCTGGAGAAATCCAAAAAGGGTAACATTTGTACTCCTCTGGAGTTCCTATTACAAAGGTAAAGCAATAATGTCTTGAGTTTATTTTCAGGAATATTTGGGGGCTGGCAAGACTCAGGTTATTCTCAGCTTAGAAAGATCCATAATGAAGAACTTGAAAAATTAAAATAGGGTGATAGAAACAAAATGCAAACATAAAAAACGAGAAGCAGATAAGAGAGAGCTAACTGTGGTGAATGGAGGTCATTTGATGAACGCAGAACCCAGAACCCAGAATCAGTTACAGTGACTAGCACTGGCCCTTTGCCCAGAGAAAAGCAGGCCAGGAAGTGGCAGACACAAACAGAAGAAATCAGTGGAAAAGACTGAGCAGGGACTCAAATGGAGGCTGTAACAGCAAGGATTTTGGTCTTTCTTAGTGTGTGTGTAACTTGAAGGCAGAGACCTTAGTGATGGACCCTGTGTGTGGGTCTGAGCAAGCCTACACCTGCAGGGAGAGGTATGGCATTGGGAATTGTGGGCTGTGATGCTGGAGAGGCAGCAGGAGACCTGGCTCAAGCTTCTTCTCAGACATTGGACAGATGGAATAGGCGTAAACTGGCCATTATACCAAGATCCTCGCGGGTAGTGTCAGTGCAGCATGAAGTGATATCAGTGATACTTCTTCTGTAAGTCCTCTAATATGAGTTCTGCAGCAGTAGTGTGTTGGAAGGCCAAAGCTAGTACAGACTCCTTCGTAAAGGGCATGCTCAGAGCAATGCCAGATCCTGCCTATACACCTTACCCTGCATTTATACCTCTTATCTGTTTCTGATTCTGATGAGTAGAAAGCACTCTCATTCTTCTCTAACTCCTTATAAATTAGATAAGTTTGTTCTTTTCCCATGAAAAAAAGAGTAAGAGAAGGATGGAAAGAAGCCTTGAGTGTTATTCGAGGGTAGGAATTTAACTTTTTGGTGCTATGGGCCACACTGGCAGTTTGGTGAAACCTATGAATCCCCTTCTCAAAATTATGTTTGTAAATTCAGTCAGTAAAATACATAGAATTGCAAAGGAAGCCAAGTGTACTGAAATTCAAAATGTTTTGTGGTTTAGTAAAATACAACCTTTTAAATTAGCCCATTAAATTAATTAGCTCATCATTCTCTAGTGGCAGATTCAATAATTACTATAATTTTGAAATTGTGGGGAGAATAACACAGGTTTCAACATACATAATGTGATATAAAAATATCTATGGTTTCTACTGGTGGCAGAGTTACAGGTACTGCTTAATCGATGTGGTTGGTTACCTACATCAGAGTTGGAAAATGCTAACTTCAAGTAAAGGTTAGTGATATGGTTTGGCTTTGTGCCCCTACCCAAATCTAATGTTGAATTGGAATCCCCAGTGCTGGGGGAGGGACCTTGTGGGAGGTAGTTGGATTATTTCGCCTGCTGTACTTACGATAGTAAGCGAGTTCTCACAAGATCTGGTTGTTTGAAAGCATATAGCACCTCCCCCTTCACTGTCTCTCTCTTCCTCCTGCACTGGCCATGTAAGACGTGCCTCCTCCTTTTTTTGCCTTCTGCTATGATGGTAAATTTCCAGAGGCCTCTCTAGCCATGCTTCCTGTATAGCCTACAGAATTAAACCTGAGTCAATTAAACCTTTTGTCTTCTAAATTATCAAGTCTCAGGTAGTTCTTTTAGCAACCTGAGAACAGAAAAATACAGTTAGTAAAAATAAAGATATAAATTTTCCCATTAAAGTTCAAAAATGGCTCCTGCCATTTTTATCCCCAGACTCAATGTCCAATGGACTTCAAGTGAAAAATACTTTCTATAAAAGAAGTCCCAGCTGGGCACGGTGGCTCAAGCCTGTAATCCCAGCACTTTGGGAGGCCGAGGCAGGTGGATCACGAGGTCAAGAGATAGAGACCAACCTGATCAACATGGTGAAACCCCGTGTCTACCTAAAATACAAAAAATTAGCTGGGCATGGTGGCGCATGCCTGTAATCCCAGCTACTCAGGAGGCTGAGGCAGGAGAATTGCCTGAACCGAGGAGGCGGAGGTTGCAGTGAGCCGAGGTCGCGCCATTGCACTCCAGCCTGGGTAACGAGCGTAACTCCGTCTCAAAAAAAAAAAAAAAGTTCCTTCATCAAACCCTGAGGTCAGGAAAATAAAAGTTCTCCCTAAATATAAAAATATTAGAGCCTCATACAAGTTAATGAAAAAATCTCTCAAGTGATGGAGGGGTCAAGGACATGATGAACAACAAAAAAATGATCACAATTTGAAGAAAAAGTCAACTTCAGAACAAAGTAGCAGAAATCTCTCTCCCTCCCTCCCTCCCTCCCTCCCTCCCTCCCTCCCTCCCTCCCTCCCTCTCTCTCTCTCTCTCTCTCTCTCTCGTCTATTAGGATGGAACATGCACCCACACAAACATGTACAAATTCTGCAAGAAGCACTGATTCTCACTGCTGCTTAAATTAAAATTTGTATAGTTATTTTGGAAAACAGACCTTAAATTGTTCACATTTTGAATCATTAACTTCTTAAATCAACTTAGATGATTGTCATTTAATGGCTACACTTCTAAGATTTTTTTCTTATATAACCTGGCCTACCCGAATAGTAAAGGACCCACTGGATTATATGTAACGACAGCCCCCTGTATCACTAATAAACCAAATATTTTCCAGTCTCAAAGGCATAAAAATAATGAAATCCACCACATTCTGTCATATATGCTTAAACCCCACAGGGACTAGCATAAGCTGACCTCTCCTTTGAGTCTACTAGATTGTCACAGCATTATGGAGGAGTGGTGAGCTACCTAGGGAGAGCACATATTTATTTGGGCATGGGCTTTGGACACAACATTTACTAGCCTTTATTCAATTTTTGCCTAGAAGGTTTTCTGTGTTCACATTTTTACATACTTCCAACCAGTCTTTCGTTTTGAATTTGGTATGATTGCCCTATTCATTTAATACATATTTCTTGAGTATCTATTTTGTGCCAAACATTGTGCTGGGTATTAGAGATTCAGTGGTTAACCAAAAGATTTCATGCCTGTCCTTCTGGAGCTTATAGTCTATTACCAGGGTAATTAAACTATAGCCCATGGGCCAAATGTAGTCTGCCATCCGTTTTTGTTCAACTTGCAAGATAAGAATGGCTTTTAAATTTTAAAACATAATAAAAATTGAAAGAATAATAATATTTCATGACACATGAAAAGTATATGAAACTCAAATTATAGTGTCTGTCAATAAAGTTTTATTGGAACACAGTCACACTAATTTTTTAATGTATTGTCTACAGTTGATTTTATGCTGCAGTGGCAGAGTTGAGTAGTTGCAACAGAAACTGTATGGCACAAACCTAAAATATTTACTATCTGACTCTTTACATAAAAAGTTTGCAGGCTCCTGAACTAGTGGAGTAGACAGAAAAGAAGAAAGTACGCAAATTATAAAATAACCACAGACTGTAGTAGGTGATACAAAGGGGGAAAAAGAGGAGGAGATGAAGAATGCCAGGAGCATGTGTATGAACAGAGTCTGTAAGGGAACGTCTGCAGCTAGAAGCAATGCTAAACTGAGGTCAAAAGGGGGAGAAGGATTCAGATATGCCAAGAACAAGGACAATTTTGCTATATCCAGAGCAGGGGGAATTTTGTTCCAGGCAATGGAGATGGGGCTGGGTGATGGCAAAGTGCTGGTGTGGGAAAGATCTTGGTGTGTTGGAAGAACTGAGAATCCATCCTACCTGGACAGGAGTAAGAAAGGAGACTGACACATATGTACATGAGGAACCACTGAAGGGTCTCAAGCAAAGGAATGACATGGCCTGATTTGCGTTTATCAAAGGTTACTTCATCTGTCCTGTGAAAAATGGATTGCAAGAAAAATAAAAGAAGAATGTTTAGAAAACTATTGGCTTACTTGTCCTTGAAGGTCCCTTTCACACCTTTCTCCCATTGACATGTACTACAATGGACTCCAATCAACCTGTCAAAATGAGGGGCTTCAGAATTTCACAATAATTTTCCATTATTATTAAAAAATCAGTTATTAATGAAGTTTAGATGTGTAGAATAGCAATTGATAACATTTTTGAAAAAGCACATGTTGGATGTCAGATTTCACTTTAATAAGAACTAATGAATTCTTGCTAAAAATAGTTTTCAGATATGGTGCAAAGAATTTTAAAAGTATTATTAGAAAAGATAACTGGTGATAGCTGCTCTTGCCTCATGGCTGAGCAGTATAACTTTTCTCTGGAGGGGATAGGCTTCTGTCTTGCAAAAGGCCTTTATAGACCATACTGGGGAGGAAGATGAGGTCCAGAGGTCAACACTGATGGCTAAACATCTGTGCATAAGAAGTTAACAGAAATCTATGGAGAAGATAAGATAGAGGCTGAGAAACCTGGCTGTGGAGACCAGTAAGACATTTCTGGAGGAGGATTAGCTTGAGGATTTAAGTACTCTCATGTCTACTTTTTCTTTTTTATTTTCTGCAAAGCTGCCATATTAAAACCTTCCATTTTTTCAAACCTTCAATGAAAGTCTTATACAAGCATACACTTGGATTGGCAGTTTTCTGGAAGTAATTGGGATACTGTCTCACAAAGTTATAAAATAGAACAGAAAAGAGATTAATACATGTATGGGTGGCCAGGTGATCTATAAAATGGAGTGGTTTGGCAGAGGTAGAAATTCAGAGCAAGGTTGACTTGGAAAAAAAAACTTTTCTAAAAAGTATAAGAATCCTAAGGAGGACCAAGTTTCTTAACACATGTAATAGGGATTTTGAGGCAATTTTATTTGACAGTTTAAGAATAGTGTGCTCCCTTCCCTGTGTCCATGTGTGGACCTATCCAACTATCTTGCATGTTCTGCACATGTACCCCAAAACCTAAAATGCAATTTAAAAAAAAGAATAGTGTGAATCCAGCTCACATGTGGATTACGAACAATTTTTCTCTGTCCTCATATTAATACCATGATTTACAGAAGGCCAAGTAATGTTGTGTCCATTTCAAAGACCAGGAAGAATAGCCAGAGGAAGGTTAAGTGACATCCAAGGGCACGGATATTGATAGGGATAGAACCACTGTTGTTCCTCTGGCTACAGGGCGCTCGATGAAGCCTGTGCTTCTATCCACCTAGTTTGTGAGAGCCAAGGTAAAAGAAAATCGGAAGAGAACACGAGGAAATGTTTATGGAAAAACAGTCCAGCATTTACAGGAAGCAATGATTTCTTCGTGTGTCCTGCCCTTCCTGAATTTTGAGCTTTCCTGAAGTTACATTTTTAGAGAAACACACACTTAGGCCAATTTTTGCTGAACCACTTTCCTGTCAATCTGTTTCTGGGTCTCAGATAGCGACTTATAAAGTGCAAAGCATCCATATTTCTATAGTGTCTTCCTGTCCCACAGTTCCCATTGAAATGGCATATCAAAAGAGAAATCACAGCAAATTTGATTTCAACATCCCAAATGAATTGGGCAACACTTTATTCTATAAAAGAGAGTAAGTGTTTCAATGAGTTGACCAGAGGGGGTTGGTTTTATAGACAGAAAGGGCTGAAGAAAGCAGAAACAAAGGCCTAAAAGCAGATTGGTCATTTCCTAGTAAGGCTGGAACAAATAGACAGAACAATAGAAATATAACTGAATGGTTAATGTCAGGTTATTCAGGTTACTTTTTGTTGTAAGATTAAAACAGGTAATTCATGATCACGACTGTTCGGAAAACAGGCTGTTATCTTTCTCTCCTGATTTCTCAGAAGCTCAGAGAACAACTTAGTTTCAGTTTGGTGACATGGAACTTTAGCATGGGTGACTCCATGCTGATTTTTAGTATGGTCTGTTAGGGCCTAGTTTGAGAGCTTAGCCCAAAATAGTGGCTTCGTATAGTTGTTTAACAATCACAATCAGAGGAACTTTCCAGAACGCTTGGTGAGAGGCGGAGGAGCCGGTAGCTGCCCGAGCTGCGCACAGCTCCGCGCTCCTTCCCGCTCCCTCACACACTGACCTCAGCCCGCTCGCCGGCAGTAGAAGATGGTGAAAGAAACCACTTACTACGATGTTTTGGGAGTCAAACCCAATGCTACTCAGGAAGAATTGAAAAAGGCTTATAGGAAACTGGCCTTGAAGTACCATCCTGATAAAAATCCAAATGAAGGAGAGAAGTTTAAACAGATATCTCAAGCTTACGAAGTTCTCTCTGATGCAAAGAAAAGGGAATTATATGACAAAGGAGGAGAACAGGCAATTAAAGAGGGTGGAGCAGGTGGCAGTTTTGGCTCTCCCATGGACATCTTTGATATGTTTTTTGGAGGAGGAGGAAGGATGCAGAGAGAAAGGAGAGGTAAAAATGTTGTACATCAGCTCTCAGTAACCCTAGAAGACTTATATAATGGTGCAACAAGAAAACTGGCTCTGCAAAAGAATGTGATTTGTGACAAATGCGAAGGTAGAGGAGGTAAGAAATGAGCAGTAGAGTGCTGTCCCAATTGCCGAGGTACTGGAATGCAAATAAGAATTCATCAGATAGGACCTGGAATGGTTCAGCAAATTCAGTCTGTGTGCATGGAGTGCCAGGGCCATGGGGAGCGGATCAGTCCTAAAGATAGATGTAAAAGCTGCAATGGGAGGAAGACAGTTCGAGAGAAGAAGATTCTAGAAGTTCATATTGACAAAGGCATGAAAGATGGCCAGAAGATAACATTCCATGGTGAAGGAGACCAAGAACCAGGACTGGAGCCAGGAGATATAATCATTGTGTTAGCTCAGAAGGACCATGCTGTTTTTACTCGACGAGGAGAAGACCTTTTCATGTGTATGGACATACAGCTGGTTGAAGCACTGTGTGGCTTCCAAAAGCCGATATCTACTCTTGACAACCGAACCATAGTCATCACCTCTCATCCAGGTCAGATTGTCAAGCATGGAGATATCAAGTGTGTACTAAATGAAGGCATGCCAATTTATCGTAGACCATATGAAAAGGGTCGCCTAATCATTGAATTTAAGGTAAACTTCCCTGAGAATGGCTTTCTCTCTCCTGATAAACTGTCTTTGCTGGAAAAACTCCTACTGGAGAGGAAGGAAGTGGAAGAGACTGATGAGATGGATCAAGTAGAACTGGTGGACTTTGATCCAAACCAGGAAAGACGGCGCCATTACAATGGAGAAGCATATGAGGATGATGAACATCACCCCAGAGGTGGTGTTCAGTGTCAGACCTCTTAATGGGCCAGTGAATAACACTCACTGCTGGCATTTTATGTGCAGTAGTGAATGAGTAAGGATGTAATCATAATATGCTCACTACTTGCTCTTGTTTTTGTTTTAATCAACTATAGTAGTGTTTTAAAAAGTTAAATGAAGAATAAAGGCAAATATAAAAGCTCAAAAAAAAAAAACCAATCACAATCAACAAGAGTTGAACCACTGCATTTCCTCTCTACTATAGTTTAAAGTTCCTTGTTCTATCACAAGATTCTGTAAAAGCCCTTCTCTCTTTCCCTCATGTCTTGGATAAAACCCTGATATACCTGATAGAGATGGGCACAGGCCAGATAGAGGGTGCAAAACCCTCCTTCCATGGAAATCGGAGTCAATGCGTGGATGAGAAATTAGCCCGTGATTTTTATTTTCTTTGCGATGATCTTCCTCTGTCACCCAGGCTGGATTGCGGTGGCATGATCATAGCTCACAATAATCTTGAACTTCTAGGCTCAAGGGATCCTCCTGCTTCAACTTCCCAAGTAGCTAGGACTATAGGCACATGCCACCATACTTGGCTATTTTAAATTTTTTTGTCAAGGTGGAGTCTCACTATGTTGCCCAGGCTGGTCTTGAACACTTGAGCACAAGCAGTTCTCCTGCTTTGGCCTCCCACAGTGCTGAGATTATAGGTGTGAGCCACTTTGCCCGGCCAGCCTGGGTTTTATGATCCGGCTCTTCTCCATTTTGATAGACTCAAATTAATTTTATTTTTTCTTTTCAAATTTCAAGAATGAATGAGATAATCGTCTACAAAGCATCTTGAGTTCCTTGAAGAAAAGTATCATCTGAATATAAAAGTGAATGTGCTAGACCGTTATCAAAGCTTGGAGGAAAGAAAGTCACAGGCTGGGAAGAAATTTGCAAACTAGGACTTAACACCTCAAAGTCAAAATCTTGTACAAATGACTAAGTGGCATTTTTTTGAGGTCAAGACAACCTGTAGAGCCTGCAGGTCCCACTAAACAATAACAATATCCGGTCCTTGCGTAGTGATTAACAGTTTGTAAAACACTTTTGTATACATGGCCTTATTTTTCATACATAGACATTGCATATGAAGCAGAAACATCATGAGGCCATAGCTATTCTTAACATCATCTGAAAGGAAGAGAGTGCAAAACTCAGCAAGGGTAAATTTTACTCAAATTCCCTTCGCTATTAAGTGGTAGAATCAGAATCTGAATACAGATTTCTTGATGCCAAAGTCCTTGCCATTGCCAGCACTTCTTCAGAGAGCTAAATATCTCCCTCTTCTTCAACTTCCTATTTTGTCACCTCTTCAGTGAGAAATCAGCATTTTGGATCATAGAACCAGCCTTAAGTCACCCACTAGAGCAGTAGTTAGCTATTTCTAAGGAGATTTAAGTCTAGTCCTCTAGATGCAAATTGTTTCTTCCTCTCAAAACTTCAAAGTGAAGTATAAATTTTAAGTCACCAAATATAGTAAGTTTAGATTTTAAATCACCAAGAAAATCCTCTACAGAAAAGTCTCTTTCAGACAACTACCCCTCGGATATATTGTCTTTAGCGGTTTCTTAAATGCCCATCCTGTAATGGGCATTAGTGCTTTATGTAAGTTCTCTCAGTCACTCTGTCTGCATTTATTTTTTGAGCCCTCTAAAATGTTTTAAACATGCTTCATGGAATGGATGCAGATACAATAGTGAAAAAAACAGTCAAATTCAACTCTTAATGGAGAGCAATATGCAAAATAAATAAGTAATATGTGAGGTGGTGATAAGAGCAGTGGACAAACATAAAGTACTCAAGAGGGCTGTGAAGAACCAGAGTTGGGAGGTGTTGAAGTGGCAGTTTGATATTGCTCTAAATAATGTAGATGATGAGGATAGGTCTCTGAAATGAGCAGCTTACCGAAGGACATGGGGGAGCAAACCATGTGGTTATCTGAGGACAGAGCTTTCCAAGGAGAAAGAATAGAATGCACATGTCCTTGGAAGACAGTTCTGGGTGTATTTGAGGAATACCTAACAGGACAGTGTGACTGGAGCAGGAGGATCAAGGAGAGAGAGGTAGAAGATAAGATAGGAAGGAGGTGGGATGAGAGAGCGAGAGGGATTGGAGACTGTTATAAGAACATGGATTTCCCACAAGTCTTCACAATAAATGGGTCTAATTATTCCTATTTTATAGTCAAAAAGATGAGCAAAGAGAAATTTCATAGTTATTCAAGGCTACTGTGGAGTTGTCAGGGATTTAAATCCATAATTTCTGATTCCAAACTTTGTTTCCGGTTCTTCTCTTTCTCTGTCCTGAGAATCCTTCTGCTTCCATGGTCCTGATTCATAGACAAATAGCTATGTCCACAACATTCACATATCTGGATATATATTTTTACAGAGTAAACCGTAAAAATAATGCAGGACAGTGTAATGAAAGGCAAATTATAATCTATGATAGGGCATCTATTGAGTTGGGATTTATAATCCAGACAATCTAAAGCTTGGCTGTGACAAGAGGAAGAAAGAAGAGAAGAAGCTGTGGAGAGCCTGGAAATGCTGAGCACAAGGGCGTATTGAACTACCGGAGATCAAAGAGGCCAGTGGAAATTCAGCCAATATGAAAAGCCAGGCCAATCTCCTGTGCATGAGACAGAGAAGTTCCACTTCTGTTATTTGGAAAATCTTCTGAAATGTACAAAGTAAAAATGCTGTCCTGTGCTTTGCATCAGTTCCCCTTGACAACAGCTACAGAAGCTGAAAAGATTCAAGCTTCTCTTTCCTGTGTTGCTTCAAAGTTCTGGTGCAGAATTGGTCAGTCACATGATGCCACCCTATGACCCTTGATCATATTTTCTGATGAGCCCTAGGGCCTCTGCTCAGACTTGGGATTCCACTTGGTGTCTACTCATTCATATCTTGGCTTCTGTGCTGTGTGGGATCATCTAGACCAGACGCATCAGATATCTGCTTCCCCAGATACAATACCCCATAGGTCCAAGCCAAGTCATTTGGTATATTAGTTCATTTTCACACTGCTATAAAGATATTACCTGGACTGGGTAATTTATGAAGGAAAGAGGTTTAATGGACTCACAGTTCTACATGGCTGAGGCAGCCTCAGGAAATTTATGAAAAAGGAAGCAGGCACCTTCTTCACAAGGTGGCAGGAGAGAGAGAGTGAGGAGTGAAGTGGGAAGAGCCCCTTGTAAAACCATCAGCTCTTGTGAGAATTCACTCACTATCACAAGAACAGCATGGGGAAACCACCCCCATGATCGAATAACTTCCAACTGTGGGGATTATGGGGATTGCAATTCAAGGTGAGATTTGGATGGGGACACAGAGCCAAATCATATCGCCTGGTTTCTTGTGGAGATGAATGGACAGTATAGGCTATTGACCATGCAGGCAGGTTGGGTGTTTGAAAAACAGGAAAGGGGGCTCACTTTCTTCAAAGGAGCAACTTGATAAAATCTTACTGCAGCATCAGCTCTCAGCAATGACGGTTTTCCAAGGAATTGCAAGGCAGCTCTGGATTCCATCACAGTAGAATATTTACAGGAGGTTCTGTGCATCCTCCTCCAGCTATCTGCCTGGCTTCCTGAGAGCTATCTTTCATATATGGAAACCAAGCAGAATTCTGAATCCATGTCCCCAGAGAGATCCCTTGATTAGCCCAGGTGTGGGGACTACCTAAGTCTGATGAGAAAAGTTAATTGAGAGTCAGAGGTCTGAACAAAGAAGGATGAGGTTCTGGTAGGCAGGACAGAGTGCTGACCAACATACAGAGGCTTACTTGTGAAAAGATCAACTGGACTTACAGCTTCTGCTATGGTTTAACTTTAGAAATGCCAGGAAAACGATACCATCTTTTCAACACACCTTCTCTCTTCTGATTATTGCTGCCTAAAATTTATTTTACTTATAAGTAGAAGAGCAAATATAACTTGAGGTTAAAAAAAAATTCAAAATCCTCGCAACAAAAAACCCTGGGCACAGCAACCTGTCAGCTGAAAATCACTTTATGGAGGAACTAACTTATCCATCCTTGGAAGAGTAGGTTGTCTTGAGAATAGGGAAATGTAAGGGTATTTGTTTTCTATTGCTGGCATAACAAATGCCAAAAAATATATGGTTTAAAACAACACACATTAATTGTCTCACAGTTCTGTAAATCGAAAGTCTGGGTGACTTGACTGGGTCCTACCTAGGGTTTCACCATACCAAAATTGAGTTGTCAGCAGAGCTGCATTCCTTACTGAAGGCCCCGTAGGAGAATCCACTTCCAGGCTCACTCTGATTGCTGGCAGAATCCAGGCTTTTGCAGTTAGTTGTAGAACTGAGGTCCCTGTTGCCTTCCTGTTTATTGGCTGAGTCGTTCTCAGCATGGAGGCCACCTGCCTTCTCTAGACTGTGGCTCCCTCTCCATCCTCAAAGTCAGCAATGCTGATGGCATCCTCAGGCTCCACATCTCCCTGCCCTCTCCTCTGCCTCATTTCTCCCATTGCTTCTTTTGCCACTTCTCTCTGACTCCAACTGAAAAAGTTTCTCTGCTTTTAAGGACTCACGTAATGAGACTGGGCCCAGCAGATAATCCGGGGTCATCTCCTTGTCGTAAGGTCTGTAACCTTCATTATATATGCAAAGTCCCTTTGCCACACAATTGAACATATTTATAAAACCCAGAGATTGATGTGGACATCTTTGAAAAGGGGGCACTATTTGGTCTACCACAGAGATGAAAGGGAGGAGGTAAGGCTTTTTATACACATGACTTCATTTAATTCTCACAATTACAATGAAGAGCCAGAAACTTGGAGAGGTTAAGAAACTTAACCCAGATAATACAGAAAGAATTGGCAGTGTCGGGCCGGGAGCAATGTCTCCTGCCTATAATCCCAGCACTTTGGGAGGCCAAGGCGGGCAGATAGCTTGAGTCCAGGAGTTTGAGACCAGTCTGGGCTTCATGGTGAAACCTCATCTCTACAAAAATACAAAAATTAGCTGGGCATGGTGGTACATGCCTGTAGTCCCAGCTACTTGGGAGGCTGAGGTAGAAAGATCTCTTGAGCCCAAGAGGTCGAGGCTGTAGCGAGCTACTATTGCATCACGGCACTCTAGCCTGGGTGACAGAGCAAGATCCTGTCTCAAAAAACAAACCAGCAACAAAAACCTTGGCAGTGTTGGAATCTGAATACAGCAGTATCAACTCATAGACAAATAGAATATTAGATCTAGAAGAGGCAGCATAAGTGATCTGGACAGAAACTCTTACTCTAGGTTTATAGATCCAATGTCTATGGTTTCATGAGGGAGTAGGAGAGCCAGAAGAAAATTGAAAACAAGGATAGGTGTATATAAAAGCATCTTCTTTCTTTTCTTTTGGAGAGAGTCAATGGTTTTTATAAGAACCTCCGAGAGTTACTGCAAAAAACAAAACAAACAACAACAAAAAATACTTATGTAGCACCAAGCCGCATGTTTCATTGACTGAGTTTCTGTAAGCATCACCAACAACTGCTTTTGCTGTTGCTGTGAAAGACAGGCACCTGGGCTCAAACTTGAGCGATCTCCTTTACATCCGTTAACAATTTCCGTGTCTTTCCTAACTTAATTCCATTTATCAACAGCAATATAATCCTATAGGAAGGGGGTTATTTAGAGGTTGGTGTAAAGCCAACTCAATATTAGCACACCACCTAGGACTTCATCGCCACTCATAAATCGTCATTAGCGTTAGAATACTGGAGATGAGCCGATAAAGGAGAGAGGCATAACAAAAGGACAAGGCTGTGACGTTTTGAAGTTAAAGCATAGAATTCCTCTTTCAAAGGCCAGTAATTTTAACCTTTATCTCAACCAAGCCTTTCTAGCTAATTTCACTTATTAGCTAGAAATAAGTTTTCTGTGCCAGCCTTCTTCACTTCTTTCATTGTTTACCTTTTTTCACTCTGGATTTTGACACCCTCAAGGTCATGTCTACTTTGTGCCAGGCACTGCACTTAAATGCATGACACTAAATAGACATACTCTTTGCAACTATACAGCTTACAAACTCATGTTTCATCATCATCATTATTATTATAAACAGATTGACCTAAATTGCCAAATAGATATTTTGGCTACAAAATTTGTTCAACATTATGTTGTAACTAATTCAACTAAAGAGCAAAATCAATTAATTATTAAAAGAGTTTACTGACCAAGGAAACAGAAACAAAGGGCTATTTTCTATAATTGTCCAGTTATAGAAGGAGAGTGGAAAGGATTAAAATGTTATGTTCCTTACAACCAAATTTCAAAATAATCTTATACTCACAGAACAAAAATAAAAAACAAAGTATATTTTCTTTTAATTGAGGCAGAATGAAATAGACATAAACATTGGAAGAAAATACCTTCTGGGACACATATGAAGGTAAGAAAAGTGAAAGCAAATGAAAATATCCATTCAAATAAAATTATCAATCACTGGCTTTGCATAGCAGAAACAACAAGACTGTATGACTTTGGAAATGTAACTTAAAAACTCTAAACTTAAATTGTCTCATCTGTAAATTCATGACAATAATATCTTCCTTAGTGTTTTGTTACAAATTGAAAAAATTAAATTATATAATTTATTATTTGCAAATAATTACTGTTTAAATAAGAATACATGTCATAGAAAAAATCTTGATGGCAGTAGCAGACTTTCAACATTATTATTAGATTGTATTATGCTTTTGTTTAAAATCTCAGTAAAAAGGTAACTATGTTTGGTCCAAGCTGTATTATTGTTCTTAGAGAAGAAAAAGGACTCAGGATGCCTTCAGTAAATTGTAAACACAGGAGAAACCACATCATTTTTTTCAGTTCTGTTGTGACTTCTTTTGGTGATCTTCTTCTTCTCATTCTCCTTCCCCTTCCCCTTCCCCTTCTTCTTCCCCTTCTTCTTTCCCTTCCTCTTCTTCTTCCTTCTTCCTTCTTTCTCCTTTCTTCCTCCTCCTCCTTCTTCTTCCTCTTCTTTCTTCTTCTTCTTCTTCTTCTTCTTTTTCTTTCTTTCTTCGTTTTGTTCTGACTCCCAGGCTGGAGTCACAGGTGCGATTATAGCTCACTGCAGCCCCAAACTCCTGGGTTCAAGGGATCATCCCGCCTCAGACTCCCAGGTAGCTAGGAGTATAGGTGTGTGGCACTGTGCCTGGCTAATTAAAAAATATATTTTTGCAGAGACATGCTCTCGCTATGTTTTTCAGGCTAGTCTCAAATTCCTGGGCTCAGACAATTCTCCTGCCTCAGCCTCCCAAAGTGCTGGGATTACAGGCATGGGCCACTGTACTCACCCTTTGGTGACCTCTTAGTGGAGTCTTTGTCTTTTAGGAATTTAGCTAATCATCTGACTCATACTTGTACCTACTACAATGATAAGGCACCGGTGTCAAAACAGAAAATAAGTCACTAACTCAAGGAAGATGCAAAGGAATGTGGTTGTGGTTTGCCCTCAGTTGTGTTTGTGTGGCCTTCAGAGAGGCATGGAGGCCAGGTGCTGTGACTCACACCTGTTATCCTAGCACTTCTTGAGGCTGAGGCAAGAGGTTTGCCTGAGGCCAGGAGTTGAAGAGCAGCCTGGGCAGCATAGTGAGACCCTCACTCAATATAAAAAGAAAAAAAATTAAATTTAAATTAAAATTTAAAAAGCATGGAGCCTGAGGGTCCTCAGAGGACAGACCTGCAGCACAGCCTGTTAAGGATCTTGTCTTGCTATTATCACAGAGCACAAAAAGGTGAGTGTCTCTACTTCACATGTACTTAATGGTGTTTTCCCAAGGAATAACCTAGTCCACTTTGCAAAGTGGACTAACTTTGCAAAGGTCTGTCTTGTTTGTAACTGTATCTCATCTTAACACAGTGCTTTGCATAGAGTAGATCTCAATAAATACTTTTTGGATATATGAACTTATGAATCAGTTTGGTTCAAATATATGGCAACAATACAAAAACAGCTAGCTAAGCCGTGCGCTTTATTTGTTAATATGGTGACATGGTGGATTGACTGTTCACTGTGTAGACCAAGGAATCTACTATCATGGGCTTCTATCAATGTGTATGCCAGACTCTTTACACAAGGAAAATATCTCATTCCTCTACAAAACCCTTTTCTATAGCTGCAGTTTTCCCAAGTGAAGAGCCCTTAGATGGGAGGAAGGGACAATGGAGAGTGGGAATTTGTTCTTTTGTTCATTTAGGGAGTAGTTATTGAGCACCACCAAGTTCTATGCTGGGGGCTACAGATTTTAATGTGAAACAGACTCTCTCTCTCTCTCTCTCTCTCTCTCTCTCTCTCAATCTCTCTCTCTCTCTCTCTCTCTCTCTCTCTCTCTCTGTGTGTTTGTGTGTGTGTGTGTATGTGTGTGTGTGTGAGAGAGAGAGAGAGATAATTGTTTCAGATTAAAACCTTGTTCAGGCTGGGCGCAGTGGCTCAAGCCTGTAATCCCAGCACTTTGGGAGGCTGAGGCGGGTGGATCACGAGGTCAAGAGATTGAGACCATCCTGGTCAACATGGTGAAACCCCGTCTCTACTAAAAATACAAAAAATTAGCTGGGCATGGTGGCGCATGCCTGTAATCCCAGCTACTCAGGAGGCTTAGGCAGGAGAATTGCCTGAACCCAGGAGGCGGAGGTTACAGTGAGCTGAGATAACGCTATTGCACTCCAGCCTGGGTAACAAGAGCGAAACTCCGTCTCAAAAAAACAAAAACAAAAACAAAAAAAAACCCTTGTTCAGAAGATCCCCTCACTTCCCTCCTAGGGAATAAAAAGCATCAGGATGAAAAATTGCTTATCTAGCTATGATCTAGTTATCATCTGTCTATCTATGTGTCTATCTATCAATCAATCAATCAATCAATCATCTTCATCTTAGGCCACTTGACTCACCCCTTTCCTAGTGCCTCTTAACATTCTTTTCCTTCTCATAGTGACTCTGGCTCTGTTAAATTGACCATTTAACCTTGTACCTGCTGTGTGTATAGCTCTATGCTTAGTCATTGAAGGTAGGGGTTTGTGGGCAAAAGAAAAATAAAAGGCAGTACTAGGAAAACAGAACATGCTTTCAGTGAACTATCAGAGATGTAGGACGATGTACAAAACAATGTTGACTTGTGAAAATGAGACTACAGGTGCTAGAAGGGGAAGAGAAATGACTCCGCAGTGAGAGGGAGAATTCTCTCGTCATAACCTAGCATGACTTTTGCCCAATTTGTATCTTACACTTCCTTTATTATTTTTGTTTTATTCTATATTAATATCCTTTCTATGATTAAAATTTAATATTTAAAATTTTAAAATATGCGTTCATCATAGAAAATTTGAAAGGAAAGAAAAAGAAGGAATTAAGAATTATCCATAGTTCTATACCCAGCTGTAGCCACAACTGACATTTGGTGTTTTTTTTTCTTCTAGATACACACATTTTCACTTTACTGGGACCATTCTATTTTGAAACTTGCTTTTTTCCCATTTAATACTTTATCCTGAACTTTCCCCCATATAATCAAGGGCTCTTATACATGTTTCTTAATGGCTATGTAATATTTATCACAGAGTTGTACTATAATTTATTTAAACAAACTCTCATTTTCTCTCCAAGATCTGTCTCCCAGTCCCATATTCCAACTAAACTCAAAATTTAAATTCACCTTCAGGGCCCCAGAAGACAGCAAGACAGTAATAGATGATGTGTTCTGTTCCTCCCCAAGAACTTCAAAGAACTGTAAGAAGAGTAACTGCAGTGCTGCATTTCCACAGTGACTGAAGTGACAACTCAGCTCAAGGCTACTGCAGAGGTAGGACTGAGGCTCAGGTGGGGTGCTTGGGAGGCAGAGTGGTCTGGGAATGAAAGAATTTCCAATGGCCGGATAGAGAGCAGCATTAAACCCTTCTCCTACGGGCTTCTTTTAGCAAGCAAAAGAAACCAGCTGAACTCCCAGAATTGTTTTGAAAGCCAAGGCAAACGGCACATTTGAGAACTGAATTTGGCTCCATTTGTGCAAGAGAAGGTGGGTGGTTTCAGCTGCCTAGGAAACAGGCTTTGAATATGCGCTTCCCGGAATTCTTTATGCTTCTCTCCTGAAAAGGTTCCTAGTGTTCCTGATAAAGGATTCTTATTATTTGGCATTTGCAGGCAGCCTAGTTTTGGCAACAGTTGGCACAATTCTTGATGTTAGTGAGCTCTTGTAAAGCCCTGTATCTCCTCAAAGCAAGGCCAAGGCCAACATCCTTCCTTCTCCCTGTCTCTGTCTCCTTCCTCCTTGGGCCTCACTCCCACCTACCACCCTTTTGCATACTTTTATTTCTAATGTGAAAGCTGAAACTCTGGCACAGTTAGGTGAAGCTACACATGGAGCATCTGCTACAGTGCCTTCAGTGTTTTAGGATGCTGCTTGGAAGAGTAAATAGCATCTGTAGGATGTGGGTGCTGTATTGGAAGTGAAACAAACATCACCATTATCAGCTGAATTGTGACCATGATGAAGGCATGACATAGACTATATGGTCTATAGACTAAGGCCATGCACTAAAAGAAACAAAAATAAGCCTTGGCCTTTCCTGGTCTAGATCAATGGTGTGGGAAACAAAGGTGACAGAAGGCCAAGAAGAGCAGTGTTGGTCTTCATTCATTTGCCTATTCATTTAGTGGATCTTATTTGCTTCATTAATTAATTAGCAGGTCACCTATGAGACCTGCCGTCAGCACAAACTAGCTGAACATTTGACCAGACTGGGAAAGTTGAACTATGTAGGAAGGTTGGAACTATGTAACTTGCTGAGAAAGATGAGAAGGGGAGATAGAGTTGTGAGTCTAAGAGGATATTTATTCCAGGATAGGATTCTCACTGTAATCCTATTGGTTCAGCACACTGGCAGTGGAAGGCGAGCCAAGGTAAGCAGTAATAAGAGTCCTGCCTAGGGAAACTTCTGTTTGGGGATTCCGTTACTATTTCATCTCTCTCTCTCTCTCTCTCACACACACACACACACACACACACATGCACGCACACACGCACACACACACACACACAGACACAGAGTTTCTGCATTCAAGAATCTTGAAATCTGCTGTGGATACAAATCACAGATAGTTGAAAAAAATGTATGGTATGTACAGAACAACTAGACTTACCATGCTAAGTTCTGAAGGGATATAAAAGAGTTTCTTTCCTCAAGAATTTTTTGATCTTTGGAATAAAAGTATATTATTTTGAAATCTTTTGTGCAGCAAGTGACCATACCCTAATTTATCACTTCTTTGTATAAATCTTTTATATGTATTGAAATTCATTTAAAACAATTTTCTACTATAAAAGCCGTAAAAAATCCATGACCTAGAGTGTGAGCTCTGTAGAAGAAGTAGGGGAGAAGACTTGAAAGACAGGTTGAACTCTTCTACAGATGACTTTAGAAGCTGAGTGTAGAACCAGACAAAGGTATGAAGTAGATACAGATACAGTTAGCCATTTACACACCTATACAAAATATGTCCTTATGGAGAAGAGGAATATGCAAAGAATTCTAATAGAGTCACGTGATCCATATATTAATTGAGTCGATTGACTGGCAGAGCCACCTGGGCTGGCAGAGGGAATATTTCCCCCCCTTAATCAGGCAATAAGGTTGATTAAATAATTAAATAAAGGACGTAGACAGAAATTTGGCAGTCTAGTTGTATAAACAAATGGTTTTGATCTCCAGTTGGTAGGGTGCATTTTAAATGGGACTCAGCAAGGCTTGCAAAGGAGCATTGCTCTGGATACAGGCAGTTCCAGAACTCACTCCTCAGTTGAAATCACTGTTGATAATCATTCTCTTTGAGTTGAGAGTTTTCTGCAGTTTGCTTATGAATCTCAGGACACTGAGGTAGTATTTCCATTTCTTTTGTTGTGTCGTTTTGCTTTAAGAAAAATTATACAACATGCATAGATAAGATACTGTTTTCCTTTTAATGCATTATCATTATATGTATTTATACATGTACATATTTATATATTTTATTACATAAATGTAAGATGTATAATATAATGTTTGATGTAAATATCCATGGTGAAATGATTATTATAGGTAAGCAATTTAACATAGTTTGTTTTTGTGGTAAGAGCACTTAAAATCCATTCTCTTGGCAAATCTTCAATATATAATACAATATTATTAACTATAGTCCTCCTGCTATACATTAGATCTCTAGACTTATCTTACACAATGACAAGTTTGTGCCCCTTGACCTACATCTCGACATTTCTTTCTTCTCCTCAGCCCTGGTAACCACTGTTCTACTCTGCTTCTATGTATCTGACTTTTTTTTCCTTCAGATTTCACATGTAAGTGAGATCTGAAAAGGTAGACTTTAGGGTCAAAGTCTTATTCTTTCTATATCTGGCTTATTTCATGGAGTGTCATGCCAGTTACAACAACATGAGTGAACCTGGAGGATGAGATACTATTTTCTACCTATCAAGACTGGCAAAACTTTCTCAGTTTGACAATACACTGTGTTAGTAGGCTGGGGAAGCAGGCATTTTTATACATTGCTGATGAAAATGTAAAATGGTACATTTATGGAGGTGACTTTGTTGATGCATTCACCCTTTGACTCTAGAGTCTACCTTGAAGATATGCCCGTTAACATAAAAATATGCAAAAGTTTATTACAGTGTTATTTATATTGAGGATGTTTTTTGTATTACCTAAATGTCCAAGTATAGGAGATTAGTTGAGTAAACTATGGTGCATTCACATAGGATAATGCTTTATAATTATAAAAACAGTGCGAAACATCTCTATGAATTGATATGGAGTGATTACCCAAAGATATTGTGAAGTTAAAAAAAGCAAAGTACACACACACATATACACACACACGTATATATATATATATATATATATATATATATATATATATATAAAGTATACATATGTATACATACAAGAATATATATATGTTATGTTGTTCTTTGTGTAAGAAAGAAGAAATTTTTAAAACATATGCATACAATTATCTTTACAAAAAGACATATAGGGAGGATAAACCAGAAAACAATGAAGTTGGCTACCTACACAAAGTGTTGGAAGGGAAATGCAGAGGAAGGGACATGGAAGAGAGTGCTGTACAGTTTTGTCTTTTTGACGCATATGTATGTTCTACCTCTTTATAAAACGTATAATTAAATCAACAAAGGTGGGAGAAGAAAAGAACCTAGTGTTGAAAACATATGAACCCTAAGAGTTTTGAATGAATTGCATAATCACACAGAATGAAGAAAGGAAGCAAGCTGGCTAACTTAAGAACCTTAAGAACATGATATTTGACCATGTACCCTAAGTCTTAGGAGGAGGAGATCAGCAAACAAACCCTGAACTTTTTTTGAGTAGGTTTTCTTTTTGTGTTTGTATGAACAAGGAAATTGTGAAACTACTTTAGATGTATTGGAGGATTAAGCCAATGAGTAAATGCACATATCTTGTTGGGACCCAGGTATTCACTGTGGTGAATAGGCATTTATGAAATGGGGTAGGCAATGATATTTGTGGTATTTGTAAGCTTTCAGAAATTTTGGCATAGTTTATTATCTGACTGTGGTAACTAGTCTCTAAGGAAAGTCATCCAATGAACCACACTTTTCAATCAATATTTATGATCTTGTTCAGTCCCCTCATTGAATTTGGGCTGGTCTGTACTCATGTTAGCCGGTAGAAGAGGGTGGAAGTGGCTTTGTACCAGTTGTAGGCCTCACCTTTAAGAGGACTGATAGCTTCTCCTTTTTCTCCATTGGTACTCTCACTCTCTCTCTCTCTCTCATTCTCTCTCCTTAAATTTTTATTTTAGATTCAGGGAGTACATGCGCAGGTTTGCTGCACAAAGGTATATTGTGTGGTGCTGAGGTTTGGGGTACGATTGAACTTGTCATCCAAGTAGCAAACATAGTACCTGGCAGGCAGTTTTTCAGCTCTTCCCCCGTCCCTCTCCCACTTCTTGTAGTCCCCAGTCTACTGTGGAACTCTCCCTTTTGAGAGCCATGTGGCATCATGTAAGTAGTCTGGCTGTCCTGCTGGACAGTCCATGTGGAGATGCCACTTGGAGCAGGGACACTTGGGCTGCCTGGTGAGAGAGAGGCCTAGCTGTCCCAGCACATTCCAATCAATCCTCCAGGTGGTGCCAGTCCCAGGTCCTACATGAGTACAACTGAATGAGGACAGCCCAACCAAGCCCAATCAACCCAGACTCTAAGAGGAAGTAAGATGGTGGTTATTCTAAGCCACCAAATTCTGGGGCACTTTGTTTCATGGCAATAGATATTTGAAACACCAATAGCTAAGACTTATGATTCAAATTTAAACTGAATGATTGATTGAGATGTATGATTTTTTTTAATATGAAAAGTAGAAGGGAAATTAACTATGCATAAAAACAACGTGGTAATGCTAAGAAAATATAAGATTCACCATTCTTTTGAATATTATTTATTATATTTATAAAAGCTATCTAAATATTAGGTAAGATTCTATTAGTCAGATAATTAAGTACTTACAAAGCAAATAAAATAGCTTAAATTGATTGATGTATTTTAATATGTTCATGAGCATTTAATAAAAAAATTTCTCTCTTAAAAATGGTGCTAAAGTTTTCTAGATTCATAACTAGAATAAAAAAATTAGTAAGTTAAAGTAAAACACATGAGAAATACTAGATTTCTTAGCCAGGCACGGTGGCATGCACATTTAGTCTTAACTACTCAGGAGGCTGAGATGGAAGGATTGCTTGAACCCAAGAGTTCGAGGCTGCAGTGAGCTATGATCACAACACTGCACTTGAGCCTGGGTGACAGAGTGAGATTCTATCTGTGAAAAAAATTAAAAATATTAAAATATTTAAGAAAACAACAAAAGAAGTATTTGATTTTTAAAATTATTATTTAGAAAATCAAATATTAATGAAAATCCCCAAAGTAATTATAGATCGTCGTGTGTGTGTGTGTGTGTGCGTGTGTGTGCGCACACATGTGTGTGTGCATGTACTCGCCACCTAAAAGCCTAATTTCAGGGATACCAAAATTATATTGATAATATGGTTGAGGGTTTTTAAGTCCAGGAACCTGGATCTGATACATTTCCAAAATCTCTAGTTTTCATGCTTTGCCCTCATTGTTTCTTTTTTTCTCAGTGAGTACCTCACTTTTGCAGTGAGAATCCATGCAAGGAAATTATGGAACAGCCTTTTCTCCTTGGCTTCAGAAGCAGCTATACCTGGGTAAAATGTTTCATAGCTCCTTAGTTTCATGCCTTCAATCATGGTTTTTGTTTTGTTTTGGTGGAGATGGGGTCTCACTATGTTGCCCAGGGTGGCCTTGAACTCCCGGCCTTAAGTGATCCTCTTGCCTCAGACTCCCTAAATTTTGGGATTACAGGCATGAGCCACTGCACCTGGCCTGAACATGCTTTCAATCTAGATTTTTTTCTTTTAATAAAGAAGAAAATCAGGCCCAAAAAAGGGATCTTGGCTGGGAGATCCGTGCTGGCTGTCTTACCTGATGATAGGATATTTAAGACTTGAAATTTATAGGTAAATTTCCAAAATAGTAACCCTAACCTCAAAAGGGCTCATAATCTTGAAGCACACAGAGGGACAGAGTTCATTGTAGAATGCATTCCAGGACTTTTCTCCTCAGTTTGTTCTAGACCCTCCTACGTGGTTGGTGGATGGCTTTTGTCCCTGCTTATACACCTGAGACAGTTTCAATACCTGTTTTCAGGAAAGAATTGTATTTCCTACTCATGTGACACCTTTGTGTTCCTAGAGCAGTGTCACTCCCACCAGTGATGATGCAGATTAGGGAAAGGCCAAGACAGAATTGAGAACTCTAGGCCCAGAAACATGACAATGTGTTTGGCAGATAGGTTGTAGGACAAAAAAAGAGTCACTTCAGAAACCTGGCATCAGAATTCCAAAATTCCAAATTAAGGACCAGGTTTTCCATAATGGATTTGGTTTTTAAGGGTAAGGAGATAGGGAATGAAAACTTTTGAAATAGCATATACAGCCTTCTTCTGGGCAGTCCATGAGAAATTATCAATCTTCATGCATTTTATGTTGACTTCTCACTGTGTAGACTCAGTCCCTGGACTAAACAGAGCTCAGGTAACCAGCATGCACATAAAGCAGGCAGGGAAGTCCATCTGGTTTGAATCCTCTGATTGGGTCATTTAGAACTCAGAGGCAGTGTGAGAGGGGCCTGGGGTGCCCAGATGACACAGCCCTTGCAAACAAGTCAGGTTAATTAACGGAAAGGCCTAGCAGAGATTCCGCCAGGCAAGGAGGATGCTGCGAACATCTTTGTGGTTCTGCCAGTTTAGTAAAGAAGAGCAAGGAACTGCAGGATGAAGTCAAGCAGTGCCAAAAAGCCCACTGATCGCTCAGAGAGGTGGGCATGAGGGGGTGGGAGTTAGAGATGTGCAGAGAAAGAGAAAAAAAGGAGGAAGGAGCAGAAACAGGAAAAGGAAGGAGGAGGAAGGAAGTCTTATGTTAAGCTCTGTCAATATCTAAATTTAGTGTCTATGTTTAGACAGCCAATAATTTATTTCCAGGCCTGTGAAATCACTTATTCTGCCCTACTGTCTATGTGAAATCTCATACACACTTCACAGAAACGGATTAGATCACTAAGGCTGGATTTTAACCCACGCTCCTTGGCACTGGCAGTGCTGGCATTTCTGTGTAGGAAGTACTCAGGGGTAGTAATTTAGTGGGAAGAGTGTGGCAAACTAGAAGACTTGCATTGAAATCATGCTTGAATAGTGAGCATACTTTTTAAAAAACTTACACTGTGTGCTTATTTGTGATGGATTGAAAGGGATCTAATATCTCCTCAATTCTCCCCCAATCCTCCCTGGCACCTCTGCCTAGAATAGGCTGCTGCAGTTACCATATTGTGAGAATACTGTCTGTGTCCCCGGCCAGAGTGGCTGGCAAAACTGTGGCTGAGCTGACCACAGACTGGCAGTCAAGCAGACTTACCCAATGAAACCCCCACGGTCGGTGTAGATGTGTGTATTCTCCTTTTATCTAATCGCCTGGATACTCCAAGCCACCTTAACTTAAAGTCAGTTATTCTCCTGGTTCTGTAATGATCTTTCCAGGCAAGAAATGTGGGAACCTCAGCTTTTTATATGTTTCACTTATATGATTTTAAAAGGCAGAACATCTGGGTTGTTTCTGAGACAGTGGGCAGTCTTCATTTACTGTCTCCATCCTTCTAGCGTCCTATGCTAAACTAACACCACTTGAAGTGTGGTTCTGGGACCAGCAGCATCAACATCACTTGGGAGCTTGGAAATGCAAATTCTTAGGCCCCACTCCAAATGTACTGAATCAGAATCTCTGAGTTGGGGTCTAGAAGTCTGTGTTTTAACAAGTTTTCCAGGTGATTTTGTTGCTATCCTAAAGTTTAAGAAACACTGTTCTAAGGTATTGCATTTGCCATTTTGTATTTTTTTTCCTTTTCCTACTGATACTCTTAATTACTGACTAAAAATTTATTTTTGCATATAGAGGTAAAAATTAAGTATTTTGCCCAAGCAAGGTAATTTGAGAGGTGCTCCAACATTTTACGTGCCCAAAAGGCACCTCTGAAACACGATGTTGCCACTGTCTCTGCTCTGCTTAGTTTCCACATTGTGAATGAATGAATGAAAGAGAATCTTTAATATGCTTTAGACATCAAGACCCAGGAGGAAAGAGGCTTGTGTTATTTAGCAGTTTTCTTCAGCTGCTATGCAAAGAGAGAACTAAAGTAATAGTGGAAATTGGCTGGGCGCAGTGGCTCATGCTTGTAATCCCAACACTTTGGGAGGCCAAGGATCACCTGAGGTCAGGAGTTTGAGACCAGCCTGAGCAACGTGGTGAAACTCTATCTGTACCAAAAAACACAAAAATTAGCCAGGTGTGGTGGCACACGTCTGTAATCCCAGCTACTTGGGAGGCTGAGGCAGGAGAATAGCTTGAACCTGGTGGGTGTAGGTTGTAGTGAGCCGAGATCATGCCAGTGCACTCTAGTCTGGGCAACAGAAGGAGACTCTGTCTCAAACAAACAACAACAGCAACAACAAAATAATGGAAATTGATTAGTCACATTAAAAGTTCATTTCACTTTCATTTTAAAGTCTAGATGACTAGCATTGCAGCTCTGCAATTATCGGGAACCCAGGTCTCTTCAGTCTTGCTGCTCTGCCATCCTCAAACTGCATCTTCTATCTTGTGGTCCAACACGGCTGGCTGCTCCAGCTCCCACCATCACATCTGTATTTCAACCAGTAGGAGGAGAGTAAAAGGAAGGGAATCATACTTAATTGATAATGATGAGACAACATCATTATCATGGAAGAGCTGCAGAAGAGGCATACCCCAGGTACACTGGGTGCTGTGTTGATCTTGAGTCTACTTGCTGTTCCTCCTCTTTTTTATCCACTCCTTGAGACAGGGTGCGAGATTTCAGTTCACTCCCCCTGCTCCCCACCGCCTGTGTTCAATAGATTCTCCTGGACTCAACCTCCCGAGTAGCTGGGACTGTAGGAGCACGCCACCACGCTCAGCTAATTTTTGTATTTTTAGTAGAGATGGGATTTCACCATGTTGGCCAAGATGGTCTCGATCCCTTGACCTTGTGATCCACCTGCCTTGGACTCCCAAAGTGCTGGGATCACAGGCAGGAGCCACCACACCCAGCCCATTCCTCCTCTTTCTTTCACTCCTCTTGTTTCGTTCGAGTACTGATCTTGCAGGTAGCATCTCTCAGATTCCCCTGTCAGCAACCTTACCTGGATTCAGCCAATGGGACAAAGGAAGAAGCTGAAGCGTTTCTTCCTATCTGCTTATCTCATGGAGTGGCTGCAGTGATGACTGTATTTTATGGTTCTACTCCGGTTGGCTATGAGTTCTAGTAATACTGACTTCCTTCGTTCCAGTTCATGGTGGTAGTCGTTTCTTGCTGGCTATTAATCTATAGGTTGCTTCACCTTCCTGTTTGGGTTTAACTCTTCCAGCACCTGGAATCAATTCCTTATATTAACACCCTCACCCCCCTTCCTCCCCATCACCAGTTGTAAGTAGTTAAAGCAGGCAGACACTGGCTGACACAGGAGGGGGTAGTCTATATATGGAGAATTCATAGAGGAAATCATGTTTGTAATAGATCTTCAAGTTTTGCTGACTGATTTCCATTGATTGGTTCCAATGTGGCCATTCTGGACTCTGGTCTAGAGAAGATACAGAGGAGAAATGGTTTGGACCTCTGATCACTAAGCTAGGATTAGCAGAACCTAGGACTGTGGGTTACAACGGCTTCTAATGTGGGGTTTCTCAGCCTCAACACTATTGACATTTTGGGCCAGAAACGTCTTTGATTAGGTCCTGTCTTGTGGACTGTACAATGCAGCTAAACATCCTACAGTCCACAAGACAGGACCTAATCAAAGACGTTTGATTAGGCTTCTGTTCATTAGGTGCCAATAGAATGCCCCCATCCTGCCTAAGTTACGACAACCAGAAATGTCTCTAGACATTATCAAATGCCCTGGCTTTCCGGGGGTGTAAAATGTCCCATGTTGACAACCATTCTTCAAGCTTTGCTGATGGCTCAGCATCCAAGTTCCACACAGGAGAACCCTTTGATTCTAAAGGTCAGAAAGGCACCACCTTCCAAAAAGAGCAGCTGTGAGTCTGCTCTCTCCTTCATCTCTACTTCCCTCAGCCAGTAAGTGCCTCCATTTTTGATAAACACTGTCTACTAGAGAACAATGATCCCATAGTCTGGAAGGGAGTGTCAGGGCCAAGCCATTGCCTTCCTGCCAGGAACCAGTGACACAGGAAATTGGGGCTCATCAACCATTACAATACTATAAATTCTCTTTGGATTTTTTGAGATAAAAGTGGCAGAACTCTGAAGGATGTTTACTTTTAGGTCATGATAAACCTTTTTTTTTCATAAGACAAATTTTCTGCCTCTTACCACCTCAATACACACACCTATCCTGGTCTTTTGAACAAAAAAGGAACAAAAATGGTAATCCTCTTTGAGCATAACAACGTGCCTACCACTATTACCATTGCATCATGAGTGGCCTGTGGCAAGCCAGACGTTTTGTATGCATTTCAATATATCTGGTTAATCTTCACAATAAGCTTGCAATGTAAATATGTTTTTCTGGTTTTACAGCTAAAGAACCTACTTGCCTAATGAAACACAGTGTCGATAAAAGGCATCACAGTTTTCTTTATCAGTTTAAGATAATGGCCATACCTTACACTTGCATTGTGCTTTATGAGTGTGTAACTATTGTTTTTTATATATTATCTAAGTTATACTTATAGCTTAAGTACTATGGAAATTCAGAGAAGCTATAAAATGTATGAGGTAGATAGATCAAGTTCCATAAAGAACTGGGGTGATCGGAGGGAGTTTCATAAAAAGAATAAGCTGGTTCCTGAAACTGATGTGGATCTGAATAGTTATTGCTAGTGGTGTTGATGGAGGTGGTAGTGGAGGTTTCATTTTAGATATAAAGTATGAGCAAAGACTCAGAGTTAGCAATAAAGGGAGAAAAGACCAAGAGTTAAGAATAAAGGGATGTGCAGGGTAAACAAGGGAATAGGCTTTCCCAGCAGGAGCTCATGATTCTTGATGCTGGGGAGAGAGATGGGATGGGGATGTCTAAGGGATCGGGGTATACAGAGCCTAGAGATCCAGACAAGGGAGTTTGGTTATTATGAAACAGCCACTGAGAGATGATTGAAGTTTGTAAGCAGAAATGAACATTTTATGTCCTACTCAGGTGTCACCTCCTTGGAGAAGCCTTATCTACCCCCTCCCTTGTGCTCTGCTTTGGGTGTCAGACTTCCTATAGGGTCATGGCCCTATAGGACTGTAAGTTCTTGGGGGACAGAGCTCCGATTTACCATCTTTGTGTCCCCAAGGCTTGGCACATAGTAGGCCCTTGGTAAATAGACTGAGTGATGAATAAATGGGCCCTGACAGGGAACCATATCCTCCTCTGACTTCTCAGGGCCATTTGAGGATGGATTTCAGGGAGCAGAAGACACTGGACATGTGAAAACACAGGTTGTGAGTGCAGGAAGGTACACAGGTGAAATCTCAGTGCTTTCTTAAAGAAATTCCCTTAAGAAGGGCATAGCTGGAGGGTAGATGAACTGAGAATTTTTCAGGTTGTTGGGAACAAGGAAACGTGGTTGAGAATAACCAAATTCATCAAAATGTATTTGAAAAGCATGACCATCTTCACTCATCTCGAAACATGGCATGTTTCAGACATTATGAGACAATTAGTCATGGCTGCTGCTTCAACTAATGTCCACTGCTTTTCCATAGGAATAGTCTTTAAATAAAATAAGACAATTTTATTTAAGAATACTATTTAAGAATAAAATAGTCTTATTCTTAATCCAAAACACCAAAAAATATTCTGCCAGAAGCTTTCCTCTTCCTGCATCTTCCCCCACCCCCACCCATTCATATTGGCATGTGGACATGTTCTCACCAAATGAGTCAGTCAGATAGGAACATTAGTTTATTTGATCAGATGTCACTTTAAAAAAACAACATTGCACCAAGGCACAAAGCTTACAAATAATGTCTGCCATGTAGCAGTGGTGCTAATATAAAGAAAACGGGTAATTTTGGTGAATTCAAAGGAGATAAGATTACTATAATTATGGGAAACTGCTTCTAAATAATCCCAGAAAAAAGAAAGGCTGTTTTGTCTCATATTGAGTTAGTGGAAGGAGGAGGGAGGAAGCCTGGCAAGGAGGCAGGGAGTCAGAGGGGAGGAGGTGGAGATAGCAGTGTTTAGTGGTATATTAATGTGGCTGACTTAGCCTGTCTTGAGCTGAACACTTCCCCCTAAAAGTACCCAAGATCTCTGAAGGTCACTGGGTGGAGAAATCCAAAGGTTTGCTCAGAATAAACCAAAACTCTCCCTCCTCACAGATTGCCTAAATCTAATTCATCTTTCAAATCCCTGCTCAAATCCTTTGCTCCCATGAAACCATCCATTTCAATCTAGCTTATAGGACCCTTTACCTCTTGAATGTGGGCAGTGAATCATACAGCAATTAGGGTTAGTTTTGTGACTTTAGTGTTAAACTGTCTTTTATTGTTATTTCCTTTTTTGTATGTTCACACACTGATTCCCTAATAAGATTGACATCTCCCTGAGTGGAGGCATGGTCGCGTATAATACCCGGGGCTCTGGCACAGTGCCTTACATAAAGTAGGCCCTTAATGCATTTTTCTTGGTTGATTGATTTGGTATTAATGTGAATGGTTGCCAGCTACAGTGGTCCACCTATGTGACAGGCATCTGATGAATTAAAAAGAGGAAGGAAACCAACATCCATCAAGCACCCATGAACCAGGCCCTTTACTGGGATTAGATGATCTTCATTTATTTATTTGAAAGAGAGGTCCCCAATCCCTATCTGTTAGGGACAGGGCTGCACAGCAGGAGGTGAGTGGCAGGCAAGTGAACCAAACTTCATCTGTATTTACAGCTGCTCCCCATGGTTCACATTACTGCATGAACTCCACCTTCTATTAGATCAATGGCAACATTAGATTCTCATAGGAATGCGGACCTTGTTATGGACTGCATGTGCAAAGGATCTAGGTTGCATGCTCCTTATGAGAACCTGATACCTGATGATCTGTCACCGTCTTCCATCACACTCGGATAGGACCTTCTAGTTGCAGTGAAACAAGCTCAGGGCTCCCACTGAGTCTGCATTATGGTGAGATGTATAATCATTTCATTGTATATTGCAGTGTAATATTAAAAGTAAACTGTACAATAAAAAGTAATGTGCTTGAATCATCCCAAAATCATTGCCCCTGACCCCATCTGTGGAAAAATTTTCTTACACAAAACTGGTCCTGATGCCAAGAAAGTTGGGGATCACTGATTTAAAACACCATGAAAGAGCTATCCTAATTAAAGATAAGCAAATAGAGATTCAGAAGAATTAAAAGTGGGCTTTCCAAGCTCACAAAACTCTTAAGTGACAGAAGCCAAAATGCACTGTTAGATTTGTCTGATTCAAAAGTTTCAGATATGCTTTAATACTGCCAATATCCTCCCATTTCATTTGGCTGATATCAAAGTGTGGCAGTTTTATCCTAGTAGCTTGAGACTTTGACACCTGTTGAATTAAAAATACTCATAGGGAACACCCAGATTCATTAAGCAAGTTAAACTTGACACCCTAACATTACAATTAAAAGAACTAGAGAAGCAAGAGCAAACAAATTCAAAAGCTAGCAGAAGACAAGAAATAACTAAGATCAGAGAAGACTTGAAGGAGACAGAGACATGAAAAACCCTTCAAAAAAAAAATCAATGAATCCAGGAGCTGGTTTTTGGAAAAAAGATTAACAAAATAGATAAACTGCTAGCTAGACTAATTAATAAAGAATAACAGAGAGAAGAATCAAATAGACACAATAAAAAATGATAAAGGGAATATCATCACTGATCCCACAGAAATACAAACTACCAACAGAGAATAGTATAAACACCTCTATGCAAATAAACTAGAAAATCTACCAAACACCGCATGTTCTCACTCATAAATGGGTGTTGAACAATAAGAATACATGGACTTAGGGAGGGGTACATCACACATCAGGGCCTGTTGGAGGGTGTGGGACTGGGGGAGGCATAAGAGGGGGTAGGAGGATTGAGGAGGGCTAACACTAGGAGAAATACCTAATGTAGATGACAGGGGGATAGATGCAGCAAACCACCATGGCACATGTACACTTATGTAACAAACCTGCATGTTCTACACATGAACCCCAGAACTTAAAGTATAATAATAATAAAAGATAGGGAAAAAAGCAGGATACAGAAGAGGGAATATTAAATCTTTAAGACAGGGAAGAAAATAAGAATACATTCATTCTTGGATATTTATATTTACAAAAAGAAAACTGGACATATACAAGAAACTAAAGTAAGTGATTTCAAATATAGATCCAGATTTTGTTGGTTTTGAAATTCATAGAATTTGGGGAATCTACTTTAAGAAATAAAAAATTAGGTGAAAGAAAGAAAGAGAAAAGAAAGAAAATCTAGAAGAAATAGATAAATTCCTGGACACATATACCCCCAAAGACTAAACCAGGAAGAAGTCAAATCCCTGAACAGACAAATAACAAGTTGTGAATGAGGCAATAATTAATAGCCTACCAACCAAAAAAACCCTGGACCAGATGGATTCACAGCTGAATTCTACAAAGGTACAAAGAAGAGCTGGTACCATTCCTTCTGAAACTATTCAAAACAATAGAAAAAGAGGAACTCTTCTCTAACTCATTTTATGAGGCCAGCATCATCCTGATACCAAAACCTGACAGAGACAAAACAAAAAAAGAAAATTTCAGGCTAATATCTCTGATGAAAATTAATGCAAAAATTCTCAATAAAATACTGCCAAAATGAATCCAGTAGCACATCAAAAAGCTTACCCACCATGATCAAGTCAGTTCCATCCCTGGGATGCAAGGCTGGTTCATCATATGCAAATCAATAAACATAATCCATCACATAAATAGGACCAATGACAAAAACCACGTGATTCACTCAATAGATGCAGAAAAGGCCTTTGATAAAAGTCAACACCCCTTCATGCTAAAAACTCTCAATAAACTAGGAATTGATGGACTATATCTCAAAAATAATAAGAGCCATTTATGACAATCCCACAGTCAATATCATACTGAATGAATGGGCAATAGTGGGAAGCATTCCTGTTGAAAACCAGCACAAGACAAGGATGCCCTCTATCACCACTACTATTCAACATACTATTGGAAGTTCTGGCCAGGGCAGTTAGGCAAAAGAAAGAAATAAAGGGTATTCAAATAGGAAGAGAAGAAGTAAAATTGTCTCTGTTTGCAAATTACATGATTGTATATTCAGAAAACCCCATTGTCTCAGCCTGGAATCTCCTTATGCGGCTGAGCAACTTCAGCAGTCCTAGAATACAAAATTAATGTGCAAAAATCACAAACATTCGTATACACCAATAACAGAGATCCAAATCACGAGTGAACTCCCATTCACAATTGCTACAAAGATAATAAAATATCCTAAGAATACAACTTACAATGGATGTGAAGGACCTCTTTAAGGAGAACTATAAACCACAACTCGAGAAAATAAGAGAAGACACAAATAGAAAAACATTTCATGCTCATGGATAGGAAGACTCAATATCATGAAAATGGCCATTCTGCACAAAGTAATTCATACATTCAATGCTATTCCCATCAAGCTACCATTGACTTTCTTCACAAAATTAGAAAAAAACTACTTTAAATTTCATGTGGAGCCAAAAAAGAGCCCATATAGGCAAGACAATCCTAAGCAAAAAGTACAAAACTGGAGGCATCACACGACCTGACCTCCAACTATACTAGAAGTCTACAGTAACAAAAACAGCATGGTACTGGTACCAAAACAGATATATAGACCAATGGAACAGAACAGAGGCCTCGGAAGCAATGCCACACATCTACAACTATCTGATCTTTGACAAACCTGACAAAAACAATAGGGAAAGGATTCCCTATTTAATAAGTGGTGTTGGGAACACTGTCTAGCCATTTGCAGAAAACTGAAACTGGATCCCTTCCTTACACCATATACAAAAATTAACTCAAGATGGATTAAAGACTTAAACGTAAGACCTAAAACTATAAACACTCTAGAAGAAAACCTAGGCAGTACTCTTCAGGACCCAGGCATGAGCAAAGACTTCATGACTAAAACACCAAAAGCAATAGCAACAAAATCCAAAATTGACAAATGGAATCTAATTAAACTAAAGAACTTCTGCACAGCAAAAGAAACTATCATCACAGTGAATAGCCATCCTACAGAATGGAAGAAAATGTTTGCAATCTATTCATCTGACAAAGGGCTAATATCCAGAATCTACAAGGAACTTTAGCAAATTTACAAGAAAAAAAAGTGGATGAAGGATACGATCAGACTCTTTTCTAAAGATGACATTTATGTGGCCAAGAAACATATGAAAAAAGTTCATTATCACTGGTCATTAGAGAGATGCAAATCAAAACCACAATGAGATGCCATCTCATGACAGAATGGCGATCATTAAGAAGTCAGGAAACAACAGATGGTGGAGAGGATGTGGAGAAATAGGAACACTTTTACACTGTTGGTGGGAGTGTAAATTAGTTCAACTATTGTGGAGGACAGTTGATGATTCCTCGGGGATATAGAACCAGAAATACCATTTGACCCAGCAATCCCACTACTGGGTTTATATCCAAAGGGTTATAAGTCATTCTACTATAAAGACACATATACATGTATGTTTATTTGTAGCACTGTTCACATTAACAAAGACTTGGAACCAATCCAAATGCCCATCAATATTAGACTGGATAAAGAAAATGTGACACATATACACCATAGAATACTATGCAGCCATAAAAAGGGATGACTTAATGTCCTTTGCAGGGATGTAGAGAGAGCTGGAAATCATCATTCTCAGCAAAGTAACAAAGGAATGGAAAACCAAACACTGCACGTTCTCACTCATAAGTGGGAATTGAACAGTGAGAACACATGGACACAGGGAGGGGAACATCACACACTGGGGCCTTTCAGGGGCTGGGGGGCAAGGGGAAGGATAGCACTAGGAGAAATACCTAATGTAGATGATGGGTTGATGGGTGCAGCAATCCACCATGGCCCATGTATACCTAAATAAGAAACCTACACATTCTGCACATATATCCCAAAATTAATGTATAATAGTAAAAAGAATACACTTCTACTGTACAGTGTGGTAGGCAGAATAATGGCCCCCTAAAATGCCCCCTCCTATCTCCCAGACCCTGTGAACATGATATGTTACATGGCTAAGAGCAATTAAAGCTGCAGATGAAATTAAGTTTTTTAAATGGCTGCCCTTAAAATAAGCAGTTTATCTTGGGTTTTCTGGATGAGCCCAATGTAGTTGTGAGGGTTCTTAAGTGATGGAAGAGTGGAGTAGAAACATCCAAGTGAGAGAGTCAATGTAAGGATAACTTGAGGTACCACTGCAGGTTATAAAGACAGAGAAAGGGGTCCTGAGCCAATGAGTGCTGGCAACCTTGAGGAATTGGAAAAGGCAAAGAGGCACTTTTTTCTTTAGTGGCCTTAGAAAAGAGTGAAGTCCTTCTCATGCCTTGATTTTAGCCCAGCAAGACCTGCATCAGTCTTCTGACCTGCAGAACTGTATGATAAAGTCGTGTTGTTTTCAGCCTCTTGTTACTATAGCAGTAGGAAGCCAATATGTGAAGCAATAAATAAATTAATGTCTTCTACAAATATTCAGGGTTTGAAAATGGGTTTGAAGGATTTGAGGAAGAGGTTAGAGGTCCACTGAACTTAGACAACAGAGTAGAGGGAAAGAAAAAGACAAAGACACACACACACACACACTTTTAACACCTAAATTTTAATCTATCTGCATTAAATAAGCTATTGAATAACCACTATTAGAGGTCATCTAATCCAGTTCCCTTCAAAAGGTAATAAGATGAGATTGTGACTAAAAGAGATAATAAGTGATAAAATCCAAAATCCTAGGTCTCCTGAGTCCCCTCAGACTCGTGTTTTCTACTGAACCATACCATTTCTAAGTGTAATAAGTATGTCAGTGAAAGTTATGAAAACACCATGTCCACTTATACGGTGTCCTTTCCTCCTCCTTCCCTCTGCTTAGATTCCATTTTTCGTTAATTAATCAGGTCCATCATCATTTTCAACCAATGTGGGTGGGAAATCAGATGTTTTAATGTCTGTCTCAGAGCAACAATGCCAAATTGATGCAAGATGATAACTAGGAGAGATGCTGGTATTAGTAGAATTTTTTAAAAATGAAAAAAAAAAACAAGTTTTTCATTAGTTGGGAAAATGTTATGAAAGTTGTTATATTCATACTATGAAAATTAGTACATCAATTAAAAATAACAAATTAGCTTTATATATATTGACATGGAAAAGCGTCTCCAGCACATTACATGAGAATATCAAATCACAGCATATGATGCATAGAGTTATATTTTTGGTCACATATATAAAAAAATATGTGGAAAGATACAAGTTAATTTTATCAGTAATGTGTAAAATGGGATTATGAGGAAGGTGAAGGGCACTTTTGCTTTTTTGCTTTAGGAATTTTTGTTTGAAGTTTTTGTGAGAAGGAAATCTTCCTTTAGTGATTTAAATGGCATTAACAGAGAAGTGAGTTGGCTTGGGACATGGTCAAACTGGACAAAAGGTGACCAAATACTCAGCACCAGATATTCAGCCTTGGTGATCATCATCACAGACCCCTCCCAGGTGACCTTCCCCTCTTTGGAATGAGTCAACTCTTCCTTACAGAGGACAGATCTTTATTAAACCCTTAACCTCACCGCCCTTTCCTTTCCTCCTGTCTCCTCATTCACTGTCTGGTAAATGATGTCTGGTTCTAAGACCCAGGTTCAAGTGGCCCAGCCAAGATTTCTAGGTACTTTCATTGTCTTCACAAGTCTTCTTCCCTGATACTCAGACTCACTCTGCATGGTGCATCAGGGTAGATACACAGGGCCTTCTGCATTAGCCTCACCCACAAACTTGGATCGGCACTGATGTTCTCCTCCTTACCCTTGAAGACTAACCTGCTGGCTAGATCCCTGCATCTACCCTAGCTCATGCCAGTCCCTTCTTTGGGGTTAGCCAGCTCCCATAGCCCCAGCTTGAGGCTGGCCTCTATGCATGGGCACATCTGCTTAGAAGATTACCACTGCCCGTCCGGACCTCTTCCTGTGGCTCTGCCTTGCTTGCAACCTGGAATGCTCTGATGTGGTTAGTTTCTGGAATTTAACCAATGACATTACTGTACCCTCTTTGCTTTCTGTGCCTGGACCTCCAACTACTCTTCCCATAGTGACTTTTTATAAGGTTGATCTCTACTCAGACCAAGGTTTTTCCTATTCCATCCTCATAATATTTCTTCTTGATAGTCCTGGACTGTTGAGTGATCCGTAAGTCCAACTTGTCCCATCAGACAAAATTTGAATAGATAGTTTTTTACTCTAGGAGAACAGGGTAGTTCCAAGATTGGGGTCGAAAAAAATGCACAAAGTGCTACAGAGAAGATTTACATACAGGGATGTTAATCACTGCATTTACTTAAAGTAGGAAGAAACTGGGATAAAAACAAAGAGGCTGGGTGCGATGGCTCATGCCTGTAATCAGATGACACTGCTGCACTCCAGCCTGAGGGACAGAGTGAGACTCAGTCTCAAAACAAACAAACAAACAAAACCCAAAGGTCAAGCCAAAGAGGAATGGTTAAAATTACGGTACACTTATTCACGTGAACTGTTAGTCACTAAAAACCATATCTTAAGAACATGCTTTTGAAATTTTTTTTTCATATTTTCTAAAATCTATCTGTGTACCTATGTATCATCTATGTATCTATCTTAGTTGTACATATGTAGGGATACATGTGATATTCTGATATATTTATACAATGTGTAATTATTAAGCCAGGGAAATCGAGATATCAAATCACCTTACAATAAAAGCCACGTTTTGCAGTGCATGTAGTAAAATTGAACTCCTCCATGCCATGGGAGATGCTTCTTCTGCTTAGACTGAGAAACCATTTGGATACTGCTCGGTTTCCACAGTGTCCTTTCCTTGTTTTGTCTCATTTTCTAATGATGGACACATTCCTGCTCAGCAAATTTCCTGTGGTATGTTGGCGATCTTAGAGGTTAACAGGCATCATGGTGTAGAGAAAAAACAGATCACTTAGATCTACACTCAAATTCTAGCTCTACCATTTGCAAAGTATATGAGCTCAGTTCCCTCTTTCTGTTAAAGACAAATGAAATAACAATATTTACCTTGCAGGATTGTTATGGGGATTACTTACTGTGAGATAATGCATATGGAAGAGGCTAGCATATAGTTGGTACTCAGTGGATACTGGTTTATTTTCTTCCTCCAGATGGGCTGTGGGCTGGTTGGTCTCTAGATGAACTGATGTTTATAGTATGGCAGTATCTGTGCCATCTGTAGTAATTTAGTACTGATTAGGAACTCAAAACGAAAGACAAAAATGTATGGCACAGATTTGGCTTCAGATTTTTGATATCCCAGATTTGTTCTTTTTCAGAATTTAGAAAATAAATCACTTTTGTTAAAATCTATATAAGATTTTTAATAAATAAAATCCCAAAATATTTAATTTGGGTGGTGGCTGAGAAGAAAAATGTCTTCCTTTTAGGATTAATGTCGCTTTATTTTACTCAATTTTTCATTCATATTACTCTTTGGTTTAAATCTCTTCTTCATCATACCCACACAACTCACTCACACACACACACATTAATCTTAAATGTGTGCAAAAGCAAACATTTGTGTGCAAAAGCAAAACAAGCTTTCTTATTGAACTGGTGCCTCTGTACAATGATCTCAAAACCAAAAGGAGCAACTGTCTTTGATACAGAAAAGTCTGTGTATATTTTCTTCCTACTGTGTTAGGAGATGAACCAGACATAACCTGGTTGCTTGGGACTTCAGTAGGAGAAATGATGAGATGGCAGGTGTCAGGGTAGCTTACATGTCATTAGTGCCCAGTACCTGAAAAGAGACAACATCCCTCTGACAGGGAAGTCAGGTCAGCACCATTAAAACAGTGGTTCCAGTTATGCTGCTAATCCTGTCCTTGCACAAGTCACATCAGCGTTAGAAGCTTCGGTTTTCCCATCCATAAAATTAGGCATCTGGTGTAAATGATCTCTAGGTTCTCTTCCAGCTCTGAAATTCCGTGGTTCCTCGATGACAAAAGTGGTAATGCAAAAGAATCAACAATGGAGGCCAGGGGAGCTAGCCCAAGAATATTGATGTATGCACTTCAAGTGAACCTGAAAAGCAATGAAAAGTATTCTCTGGAAACTGACAATGGGTAAATTAAGGGATTGAGGGGAAATATTGGTCCAAACAGAACAATGTGTGATTGGTAAGGGGGATATTTTATCATGATCTGTGTTCTAATTTTTACTGTCTATACTTGATTCTCCCACTGCTGTTATGGAACACCAAAACCTGATGGGTTGCATTTCTGGGTGAGCCATAGACATGCTGGTAAAGGTAACATGCCATGGTGTGATGAGTATGGGAGCCACATAGGGTGACTGGAAAGAAGCATGATTTGATCTAAGTTGGGGGAGTTACTGCAAACAGTATCCTTACTGTATTCTACTAACAGAAAAGTCAGGAAAGATCATTTTCAGAACATGGAGCCACTGTTGTAGGTCTTTTTTTTTTTTTTTTTTTTTTTAAGAGAAAGATAGGAGACACTGGAGAGAATCGTAAACACAAGAGTTACGTGACATTGTCATAGTACCCATGGCAATGGCAATTTGGCTAAGTTGTTTCTTTTATGTTCCTAATTTTAACCAAGAGTAAGATGATACCTTCAAAAGGGATCTTGCAGCATCTTCACATGACTCATTTGGTTTTCAGTTGGCTCTGATTATTAGGAAATTATTTCTTTGGTGCCTGAAAGATGAATCTCTAAAGCATCTAGTCTCTGCTCCCTGCTTTATTTCCATAGCTACCGAGAACTCTGAAGACAGCTGGTGTGTACCTTTGGAATCTTCTTTTCTTCATATGTAACTTTTGTTTCTCCCTAATTGTCTAATATCCAAACTTTTCACTCTCCTTTCATCAGAGGTTGCATTAGCTAAGGCTGGCCTTCTGTGGCAGTCCTAGGTGCCCTCAGTTCTGTCTTCATTGGTATATTTGCCTGAGGTTCTCTGTGACCATTGTGTTTTCTTGTTGGTTTCTTTCATCACATAGTCAGGAATTCATTTCTGGAGGGATGCAGGTTTCAGTCTACAAAGGCCCACATCTCAATCTGCAAGGTAGCTACTACAGCAGAGCTAATGAGAGCTAAGCACTATCTCCATGGCTTCTAGCTTGAGTATGCTGGTTGGCCACAGGTTTCTTCTTGAAAAGTCCAGGGACACCTGCAGCTTTGGTACCACCAAGAAGCTGCTTACAATCCCATCATGTGTATTCTTTACCATTTCCACAAACTAATTTGGCTGCACAATCTCATAAGACAACCACTTCAGGTATCTGATGTAGCATTAGATCTGGGGAAAAAAAATCAGAATGCCTTCTTAAAGGCAAATTTATCAAGGTATTGCTCAATATATTGAGCAGCTTAATATAGTAGGAGGAGAGTAGATTTGGAATCATAAGGAACTGAGTTCAAATTGTAACTCTGCCATTTACTGTCTGAGTGGCCTTGGGCTTTGGGAAAATTAAATTAGTTAATAATGACCACATATATGGTACAGTTTACAATAATACCTCGTAGTTACACAATAATTGATATTATCCTAATCTTTTTCTTGGGAACAAATCCTACCTCGTATTTCCTGGGATTACCTGGCAACTTCAAAGCAGCATGCTTTCTTACCTTCATTTAAACTATAATTTTCTGGCTAAGAAATATGTCCTGTTATCCAGGACACCTGCCTCTTTGCTGATTTCCCTATCAGCATAATTATTGACCCTGAACCCTTGAGAGTAATTTTTCTTCACTGGGCACACATTCTCAGTCAGGCTGCCTCCCTGTACACATCACCTGTGCTCCTGCAATTTATCACCTGTGTCATTCTTGTGGCTTTGAATTGACTCTAGTGAAATAAACAGAAGGTTGCTAGGCATCTAGCTGAGGCTGAGTGAGCATTTCTAATGGGGGTTGTGCTGGCGCCACTGAACTCTCCAAGTTCTTGTAAACTGAGGAAAGCAAATAAATGCTACTTTCTGATAAAGTTGAAGACCTGGAGGAGAGCCTCCCCAAAAATCAAAGTAGATTTTAGTTTTTGTTCAATATTTTTATGGTCATAAAGGATTTATTGTTTTATATATGTAGTGTCATGTGTTGTGGCACCTTATGGGTGTTTTGTTTAATATGTCTAAATATGCAATCTTGCTAATATAGTGAGATTAGCCAAAAATGAGGTTGACATCAGCAAAATCTGATATCCAGCATGGTCTGAAAGTCATAGTATGAAGGAAGAGAGCACTCAATTATCTTCTCACATGATATTGGACTCAATTCCAGCTCTTCTCTGTCAGATGGGATAATGGGATGCAGTGAGACAGAGAGGCAAAAACTAGGTCCCTGAGTTCAAATCCTGACTCTGTTGTATGACTTTGAATAAGTACTAGAATCTCCCCGGGTCTCAGTTGCCTCATCTGTAAAATATGATTAATAGTACAGCTGCCTTCAAAGGTGTCTGTGAGAATTAAATGTAATAATATGCATAAGGCACTTTGAATAGTGCCTGCTGTGTGTTCAATTTTATGTCTAAGATTGTCATTGTGGTCAAATCCCTGATAAAATACTCAAAGCTTAGAAATAATCATCAGGTTCTATTCCACGATTGAATTTCTATAATTGCTGAACGATTATATCTTATTTGCGTTAATTAATTTAACAAGTAGTATTGATAATTTAGGATGTTCCAGGCACTCTTCTAGGTGAGCAAAGGCAAATAATTCCCACTGGGTTCTTGCTTGAAGGACTCACAATCTGTCTCCTTGTAAATATCACCTTCTGATTTTAGGTTTGCCATGGACATGTGGAATAAATTTGCTCCCTTTGCTGCATGGCAGCAGCCCTTTAATCTGAGAATAATCAGAGCTCTTCTTTAGCTTTGCCTTCTCTGATTAAACAGGTGCAATTCTTTCAACTGCTCCAGATATGGCAGATGATTTCTACCTGTGTTCCTGGGCTCTCTCAGGAGCCAGGACAGGAAGACTGAGCTATGTGGGACTTTAACCAGGGCAACACTGGGGCTCTAAGTCCTGCTCCTGGCAGTCCCCCAAGTTTTGCGTGACTTCACTCTTGACTTTCTTGCTCGTGCTCTGGAATTAGCATTTTCACTTTATACCTTTCATAAGGCTTTAGATCAAATCTATTCTCTGGCTCTTTCTGTTCCTGCTTGCTTTCGAATGCCATCCCACTGCTGGGACCCTACTTAGACCAGATCCTAACTCTCCAGTGGGTCCCCACCCAGTCCCTAACCTAGAGAAGTCTTGAATCACTGTATGTTTTCATTTGCTATAAATGCTTTTAGTTGTCCTAAATTCCTTGGATTCTGAGCTAGAATTGCTCGTAATAAGCAAGGGAACAACAACAACAACAAAAACTGCCCACATGAGTCCAAGATGCCCTTGATTGTAAGATGTACCAATATTCTGTGTACCTCCCCCCAAAACCCAGGCCTTCTTATCACTCAGAATTTTTATTTATTCCTGTTGAACTCTTCTAAATTTAGTTAGCAATATAATTTTATCTGTGTTACTCTTGTACACAAATAGTAACCAAGTCCCATCAGGTTTCAAAAACTTACTCTTTAGCTATTCACTTTACATATTCATAAGATGCTTGAAGGGTCGGCATACTTGGATGGTTCAGCATAGCTCCTGTTCTAACTTACCTCAGCCTTTCATAAACTCAGAGTCATCCTTCAATGTTCTTTGCAAGCATAGTAACATCTCTGAGAAACATTTTATCCATGGGCATTGACAGAGTCATTGTAGTTAGTGAAGTTTCAATTTTAGGGCTTCTCACTGGCACAGACCATTCCTTTCAGTGTATGGATTATGATAATGCAGAATTTTGTCATATGGAAAGGTAAAGATACGCAGCCACCAAATCCTGGAAAAAGCATGAAAAAGCCATGTCAAGCATCTTATTTATAAAAACATTTGTCTTCTTTTTTTTTTTTTTGAGACGGAGTCTCACTCTGTTACCCAGGTTGGAGTGCAGTGGCGTGATCTGGGCTCACTGCAACTTCTGCCTTCTAAGTGCAAGTAATTCTCCTGCTTCAGCCTCTCAAGTAGCTGGTATTACAGGTGTCTGCCACCATGCCCAGCTTATTTTTTGTATTTTTAATAGAGACAGGATTTCACTATGTTGGTCAGGCTGGTCTCAAACTCCTGACCTTGTGATCTGCCCATCTTGGCCTCCCAAAGTGCTAGGTTTACAGGTGTGAGTCACCATGCCCAATCTTATATTTTTTTTTTGATACTTGTCAACTTCTTAAAATTTGTAGTTTGCAATAATTTATTTTCTCTTTCTTAATAAATATTAATTGTTGTACATAATTTTGTATTCTTTTTTCCAGAGAGGGATCTACAAATTGCATAATTTTGGATTATTGCATAAAATTGCAATAATACCTAGATTTGCCCCCTTCTTGGATAAATAGCTTTTAGTTTAAATTTAAGCATAATGGCAGCTCTAGGACACTGGTAATACATATGACATCACAGTCATATGCTGCTTTTTATAACTCTTGCTTGTAATTTTGATCTGTTTAGCTCCTTGAACACTGATGAAGTTATTTTGAGCCATGTTGAAGTACATCATGGTTTCATTAGCATTTTCTATTTGACGGGGTTCAATTTTGTTTTTTTCCTTAATTGAATCACATGTTATTAGAAGTTGGGAAGCTTCTGTTTAAAGTCAGCTGGAAATTTCGGACGAATTGCTGTTCTGCCGAATGTATGAATTGGTCATATCACCCTCTCATTGCTTTAAAATTTCTTTCATCTAGTCCCAGGGATTTGGGCATTTTTTCTTCTGTCTTTAGTTGATGCATTATAGCCAGACATTTTTTTTAACATTTTCTTTTGAATAACCTGAAGCGGATAGGAAAGTGGCAAAAATAGTTTGAAGAATTATTGTATACTCTACAACCAGATACTGCAATTGCTAATATTTTACCACATCGTGTTACTGTTCTGTCACTTCCTGCATTTATACATTTTATTTTTTTCTCAACCGCTCAAGGGAGTTAGAGGTACTATGCCTCATTGTACCTTAATGCTTCAGTGTGCGTCTTCTAAAAACAAGAATATTCTCCTATGTAACCATTGTACAACCATAAAAATCAGAAAATTCACCTCGTTACCATGTTACTACCTAATCTCCCGATCATAATCAGATTTTGCTTAGTCTCCCAATACTGTCCTTTCAAAGGTCCAGGATCATGTATTGTATTTACTTGCCATATCACTTTAATCTCTTTTGATCTGGTCAGTTCTTCAGTTTCTCTTTCCCCTTTAATGACCTTGAAATGTTGGAAGAGTCCATAAGAGTTACTCTGTAGAACTCTTTCGGTTTGGGTTTGGAAGACATTTTCTCCTGAATAGATTCAGGTTTTGCATCTTTTGTAGGGATAGCACAGAAATGATGCTGTGCTCTTTTTACTGAATTATTTCAAGTACCATATGATTTCTGGTGATTTTCATTTTTACCAAATGGCTAATATTGGGTCTTCCAGGTTTCTCTAATGAAGTTAACTAACATCTATTAAGTACTTAGTAATTAGTATGCATTTAATATGTATTTTATGGGGATATACTTTAAGGTTAGGTAAACATCCCATCTCTCATCAAATTTTCATGCCCTAGTTTTTGCTACTATTGAATGCCTGTGGGCCATTTTTATAAATTAACTTATTAACTTTCCTCATAACAAAACCATGCCTTTTCTTTTATGACTTTTATGTAGTTGCATCTTTGCTACAAGGACAGAGTTTGGTATTTTTGACAGAGACCAAATGTCCTACAAAGCCTAAATTATTTACTTTCTTGCCCTTTACAGAAAAGCTTGCTGACCTAGCTCTCACAGGCTCAGTAACCTGTATTTTAACAAGTGCCGAAGTAGTTAAAACTTTGCCAAAGTATGTTTCTTTCTCTGGACTGCTGAAGTCTATATTTTATTACTTACATATTTTTTCAGTTCATAATGTTATATGTTCTTTTGTATCTTGTTTTAAAGAAATAAGACTATGAGAGTTACAAAAGCTGATGATGAAATTTGTGTATTTGAAATGCCAGTTGCATAAATGAGGTAGAGAGTGATATAACGTGGGTTTTAATAGATGGTCTCTGATATTATGGTGAGTAGGAAAACTTCACAATTTCAAAAAACCCTAGTAGTATTCATAATCATGACAAGCTTGATTCACTGTTTCACTTGTGTTCAATTTCTTTAAATACTGCTATTAGATTAACCTTCTTAAATAACAGCTCTGTTTCTCATGCCTGGCCAAAAAGCAAACACAAACAGTATATTTCATAACCTCCCCAAATCTAATGCCCAAGGCTCATATTTTTCAGCCTGGTATTCAAGAGCCATCAAGGGTTGGACCCAGTCTACTCTGAATAAGGAAAGATGAGGAAACAGGAGTGGTCTTAGAAAGAGAGAAAGAAATTGGAGGGCTGTTCCAAAAACATCTTCCTCTCCTATCCATTCCGTTTTCAATGTTTTAGATAGCTCAGACTTTTAGCTCTTTACCATAATTACCCCATGTTTAGGTTTCTCTTCAGATCACACACACACACACACACACACACACACACACACACACACACATTCCTAGCTGGTAGCTTCTGTTGGTACAGTCTCATGACCTGTCCTTTAAAACTGTTGCTATAGTTCTAAATCCTCTCTGGTCCAATTTAAATTCTGTTTTTAAGAAAGCTCTTTTTCCTGCCATGGTTTGGAAGTAATATTTCCCTTCTTTGGCCACAAGTTGTACTTTATCTGTATTAGGAACTTATTTTCTATCTTTAATACAATTCATTATGCACATGATCCATCTGCCCCACTATTTTATAAAATGATCAGGGATAAGCTTTCTATTGGATTCCCCTTCATAGTACAGTGTTCCCTCCTTAACAGATCCCCAGTAAGCAATCAATGAGTGACTCACAGGTCTGTCAAGGTGCCCATCCTCACCAGAACACCTGACTGTGAGTAGTGTAGATTCAGTGTGCAGCTAAGTACCTGATATCTCTCTTCTGGCCTTTGAATTCCATTTTCTCTAAGATCTGCTAATCTGAGGGAGTGAGGCTGGGGAAGTTTGCAGCCCCGCTCACTGGTATGCCATATTTAAGAGCATAGCATTGGCTGGGCGCGGTGGCTCACGCCTGTAATCCCAGTACTTTGGGAGGTTGAGGCGGGTGGATCACGAAGTCAAGAGATCGAGACTATCCTGGTCAACATTGTGAAACCCCGTCTCTATTAAAAACACAAAAAAATTAGCTGAGCGTAGTGGCGTGTGCCTGTAATCCTGGCTACTCAAGAGCCTGAGGCAGGAGAATTGCCTGAACCCAGGAGGCGGAGGTTGTGGTGAGCGGAGATCGTGCCATTGCATTCCAGCCTGGGTAACATGAGCGAAACTCCGTCTCAAAAAAAAAAAAAAAAAAAAAAAAAAAAAGGGCATAGCATGGAGCACCGTGGGAAGTGGGAGTCAGTATCTTTGTTCCATGCCACCATTCATTCACCCTGGATTCCTTAAGGAGAAGACAGGCTGAGGTCAGCCTAGGTCCTTCCGATTCTTTCTATTCCTAGTAGTTGAACAGCTCTTTACCTTGGTAAGTGATTCTTTTTACTGCTATCAACTCTTCTTTACTTTGCCTTTTTTGCAGATGAAAAGAGATGGAAAGAGGAAAAACATACACTGCAGATCAGGGAGAGGGCATCCAAGGCAAAGTCACAAAAAAGAGACAAACTTCAGTGTAGACAGACCTCGGTTCCAGTCCCAAATCTGCCACAGTCACTGTGGAATGTTAAGTAATTTACATAACTGCATCTAAGATCCAGTTTCCTAATCTGTAGAACTGAAATAATAATAGTTACTTCATGTGGTCGGTGCTAATTTATGTAAAACACCTAGTTCATAGTAGGTGCTCAAAAACTTGCTGTTATTAAATGGTGCTTTGGAGAAAGTGGCCAAAAGAAAAGGAAAATTTTTAAAAAGGGGCAATGTGGACTGTGAATATACTGATGGAAAACATTCCATATATGATTAACTCAGTTACTTAAAAAAATTACTAAAGTAAAAGTTTTTAATTATGAAAAAATACATTTAGGTGGGAGCTGAAAGTTACCCAATCCAGAGCATGAATGAAGAAGTACTCGGACAACTAGGGAAACACAACTCCATTGGAGAGGCAGTGAGGTAACAAGAGTGGATGTTGACAAATGCATGTAAGGTTGTAGGTGGGAAGGCGAAGCCTTGAGGGCATTTCTATTTCATTGCTTCTATTTTCTCCATTAAGAAAAAGGAGGGACCAAGGTGAGGAAGACGATTTGGTAGGCCACAGAAGTTAAATACAAGTTAATACTCTTAATTCAGTGTTAGGCCATTCACCAAGTGAGAACACTGAAAAGACAGTGAGGCAAGGTAGCGATAGTTCTGGCAAGAAAATAATTCAAGTGTGGAGATATGGACTCTAAGCTGAATGAGGAAAGATTTGAAGACAGGAGTAGTCTCTGAAGGGAAAAAGGAATTGGAGGACTTGTGGATCAGGAGCAGGTGAAGGAGTGACCGAATGAGACAGCAAGAAGGACAGGGTGTTGGGATTGGATAGTAGTGTGTTGGAACTGAGTATTTCAAGCATGGAGTTGTAACAAGTGTCTAAGATGTTCAGGATGTGGTTGTGGGAGTGGGTGGCTGAAGTGGGGGTGTCTCCCCTCCATCTTTCCTGGAGATGGCAAAACCAAGAAACTGATCTGGAAGAGTTGACTATGGGGTTGCCAAAGTCATTCTGAACAACAGAAATGCTTTAGCGTGATAAAAAGAAAGTTAACTAAATACCAAATCTTAAAGAAATATTGGGTGTGGGGAACACGAGATAGTAGCAGATGAAACAATGAAGACTACTTACACAGGTCAAGATTCAGCTGGGGCTAGGCCACAGTGTCGCACATCTGTAATCCCAGTACTTTGGGAGGCCAAGATGCGGGGGATCACTTAAGGCCAGGATTTCAAGACCAGCCTGCCCAACATGGCAAAACTCCATCTCTACCAAAAATACAAAGATTAGTGGGGTGTGGTGGCAGGTGCCTATAATCCCAGCTACTCGGGAGGCTGAGGCAGAAGAAGCACTTGAGCCTGGAAGGTGGAGGTTGCAGTAAGCTTAGATGGCACCACTGCACTCTAGCCTGGGAGAGAATGAGATTCCATCACAAAAAAAAAGAAAAGAAAAGAAAAGAAAAAGAAAAAAGAGTCAACTGGATTCTTTTTAATTTTATTAATTTTTTCTTCCTTAGTGATGAGGACTCATTCATTGTCCAGGCTGGTCTCAAAGTCCTGGGCTCAAGTGATCCTTTGCCTCAGCCTCCCTAGTAGCTGGGACTACAAACATCTGCCACCGTGCCCAGCTCAACTGGATTTTTAGCAGAACAAAATCTGGGTGTTTTCAATGACACTATTATTCCCTACCTGCCTCTGCAAACAATAAAGTCCTTACACTGTTAGACTTACTTTAGGATCTTGGTTAGAGCCTGCCCTCACTCTGTCTGGGCCCTGATGTGAGAATGGAAGTTTTTCCTCGTCCCAGATTCTACTTAGAAAATTGGTAAATTTTCCTTCCTGGCTGTGATGCCTGAAGCTATAGCTTGTTGGTTTCTGATTTTTTTTTCTTGTTATTTACATATGATAACATATTTAACTCTATGGTCCTCTTGCAGCTCAGGCTTGACTGACTTGTATTTGTACAATTCTAGCAAATAGCCCCCAAAGAAGACTTTTGTGAACACTATTGTAGATCACAGCCTTCAACAAATCTTCACCTTGCAAAGCAGAGGAAAGGTACATCAATATTTACGGGAGTCAGAAAACACCCCCAGGAGGTACATAAGTACTTTTATGAAGGATGCCTGTGACTCATTCCTGCCCTGCCTACTCAGGACCGCCTCTCCTCATTAGCTTGTGATCTTATCTGTCTTTGTATGAAGGTCATTTTGAATCCAACAGCCAGGAATATCACATGGGAAAATTACTGGAAGAACCCTCACTCATGTAAATGCTAACATAATAAAGTTTCAAATTAGATCTCAAACAGCACTTCAGTGTTTTTCTTTTTCTTCTTCTTCTTTTTTTTTTTTAAGATGAAGTCTTGCTCTTGTTGCCCAGGCTGGAGAGCAATGGCATGATCTTAGCTCACTGCAACCTTCGCCTCCTGGGTTCAAGTGATTCTCCTGTATCAGCCTCCCAAGCAGCTGGGATTACAGTGCCCACCACCATGCCTGGCTAATTTTTGTATTTTTAGTAGAGATGGGGTTTCACCATGTCTTAAAGTCATATTATTTGCCTTATGGGAATCTGTGTGTGTATTTTCTTAAGGTGACACTGTCTCAACTTGAATATCTCTTTCTATAAGTGACTGACCTTAAAGATATAAAGAAATGCTAGAGCTTTGGATAGAACACCTTCATGATGACTCAAATAATGTGTTAATGGTTTTGGGAGCACTCAAGAGACTTATGCTCATTGAGTGCTACAACAATAGACTAACTGATTTATGAGCAGTTTGTACACTCCTAAGAGCTCTACTTCTATGAATGTGTAGCCCACAGGAGAACTAACTTCACCCTAACTTTAGAGTCCCATGCATTGATCTGAAGTACTCATTCTTAGCCTATTGCCAGGGAGGCATATAAGTGTCTTTGGGGTAGCATGTAAAAATTAGAAAAAATATAATCACTATTGAAATGTAAGTTTTTAATTAAGAAAAAATACATATTATTGTTATTATTTTCCTGCCTCAGGTTTATTTGTACAAACAGTGCAGGACGATACCAGCCTTATGCAAACAGCAGCCCAGGGTGAGTCACACCAGTCCTTCTGTCCTCACGCTGGCAGACAGAGATCTCTACTCGGAAGCCCTTGTAGGGGCCTGGGCATCTTTGGGAGCCTGAGATGGAACTGAAGCTGAAGCTGCAGCCTGGGTCATGATTTGATCCTTGGCCTTGGCCTTTGGCCAGCACAACCTGAGCCCCTTGGCAATGTGGGCACAAACATACTTCCCAAGCTTGGGGTGGGCAATGTAGGCAAGTTGATTGAGTTGGCGGCTAACACCCTTTGGAATCTTGGGTTTAACCTCCTTGGATTTTATGAGGGCCTTGATAGCCTTGGTATGTGCACTCATGGCCTTGGTGTTGCTGACCTGCTTCTCTTTAAGCCCTTCTTGCTATACTTCTTGGCAAAGTGCATGTTCCTCAGGAATTTAGGGTCCACCCCTTTAAGAGATTCATATCTTTGTGATTGGGGTTTCTTGATGCCATTTCTGTGCAATTTTCGGGACTGGTTGTGTGTGGTGTGGTTCTTGGACTTGGCCATATCTGCACTGTAACACCTGCCTTCCAAAGCACCTGGAACTGGACGAGAGCATATTATTGTAATAATATAAGCTTCTGAGGGAAAAGTCCAATGAAATCAGTTTGGCTGGCAACACTATACCAACACAAGACTACATTATTTACATGTCAGTGATTTTCATAGACAACCAGAAATAAGTGGCAATTTATTCATGATTTCTATCAGTGACTATCCTTTCCATTTCCTTTGCATCCAGCCAAACACAGCTGGATGGGGACTTGATCTGGTGAGGAAACCCTAACTTTTATTCCCCTGTGATGCTGTCTTTATATGATCATTGTAATTTTCTGTTAGCATTCAGTGGGTCCACATTGGTGCTGGCAGAGAGTGGTAGGCAGGGAAAACAAATCTAAATAGATAACAACTCTATTCTAGTGAGGTTAAATTGTTTCCCTCTCCATGCAGAGTGGTATCCAATGTAATCGACTTTCTACCAGTTAGCTGAGTAGTCCCTGTTGTATGAGACCATATTGGGTACTGGGGTTAAACATAGTAATTGGCAAATTGGAAATTCAGCTGTGGTAGTGGCTGAATCAGATTCCATAAGAAGTCCCTGTTGCAGAGATTTTTGCCTTGCTTCTAGGTCAATCGCTATGGCTAGTTTGTTTTTTAAGACCACTGAACAAATTCTAGGGTGGCTGTAGAAGGAGACTGACTGACATTCAAAGTGTGGGTCATCCAAGAGACTCGTCTAACACATAAGTACTCACACAAACTTAAGGTAAAGGGATGGAAAAAGACATTCCATGAAAATGGACACCAAAAGTGAGCTGGACTAGCTATTCTTATATCAGACAAAAACAAATTTTAAACAGTAGCACTTACAAAAGACAAAGAAGGACATTATATAATGATAAAAGACCTTGTCCAACAGGAAAGTATTACAATCCTTAATATATATGCACCTAATACTGGAGCTCCCAGTAATGTAAAACAATTACTACTAGACCTAAGAAATGAGCTAGAAAGCAATACAATAATAGTGGGATACTTTAATACTCCCCTGACAGCACTGGACAGGTCATCAAGACAGAAAGTCAATGAAGAAACAATGGATTTAAACAATACCCTGGAATAAATGGACTTAACATATATTAACAGAACATTCTACCCAACAACTGCAGAATATACATTCTATTCATCAGCATGTGGAACTTTCTCCAAGACGGACCATCTGATAGGCCACAAAGTCTCAATAAACTTAAGAAAATTGAAATTATATCAAGTTCTCTCTCAGACTACAGTGGAATATAATTGGTAATCAACTCTAAAAGGAACCTTCAAAAGCATGCGAATACATGGAAATTAAATAACCTGCTCCTTAATGATCATTGGGTCAACAACAAACTCAAGAGGGAAATTAACAAGTTTTTTGAACTGAGTAGTAACTGTGACACGATCTGTCCAAACCTCTGGGATACAGCAAAGGCAGTGCTAAGAGGAAAGTTCATAGCCTTAAATGCCTTCATCAAAAATTGGGAAAGAGCACAAACAGACAATCTAAGCTCATACTTCAAGGAAATAGAGAAACAAGAACAAACCAAACCCAAACCCAGCAGAAGAAAAGAAATAACCAAGATCAGAGCAGAGGTAAATGAAATTGAAATAAAAACAATACAAAAGATGAAATAAACCAAAAGCTGGTTCTTTGGCAAGATAAATAAAATTGGTAGACCATTAGCAAGATTAACCAAGAAAAGAAGAGAGAAGATCCAAATAAGCTCAATTAGAAACAAAATGGTAGATATTACAACCGATACTACAGAAATACAAAAGGCCATTCAAGGCTACTATGAACACCTTTATGCACATAAATCTAGGAAACCAAGAGGAGATGAATAAATCCCCAGAAAGATACAACCCTCCTAGCTTAAATAAGATAGTATTAGAAACCCTGAACAAACTAATAACAAATGAGATTTAAATGGTAATAAAAAATTACCAAGAAAACAAAGACTTGATCCAGGTAAAATGGCCCACATTAGCCTCTACCATGGTGGTTTGCAAGACTGCAAGCTGGAAGAACATTCATTCCAGCCCCAACTTGTATGTAAGGAAACTTTAAAAAAGAATTGAATGCTATGTTATGGGCATCATTATGAGGGAGAAATGAGTATGTTGGGCAAATTAACTGTATTATGATGTTTGTGGTCTGCATGCAGGTGTAATGTGCTTGTGTGACGAGACCAAAGAGGGTTCCTCAGGATGGCTAATAGATCTCTTTGACCATATATTAGAGGTGCACAGAGTGTGCATATCACATCTGAAATGTTCTATTGCTGTCTGTTTTTCTTAACTCTGAAATGATTACTGCAAAAATCCCTAAATTGGATGCTTTTCAAAGAGGAAGATTAAGGACCATAAGCACAGTCTTGCAGCTGTGCAAAAAAGAGTGTGCTTCTGTGGATGAATGGAGTGTCTTAGCAGCTTCACCTTGGGCTCTGTACAGCCTGTGAGGAAACCTCAAGCCCATTGGGAAGTGTCAGCTTTGCTCCATCAATGAGCTTGAAGGGACCTCAGTTGGATTTTTGTAGCATATCTGCCCTGAGCTGACCACCATCCACTTGGCATTATATAATTATTTAAAGCCTCTTAAATGCATGTCAGTGGGGCATGGGTCTCCATAAGGCCAGGATAAGGAGGCAGAGGTCTTCTGAAGAAACTCAGACAGAAACCTTGCACGGTTGCAGAAGAGGAAGAAAAGTCATATACAAGTGTTACCAAAATAATGAACTATCATGCTTCTAAGACTGCCTGAGAATTTGTAGCTCTTTAATTAAAGATCAATACTAATTTGAAACAAAAACAGAAACAAATGGACCATCTTACTTGATTTTGAAGAATATCCTCCATAAAGGAGTATTTTGTTTGAGTACTTATATCACATGAGACACAAATATACTCTGGGACCATTGCCAGAAGTTCATATACATAGCTCTTACCTAAGACTCTTTGTCATCAGTTCTCCTGTGTTGCTTGTTTAAGGAACCTGCTATTAGATGTAGGTGCTTACCTAAGAACATTTCTCCTTTCATCTAGACCACAAGTTAAACCATTTCACATTTGTCCCATTGGAAGAATTTTATTTTTCACTATTAGAGCTACCACTGTGGCATTGTAAAAGTGCATTTCTATCTATATCATGATAAGCCTTTGGTAAATAAGACTCAAAATATGGTCCTGTACAAGTTTTTATAAGGTCATGGGTGTGAGAGGAGGTAGAGTGTCACTGTGAGGCTGGAATAGGCATGCTGGGAGTGTGAGCCACACTTGCTTGTCCAACCTTGGGAACTGCAGCATTCAGATCTTGAACATGTTTCCTTCTTAGAAGATGAATGCTTGTGGGTTTGCCCAACGTAATGATAGGTGGATTGGAGACATCCAGTTCATTATTGATTTCTGTGGCCACTTGGTCTACTGCAGTGATACATTTGAAGACTGTTATAACCTCTTCCAACCCTAGTAATTTTACAGTTATTCATTCAGTTTCTTTTCTTTTGGCATTTCTCTTAAAATTCTAATATGCATACTTTCTTTAACAAATTATATAATTAATCACCCTCTTCCCTCCATTGGAAAAATAGAAGAGCCCTAGAACACTGAAACTCCAATCGCCCATCATTCTGTCTTAAATGTCAGCCTTACGTATTTTAGTTTTAAGTTGTTTTTGTTCTTCTAAAGTTAATAATTATTGTGATTATATTATAAAATTCAGCAGTTTGTTTGGAATTACTGATTTTTTTTCAGTCTCTTCACTCACACTTCCTTCTTTATAGATTGAGATTCTTTCTTACTAAGGGACATAGTTAGAAGTTCACTAGTAAGTGTCTGTTAATAGTAAACTCATACAATATAGATCTGAAAACATTTAATTCATTCTCATCCTTAAATTGTAGTTATAATGGACATAGAATTCTCTCAGTATTCTCTCAACAGCAAATTGGGAGTTACTTTATCTCAGCACTGAATATATTGTTACATTATCTTTTGATTTCTATTGTTACCATTGAGTGTATTGAGACCAGACTATACATTATTTCTTTGTAGAGAATATGCTGCTTCTCCACATGTCTTCAATATTTTCTTTTTATCTCTACTTTTCTACTATTTAATATGTTGTCTAGGTGTGAGCTTATTTTTTTTAATCCTACTTGGGACTGTTGGATTTCTAAATTTCACAATTCATGTCTTCTATCAAGGCTAAAAATTTCAGATATTATCTCTTACAATAACTTACCTCCTTCAGAAAACCTTTTCAGCTATGTGTTATGTCTTGTTATTTAATTCTCCATGTCTCTTTACTCATCATTCATATTTTCTATCTATTTACCTATAGATATTGCAGTCTCAGTAATTTTTAAAGATATATCTTCCAGTTAATTTTCTTTCTGCCTTTGTCTACATTCTAACTTAACGTATCTACTAATATAATTTCTTTTTTTTTTTTTTTTAATTTTTTATTTGATTATAGGTTTTGGGGTACATGAGCAGAGCATGCGAGACAGTTGCGTAGGTACACACATGGCAGTGTGCTTTGCTTTTCTTCTCCCCTTCACCCACATTTGGCATTTAATATAATTTCAATGGATATATTTTTCATTTCAGGTATTTTCCTTCCAAAACTTCTTGCTCTCTCTCTATCTATATTTTTACATATATATAAACTAAATATATGTATATTTAAACATATATAAACTATACATATATTTAAATATATGTATTATATATGTGTAGATATAGTTTTTATTTTTGTGATTATTTTAAACATCTTTGTTTTGTACTTTCTGTCTTATTGTTCAATTACAAACTGGTGGGGAGTATAATCCTAATATTTATATGTCTGCTTCCTCTGGCTCATGATGAAATTCCCCATCTATTTTGTAACTTCAGATTATGAGCTCCTATTCAGTGAGGCTTCAGTAGTGAGAATTTTGTAGATGCTGGTTTGAAGATATTTCTCCTTAAAGAATTTTCGAGTTTGCTTTTTGTCAGGTACTTCTGGAGTATTGTCAGTCTTGACTAAGGCTGAGTTTAAGTATGTCTAAAAGACTCCTGGATAAGACCTAGTCAAAAAACAAATGATGTTTTTAAAAGCAGAAGAATTACTATTTTAGAAAGTAAAGAGGGATCAGATTTACTTCAAAACCCTAGGTATCTTTAGTGCGATTCTTCTATTAAAATATCCCTCAGGATGCATATAATACTCCAGTCTACTGCAGGTGTTGTGATCCCCATAAGGTTCTTTTTGTCATATGAGGACAGAGTGGTAGACCTGTTTATACAATATCCTAGACCAGCCCAAAAGTATTCTCTTGACCTGGGTCTCATTCAGCAATGGGTCACAGACACAAATGTAAATGTGGTGTATGTTGCTTCCAAAATTCAAAGGTTCAACAAGTATAATAAATTTTCAGTGGTAGAAGGTAAAAGGTAGATCTTTTTTTTCTTTCCCTTTAATGAAATATATCTGTTCTCATCTACTATAATGTCAGAAATTTTACTGCTCTTGTAGGCCGCTGTATTTTTATAGGACTTATTCTCTGCTCTCTGATACACATGTACATGTTGCTATCAAAACATTTAGGGTGTTACATTTCTATTTTATGTTTTCCAGTTTTTTTCACTTATAAACATCATAAATTTGTGCAATATCCTATGGAATGCTACATTGTTAGCGTAATTGTGGATGAAATTGCGGCAGAAAACTGGAGAATTGACAAAAACATGGGCAAAATATTCAAATTTATTATGTGTTATATTGTTTCACGACTTTAAAATTTTTCTTCATTTAAGGGATTCTGAGTTTCTAAACTAATTCAAAGTTGGAAACCAACTGAGGAGTCTTGACTCTCCCTGTGGTTACTCAAGTCTAGCCCCTGTTTACCAGACCTAGGAGTTTCTTTTACTGTAATAAAATCAAGTTATTCTCGAAAGAGAAGTGTCTGTTTATGTTCTTTGCCCATGTTTTAATGGGGTTGTTTGCTTTTTCTTGTAAATTTGTTTAAGTTTCTTGTAGATTCTGGATATTAGACTTTTGTCAGATGGATAGATTGCAAAAGTTTTCTCCCATTCTGTAGGTTGTCTGTTCACTTTGATGACAGTTTCTTTTGCTGTGCAGAAGCTCTTTAGTTTAGTTAGATCCCATTTGTCAATTTTTCCTTTTCCTGTTACTGCTTTTGACATTTTCATCATGAAATCTTTGCCCATGCCTATGTCCTGGTTTTCTAGACTTTCTTCTAGGATTTTTGTAATTTTGGCTTTTATTCTTAAGTCTTTAATCTATCTTGAGTTAATTTTTATAAGGTATAAGGAAGATGTCCAGTTTCAATTTTCTGCATTAGCCATTCAAAAGTGGGCAAAAGATATGAATAGACACTTTACAAAAGAAGACATATATGAGGCCAACAAACATATGAAAAAAATGCTCATTATCACTGGTCATTAGAAAAATAAATGCAAATCAAAACTACATTGAGATAGCATCTCGCCCCAGTTAGAATGGCAGTCATTACAAAATCAGGAGACAACAGATGCTGGAGAGGATGTGGAGCAATAGGAACACTTTTACACTGTTGGTGGGAGTGTAAATTAGTTCAACTATTGTGGAAGAGAGTGTGGTGATTCTTCAAGGACCTAGAAATAGAAATTCCATTTGACCTAGCAATCCCATTACTGGGTATATATCCAAAGGATTATAAATCGTTCTATTATAAGGACACATGCACACTAATGTTCATTGCAGCACTGTTGACAATAGCAAAAGTAGTTGAGCTAAAACAACTTAATACATATTTATGTCCTAATAACTTGTTGATTATATAAAAAAGAAATATGCATAAAATGAACAAAAAATTTTTTTTATTCTTAAATAACTTCAACTACTTACCAATGGGATATGTACATGAAGAACATAATACACACAAATTGAAAGAAAATAGTATATTTTTGTTTTATCTTTAAATAATTTTAATTTCTTACTTGTAGAATATATGCACCTGTTAGGCACTACTTAACTTTTTAAGTCTGGGAATCATATTAAAAACTACCACCCTCATATTCTATTCAACATTAATTTTCATGTCAGTATCTGCTTTTGACCACATCAGCCACCAAAACCCTGTTTTTCAAAGATATGATATTACTGAAAGGAATGTAGCATGATCTAAAGTGGAAATTGTAAACTACCTTGCGCCAGGAGTACATGCAGTATATTTCACTGTGTTTCCTTCAACATTCAAAAGATATTGGGCCACTTCTGTGACTTTGCTACAGAGCCTTGGACATCTTAGTATGTGGTTTGAGAACTGTGGCTTTCGAGTGAGATAATTCTGATTAACATACTAACCCAAGCAATCTATTTTGGTAATAATGTGCACCTTATAGCTGGTGGTGAAGTTCCACTTTAGGTCTTTCAATTCATGTTGAAATCACTGAGCTCATTTCAACTTCAGCGTCTGTCACCTACAGAGAACAACTTGGACACTCTATAAAAATGCTGGGACTCCCTTCACCAATGTATTTTTCAAGGCTTTAGTAATGAGAGTATTTTGAGGACTTTTTCAGTGGTCATAGTTGGGTGTGAGGGTCAGTGGATGACAAAAATCACATCAACAGCCTTTCAGTGTCTCTGGATAGTTTTCTTAATAATATTCCAAGAAATTTATGAAATGTCACATTCATTTCCTGTGGCCAATGTTGAATGTAGAATTAAGTCAGTTATGAAAGGAACAAACTCAAATGTCCATCAGTGGTAGACTGGATAAAGAAAATGTGGCACATATACACCATGAAATACTATGCAGCCTTGAAAAAGAATGAGTTCATGTTCTTTGCAGGGACATGGATGAAGCTGAAAGCCATCATTCTCAGCAAACTGACACAAGAATAGAAAACCAAACACTGCATGTTCTCACCCATAAATGGGAGTTGAACAATAAGAACATATGGACACAGGGAGAGGAACATCACACAACGGGGCCTGTTAGGGAGTGGAGGGCAAGGGGAGGGAAAGCATTAGGACCAATACCTAATGTATGCTTAAAACCTAGATGATGGGTTGATAGGTGCAGCAAACCACCATGGCACATGTATATCTGTGTAACCAACCTGTACATTCTGTACATGTATCCCAGAACTTAAAGATAAAAATAATAATGAAAAAGAAAACAATAAGATCCAGCAACTTAAACTAGTGTATTAACTTTTAAAAATCTGTTCATTGACCTATAGTAATAAATTTAGTTAATTAAATCGCAATGCCTTTCCTAGTTGAACACGCTCAGAAATTAGCACATATATGAACCATATCTTTTCCAATATAACTTATATAATTTTTGCAATTATTATAACATAGATTTTTATCTTCTCAGTTTTGGGGGACACTGGGTATCTGATTCTAGTTAGGATTCTGGAGATAGTGAAGGGTGGGGTAATGGGGGATAAAGAGAAATGGCTTCCAATCGTAAATTAACTTCTGCAAATTAGAGTTGCAGAGGCCTCAGGAAAGGCAGGACTAATTATTTGAGACAAGGGAAAAGCTGCTTCCATTGAGAGAGGAAACTAAATAGAACCTGTAGGTTCTTGATTTTCCAAGTCCTTCAAACCCCTCATTAGTGCTCCATTCCAATTTTGGGCATTCCACTTGTTCTATTGTCAGTGTCTATGTTTTCAGAAAAAGGCCTGGAAAATCTGTGGACTCAATGGATGTCATTCGACAATATGGATGATAGAACTTAGTGCTTATTATTCACTTATTTTAGTTAAGTAGCTATAAGAGATTAGAGGCAATTTTACAAAATTATATTAGTCCCTATAATTAAGTTCATAATTTTAAGTATAATTTAGGATTATATTATTGTCATTTCACCTCATCGTATATCCTTCAATTCTTTAGGCACTTTTTACTGTTCTATGGCAATAGATACTTGTTTCCTCTTTTTCTAACTGGTTTGTGATTTTCTCAGGTAATAACAAGTAATAACTTTTAGAATCTTTATTTTAAACATTTTCAGGCATATAAAAAATTAAGGAAAAGAGCATAAATACATATATATATATACCACTCACATTTAATTTTGATAAATATATTGTCAAATTTACTTTTATAATTCCCAAAGTATTTTATAGACAAAATGGCTTTCCATTGCACATATGGAAATATGCATATTTAAAGAAATAATATTTTCTTACGTCAACACAATACCATGACCTTGCCTAACACATTGAACACAAATTCCCTAATATCATCAAATCATAGGTTACAATTTCATTAACCATGCCATCAATCCGTGCCAACAGCATCAGTATTCCCCATCCTTTAACGCTAGCTATATTTTCACTGCCTTTATCAGCAAATTATCTACACAACAAATTTCATGTATTGTTTCATCCATTCCTCTTTGATTACCCTATAGCTCTGTAAATTGCAGGAACTTCTAGTAGTATTTTTGTACTAGTGAAGATTCTACTAGTGGGTGAAACAGACATTAATCTGGTTAACTTAAGTAGAAGATAAATTTATAGAACTAATATCCTGTACTTCCATTTGAAGGATAATAGACTAGGCATAGATGGAAACCAAAGGAAGTGAAACATAGTCAAAGATATGCTGTAGGCGTTACCCTCTTAGATCACTGCTGGTTGGCACTGTCACCATGCATCCTTTGTGGTCACACTACTGGGATATCAACTCTGTAATTCTGACCCTGAACCTCCGGGTCATTCTCTCAAATATCAGAGGTGTGAGCCCACATTCTAGCTGACAGAAAGTAAAGGGGGATAATGTCTATTGGAAGTAAGGTCTTGTCTCTCAAGACAATTATGAAAAAATATCTGGATGTTTGTTTCAGGTTAGATTCTCCACATAGCAGGCTTTGAGATAAAGATTTGCTTAACTGGAGTTTAATACACATGGACCAAACATTCTGGGAGGAAACGTTCAAGTTTGAAGTGTCTTTCAGCACACCCAGATGTTTAGAATTACACAGAAATATCTGGGATGTGTCTTACCTGGTTTTGTTTGTTTGTTTGTTGTTTTGGATGTTTCTTATCAGTAACCATGATAACAAATGGACCATGACTTGTACAAGAAAAAAGCCAGAATACCTCCACATTTTCTCCTAGAAATTAAAAAATAAATACAAAATGTGAGAAATATTTTATCTAGCATGAATACTTTTAACTAGGTGAATGAAGTTAGGCAACAGATGAGCAGCTGTTCGACTTTACTTTTAGTTATCATGGAAGCTTTTAGTTAGGACACAATCCTGAACCATTCAAGCTGGGTGACCATTTGGGGTCACTGCAATTCTAATTAAGCATTCCCCTTTGAAACAGATGGCAGATGCTTAATGAATATATTTTTCTGCATAGCCTTAATATGCAAAGTTGATGTGCTTTCTTAATTTTGCAATTCAGTTATTTAAATCATATACTTTCTTTTGATGAGCAATAGCTCTTGTTTATTCATAGAAAATGCCATTATCCAAATGTTAAGAGTGTGAGTTGTACCTAATATTTTTGAAGTTTGAAATGTATAACTCTAAAAAAGTACAATGATGACAAAAGATGACTTAGCATGTTATGTGTATGTATATTTCTCTGTGTGTGTACTTGACATTCAGTGCTTTAAAGTAGTTGCTATTTTTGTAATATATAAACAATAAAGAACCATCAGCTTATTGGTCACCATCAAGATTGTTACAATATCCTTGCAGTTGTACCTTAAATTCTGTGTCATCCAGTCTCTGTCATGCCAGTTGGTCTTTTTGTTTTGCTTTGTTTCATTTTTTGAGATGGAGTTTTACTCTTGTTGCCCAGGCTGGAGTAAAATGGTGTGATCTTGGCTCACCACAACCTCTGCCTCCTGGGTTCAAGTGATTCTCCTGCCTCAGCCTCCCATGCATCTGGGATTACAACAGGCATGTGCCACCATGCCTGGATAATTTTGTTTTTTTAGTAGAGATGCAGTTTCACATGTTGTTCAGGCTGGTCTCAAACTCTCAACCTCAGGTGATCTGCCCGCCTCAGCCTTCCAAAGTGCTGGGATTATAGAATGAGCCACCACGCCCAGCCCAAAAGTTGGTCTTTACGGAATCACTGACTGATCATTCTTAGCTCAGCAGATTCTATTTTCCCTATGCTTTGTGCTTTAGCAAATTGTATTTTACTCATTATATTAGTATGAATTTGAAATTAAGTAATCATAAAAATAATCCACTTAGAGAGTCATCAGTGGAGTCTTACTTAGAACCATTTTGTTGTTGGATTCTTTTGGTGCCTTCACTCTCAGATAAATAATGTTCTACTGAGAACATTATTCAAATTCAAATGAGACTTTGTGGCTGTTTATCTGTACATCATTAATATGTGTTATCTTCCAATCATATGTAAGCTACTTGATGGCAGGAGCCTGGGGTCTTCCAATCATATGTAAGCTACTTGATGGTGGGAGCCCAGATTTTAATACCTGCAAAGCCCATGCAAGATCTAATTCAAGTTCAGATTTGGTCAGGTCTGTGGTGGGATGGGGGCAATCAGCCCTGCAGTGTGTAAACATTATTAACAAGAGACCTTCCTGACCCTCCTGGCTCAAGGAAATGGAAAGGAAGAATTAGCTAGCTAGGAGACAAAACTAGAGCTAGGAAGAACAGTGGCCCTGAACTATATTGAGTCAGTGGTGGATATAGGAGACCTTTTGAGGAGAGGTGGAAGGGACAGACACTGAAAGCCAAGATGGGCTCAACTGAGACGGGACAGCGGAGGAAATGCTGGACCTGGACAGAACCAGAGAGCTCATGAGAACCACTCTGACTAGACAGAGGATGATGACAGGCATGAGGGCCGGGACCAAAGTTCATGAAGGTGGTCATGGTGGAAGACTGGGATCATAAAGAAGGACCAAATATGGGGCGATGGCGTGGGGAGTGAAAGAGAAGTGGGAGTGAATGTGATGAAGGGCCCAGAGGAAAGCAGATAGCTGGGTTCTGTTCCAGCTGTACTTATTCCTGATCTTCCTGTGGGTCTGGCCTGCTTCTGACAAATGCACATAATCAAACACGGTTTATGTAGCCATCTCTGGACTTTGCTTGCCCTCACTTGCTCTCTTGCTTTCTCTCTAGCTTCTCTCACTTTCACTTTTGCTTTCTCTCGCACCATAAGACCACAAAGATACAACTAATAGGCAATTCAAGTCTTTATTATCATAGACGTGAAGTCCAAGAAAATGACATTTCTAAATTCAGCAAACTACCTGAAAAGCAGATGCATGAATAAAGGATACATGGCATGGTCCAAGATGATAACAAAGAAAAATGGAGAAGTGGTGAGGGCAATTTGGAGATGTCCAGTGAAATGAGCAATTGAACTTACTATAAGCCAGACAGCAGTCTGGGGTCCCTCTTCATGCTAGTTCTAATTTTGAAACAGTAATGGAAGGCAGATATTATTATAATTTTAAAATAAGGAAACTGAGGCTCAGAAAGGTGAAGTAACTTGCCCAAGGTCACACAGCTCAGTGACAAAACCAGTATTCACATCTGGGTCCCTCTGACTCAAATCTGGGCCTCTTTTTACTTCCTTCTGAGGAAATTCTTTTTTGGGAAGAATCCAGTGCTTCTGGATCCCTGAGAGCCATCTCTTTCTTCTTACCTTTTTTCCTGATATTGTGGAAAGGCACAGTTATCAGTGGAGTCTTACAGATTTACCCATGGACATTCTGTGGTATCCTTAGAGCCTTTGTGTCTTGACACATTTTCATCTCCCACCTACCTTGATGTTACAAATGGAATAGTACAAATAAATAAAACAGCGTTTGATAAAAAATAATGTGACCCAATCTGCTTATGTAATTGGTCTTGAATGCATGGTCTGCTGCTTCCTCACTGGAGCTAGATTTAATTCTTAATTCAGCTGCAGAGGGGTAACTTGAGTACATCACTATTCTCTGTGCCTTTGGCCACTTGCTTTCTGCACAAAGGACATTTACAGAAACTAGAGGAATGAGAAAACTGCATCTAAACTCCCTGTGTTGGTGGGGTCAGCAGTTGTAAGCTGCTAGGAAATTGCCATGTTCTATTGAAATTTCTGTGCCTGATCCAAGACATTGTTTACACACTGGGCCCAAATCTTTCCGGTCTCAGGAAATACCAGTGATCCTTGGCTGAAGTCAGTATACAAGAAAACCTTAAGAAGTTATTCAGAAACTAAATCTGAAAGCCTCCCATGGTCATACAAGGCAAAGCAAATACTGACATTGTATGTGGAAGATAAGGCTGCAGTTAAACACTCACAGTAGATCCAAATTTTGTCTGGTCTACTGGGTGGTGCTGTCTGGGAGTGTGTGCTTTCCTAGGAAAGGAGCTCAGCCAGAAGTCGACTTGTGATTCTGTGATTTCCTGCTGGCCTTTGAAGCCGTGCTATCTTTAGTTATCATGGGGTGATTTGTTTACCTTTTAGCCCTATCTGATTAGGATACATTCATTCATTGATTGAACAAATATTAGCTGAGACTCTATTATGTGCCAGGTTCTATGTAGGAACGGAGGACACAATGCTAAGCAGAAACAAGCACATTTCTTACATTCAAGGAGCTTATAGTCTAATAAAGGAGAAGAGAAAGAGAATTGCAGAAATATGTAACATCTAACTGTGAGCAGTTTGGAGAAAATGATAGCCAGGTTTTAAAAATGTGTAACATGGATTGAATCTAGTCTGAAGCATTGGGGCAGATGTCTTTGGGAAATGATGTGTGAACTGAGATTTGAATGGTCCAAGACACGGACCATTCCATGAACCTTGGGGACTGACAATGAATTAAGTGACAAGTCCCTGAAAGTGTGCAGACACTAACATCTGAGCAGTCAGCAGAAAGCTTGCTTGGTTTTAGCTCTTTTTTTTTTTTTTTTTTTGAGATGGAGTTTTGCTCTTGTTTCGCAGGCTGGAGTGCAATGGCATGGTCTCAGCTCACCGCAACCTCCGCCTCCTGGGTTCGGGCAATTCTCCTGCCTCAGCCTCCCAAGTAGCTGGGATTACAGGCACGTGCCACCACGCCCAGCTAATTTTTTGTATTTTTAGTAGAGACAGGGTTTCACCATGTTGACCAGGATGGTCTCGATCTATTGACCTTGTGATCCACCTGCCTCGGCCTCCCAAAGTGCTGGGATTACAGGCGTGAGCCACCGTGCCTGGCCAGTTTTAGCTCTTAAGATGGCAGCATATTTTGGCAAAGGAAGGAGGATCTCATGCTTGTGCAGACACAGCTTCATCCAAGTGAGATCCATATCCTTTCTGCAGCTCTTTCTCAATATCTGGTTTGGTCTGCCTCAGCTGTAACCCATTTCTTCTATATGTTTTACAACATCAGAGTCAATTGATCAGCTCCCTCTTGAAAGTCTTCTGCTCCATTACTAACTACTGAGGTGATTCTACCATTTGCTTTTTTCTTTTCCTGCTTTCCTACCCTGTGACCCTTTCCACCGTTCTGACCCCTTTTATTACTGCATCTCTTTCCGTTTTCTCTCTCTTTAATTGTTTGTTTATACACATTATAACTTATATACAAATTCTGAGACTTCTAGGTTGTAACCGTGACCCCTGGAAATAGAGACAAAAGCAATTCCTGGGTCATGTGCTCCTATAGGTACAGTAAGCACACAGTGCATCTTTTAATGTGATTTTCCCCACCATATAGCAAAATCTAGGTGAAACTGAATCACTTCTATGATGAAATTTGCCCAAATCTATCCTCTTGTGGATTATCTTTACCTGGGAAATATGTGCACTAAGAGCTTTTAATAAAAGAACTGTAGTTTTCTTCCTTTATTGTGTTTCACCTACACTGTAAGAGGTGTGACACATAAGCCGAAAGTAAATTTAATAGGAAACTGAGGTTTTGTTTCCCTAGCAACGTTAATTCAGCCTTCTTACAAATGGAAACAACACTGGAGGCCTTTGTTTCTGCATTCCCAGCTCTACGGGGCGGGCAATATGACGTGCTGAGCACTCTGGAAACAGTGCTGTATAATAGAATTCTGCAGCATTTACTTTAGAATTTTCTCTCACTGAATTTCATACAACCTCGTGGCCATTCTGCTGCAGCTAGTATTCATCCTATTGCTGAAAAAAAAATGAGGACAGAGGAATATTCAGTGTTGTGACTTAGCACATCCGGGCACGCATTGTCAGCAGGGCAGGGCACATTATGCAAGGGCAGGGGGAGGAGTTTGGAGATTCAGGAACAGTCATGACTGGAAGGATCCCCCTGTTGTTCAAGGTCAAAGTGGACAATGGTCCAGTAGCTCAGATATTCAGAGCTGGAGCACTGCTGTGTAGGAAGAGTAAACACACCATATACATGGCCACTTGTTCTTACCTTTCATATCTATCTTGAATATTTTATACACACTGGAGCAAGTCTTAATAAAAACCCTGAAGATAGAGCCATCCACATTTATCCATTTGAATAATGTGCGTTAAAAAGGCATATAAAATTTGGTCCATTTTCAGCATCTAGGAGATTTCATGGGCTTATTTCTGGGAGTCTGGGAGGCTTTATAATATAGTGGTAGATGTCCAGGGTTCTAGTGACAGACTGCCAAGATTTAAATGTTGGCGCTACCACTTAGTAGCTGTGAGCTATGGAGAAGCCTCGAACTTTTTTGTATCTCTGTTTTCTCATCCATAAAATGGTCACAGCAGTACTGGAGTGTTGTAGATACGGTTAAATGGAGACATCTATTTAAAGCACTAACAATGCCTACAGCCTTGTCGTAAGTGCTTAGTGTGTGTTAGACATGGAACTGCCACACACCACCACCCATTTGCGGCAGGAAGAGAGCACTTTGGGGAAAATTTCACTAGGACAGACAAATGTAAAATTTTTCCTCCACTAATTTCATGGAAATTTGTCCCTATTTTGTAACTGCTTCTTTAACCATGTAATGGGACTAGGGCTTGGGTTCATGGAGGAGGAGCAAGGGCCAGAGGAAGTGGAGGAGGAAGAAGAGGAGGAGCTGAGAAATCCAGTGGCCTCAGAGCTGCAAACCGGTTGACACCCACATACCTCTTTCCTCTTTTTCAGCGAGGTGTGCCCATTCCCGGTAACTGGAGACCCTGTGAAGGACTATGAGTTGCTCTTATCCCGCTGTCTAAGAGCCAGCTCTGAAACGTAACTCCTCAATGTGGAGTTACTCACCAGTTAGTCCCTAGCTCTGCTTTCTGCAGTGAGAAAACGTGATTAGCACATCAGTGCTGCTTGTCCTGTGAATCCAGAGAACTGCGTGGGTGTGATGTGAAGGCAGACTTCTTTTCACTCTTAAGGTTAAGCTCAGAAAAAAATGAAAAAGGACTAATTTCCTGTTTTTCATTTTTCTTAAACATTTACCTTGCAAATTCAGAAAATTAGAGGGCATAGTATTCACTTAAGACAGTGTTAAGACTTCAGAGGAAAATCAACTAAAAGAGCAAATGCCACACTTTCTCTTCTTGTTTATAACTGAGAGTATATGTCACCTTATTGGAGCCCTAATTGTGGGGCATTCCTCCTCCTCTTCCCCATTCACATTCTCGTGTTCCTGAGATATATTAGAGAACAAGAGACATTCTGGCCAAATGTGTTCTTGGGGAGAAATTCTGTCCTAGATACAGATACTAGGAAAGGCACCTTTAGTTACTTGTGATCTGGCCTGCAGACATCTCCCTGCGTCTCCCCTCCTCATATCTTTCCTACCTCACTCTTTGAGGGCACTAACCCTCTTAAGATTGCCTCTCGTCTCCAGCCCTGGGCTTGTGCTGGTGCTTCCACCTGGAGTACTTGTCCTCTTCCTAGACTTTCACCTCGACTTGTATTTTTGCAAACTCCTGCTCCTTTAGACCAAAATATGATCTTCCTTGAGACACCTTCCTGACAACCCCAGTACCCTTACGGTATTCATTCCTCTGGAATTGCTTAGATATTGTTCACATCTCGCATTTAGCCCTTCTCACATGAAACCCCATTGTACAAAAGTGGGGTGTGTGTATGTGTGTGTGTGTATTGTAACTGCACACATCACCCTGCATTTCCCCTCCTCATAGGTGTGTTAGTGGTTTCCCCATACATAATGATAACCTTAAGGATAGAGGCCAGGTCTTGTTCATCTTTACTTCCCATTTCTAGAATAGATTTTACACAGAGATAGTTAATGAAGGCCCCTTTTATATATGAAAGAATGAGCAGTGGCCAGCCTCCTCTGCAACTTTCCTGCCATGTACTGGGTACCCTAGGAGGACACCTCCCCCAAAGATCTCCTCGTCTCTCCTTTGACCTTCCAGCCTTCCCCATTTTCTCATTTTTGGCTCTGCCCTCGTCCTCAGAGGGGCTTCCTGAGACTCAAAGTAGATTTCCAAATCCAAAAGAGAGAAGCAGGCAGTGCAGGAAGCCCATAGGCCAAGGTAACCATCATCAGCCCTGTCATCAACAAAAGGTAACTGATGAAAAGATTTGAGGGTCCGGGCATTTTTCTTTTTTTAATCCTACCTTCAGTGGAGTCTGGTAGAAACTGAGGAGAGGATAGACTCTCTGATACCAGCTTAGTCCAATATCACATATTATTTTACCTCCTTTAAATCTTTTCTGTGCTGGTTTCCTATTTTGTGGGAAGTTCCTCTCAATATTTTTTCATATATCCTCTTCCACTGCATGTCATTAGTACTCCACATTGGTATCCCAAGCTTGATCAAGCTTGACTTCTTCACCTAAAAGGTTGGCTATGTGAAATTCAAATGCCATTATGAATATTTATGGTCAGTAGTAGCTCGTGATTAAGTTCCAGCCTATTAGGTAGGAAGATAATGGTATTATTTGATTGGTGCCTAACTGAAACTAATTAACTCCCTTGCTCTCTGCTTTTTCTTGGTGCCTGTGACATCTTTGTGGGATGAGTATGCTATATAGGAAACATGGTTTCTTGATTTCTGGGTTTGTAGAAATCAGTGAGATGCAAAGAACTTGTCAATCAATGTGTATTTTTTATTTTCTGTTTTGACTTTTACGAACATTTTAGATGTCATGAGAGAAGAGAAGGTCACGTAGCTTTTCTCCTTCTTTTTCTCATTTTTCTCTAGGTAGATAGTGTTATATTGCTGGGTCTGGAAGCTGCCCTACTCAGTGATCTTGGTATGGACTATAAACATTGGAATCCGTATGAAGAGCAAAAGGGTTACATGGACTAAGTGCTAATGTGAGGAGATCTCTTGGTATTTCTTGGCCAAGATGAAGATGATGGCAACAGCTAACACTTACTGACACTTATTATTCTCGGGGTTTCCCAGGGAGTCTTATCTAATCTAAGTTATAAACTGTTAGGTCTAGACAATTATTTTACCCACTTTACAGATGAAGAAGATGTTGCCTAAGTCATTTATTCAAGTTTATGCAGCTTGTGTGTGTCAGAGCCAGGACTCCAGGACTCAAGGACTCAAACCTGGGTCTGTAAGATCCCGAGAGCCGAACTCTTCCCAAAGATACTATCCTGAGTTCTGGCACACGTTGATTCCCTCTCCAGTCTCGGGATTCCTGAGTTCCTGAGGGATAGTTGCGAGCAGTCAGGAGCAGATGAGATTCTAGAAGACCCATGTTTACATGAAAGATAACATAAGGGATAATCATTTGCACAGAAAGGTTTACCATAGTGTCACTTGAAGGAAGAAACTCCCCAGTAACACACAAAATATCAGTTGTTGTGTAGAGATTCATACTACACAGCTTTTCTTCAAGCACATAAAACAAAGCAGGACTGGATTTTAGTATTGGCCTGAAACACAGTTTTAGGTGTTTGGACCCGAAGTCATGTTGAAATGATTGCTGGGTATATTAGATGTTTTGATTTTCTGTGATAATTCAGTTAAATCATTCTGGAATTCTGATGGATTGTATATTTTATATACAAGGGGAGCTTGAACTTTTTCTGGAACATTTATCTGGGACTATATACATATATATATAGTAATATATATATATATAGTTACATACTTATTATTTCTCTTTTTAAAACCAGTTAATGCCTTGTGATCTTTTTGATAGTGGGACATCGAAAGATCAACTAGATAAACTTGTCTAGACAGTTTAACTAGACAAGTTTATCTTTTCTCCATATCACATTGTGACTTAGTGACCTAGATTTCATCCCTGTAAGTGGGTGACCTACATTATTCAGATTCAGGTTCAAAAGATGATTGTGGAGCCCTACTATGTGCTGGGCATATCTCCTTATGTTTTCTTATCTCATCCTCACAGCAACCTCATCTTATGGGTGGGATTGACAGATTGGGACTCCGAGGCTCAGAGGGTTGTTGCTACTAGCACAAAGTGAGATTAGCAGCTGGGATTTTGACTCAAGTTACAAACCTTACAACAAGAATAGTGTTTTTATGATATCAATTCTCTGTTCTCTATTTTCTAATGGATATGTCTCTTCTCCCTAAATAAGTCAGTGAATGGTAGATAGTATCTTTAAAACACAAGTACATAAATGAAAATCAGATTTTACCTTTTTATGCTGTTGACGTCTTCAGCATTTATACCCAACATTAATGACATTGGGCCTCTTATTCCCATTGTTTGAGTTCGGCAATTATGAGCCAAGTGCTTAGTTTCCGACAGAGAAGGAATTTGGAGGTGGAAGGCTCAGGTCCTCGGGCCTCAGGCCTTCTATCCCTGTAATTATGCCTCTGAGTAATTGCTCTGTGCCCTTTGGAGGAGGAAAACAATAACCAAATTGCTGCAAGCTATTTGTGAACATGATGGTGGGATTTTTTAAAGGATTATTTTTAACTTTCATGTTTTGAAAAGAGCACTTGCAATAAGATCATCTAAAACTGGGGTCCATGTTAAACTGAAGTGAAAATCTATCCAATCATAGTTTTTTTTAGAATCATATCAAAACTCTTTTCCTGTCTCTCTTCTTTTGAGAGCCCCCAGGATTTAAAGTGCTGTTGGCAACTGCCGCAGCAGTGGGCACTGAGGGAGGGGCCAGGAGCGTCAGGGCAGGCCCCTTCCAGGGCTGCCTCCTGGGCAGCCAGCATTCGAGCAAGGTCTCCTTTCAACACCAGGGGCAATTTGATATGAATTTGGAAAGCAATATGATAAAATGAGCGAATGAACAGCACTTCTCTTTTATAAGAATGGCAGGGTGACTTTGCCCTTTTGCACATAAACCTGATTTCAATGCAGTTTTGATGAGTTTGATTAATTAATGAGTTATATTAATGAAGCCAGATTTGTGCATTGATTCCTATATGGATCACTTAGCATTTTTCCCCCCCATGTTGACTGATTGCACTTTTAAATATTGCCAATCTGGGGTCTTGATCACACGCTGGCCAGTTGCCAGGCTCCTGGAAGGTACTTACTGTTCCCTCTCTCTCGCTGGTCAAGTGACATGGTGGGGCTGGGGCTCTCTCTGAATATGAAGACTGCATATCTTCAGAAGCAGTTTCAATGCTGCTGTAAATCCCTCTGAAGACTGAAATTGTCATCCTAGCTGAAAGGCAGGGAGTGGGTGATGTTCTGTGCCTGTACCCCCATCAGTAATTGCATACATAACCTTGAGATTGCATAGATTGCACAGACTGCCTTTATTTTTTATGATATCCTGCCGCTTGTAGGGGAGCCTCGGGGTGGGGGTGGGGGTTGGACTTTCAGAGCACAGGCACTGTTTGGCAATGAAGTGTCTTGGTTTGAATTTTGGCCCCACCTCTTTGTTAGCTATGAAAACTTGAGCATCTCTTAGTTCATATAAGACCTCATATTCTTCTTCTAGAAGATCAGCATAGGCACTTTGGGAGGCCAAGGCAGGTGGATCACATGAGGTCAGGAATTGAGACCAACCTGGCCAACATGGTAAAACCCCATCTCTACTAAAATGCAAAAATTAGCCGGGCATGGTGGCAGGCATCTGTAATCCCAGCTACTCGGGAGGCTGAGGCAGAAGACTCGTTTGAACCCGGGAGGCAGAGATTTCAGTGAGCTGAGATTGCACCACTGCACTCCAGCCTGGATGACAGAGTGAGACTCTGTCTCAAAAAAAAAAGAAAATGGCCATAATAAGTATTCAGCCTCATGAGGTTGTTTTAAGGACAAAACAAGATAATCCATATAAAAGAACTTGGTATAGTGCCTTGTAAATAATAAATCCTCAAAAACTGTTAACAGTGATTAATATGCTAATTTCGTCTTGTAGAAGGAAAATAAGGATGTAGTAGATGAAATAATTTATAAAATCATCTTTTGGTGCTAGGTCTGGATTGATAAAATATTAAAATACATTCTGTATAAAGGTTAACTTTGTGCAGTTGAGAGGCAATTGAGATAATTGGTTAAATATCATATTTAATGTATGAGGAACAAATACAAAAGCAAGATGTGTTGAATTTTCATTTTTATTTTAAACCTTTGGCAAGAACCTCCACACCAACTGATCTTCATAGTTTTCCTTGGCAACAGAGCAAATCCAAAGAGTCTTTGGTTCGTAAAGGTGCATCAACCAATGAGAGGCTCGTGGTAAGTCACTTATTCTGAACCAAAGATTTCTCATTGTACAAAAGGGATAAGAAATCTTAGTTCACTGGGTTTTCATGAGGCATGAGTAGGATAGTTCATATAAAAGGACTTCCTAATCCACAGAATGCTGCAGAAAGTAAAATATGTGATGATTATTAATATTCTTAGATGGTTGAAGAGTTAAGGGACAAAGAAGCTCCTTAATTCCTTGAAAAGAGTGCAAGACAGTAATGCTGAAGGCCAGTATAGACCCACCTCTCCTCTTTTAGGTCTGTATTATTGCTCAGCCACTGGGCAGATGGCGTTGCATTAGGTGGGCTTGCTTTAAATCTTACTGATGGCATTTTATCTATTTTGCTCTCTGCCATTGCTGGCCACAGAAGACAGAACCACTCAACCTCTTTCATCTCTTTGGACATCTTGGTCTTTTTTCAGGAAAGGAATCTTTCTCCTTAAGGAAATAGAATGCATTTCTTGATATGGAAATTACGTATCTTGTTGGAAAAAAATCTATTCTCAGAGAATGTCTCGCACACACGCACAAAAAAACACTGAATCAGATGGTACTGTTCCTGCAGCTTCATTCATGAAAAACAGCTGCCCCTCTAATAGGCAGTGAGGATAAGGGTCCCCAGGGTATTCATTTGTGGTTGTAGGGAAGCTAATGTCACTCTAAGTTGGAAGGGATTTTATGTCCACAGTTAGACATTTCTTGTTGTTTTGTTCTGTTTTCTTGTTGAGATGCAGTCTTGCTCTGTCACCCAGGCTGGAGAGCAGTGGCACGATCTTGGCTCACTGCAACTTCTACCTCCCAGGTTCCAGCAATTCTCCTGCCTCAGCCTCCCAGGTAACTAAGATTACAGGCACATGTCACCACGCCTGGCTAGTTTTTGTATTTTTAGTAGAGATGGAGTTTCACCATATTGGCCAGGCTAATCTCAAACTCCTGAACTCAAGTGATCCAGCCGCCTTGGACTCCCAACCTTCCTTGTTTTGAAAATGAGAAACTGAGGCCTGGAGCATGCTAAATCTCCCACCATAAAGACACATCCAGTTTTATCTCTTGACATATTTCAGGTTTTATTTCATATTTAGCCATACAACATTGTTTTCCTTTTAGTCTTTGTAGTGTTCTTTGCACATTTTTATGTTTGATCCTTTGCACATGTTATCCCTTATGTCTTAAACAGGCTACCTCCCCTACCGTTCATGTGACTGCACCCTGCTCTATACTGATTGGTATGAGCAGTACTTCAAATTTTTCCATCTCTCTGTGTGTCATTCACCAGACTGTAAGTCTAAAGGGAAGGACCATTTTAAAATTGTATATTCCCCATTGTGTTCCTTACATCCTACCAAGCACCTGGCTCATTTTACATGTTCAATAAGTATTTATAGAATGAAAAAATAAATAAAACTATGCCACTATTTTTATGTCTAAGATTTTAATCTCCTAGTGACATTTTTATAGTCTGCAAGGGCCTAGGATCCTTTAGCCTTTGGTCATTATCAAGACAAAACAATGAGGATTTCCTGTTTCAATCTAAGCAGTCAGAAGCAAAACTGCTTTGACTTCAAAGATCTAATAAAAAATGGAAGAGATTATGGAGAGTGTTGGATTTCTATGGGGAGCTGGTTGCTCATGACAAGACTTGTCTTTGGGAATAGCTCTAGCTACATGAAGGAAATTGAAACCCTCACAGTGGCATAGCTTATTGATGAGGATGACTCTCTGTGTACTGAGTCATTATCAGTTGAGGAAGATGAACTGAAGGATAAAATTCTTACCTTGAGGGTTTTGGGGAGAGGGCTGGGCATTGGTTCAGTTTACCTTGGAAGTCTCCTTTTATTTGAGGGCATAGCCCTGGGCAGCAGACAGCCACATGTAAGTGTTTTTAATACTTCTTTTACCCTGCCTTGAATTGGAATGCTCCCAGGGGCAAGAACTTGTCTCAGTCATCTCCAGATCCTTCAGAACTTGAACTGAGCTTGGCATAGAGCAGACTTTTAGTATATGTTTTCGAATAAATTTTTGAACAAATGGGAGGTAGACATACTAAATAGTTAAGATGTTTTGGTGTTTACATGTCCATACGTATACTCTGATGACTCATGCAATTGGCAGCCTGGACAGTGAGTCCTTTTTCTAGCATTCAACAGTGAGGAGGCAATCCACAGTCTCTAGTAAGGAGCTCTAACAAGGACTGAGCCCCAGTGCCACTCTGTTGCTTATTAACTGTGTGACCTAAGGCAAGTTGTCTAGCAAACTTGGTCCCTAGTATCTTCATCATTTGAAAGAACCTATAATATTACTTACATCTTTGAGTGGCTGTAAGAAATAACTAAATTTACACATGTAAAATGCTCAGCACTGTACTGTTGCATAGTAAGAACACAATAAATATTGGTGCAAAAGTAATTGCTATTTTGGACCATGACTTTTAAATCATTATAACTAGGCTCAAGCACACCTTTATTAATCAAAATAGGAACCATTATGATCAACACATTTTTGCCTACAAGAAATAAGTTTGTTTATTCCTGTAGCCTAAAAATCTGTGCCTTCAGATTTAAGAAACCCTTGGAAAGCATTTTCTGTATCCTGCTGGTTGTGGAAGGGTTTTTGCTGCAAAAAGTTGTCGAGATGCTTGAAGAAGTAGTAATCAGTTGACGAGAGGCCAGGTGAATATGGCAGGGTAGGCAAAATTTCATAGCCCAATTCATTCAACTTTTGAAGCGTTGGTTGTGTGACGTGTGATCGGGTGTCATTGTGGAGAAGAATTGGGCTATTTCCGTTGACCAATGCTGGTTGCAGGTGGTGCAGTTCTTGGTGCATCTCATTGATTTGCTGAGCATACTTCTCAGATGTCATGGTTTTGCTGGGATTGGATCAGACCGGGAGCAGACCGCCACACAGTGACCAAGACCTTTTCTGGGTGCAAGTTTGGTTTTTGGAAAGTGCTCCAGAGCCTCTTATCAGTTCAACCACCAAGCTGGTTGTCACCAGTTGTCATATAAAATTCACTGTTCATCACACATCACAACCTGATTGAGAAATGGTTTGTTGTTGTTACATGGAATAAGAGAAGATGACACTTAAAAACGATGATTTTTAAATTTTTCACTCAGCTCATGAGTCACCCACTTATCAAGCTTTTTCATCTTTCCAATTTACTTCATATGCCAAATGACTGTAGAATGGTTGCCATTGAGTTCTTCAGCAACGTCTCGTGTAGTTTTCGAGGATCAGCTTTGATGAACACTTTCAACTGGTCATTGTCAACTTTTGATGGCTGGCCACTCTGTTCCTTACCTTCAAGGCTCTCCTCTCCTTTGTGAAACTTTTTGGACCACCACTCCACTGTATGTTCATTAGCAATTCCTGGGCCAAATGCGTTGTTGATGTTGCAAATTGTTTCTGCTGCTTTATGACTCATTTTGAACTCAAGTAAGAATATTGAACTCCAATAAGAAAAGAATTTGGTCTATCATTTCCATAGTCTAAAATAAATACAAAATGAACAGCAAGTAATAAGCCATTAGCAAAAAAAAAAAAAAAAAACCCATAAAGCGAGAAATGTGCATTAATATGATGTAAAACATAACCACATTTGTTTAAGAATGTATTCCAATATCAAATGGAAAATTTTAACGACACAAAAACCACAATTACATTTGCACCAACCTAACAGCAACAAATGTTAACAAAATCCAACATTTTTTGAGCACTACTCTGTGTGTATGTAGGTAGGTATAGATGTATATGTGTGTATCTATGCATGTGTGTGTTCTTATATCCTCAAAGCAGGCCTGAGAAAAAGGTATTACTAATGTTTATGTTTATAGATGAAGAAAGTAACACAGAAATGTTCAATTATTTGTCCAAGTTCATATATACAGTAAGTGGTCTGAACCTCTGAGTTTGGCATTGTGATCTCTTTGCTTTCTATTGCTTCTTTGCTAGTATTACTGTTTAAAAAGGCGTGGAAAGTCTATGGTCAGAAGTACTGATTGCATTAGGTTCTGTACAAGGCAGTTTAGTAACCTAGCCATATTGCCACACAAAACTTTTCCCACTCTAGTGTGCCTTTTAGCATCTATCTTTATATAATCTAGAAAGCCTAGAAGTTTTCTGTTTAATTATTACAGCTATTTCAGTAAGCCACTGAGTTGAAAGTGAATAAAGCCACTGAAAGATACAAAGCTGTCTTTGGCTCAGATTTACCTCACTGGTTATAATCTCAGGGTGACCATAGGTGATATCATGTGGCTATGTTTATGGTGCTCGCTCTGGGTAAATTTTATCAAAATGTACTTCTTTTAGTGGAAACCACTATATGCAAGAATACCTTTTGAGTTAAGCAAAGTTTGCATTTATGAAATATTGAGAAAGATAAAGAAAAAAGAAATGGTTGGGCAAATTGTATTTCATTGAGGGATAACAATTTTTAACACACCCAATATTAGCATTGATTAGTGCTGTGAGATCCATTATTTCTGTTTCTTCTCAAAGTGACCTCCCATTGGAGTCAGTCACTTTATTTCTAGACACATGGATTCTCACTTAGTCAAAGGGAAGCAAGAGTTATCAGCAGAGAACATTTACCATGTGTGTGAAGTGGGTACACAGCTGGTCAGTCTCCAACTGAGGCTTTTATTTCCCCTTTGGAGTGGAAACCATTGAAAGAGGCCAATATGGACTTCTCTGCTACTTAATTTCTTCCTGAGCCTGGTCAGATTCTTCCAAGGAAATTACTGGGAAGAAGCTTCTAGGATTTCTGGGTATGTGAAGTTGGGGATTGAATGGGAAGGAAAGGAAGAAAGGGCAGAGAAGTTCAAAATGTGATAATGCGAGTACCTTTGAGGGTAGCTCTTCTTATCACAAGTTTCCATATCAGGAAGTATAGATTCAAGGACGATGGCTGGGCAGAAACTGTGGGCTTGATAAAGGATGCACAGGAGGAGTGTGAGGCTAATACCGACCATGGCGTTGATCAGATTGAACTTGAAGGAACTGCATTTAGCTAGTTATACATCAACGCATCTGCCAGATGCAGCCTCACAGCTCTTACAATTAGGGTCCTTATACATCAAAGTTCTTAACAGAGGATATAGATGAATACTTACTCTGAGATAGCTCTGAGAAAACTGTGGAAAGGGAAGGAGGCAATAACAGAGAAAATGTTAAATATCTTTCTGTAGGCAGCCAGTAGGAACTCTAGAGCCCTTGAGCTGTCCACTGAAAGCTCTAATGTGGCACTTCTGCACAGAGAACTTAGCACACATGGGTCATCATAGCCTTGAGAAAAGATGTGACTGTGCTATAGGAGGGGAAAAAGCTAAATTCAAAAGGGCATCACCAAACCAGTTTGATGAATAATGTTTGCCTACTGCTTTTACGCTTTTGAAAGAAACATAAAATCAAAGGCTAAATTATTAGGATAGTATACAAAGCAGGTAGCTGGTTAGCATAGCTTTCATATAATTCCAAATCTAAGCTCTTATATAAAAAGAACAAGCAGGCTATTGAAACGACTTTCGTAATTTATTTAGAAAGGATCTCATGTTCTAAGGCAACGACCACATTTTCCTTGTTAGAAGTGAGCAAATACCCAAGTTCATGGTCATGAGATCAAATGTAATTAATAGAATGTTAACCCGTTTCTGACCTGAAATCCCCCAGATGCTGAATGTGAGAAGGAAGTAAAAAGCCACTCCAGTGAGAGGCTGTGGCTTATAAAACCAAGAAGCAAACCACCGGCATTTTTGCTTTTTGCTTTAAATTTATATAACAATGAATAGTCTATAATATAATTTTACTGACAGTTTTGAGTATCACAAAATTAAAAAGAATGAGTATTAGTATTCTCATTTGTAGGTTAAAAAAAAAAAACTGGTACTCAGGCTCCAATTCTCAGAATGAGTGCTACATCTCCTTTTATCCCCTCATATCAAGGCCCATCCTATCATGTTAAGGAAATAAGCAGAAAGGATCTGCCTAAGTTATATCCAGGCAGTCTCCTCGTAGGCTCTCAGATCGCTTGGGGTTATCCTCAAAAGGAGGGGCACACGTAGTCATAATTCCGGTTTGATGGCCTGTAGAGGATTGATGATTATACAATAACTAAGAAATGAGCAATGACTGGCAGTGTGTTGAAAACTTTCTGTGTATTACCTTCATAATAATCCATGAAATTGGTATTATCATAACACCTATTTTACAGATGAGGGCACTGAGGCACAGGTGTAAAGTAACTTTCTCAAGGTCACATGCTAAATCCAAATCCATCCAGGCCCATACTGGTGGGCCTTAATAGTTAATACTTTGTCATTAACTTTATTGTCAATGTTATTCTTATGCATTTGAATGCAGTTAGAGGTGTGATTCAGGTAGTAGATAGGAGCACAGACTCAGAACCAGGAGACCTGGATTCTAGTCTCAATTCTGCTACTTATTAGTATTGTATCCAAATCTCATATTCCTCATCTGCAAAAATAAGCCTTTATGCTGTATAATTTCTATACTTTTTAGAAAATCTAATGGGGTATATACTATTAAAGATTCTGCCTATTTTATATTCTATTAAAGATACTCAACAGTCTTTATTTTCTAACTAAGGTCTGAAGATATTCTCCTGGCTTCTGAAATTCTGTAAGGCTGTTTTAGCTGCCTTCGAATAACTAAACTTCTCAGAACTATTTTATTGAGTGTTTGAGCTTTTCAGAGCTCCTAAAAAGATTCATAACTCATCTTCTCACACTGCTGCTTGTGTTGACCTTGGCATCCACCATCCACCATCTCCTTAAGACCATCCTGAAAGGTGAGTGGGAGGTGGCAGATCATTGTAGCAGGCACTGAGAGAGTCACTACCCCTCAAACACCTTCCCTTTGATTGCTTTCAGCAGCTTAAAAATCACTTTCACAGAGTGTAGGGGTTCATTTATTCCTCACAACACCCCTTGAGGTAGGTGCTAGCATTCTCATTTTTTAGATAAAGAAATTAAAGCCCAGACAACCGTATATCTTGTCTAAGCTTCAAACATTTATAAATAAAGGCCTGAGTTCTAACCTGTATCTCCTGACTCTAAAGCTAAATATATTTCCATTGCTTTCTTTAAGGAAGGCTGCATAGGTAATTGGCAGGGCCCTATGGTGGCAGGTTTGACTGTTCTGCTCTTTATCACTCATATGATTTGGGTGAACCAAGTAATTTCTATGCCTCTCTTCTGTGAAAGAGATTAATAATACTTACCTTGCAGAATTATTGCGAGGCTCAATGACACATCCAGAATTACGTAGCCAAGTACCTAGCACAAAATAGATGCTCAAAGTCATCGTTATTTTAACTTCTCTATGTTTGAAACACCTTTACTTCTAAAGAGTTTACAGTTTTGTCGTTGCAGTCTAATTACTATACAAATGAAGAATCTTAAAGATCTCTTAAAGAAATAATTTTCTTATCAGTAAAGAGTGAAGAAGATGATAAATTAGATAAATGAAAAATTTGTCAGTTCAATACATCAGAATAATCTGGGGCCACAGAGTTAAGGCTTTCTTGCTATTTTTATGCCTCTTTATTCTTTTAGCTTCTAAATCTCGTTTCTATCTTTTAAACTCAACTTTAAAAAGTGAACTCACAAATGATATGATGCATTAGTCAGGCTATTCCCTTAGGCATGAAGCTCAGAAAATTAAACACGAATGGAAACTCAAGCAATGGAAAATCTCTATTCAGCATATACAACTGTGTCCATGGTAAAATATTCTCCACTTACACTGTAATAATAAAAAGACTGGTACCCTAAAAGAATAAATAAGTCTCCAAGTTAGAATTTTCCATTTTTCATATTTTTATTCTTGCACAGTTATTTTAAAACAGAAAATTTTATTTTGACCATGGTCATCATTTTTCATTCCAGACGTTGGATGTCCTGCAGTTTTCCCCACCTGATTCTTGAAGTTGATTCCTGGTGTTGAGGAAAATAAGGCAAATCATCATGTATCAACCCATTATGTGTGTTAGGCTGTTGGGATTATCACATCTAATCCATTTGACACTGCAGAGGAGCAGTGTTATCTGATTCAAGTCTGTCCTCCGCTTCATTTTACCTCCTCCAGGATTCCTTCATGCTCTTTGTCAAGAACTCTGATAGAGCAAAGAAAGTGAGAATGGTTTGTCGTGTTCAAAATCTTATTGACCAAGACAATCCTCTCTTAAGGAGAAGAAGGAGTATACATTTACCTAAGGAATTCCCTAGCAGAGAGGAGGCAAAAAAATCCTAAGAGGAGTATAGTAAGCTGAAATCAAGACGTCTAAATCTAAGTTCTGGCTTCATCACTGTATCCCTTTGGAACTTTGGGTAAATTCTTAACTATTTCTGGGTCTCAGTTTTCCTCTTTTATTAAAACAAAGATTTGGGATAATAAATCTCTAAAATCCTTTCCAGGCCTAGGACTTTATGGTCTAAAGTGAGACTTCTTATAGGATTCCAGTTATGGTAAAAAACAATTCAGGCTTAATAATAGTTACGTTAAGTACACTAGGTTTTTAAAAGCTCAGTTTTTCATGTATAATAATGGGTTTGACAAAAAAGTTGATTAAAGATGGATGGCTGAAATTCTCATTTAGCCTCTCTCTAGACAGGGGGATGAATAATTGCTAGGGAAAGTTTATTTCCTAGCATTGTGCCAGAAGAAAACAGGATAGGTCTAGTAGCCTAAAAGATACAATCACTTTGAGATTCTTGATTCCATACCATAGTCAGATTCTCGGGGTCTCAGTGGGCATACCCTTGGAGTTGGGCAGGGAGTCTTAAAGCAGTGATCATTACCTAGGTTTGAGTTGAGATTCTTACTTTACAAGGTACCTTCTGCCATATGACTAATGAATGACACAGACAGTTACGAGTACTGGGAGGAGGGAATAATCACTGAAGGGTGGCAACGTTGGAGAAAGTTATAAGGAAGTGACTGGAAGTCTGGACCTTATTTGAAGGTTAGGTATGATCTAGAGAAATAGAGAATAGTTGGGGGCTAAGAACACAGAAAGAGATAGAGTATATAGAGTAGCTGAGGAAAAATAAGTGGGCCAGTTTAACAGAAGCAACTCTGACATAGAAGTCTTCTGAATCTAAACCAGAATTTTAGGCTCTCAAGAAAGAGGGGTATTAACTACATTGGTTATAAACTTTTTAAAAAAGTGATTTTAAAGAGACTACTCTGGAGAGGGTAGTTTTGATATCTTCATAAGGATGTGTTTCCCTTGATTCATTTTTTAGCATTATTGTCCTTAGAGAAAGTAATGCTATTAAAAATTTCATGTATAAATTGAGTCTTGAATTTCTTTTGGCACCTGCTGTCTCCATTGATTCAACACCAAGAAGCTGTGTTCTCTTTCTTGAACTTTATGAGTTTAAAGTACAGCTCATCCTATTGAGTGAGTTCTGTTGGGCCATTTTCGTGCATAAAAGTGCTTTACAATGCTCCTGAGTAGATAGCATTCCATTGGGGTCATATCATTTACTAATTGAAGATAATGTTCTTAGATGATGGAAAAAAACCATATATAGCTCTAATAGCTGCTCTACAGATAAGTCCAAGTACTATTCCAACCCAACTCCTATCTATTTATATATACCAACTATAAAATAATTTGCATGCAAAATATTATTTTACAAACTCCAGTATCACAAGAGTAATCTACCTATTGAAAAGGCTTATAAATATTTACATAAATATTATATAAACATGATGGACTTTAGTTTGGAGTCTTTGTTAATATGAACATTTTTAGAATGATCATAACCTAATTTAACTCTAGACCAATTAATATTTATGCATAACCCATGTCTTTTCTAACTTGCCTAACTAAAAAGAACCTCTGACATTTCTTTCCCAAGTATAATTAAAAATTAAAATTTGTCATCAATAACTTATAGAAAACTTTTCTTACACTTATTTTTATCCTTTATAAATTAGTATCTTGGAGCTCAAAATTTCTCTTTAGAGTAAAAGCGCTCTGTCTAGTTACTTACAGAATCTAAAAAATCTTTCCTTCCTTCCTTACTTCCCTCCACCCTTCCTTTCTTCCTTCCTTCCTTCCCCCCCCTGCCTGCCTGTCTGCCTGCAACTACAACAACATTTAGCATGTATATACATTTTAGCAAGCAAAGCATGGGGAATCAGAGGCAAATTATCCCCACATCTCTGCCTCCTAGGGATACAAAGCCTAAGAGAATTAGATCTAAATATATAATTGTAGGCTACATGTAGACTGAGTGTCCTGCTTATTGAGATTTATTTCAGCCCTAACCTATAAGCCATAGTGGCATTGAGTCCCTCCCAATCTTTTCGAAAGTACGTTTGAGAGGGAGGATGGAGGAAGGGAATAAGTGTTGATTGGTATGATATTTATATCCCCCTTAACATTTCTTGCTGCATATGCTGTTCCTCAAATGCTGTTTCTGCACCATATTGCCCAAGGTGTGAAACACAGTCTCTACCTTCTGAAAACTTCACTCACACAAGACATTTGTTTGTGTGGTAGACTTTGCTGAAAGCTTGAGATGATGGAAAGGCTTCACACAGCCCATTATTTCCCCCCTCGCTTGATACACATTCTTTACTCCATTGTCCAGGTCTCCAGCTTATTAATACAGAAGAGAAAAGCTTAAGAGAATTTTGGAAAGTAAGGAATGAGACAAAGCATGAAAGATGACCAGGGGCTAGCCAGGTTGTGACACACTTTGCTGAAGTGAGGGAGCCCTGTCCTCATGTGATAGGCACAGTCTTCATCTTTCTTCTTTGTGCTCTCCTGTCAAACTCTTCAGTGTCTGCTTAGCACGAGCCACCAACTCCCATCTCACATTTCAGTGGCACTGAAGAATTGCAGATACTCTGAAATTTTCTTTCACTTCTCTGGCATAAAGGAAAGTAATCACTATACAGATTCATTGATATTGAATTAGGCCATTTCTTTGAGAAGACAAGGGGAGTGTTTTAAGTGTTATTTTTCTCCCTTTACAATTGCAACACATTTCTATCAAGCCCCAACCTACAGTGAGTGTTAATATCTTCTCATTCAATGGATGATGGATTATTTACTTTTCATCTTACAATTAAATAGCTATGTTCTATACCAGAGAAGCATTCATTGGCTACTAGAGAATCCACTCCTAACTGAAAAGTACATGATGTTGAATAAATAATTCAGTCACTGCTAGAGCATGTATTATTTTTTTTGTCATAGTCAATAAATACTTGTTCACCTTTTGGCAGCAGTGAAAGTAATTTTAAATTTTAGAGAAGAAAAATTTCAAATTTTACAAGAATTAATATCCTAAAAGATATGTGTTTTCTGAATTTAATCTTTTAGATCAAAATTATAGAATTGTAAAGTCAAAAGAAGAAAAATTGAGGATTGACTGGTTTGTATTATCATCAGTTCTCAAATGTTGTAAGGACCATCTAAGAGTGAAAACATAATGAAAACACATAAGTTATTTCCTAATTTTATTTTAACCTTCCAAACCTTTTATAGACTAGATGAAATGCTAGGTACCTCATTAATAATCTTTTTACATAATCCTGTTTATCCCATAAGTGGAAATACTTCTCAAGAGTAAAATAGCCAAATGGAAGAAAAGGTCTTGGATAATAACACATTTTAATGTTTTGTTTAATTGTTTGTCATTCTAAATTATGATAGTTTGTTTCCAAAGATGTCTATGACAATTTATTCTTTCCCTGTACCTATGTGCAATTCCCACATCAAGAGGTAAACTCTAATTTTCCTCCCCTGATACCTAAACTGACCTTTTGTTTTTCCTTGACCAATACAATCTCGTAGAAGTGATATTACAGCACTCCCAAGGCTAGGTTGTAAGAAACCTTGCCCTCGGGCCACATGAAAAATTCCTCTTGGGATGCTCTTGGAACACGTCAGTCATACTGTGAGAAATTCAAGTCACAAGTAAAGACCACATATAGAAGCTTCAGGAGACAGTCTCAGTAGAACTGCCAATCAACAACTGGCCATATGGTACAGATATCTTGACCATGAAACCCATTTGGGCCTTCAAATGATTCCAGTCCCAGCCACCATCTGTTAGCACCTACGTGGGAGACTCTGAGCAAGAACCACCCAGCTGATCTTAGTTAACCTAACAGAACCTTAAGACACAATAACAAATTGCTATTTTGAGCCACTAAATTTTAGGATCATTTATAACAGAGCAATAAATAACTGAAACAGAAGTATAAATATTTTGAATAATCCACCTGTTCTTTCTTTTTTCAACTATTTGTATAGTGTTTTTTAGCCAGGCACTATGCTAGATGTGGTTGATGGATTCAAAGATGAAAGAGATGTAAGATGTAAAGACTGATGTATTTTCATAAGGAATATTTACTTGGTGAGACAGACAAATGAGTAGAACGATATTATGCCATATGTTAAGTGATATAGAAATGCACATGGTTCCTGAGGGATTACATAGCTTTGGAAAAACTAATTGACTTTGTTTTGGAAGGATATTAATAAATGAGACCTAAAAACTAAGCAAGAGACACACAGAATCACCTGAGCACTAGCATGGGGCAAAGATGGCATGTGGAACTTTCTTGGAATTGTAAATAGTTCAGTCTGGCTGGGGCATAGAATATGAATGCTAAGTGAAGAGATATAATTGGGAAAGTTGACAAAGAGCTCAAAAACGTCCTTGTATACTGTCAAACGAGTTTGGATTTTATTATTCAATATTAAATTCTAGGCATTGTCATCCCTTCATCTTTTATTTTACTTTACTATCTTTTAATAACTAAAAATATAATCATACTCCTCCAATGGCTATATTGAAGGATATTAAGGACAGGAAGAGAGTCACATTGTCTGATTTATGATTCAGGATGATAGAATCTTCTGACAAGATTTCTTGTTTTTAAATCTTAAAATGCATTCTCTTCAGTGAGCCATCTTTGGAGTCAGTCATTACTCTCACCTTATCTGTCATCTTGACTCCAATATGCTATTCCTCTTCTTTTGGTCTAGACTCTCTAATTTTAAAGCTAGTTTCAAATTAAGGAAAGGTCATTTTTCCGCAATTCAGTTCTCTGGAAAACTTACATACCTCACCGAAAGTCACAATCCAGGAGTGAAGCACTCACATGCTAGAACTTCAGGGCCAATTGGAAGGTCTTCACAGACACTTGCTTGGTTGATCCTATTTATTGCTACAAGCCTGAAAGTGCACATTCCTAAAAAAGGTGACCTCTCTGTGCACAGATGTAATGTTTAAAAGAGGAGAGGGCAATATGAAAGGAACTGAGGCTTGGTCACCAGAAATCAGCAAAATGAAAACAAATGATAATGAATAATGAGCACTAGAATTCAAATTACCAGATGTTTTAAAGAGATGGAGTGCCAGTTTTCAATTCCATTTGAATACCACACTACAAAAGAACTATTTTAAAAATAGAAAGGATGGAGGGAAAAGACAAAAAATAAAAGAATACCTAAACTACTGAATGACCTCATTTGCTCCTGATGAACTTCAATCACACCTTCTTAACTCCATTCCCAGTTATTTTATAGTATGAATAGCAGCAATTCTCTCATCTTCAAAGACAAATCTGAGTGAATTCATTGGAGCTCCCTGTCTTTGACAGTATGATTCCCTGAGTTTGTTGAGATGTTTGTCATTTTCACTTTGAAGTGAATCTTACTGCTATCCTGTCCAATGACTTTGAGTTTAACATTTTCTCATTCCTTCTTATCCCCCAAGCCACCAGTTGCAGCTTTTGCCTTCTGATCAGACATGGGTGACAGTAGCTTCACCTAGGGGTCACTGCATAGCAGGGACCTCAGGTAGGCAGAACTTCATCTGGGGATTTATAGATCTGTCTCCCTTCCCACAGTACAACATTGTGGCTTCAAGTACTATGCTCTTGCCTTTTAAAAGGTGGTAAAGGTATGTGTTTGCTTCTACACAAAGGAAGAAAATTCATTAGAGAAGAAGAGACAGAATACATGTATGAAAAGAAGGAAAAAGAAGAACTCAAGAGTACAGGCAGAGAAATAGGCACTAGAGGACACTTTTCCCCACTGAGAAGGGTGGGAATAAGTTAAAGACACATAAGTTCATAAAGGCATGAGGGCAGGGGTAGGGTGCAGTCAAGAAGTTTCTATGCAGTAGGTGAAAGCTGTGGCATCCAAGAATAATGGAAAGGGTAGTAGGTGGGTGGCTTCTGAAGAATAGTAAGGATCTGTAGAAGCTACTGCAGAGTAATAGGATTGTGCTGACCTGGGTCTCAGAGAAGGACTGCTGCATAGCTACATGGCCAAGCTAAGGTTTAAAAGAATGACTTTATGTTGTCAGTAATCTGCATAGGTGTGTTACTTTTTTGTCCTATCACCCAGCAATTCAGGTATGATAGCAAGAAGGTGAGTAGCTGGATTGATCCAAGATAATGACTTTTCTGGGCAAGTGCAATGAACTAAAAAACTGGATGGTAGTTAAGAATATTGACAAAAGAGTACTGCAAGAGATGGGACACAGGATCTAAGCAAGGACTTGGACAGCTCATTCAGGTGAAAGAATGGGTATAAAAGTGAGAAAGCTGAAAAAGGATCAGGGGCTGTGGTCAGAGAATGGTGTTGGACAGACTGGAGACTGAATGGGCTTTCCTTACTGGCATGAGAAACACAGGGTGAAGTAAGACTTCTAGAGAAGAAGTTGTGAGCTATCCATGATGATATGGTATCCTTGCAGTAGGAGGTCAGTAGACTCCATCGATGTCAAGGGTGGAAAATGCTAGAGCTATACTACATGAGCCAACAGGAGCCTCAAAATCAGAGAGAGATACAGAAATGATGATAAGGAACAGGTTGATTAACTCTGAAGCATTGGGCAGGTTATGTCTGAGCTTAGCTTTTAAGGATCAATCAGAGTTCTTCAAACAGATAAAAAAGGTGTTAGAGGACATTTCAGATAAAGTCAATAACACCTGCCAAAGTTTACAGGCATTTAGATTATTTTCTAGCACAATATCCCTCAGGAGGTATAAATCATAAATACAGGTTTTACTTTCTATTTTTCCTCTTTTCTTTAGACATGATCATTCTTGAAATGAACCTTCCTCTAGAATTAAAATAATCCCATATCTGGATACCTGAGTAAGTTTGACTTAAATCTTTTCTCAGTTTGCCAGTTGTGTAGTCTGAACAATCCTGCTACCTCTTGTTTCTAAGGAAAAGTGGTCAGGTAAAGTTGGTGCAAAAGTCATTGTGGTTTTTGCCATCACTTTCATTGAAAGTAATTGTAGTCATCCTAATACAATTCTATAGAACTCTTGTTTAACTTTGAAGAAGTGCCACTTTTATTACTTTACAAAAATTGATATCTTGGAATCCATGATTTCTTCATGGTACATTTTCTTTTTCTTTCCTGTTTTTGGAAGCAGGGTGATTTTAGAAAGAGTATGTATGGCATTCAAGGCTAAACAGAGCTGGTGTTGAATTGTGCTAAGAACATCTACAAGCTGTGTAACATTTAGCAACTCACTTACCCCTTCTGAATTTCTATTTTCTCTTTTGTGGAATACAGACAACATGCCTATCTCCTAGAATTATGACAATGAAATGCAATCATGTCAATAAGGGATGGTACAGGGTAGATGTGCAGTGTTTTCTCTCTGTGGTTCTCTCTGAATCTCCCTTGCTTCTCCCAGCTCTGTTTTCCTGTGCTAATTCCTTTCAAGCATATGGCTTCTGACCTTTTATTTTTCTTACTCTATTGACCCCTCTATATTATGTATCTGCCCCCTGCCACAGCCTCACATAAATACATCACAATTCCCTGGAAGTGTCTTGCTTTCTTAGAACTTGACTTCCAGAAGACTAGCTTAGAAAGATTCAAGAGAAAAAGATGGGGAAAAGGAATATCTTTTATACTGGATAGCTTTAATAATGGAATGCTGGAGCCAAAGGCAGAAAGTGATAAGGGGAACAGAAAACAAGGAGAAAAAATAGAGCATAGAGGAGACGCCTTAATAATAAGACTACGAGCAGGAAAGAGTCCTCCCATGCATTGCTGAAGCTGAGTGGTATCTGGTTACAGTTTCCTTGGGCTCTTACTACCTTTCTGAAACAACATGTTACTTGAATAGGAGGAGCAAGATTTTTCATAAATAAATCTCTCTGCTGGTTTGTTACATGTTCTTTATTTTTTCTGTGTTAAAGTGTAATCCATATTTTAAAATTTTCCCACTTGCCAGACTTATTTTACACTGTATCTCATGTAGAGGTCTGCACCCAAGAAAAACTAAGATTCTCCAACCAGTTCTCTATTTATATTTTTAGAACAGAGTAGCACACGGTATTTAGATGGATGACACTCCCTGGGTTGTGTGACCATGCTTGCCCTGAGAATCAGGGAGGCTGGGTTTTCAGGAACCCAGGACACTGAAGTCCCTGGAACTGCCAAGTCTCCGTAGTTTCTTTACCTTTTCCTGTTAATGTTCACACCATATTGTTCAAGTTTCTATGAATCTATACAGCAATGATAGAATGATAATTCTGTAATATAGACAACAAGAGCATCAAAACAAGTAATTCACAAAAGGAGAAGTATAAATAGCCAATGAGCATATTGCCTCTCTAGTAGTGAGAGCAATGCTACTTAAAACAGCAGGGATGAGCCATTTTGATTGAGTTGACATTGATAGCATAAAATAATAACTATTGTTGGTGTGAATGTGAGAGAAGCCTGGAAGAGATTATTCATATTTTTATTTTCCAGATTTAATACATGATTATGATGTGACTTGTCTATTGTAGTATGGGGGTAATTGAAAGTTGTCCAGAGAAGTATAAAGAAAAAGGAAATCACCCATGGTCACCTTGTTCAGTGATCACCACCATTGCCACTTACAAATGATTTATTTGAATCAGGATCCAAATGAGATCTAACCATTGCATTTAGGATGTCTTTTAAGTCTCTTTTAATTTAGAACAGATCTCCCTCCTCCTTTTTTTTCTGGACCTTGATTTCTTGAAGAAACTGGGTTAGCTGTCCTACGAATTGGTTCAAATTCTGGATTTGTCTACTTTTTCTCCAACTGCTCTGCAAACTAAAAGTTAGACCCAAGTCTTGATTAAACTCATTTTTTTTTTTTTTTTGGCAAGAAAAGTTTGTAAGTGATGTTGTGTATTTTCTTATTGCATTGCATTATATAGCACATAATGTCTGGTTGTTTCACTTTGAAACTGCTTAAATTGATCAATGGCTTTAGATGGGATAGCCTGATTCTTCCATTGTAAATGTTTCTTTCATCTCTTCTCCTAATGGCTTCAGCATCTGTTAATGTTCATTGCCTGAATTAATTATTTCATTAGTATTGTTAAATGGGCGATTTTCTAATTTCAAGAATTCTTCTACATTTAATAACTATAATTATTCTCTAAGGAAAAAAATGTTCCTCATCAACTAGAAATTTTTTTTGTTATTTTGAATTGCAGTAAAACAGGACAACCCAAATGAATATTCTCTAATTTTGTCCACTCAAATTCCTAGAAGTAATGACAAACTAGTGGCAAGAAATATCCATACATGTTCAGATTATGGTTTCTAAGTAACGTTAACACTAAAAGGGACCAGAGATTTTTGGAGAAAGGCTGAGTTCAAGTCCAGGGTGAAATAAGTAAGATGAACCTGATAAACCCTGTGGTGGCAATAAAGAATCTCTCAAAGATAACAGGGCTTTGTTAAAAGGATCTCCCATGAACTAGTTTGAAGGAACTTCTGCCAGTGCAAGATGGGGCAATCTTAACATCAAAAACAATAGTGTCTGAAATTATCTCATATTGACTATAGTTTAAGTCTATTAGTTCATAATAACACAGACAAAAAATAAAAACTGATAGAGAACCACAAAACCACCAGCCAAAACAAAAACAAAACAAACACCATTTCAGAAAAGTAGGGCACCAACCCCTTACTCTGAAAACTGGTAAATTACAGGAAAGGATGATTTATGTTTCCAAAAGATCAGCATGGCTGCTGTGTATGTTGTAGGAAAACAAAAGTAGAAATAGGGAGGCTTGGGCCAGACTCCAGGGGCTGTGTAAATTGCCAGGGATACATAGATGATGAGCTAGCCCTTGACCTCCTGGAGCTCTCATCTCCAGTGGGGAAGTCTGCCTTGTCAACAGGCAATTGGAATCAAGCAGGAAATATAAATAACAGAGGCAAGCAGACAGTGCCACTGCAGCGCATGAGAATGGCATCAAGCCATCCTGGGAGCTCTAATACAGAGGAGTAGATACCCAAGCTGAGTCTTACAGGTTGAGTCAGAAATAAAAGATTATCATATCCCAAACCAATTCCAGAACCATTTGGAGCCTGCTGGAACGAAGGCAGCTCTAATCAGTACTGACTCAGGACCTGGATAGGATTAAGCTGGCAGGAGGAAGGGAACATTAAGTCCAGCAGAGAAGGAACTGGGGAAGATGGGCTGAAAACTGATCCAACTTAGCCACAGAGAGGATAGGGCTCAGATTTCTTTTGTACTACCTTCATCTCTCTGTTTATCTGATCATTGCTTGTAACTGTGAAAGGCGCTCATTGGGGGTGAGGAGAGGAAAGCTATGAGGAAAAGTAGGGAGGCAGACATCAATGAAGCACATTCACAGTTGTTCTACATGGAAGATGAATCATGCTATGTTGCTGAGCTGCATCATAGGAAAAGAGATGGCGTGTATAACAGCTTAGATATGTTGTGTTGTGCTATGCTAAAATTTTAATCACTAGAGATGTTATAAACACTGAGGATTTGAAAACACACTGAGAGATAACCGACCAGACAGAAGTAACACACAGAGACAGACTCAGGCTGTGGAATAACATGAGATGCTGTCAGAGTAGACCCTCACATGACCCAGGGGATCTGCAAATATCCTAAATCCTTAGGATATTTGGATGGATGAAGTGGACCCTGCCCAAAGGAGGATGAGTGACATGGACTGCCTATGCACAGAAATACAGAGAAGAGTTACAAGACAATGGTCAGCTGAAGTGTAAAGTTTCAGAAGCTAGTTTAAACAGATATTTAAAACAATTAATGATAACATTCGGTTCTGGCAGGAGTGCAGTAAAACTGTTTTGATGTACTATTACTGAGAGCTAAATCAGTACGATCTTCCTGGGAAACAGTTTAACGGTATGTTCAAATATCCTTAAAGTGTTCTTAAACTTTTTCCTAACAAGTTTATCTTTGAAAATATAAGAAAAAAATCCTCAAAATATACAAGAATATATGTACAAAGTATATCAGAGTATTAATTTAGAGGAAAATAGAAAATAATCTAAATTCCTATCAGTAAGGGAATGGTTAATTAAGGGTAACATATTTATGATTGGAATATTGTGGAGGAATTAAATGGTTACAGAGATTTTAGTAATATGGGGAATGTTTATTATTTGAGATTAAATTGGCAAGTAGAAAATAAAGTGTATAATTTTTTTAGTTTTTAAAACCATAGAAAAACTATATCTAAAGTAGAAATACAGCAAAATTATCTGTAATCAAATTATGTTTTTTTAGAAGCTTTTTTGGGAGATAATTTACATACAACAAAATTCACTAATTTAAATGTCTAATTTGATGACTTTTGACCATGATTTATACCACTGTAACCACCACCACAATTAAAATGAAGAATATTTTGATCACTCCCAAAATTTCTACGCTTCTTTGCATTCCCTTCCTCTGAGTCCCTGACCGCTGATAACTACTATCTGCCTTCTGATGCTGTAGTTTTGCCTTTTCTAACATTTTATGTAAACAGATTCTTATAGTGTAGGTTTCTATGCTAGTGTCTAGCGTAGAATCTTGTAGGTTTCTATGCTAGTGCCTAGCGTAGAATCTTGTAGGTTTCTATGCTAGTGCCTAGCGTAGAATCTTGTAGGTTTCTATGCTAGTGCCTAGCGTAGAATCTTGTAGGTTTCTATGCTAGTGTCTAGCGTAGAATCTTGTAGGTTTCTATGCTAGTGCCTAGCGTAGAATCTTGTAGGTTTCTATGCTAGTGCCTAGCATAATGGTTTTGAGATTCATCCATGTTGTTGAATGTATCAGTAGTTTGTTCCTTTGTGTTGCTGAATAGTATTCCATTGTATAGATATAATACAATTTGTTTTTCCATTCACTAGTTGTTGGGCATTTGGGTTGTTTCAAGTTGCTTACTATGATAAATAAAGCTTCTATGACCATTAGTGTACAAGTCTTTGTGTGCTCATATTTTCATTTCTCTTGGGTAAATATGTAGGAATGGAATTATTAGATTATTTAGTAAGGGTTAACTTTATAAGAAACCATCAAAAATTTTTTTCAAGGTATAATAGATATATCTGTTATAATGTATGAGAGAGTTCCAGTTATTCCACATTATAGTTTTGAGGATTCCTTTTAGAGTTGATTTCTAGTTTTATTCTGCTGTGGTCTGAGAAGACACTTGATATGATTTTGATTTTTAAAAATTTATTGAGACTTGTTTCATGGCCTATCATATGGTTTATCTTGCAGAATGTTCCATGTGCTTATGAGTAGAATGTATATTCTGCAGTTCTTGGGTAGAGTGTTGTATAAATATCTGATAAGTTCATTTGTTCTAGCATGCCTTTTAAGTCCATAGTTTCTTTCTTGACTTTCTTTCTCAAAGATCTGTCTAGTGCTGTCAGTGGTGTACTAAAGTCTCCCACTACTATTGTGTTGCTGTCTATCTCATTTCTTAGGTTTAGTAGTAATTGGGAGCTACCGTGTAAGGAGTATATAAATTTGGAATTGTAATATCTTTTTGTTGAATTGATCCTTTTATCATTATATAGTGACCATCTTTGTCTTTTTTTTTTTTTTACTGTTAACCCTTTGAAGTCTGTTTTTCCTGCTAATATAAGAATAGCTATTCCTGCTCATTTTTGGTTTCCATTTGTGAGGAATATCCTTTTACACCCTTTACCTTGAGTTTATATGAATATTTACATGTTAGTTGAGCCTGTGGAAGGCAGGAAATATTTGGTCTGTGATTTTTTAAAAATCCATTCTGCCATTTTATATCTTTTAAGTTTAGCATTTAGGTCTTTTATGTTCAATGATAATATTGAGATACAAGGTACTGTTTTCTTCATAATGTTGTTACCTAAGTTTGATTTTTTTTTCATTATGTTATTTGTTATGGGCCTTATGAGTTTTAAGCTTTCAAGAGGTTCTATTTTGGTGCATATTTGGCTTTTACTTCAAGGTTTAGAACTCCTTCCAGTATTTGTTGTAGGGATGGTCTGGTGGTGGCAAATTCTCTCAGCGTTTGTTTGTCTGAAAATGACTTTATTTCACCTTCATTTATGAAACTTAGTATTGTTGGATACAAAATTCTTAACTAACAGATATTTGTTTAAGGAGGCTGAAGATAGAACCCCAATTCTTTTTGGCCTATAAAGTTTCTGCTGAGAAGCCTGCTGTTAGTCTGAAAGGTTTTCATTTGTAAGTTACCTGATACTTCTGTTTTAGTGCTCTTAGAATTCTTTTCTTCATGCTGACTTTAGATAGCCTGATGACTACATGCCTTGATGAAGATGTTTTTGCAATAAATTTCCCAGGAGTTCTTAGAGTTTCCTGGATTTGGATATCTAGATCTCTAGCTAGATCAGGAAAATTTTCTTCAACTATTCCCTTAAATAAGTTTCCCAGACTTATCATTTTCTCTTCTCCCCCAGAAACACCAATTATTCTTAGGTTTGACCGTTTTATATAATCCCATATTTCTTGGCAACTTTGTTCATTTCTTTTGATTCTCTTTTCTTTATATGTTTCTGATTAGGTTAATTCAAAAGCCTTGTCTCTGAGCTTTGAAACTCTTTCTTTTACTTGTTCTAGTCTGTTGATAAAACTTTCCACTGTATAGTATAATTCCCAAAGTGTCTTTCATTTCCAGAAGTTCTGATTGATTTTTCTTTATGATATCTGTCTTTCTAGAAATTTTTTCATCCATATCCTGAAATGCTCTTTAAATTTATTTATGATGGTTTTCACCTTTTCCTGGTATCCTTTTGAGGAGCTTAATAATTGACCTTCTGAATTCCTTATCTGGTATTTCAAAGTTTTCATCTTGGTTCACCTTTTCCTGGTATCCTTTTGAGGAGCTTAATAATTGACCTTCTGAATTCCTTATCTGGTATTTCAAAGTTTTCATCTTGGTTCAGATCTATTGCCAGAGAGCTAGTGTGATCTTTTGAGGGTATTATAGAACCCTGTTTTGTCATATTATCGGAGTTACTCTTCTGGTTCCTTCTCATTAGACTATTTCTTCGAATTATTCTTGAATTTATGTTTGATTTAACTGTGTTTCTTCATTTGTTTGTTAATTTCTTTTTCCCCTTAAGGATGTAACTTTAATGCTAATAGTTAATTATAGCCTAATTTGGTTCTTGATGCTTTCAGGGGTGAAGACTCTGTAAGAGTTCCTTGGTAATACATGGTCTTTGTATAGTGGCCTTTTCATATGCTGGTTGTAGTAGCAGTGTGCTAGGTGTGCGGTCAAGTTCACTGTCTCCTATGGGGTGGGAACGGTAGAGGTTTCTTAAAGCTTACCATATTACCCTGTGGTGTGCACTTTTTATTTATTTATTTTTCCCCAGTATTTGATTTACTGGTTTGATGGTTCAGGCTTCAGGAATAGAAGAGATGTTTCTGAGTAGGAACCAGCTATGGCTAAAGCAGGTGGGTAAATGCAATACCCAATGGTAGGCAGAGGCCCCAGCCTTGACAGAGGGGACTGGAGGAGCTTCATGAGTCACATTGAGGTCTTATCAGGGGAAAGGTTTGAAGCCACCTCGGCTCCCCTGCCAGGTTAGCAGGAAAGCTATCCAACTCTTAGACACACCCCTGTCCCAGTGCTGTAGCTATTCAGATCACATAGGTGCCTCTTTTCATCTGTAGGAGTGTTGATGTTCCAAGTGAAGAGGAATTATAACTCTGTCCCTCTTGCAAGCCTGAACCTGGAATGTGTTCCTCCTGCAAGAATACAGTTGCCGCAAAGTGTTTCAGAAAGGCTGTCTATAGTTGCACCCATGCCAACCTCCCATGGCAGAAGCCCCAACTGTGCCTGCAGTAGTGAATAAGAGGGGAAATATGTTCCATTTTTCAAGACCCTTCATACACACCAGAGCTGTCTGACTGTTGGGTTAGAACTAAACATTCTCCCTGCTGAGCCCAGCGTTGCAACTCTGCCCCTGCTAAAAGAAACTTCCTACCAGTGGAAAGATCTGGTGCTCAAGGCCTGCCATCCAGATTATTTTGTCTCACAGTGTGTTCCCTTAATGTGATACACTCTCTCTTCCCCTAGGAGCAGGAGTGCCTGCGAACCAGACTACTTAGAGTGTTGTTTCTCCTCTGGGTCTAGCCATCCAGTGAAGTTGCCATACTCCATGCAGGAGCTAGAAAATGCCTGCAAAGGATCCAGTGATATGACCTGTCCTCAAGTCTCCCAGCAGTGGGTAGCATTACCAGCTCTAATGAGGGTAACGGAAGAGTGATGTATACTCTGTGAGATTCCTTGGTTATTGATAGCCTTAGTGTATTGGCTTTCTCGAATGCCAATTAAAGTAGTAATGAACTGGTTATGTGGACAGACGCAGGACCTCTTGGTTAGCTGGAGCAGTACAGGCAGTGGTGATTGCTGAGATAATGCAGCTGTTTTTTCCTTCCTGGGTGCAGTGGCATTCTACCAGGAGATGCTGTAATGGACAGTGTTAGTTGGTCTCCGTCCAGGAGGTGGTGCTTTCAAAAGAGCATCAGCTGCAGTAGTAGTGAGATTTTTGCTTGCCTTATTTTGCCTGGGGAGGGGGGCATACTCTGGTTTGTCAGGCAATGAGAAGAGCCATTTATCTCCCTAAAGATTCTGTCCTTTGTGTTAAGCTACCAGGGCAGATGGCGGGCCAAAGCCAGGTGGGGACTGAGTCAGGCAGGTTTGTACTCTGAGTCTCCGTGTGCAGGATAAGCAGCAGCTCTTGTGGGTATCAGGGGACAGGAGCAGTTCTGAGGCCACTGGGTTGATATTACAGAGGGTATTATTGCTGCCTCTGCTGCACAGAAGAGTTAGCACAGGGAGTGGGGAGTAGCAGGCAGTGGTAAGCCCCACACAGATCCCCCACACTTGGCAAGGCATAGCCACTCCTGCAGCGTTCCTCTGGCAGCAGTGGGCTCAGTTCCAGGTGGCCTGCATTCAGAACTCACAACTGCTCCAAGGCATACACTTTCCCTGTGGAGATGGAAACTGTGGCTTTCAGGCCATGCCCCTCCCTATCCACTGCAAAGCTGGGCACCCAGCTTCTGCACTTGTGGTTCCTGCACTAGCAGCTGGAGCATACTTTTCACTCTACCCCTCCCCAGCCCTGGCCAAGGGAATTCGTCCTTAACAAAGATTGTATTGTGAAACCCATTTGGGGGCTTCTTTCAAACTGAGACCCCTGCTTGAACTATTTGGCTGTCCTCTGCAGAGTCCCCTGTGAGAAATAGTGAAAAATGTTTTCCCTCTGTCTGAGCTGGAAACTGGGAGTGCATGCAAGGGTCTTCCCACTGCTACTCCTAGTTTTATATTCCATGTACCTCTCCAGGTTGGTTCCTGTGCTGGGTAGGGATAGGGCCTTCACCTGGGGTCTGGACTTTCAGGGTCCCTGTTGGGGCTGCATATCCTAGGGCAGTCACTTCTCTCAACCTGGGGACTTGTAGTGAGTCCCTACCTTCACCTGACTCACTGTGTAGGCTGCAGCCTCTTGCTTCCTTCAAAGAGTCTGAAGACAAAAAGATGCCCTTCGGTTTCCCTGTTCAGTTTCTGCATCACATCTTGAAAAAAGCTCATAGTGTGAATCTCTACACACTATATTGTCCTTCCAAGTGGAAGAGGTATGCTAGCAATGCCTCTAATCCACCATCTTGGACAAAAAAAAATGAATTGACATTATTTCTTCAATAAATGTTTGGAAGAATTCAACTGTGAAATCATCTGGGCCTGGGGTTTTGTGCAGGGAATAATTTTTAATTATAAGTTCAATTTCCTTCAAACATAGGCAAAAAACCATTCAGGTTATCTTTGAGTTTTTGAATGACTTTGGTAGTTTGCTTCTTTCAAAATATTTTTTCCATTTTACTTAAATTGTTGAATTTATTGGCAAAAAGCTGTTCATTATATTTCCTTATTATCCTTTTAATGTCCCTAGAAACTCTAGTGATGTTTCTTTTCTCTTTGTTGTTATTGTCAAGTTGTGTCTTTTCTCTTTTGCCTAATCAGCTTGGCTAGAGGTTTATCAGTGTTAATGATTTTATTGTTTTTTAAAATATTTTTTCTATTTTATTGTTTTCTAATCTTTATTATTTCATTCCTTCTACTTACTTTGGGTTTCATTTGCATCATCATAATCAGAAAATAGCCAATAAACAAAATCAAATATGACAGCCAAGAATACACTAAAATTATCTTTTCTTGAGTTATTAAAGTAAAACATTTCAGTTTGAATAGAAGACTAGAGACTCACCCCATCTTCAAGGACTACAAGCAGTTCAACAAAATCAAATAAGACATTATTTGCTTTTCTATAGAAACAAATGCTAGAGAAAGATTGTCATTGGCACAGGGGGCTAAGAAGGAATGCTACTTTTTCATGTCAATTTTTATCCTGAATCTTCTCAATATATTTAATAAAATTACTGTACTATGGTTTTTCTAAATTTAGAATGAAAGAATGGCAGGGAATGACCTTTATCACTCACCTCCTGAGAACATCTTGACAAAAGCTGATGAATAATTGTGAAGTGCCCTATGAAAACAGCTGTGGAGTATAATTGCCAATATGCTAATTATAATTTGTAAAGTGTCACATATTGACATTGAGAGTCTCTAATTTACCTAAGGATGATTAGAATTCATAATTGAGATGATGTCATTGCCATCCAAAGCAACAAATGTTTATAAAATGTCAGCTTGTGTGTGGCACTGGGCTAGCAAAGAGGACCTTGCTCTTAAAGAGTTAATATTTTACTTGCGGTTCCAAGACATACACATACCTAAAAAGGGAAGTGCTACAGGTTGTCCAAAACTAAGTGCCAAATGAGTAGTGCAGAACTCTAGAAATTCAAAAGGTTACAACATATAAGGGCTGTAGAAATTCAAAAGGTTACAGCATATAAGGGCTGTGGGATCATGGATCAGGGATGTAGAACATTTCACAGGGAAGGTGAAATGTATCTGGATCTTCATAGAAAAAATCCAACTGAAACAAGAAGAAAGGAAAGAAACAAACCCACTCAGAGGAATCAGAGTAAGTAAATGTGCAAAGAAAAGAATGCTTATAATGTGCTTTTGAAACAAGCCAAATGGTTATACTTAAGTGGGTTTGTGAAATGCAGTAGAAGAAAATAGTTGGGAGAAACTAATGACCACCTAAAGTGTGTTTTATGTGAAATCCTTTGCATGTGCTTTGCACATTATTTTTGAGCCTGTGATGCCTTTGTTAGAGTGCAGGGTTATTATTCTAATTTTACAGCAGAGGAAGCTGAGGCTCAGCGAGCTAAAATGATTTGCCCAAATTCAGACAGGAAAATCTGGCAGGCATGGACTGACTGGGGAGGAAAAATAATAAGCTTAAATTTGAGTAAGCTGAGTTTAAGGAGTAGTGTATCATCCAAGGTACCTAGCAGGGTATAGGAACCCAATATAGTGCTGGGATTTACAAATAACCATTAAAGAAATGTACAAGTAGGGATCAAGGTTAAGAATCTCCTTAGAGTTCCTCTTCTATAGCTGGTCCTTTCTAAAAGGTTGGTTCTGCCTTTAAATGCTCCATAATTAAACAGAAATCAAGTATGATGCTTTGGAAAGGTGATGAAAAGCTTTGGCAAATCTGTCTTTTGCAGAAAGATTTTATAATAGTTGTGCCAGCAGCCAAGATGGATGAAATATTTTACTATGAAGAATTCATTTGTTGTCTGCTTACTATGTACTGGGTGCCTTTCACAGTCAACCTTATTTAACAACACTGATAAAATGGTGGAGGAATCTCACAGCACAATCATAAAGCTGAAAAGAACCTTGGTGTGCTGTTCAGAGATGAGGAAATGTGGACCCAGGAAGGTTAACTGACTTACTTTCTGAAGAGTTTTAAAAAGAAAAGTATATTCTTGTTATTTTTATGTAATCATACTCCTATTTAAAGACATAAAAAAGGACCATGCACCCTTATAAAATCTTTTCTGGGTATGGGAGTACATTTTGGAATTGTGTTTAGTAAGGATGACCTCTCCATCATGGTTCAAACTTGGTTTTGTCTCTATTCTTGGAGTGACTAGGAAATCAACAAACATATGGTCTCACCTTACATGCAACCAGTGATTGAACGTTTCTGCTATTCAAAACAATGAGCAATTTTCCTCAGAGTCCCCCATAGGTCAGTCTCTGTAGCCTATTTTAAGCTATTTATACTACTTAAGCTTCTTTTTCCTTCTAGATTAACATTTCCCACACTTGATTTCAGCTCTGAAGAAAATCTTATTTTGGAAAGTTCTAAAGAAAATCTGTGCAGCTATTTTTGAGTTTTCAGAGTGAGAAAAGTACTTTGATGCTTTGGATATCCAGATAATTAAAATCTGTCTTATGGAAAGTTCTAACTCAGCATGATTATCGTTCTCAGAAAAAAAAAATCGGCTGCTATGCAGAGTTTGACAATATTGGCCCTGTTTTAGTTTTCTATTGCTGTGTAACAAATTACCACAAACTTTGCAGCTGAAGCAACACACATTTACTATTTCACAGCTTCCACTGCTGAGGAGTTTGGGCACAGCTTAACTGGGTCCTCTGCTTAGCCTTCACAGGGTGTGATCAAGGTGTCAGCTGAGGCTGAGCTCCCATCTGGGAGGTCTTCTTCCAAGTTAGTTCAGGCTGCTGTGATTATATGATGAGGTCCACATTTCCTTCCAGCTGTCAGGCAGGGACCACCCTCAGCTCCAGGAGACTGCCCTTCTCTGTAAGCAGCTCACAGCATGGTTGTTTGTGTGCTTCCTCCAAAGCCAGCCAGAGAAAACTGCATTTAAGGGCTTACCTGACTAGGTCAGCCTCTCCCAGGATAAGATCAACTTATTTGTGATCTTAATTACATCTGTGAGATCCCTTTTCCCCAATCATGTAATATGATCAGGAGAGTGATATTTCATCAGATTCATAGGTTCTCACCACACACAAAAGGAGGCAATTATACAAGGATGAGAGACACCGAGCATGATGTTATCACAGAATTCTGCTTACCACTGGTCCTGAAATAAACTTGTTTAAAATGAGTAAAAGCTGCCATAATAGATAGTAGTCTATTAAGTCCTCTATCAAGATTTTAGAGTCAGAAATGGTTGCATAATTGGAACAAACCACAATCTCTTCAGGCCTTCATGTTTCTCCTCTCTGTACTGCTATAAAAAATAAGAAAGCTAAATAGACGTTAAATCTGTCTTAGGCACTGATGAGAGGAGTAGTGGACACCTATTCATTCTTTCATTAAATGAACGTATATATAGATGGGCTCCTATAGAGAGGCCAGACACTGTGCTAAGTAGTGGAGATGAATGATGAAATAGATATGTACTCTGCCCTTGAGAATATTTACAGACTGGCAGGAGTAACAGAAAAAAAAAATCTAAGGTGGAGGGAATAATGGTCACAAAGAGCTTGTGGCATGAGAAAGCATGGTATGTAAGAAGAATTCAAAGGAAGTTGCCATGGCTGGGTCACAGAGAGCAAGGGACACTGTGGTTTGAGATACATTTGGAGAATTACATAAACAAACAGATAATACAGAATCTTTCAGACCATAGTAAGGATTTACTCTTTACATTGTGAGCAAGGCAACAACACAAGGGTTTAAGCAGAATAGCATGATCAGGATTGCATTTTGAAATGATCCCTCTGAAAAGAAGGTACAGAACGTATTTTAAGCTGGCAAAAGTAAATGCAAAATGACCAATTAGAAGACCATGATAGAGGCCCATTTAAGAGAGAAGACAGCATGAAGTAGGGTGCTGGTAGATTGGGTGGAGAAAAATAGATAGAGTTGGAAGAATCTTAAGAGATAAAATAAACATGGCTTGCCAATGGGCTTAGGAATGGAGGTGGGGAGAAGACAAAGGAAGGGTCCATGGCCAGGTCCCTGGATTGTGCAATGGTGTCACCATTTCCTGAGGTTAGGGTCACTGTAAAAGGAGCAGGTATGTTACGTGTCAGAAGAGAGAGAGATGGCAGATGGCGATCATAAATTTGTTTTTCGACACATTAAGTATAAGATGGCTTGATATATTCAGGTGGAGATATCAAGAAAGTATTTGTATAAGTGAGTCTGGATCTCAAACAGAAGTCTGGACTAGCTGTACAGTGAATACAACTGTATTTTTTTTTTTTTTTTTTGAGACAGGGTCTCACTCTGTCTCTCAGGCTGGAGTGCAGTGGCATGATTTCAGCTCACTGCAACCTCTGCCACCTGGGTTCAAGCGATTTTCATGCTTCAACCTCCAAAGTAGCTGGGACTATAGGCACGTGCCACTGTGCCTGGCTAACTTTTGTATTTTTAGTAGAGATGGGGGTTTTGCCATGTTGGCCAGTCTGGTCTTGAACTCTTGACTTCAGGTAGTCTGCCCGCCTCGGCCTCCCAAATTATTGGGATTACAAGCGTGAGCCACCAAGCCCAGCCAAATCCAGCTGTATTTGTTGCTCCTATAACAAAGTACCACACCCGTAGTGGCTTAAAACAACACAGCTTATTCTCTCATAGTATTGGAGGTCAGAAGTCTGAAATGAATCACACAGGACTAAAATAAAAGTGTTGGCAGGGCTCGTTCCTTCTGGACGCTCTGGGAGAGAATCTGTTCCTTGCCTTTTCCAGCTTCTAGAAGCTGCTCCTGTTCTCCTCCTATTCAAAGTTAGTTGTGCAGTATCTTCTGATCTCTATCTGCTTCTGTCTTCATAATAGCCTTTTCTCTTATAAGGACCCTTCTGATTACATTGGGCCTATCTGGAAAATTCAGAATAACCTCCTCCTTATCTAAAAAATCCTTAATTTAATCATATCTACAAAGTCTGTATTACCATGTAAGGTATGTTTACAGGCTTTTGGAATTAGGACATGGAGATTTTGGGGAGTGGGGACATTATTATTATTGTTGTTATCATTATTTTCAATGTTTACATTCAGAGGTACATGATCGGGTTTGTTACATAGGTAAACTTGTGTCATGGGGGTTCATTGTAGGGATTATTTAACTACCCAGGAATTAAGGCCAGTACCCATTTATTATTTTTCCTGACCTTTCATACCTCCCAACCTGCACCCTTTGACAGGCCCCAGTGTGTGTGTTGTTTCCCTGTATGTGTCCATGTGTTCTCATCATTTAGCTCCCACTTATAAATGAGAACATGTGGTATTTGGTTTCCTCTTCCTGGATTAGTCTGCTAGGGATAATGGCTTCCAGCTTTATCCATGACCCTGCAAAGGGTCCATGGTGTATACATACCACATTTTCTTCATCCAATCTGTCATTGATGGGCTCTTGGGTTAAGTCTATGTCTTTGCTATTGTGAATAGTGCTGCAGTGAACATACACATGCATGTGTCTTTGTGATAGAATAATTTATATTCCTTTGGGTATATATCTGGTAATGGGATTGCTGAATCAAATGGTATTTCTGCTTTTTGGTCTTTGAGGAATCGCCACAATATGTTCCACAATGGTTGAACTAATTTACAATAATACATTCCTTTTTCTCTGCAACCTTGCCAGAACCTATTATTTTTTGACTTTTTATAACAGCCATTCTGATTGGTGTGAGATGGTATCTCTTTGTGGTTTGGATTTACATTTCTCTAATGATCAGTGACGTTGAGCTTTTTTCATATGATTATTAGTCTTGGGAGTGGGAGCATTATTAAGCCTATTACATCAACTCCGCTAATGCACATAGAAAGGGATTATGAGTACAACCGTATTACTATGTTCTAGGCAGATTTTCATACACTGATATATCATCTAGGCACTTTATATACATTGATTCAGATCCTTAAAGTCTCCTCAGAGTAGATATTTTACAGATGCAGAAACAGAGGCAAAGAGAGGTTAGGTGACTTATAGCTTGCACAGCTAATTAGAGGGAGAAGAAAGATTTAATCCATGCCTATCTAGTTCCAAAGTTCTCATATTTCTTGCTTTTGTGGCAATTTGGCTCCCTTTTGAGAGCTTCTTCTCTTTTAGGCCTATTATCCTTCATTCACTTTGGGTGCCTACATACTTCCTGCTGAACCAGGCTTTTGTAGTGAGAGCTGCAACTAGGAAGCAAATTTACAAAGGGTCATAGGACATGTATTGTCTCCATGGGTATTTGCTTTTGACAGAGGAGTACATAGCCATAGCCATGTTACACTCAAAGTAATTCTTGATGAAAAAATTTTTCCCTAACCATACCAAGAAGAGAAACGGCAAAAGAAAGAAGTCTTCCCTGAATCTCTTATGATGTCTTCCTGGTTCATGGCTGGGATAGTAGAAACACTGAGCTGTGAGGGCTGTAGGTATCTGTCTAAACAGCAGGAGAACTTAAAGCCTATGATCACGCACCATTTTCTGCATAGGACCACGGATGTGGGTTGGCCAAGGAGACAAATGGGCCACAGTCACAGGCAGTGGAACTTTTGAGAGTTGTACAGATTGGCCTTTCCTGGAGTAAATTTTTCTTTATCTTCTTAAAACGTTTCAAAAACGCTGTTCTTTGGGCTCACCTTTCTACACCTCTACTTGCCCAAGTCATGGTAAGATTCTGGAGGGCCAGACTTGGAGAGCAGTTCTAGCTGGCTCTAGTGTGTTTTCAGGCCAAAGAGGCAAACAGTCTTCTTAGCTCTGTAAGGTCCTGCCTGGCTCACCTGGGCTCCATGTAAGGACTTTGGCACATACATCCTTATAGAAGTAGACTGCTGGAATGTGTCTGGAGTAAATTTTCTGCATATCTTCCTGTCAAACCTCAATCTGTGGTACCTGATTGAGAACCCAACATTCTGGGAACTAAGTATCTTCCTATGTCCCTTTCACCAGGGACATAATTAAGAGTGGACTAATTTTTAAACCACATTTCAGGGGACAACATTAATGCATGTTCTGACTGAGATTTACTTGGAACTTTTATTGTTTTGAAAAATATCAAGATATGTGGCCATATGATTAACCATTATGTATCCCCAAGGAGGACTGGAATTTTACTTACAGAACCATGCCACCCAGATGAATCTATCTCAGAAGAATCAGTGGGTAAAGTTACTGACCACTTTTCTATGGCTTTGTGTGGCATACTGAGGTATTATTCTGTTAGGCATCAGTTTCCCTAAAGACCCCACTTTGAGATGCCAATATTTTTTCTCTGTCCCTGACAAAAAATTTTGAGTAGAGCGTTTCTGCTTACCGCTTTCGACTTTTACTAATTCTCTGCCTTTAAGTCAGGAGTTGCATTTCTTTGGTTGAGTGCAAATGAAAGCTTGCATTCCTGCTGCCTCTGGCAGATCTGTTCTTGCAGCACAGCATATTCTACTTGCTTCAGTTAAACTGAATAAACTTAAGTTTGAGCATCCATCGTATGTTGGTATTATCAGAGATACAGAGATAAGTAAGCGTCACATTTCTGTCTTCCAGCAACTTCCCAAAAGATTTTCTCCTATAGCTCAGAGTAATTCCTGCTGTCGTCTACCTGGAGAAGAGAGAATTCTTCTACTCCTCAGGCCCCATCTCCTTTAATCCTCTAGTTAACTTTGAGGTGCTGCTCAAGATAGCTTAGAATTTGAATCCCTATTTCACAGATAAGGCCACTAAGACATGAGAATTCAGCAGCACTTTGTAAGTCAACAGTGACACTTACTATTGAGTTAAACTTTGTCTATCTATCCCACTTAGCTATGGGCTTTTGTTAAAAAATCATGCACTATGGCCAGGCATGGTAGCTCGCACCTGTAATCCCAGCACTCTGGGAGGCTGAGGCAGGTGGATTACCTGAGGTCAGGAGTTCGAGACCAGCCTGGCCAACATGGTGAAACCTCGTCTCTACTAAAAGTAAGAAAATTTGCTGGGTGTGGTGGCGGGCACCTGTAATCCCAGCTTCTCAGGTGGCTAACGCAGGAGAATCGCTTGAACCCAGGAGGCAGAGGTGGCAGTGAGCCAAGATTGCACCACTGCACTCCAGTCTGGGCAACAAGAGCAAAACTCCGTCTCAAAAAAAAATCATGCATTATTCATTTCAGTGTTCCCCTCAGCTGGCATGCTGTCACATAGTGGGTAGTTAATGTTAGCTTTTATTATAATTATTCCTTATGTAAACTGTTTGGGACCAGAAGTGTTTTGGATTTCTCTCTCACTCTCTCTCCCCCTCCCCCACCTTTCTCTCTCTCTCTCTCTCTCTCTCTCTCTCTCTCTCTCTCTCTCTCTCTCTCTCTCTCTCTCTCTCTCTGTGTGTGTGTGTGTGTTTTAGATTTT